>NC_045605.1:60926188-61546415 GCF_009762305.2 Zalophus californianus
AACACAAAATGGGGACTGCATAGCGTGGGACTCCATATCTTGCCTGAGCAAAGTGGCCAACTTTATCCTGTGCTTTTTGAGGAAAGGAAATTGGAAATAAAACAAATGGTATCCCCTTCTTATTTACCTCACTTATGTACTCTTGGCCATCCCGTGGAGATTCAGAGGATTTCCAGATGCAGTTCAGTGATCCCAGGGAGGAGAGTTGTGGGGAGGCAAGTTGTGGGGAGGAAGTTTGGAAGTGGTAGGGAGCTCACTGTATAGTAAGCTCTCTTGTCCATCTGTCTGATTCCTGGGCTATGCCATTTGTTTGTCCATCTTTAACTCAAGGCAATCTCTTCCTGCTCTCATAGCAAGCCTTTGAGAGTAAATCCCTCATTCCTTGCATCATAGACAAAGCATATGTCACTGTGACACATATCTCCACCCATTAGCTGTAAAATAAGAATAAAACAGCAGAGGCTCTTCATTGACTTCCGAAGTGACCTATTGAGCTCTCTACCACTCTCCTCTGCCAGACACACACCACCTGGTACTATAGGGGAGTTGAGCTGGTCTCCGCTCAGCCTTTCTCTCCTTTCCTCACCTGCTGAATTTTGAGCTGGTCAACAGTCAGATGCCTTCCTCTAAATCTCAGTATATGCATGCTATGTTTGTTTTTATAATTATATGTGTCAATTAAATATTTGGTAATTAACAGAAAAGAAAGTCAATCAATGTAACTAACGGTGTGATCACAATAAAGGAAAAAAATCATGTGATCATTTCAATAACTACAGAGAAAGTGTATGATAATATTCAATATCCATGGAAAATAAAAAACATCAGAAAAATAGGAGTAATTAGAGAACTTGTTAAACTGATGAAATGTATTCATGAAAATCCTAGCTAATATTATATTTAAAACTGTAAAACCAAAAATTCACCATTAGATTGAGAGAAATGCCAGGATGCCCACTGTTAATACCTTTATTCAACATTTGCACACAGGTTAAATCATAGCAATATTATCACCATATTCCACTAGTTTTGATTTCTTATTCAGAAATATCGCACAGTTATCTCCATTCTTTATATTTTTGTCTATAATCTCCAAAAATACATATATTTGTCATTTTCTTCTCTTGGAGGGATAAAGTCATCATCAATTCTGCAGGATGCACTATGGTTGCCACAACTTACTAAAATATTTAAGCCCCTAATATGGAATTAAAATGAATTAATTGTTTATTATAACATTAAACATCCTTTTTTTCTTGTCTGATATCCACAAATGTGTTTTATTCCTTCTATCATGGTATTTGCCATTTATTACTTTATATACTTCATGTTCACATAAATTTTATTAAGCACCAAAACGTTATGACTCAAATTTATTTGTTTTATTCAAAAAGATTTTTTTTCCAAAAAATTTTTTTCCAAAAATATCCTCCATCTCTTCCTTTCAAATGTTATCATCCCCTCCATTTTCTGTAGTGGTATGTTTTCTTAGGTTATTTCTTCCTCTGACTATGTATAAGTCCAAAATTGGAGATCCTGATATTTCTCTCTGCCTGCTCATTTCTTTTTAATAAACATCTTATCTTGAAGGTTGAATGAAGAAGATTAAACCAGATATCTGTTGTTGAAGCATCCTAACAGAGGTTGAAGGGATGTGGGCAGAGGAAGAGAAAAGGGTGAAGATCTGAAGTGACTGTTTTAGGAGTCAGTCTCACCTATGCCAGTTTTGTGTTTGGCTCATACTTTATTTCAGGATTACATGATTCATTCAAGTAATCATCTTTGCTTATCTTATTAATATGGGAATAAAATCCTTTCTATGCAGTTATTCTGTATACTGATATTGCATATTACCTTAAGCCTTCAGACTGGTTCCTTTTGAATACCACTGACCAACAGCCAGAAAATGTATAAAGTGGTCATTATTCAAAGTCATTTTTACTGGGTTTCTAAGAAATCTCAGGCATTGATTGCCCTCTATATTGTTGAATCATGTATAAATAAGATAGAAGTCTTATACTCAAGATACTTGCATAGACAATTACTAGTGGAATTACTTTTCTATGTGTTCATTTCTGGAACTTCAACCTTCACATTTGGGTGAAACTCAAATTAGATAAAATCATTTATACGTGTGCATATAGAAAGATTGATTGTTTCTGTGTAAGTACTGAGTACATTCTCATTCTTGAAAAAAAGCATATTAGTGAGTGAAAGAAGAGACCAAAAAAGTTTTATACTGTATGAGTCAAATTTATAAAATTCTTGAGAATGCAAACTACTCCACAGTGACAGAATGTAGATCGATGGTTTTGGGGGGCCAGCAAGGAGTTTAAGGAGGGGCAGTAGTAAATGGTCACAAAAGAGGATGAGGAAACTTTTGGGAGTGATGTTTCAGTTCATTATCTTAATTGTAGTGATGGATGCATAGGTGTATAGATGCCAAAATTTATCAAATTTTTCCTTTATGTATGTGCAAGTTTATTATATGTGAATTATACTTCAATAAACTGTTTTAAAAAAAACGACAAAAGATTCTTTCATGGTTTGTCTCCCTCTCTGATTTCTTCCCATTCAGTTTTCCTCCCTTCCTCTGTGGCCCTCTGCACTATTCCTTATGTTCCATATATGAGTGAAACTATATGATAATTGTCTTTCTCTGCTTGACTTATTTCACTTAGCATAATCCCATCCAGTTCCATCCAAGTCAATGCAAATGGTGGGAATTTATCCTTTCTGATGGCTGAGTAATATCCCATTGTATATATGAATCACATCTTCTTTATCCATTCATCAGTTGAAGGACATCTCAGCTCCTTCCACAGGTTAGCTATTGTGGACATTGTTGCTATGAACCCTGGGGTACCAGTGCCCCTTCTTTTCACTACATCTGTATCTTTGGGTTAAATACCTAGTAGTGCAATTGCTGGGTCATAAGGTAGCTCTATTTTTAACATCTTGAGGAACCTCCATAGTGTTTTCCAGAGGGGATATACCAGCTTGCATTCTCACCAACAGTGCAAGAGTGTTCCCCTTTCTCCACATCCTTGTCAACACTATTGTTTCCTGTCTTATTAATTTTGGCCACTCTAACAGATGTAAGGTGGTATCTCATTATGGCTTTGATTTGTATTTCCCTGATGGCTAGTGATGTTGAACATCTTTTCATGTGTCTGTTAGCCATTTGTATGACTTCTTTAGAGAAGTGTCTGTTCATGTTTTCTGCCCATTTATTGACTGGATTATTTGAAGGGAGGGGGCTGGGGAGATGAGAAAACAGGGTGATGGGTACTAAGGAAAGCATGTGTGGTGATGAGCACTGGGTGTTATACACAACTAATGAGTCATTGAACACTACTTCAAAAACTAATGTATTTTTCCTTATTTTATTTTTTTATTATGTTAATCACCATACATTACATCATTAGTTTTTGATGTAGTGTTGCATGATTCATTGTTTGCATATTAAAAAAAACTAATAATGCATTATATGTTGGCTAAATGAACAGAGTAAAATAAATAAATAAATAAATAAATAAAATCTTTTAAAAAATAAAAATAAAAAACAAAAACAAATGAAAGCATATTAGTGAATATGCTTAACTTTTCTATAAATCTCTTTAGTATATTTTTCCTATGCATTATTCATCACTGGTTATAGTCTATGCCCATATCTATTTGGTGTTGCTCATATCGTTATCATTGGTTTTACATTGTTTTTATATTTACTAGTATTTCAGACAGCATAGAGAAACAGGTAAATGATTCCAAATGTGTTAAAATATAGATACAAAAGCAAATATTAGAAGATGAGATATAGCTAGAACCATAGCTATGGGCTGGGTTACCAACTTGAGAATATTGGTGTATGACGTGATCCTTGGAAGAATCTGGAATTGTGCTATTTTCTGTAATTTTGTTTCTATGTAGATCTTAGTGTTGCCAGAGAGGAACCCCTATGTTTAAACAAATAGGACAAAAACACAGGAATAACAGAAAATTGTGAATTCAGGCCATAAGAGCATTTTTTTCTTATATGAATAGCAAACCATTGTTCTTAACTATTTCACAGTTGCTGAACACCTCATTCAATTATGAGCATCTAAATTTTTTCTCATTAAATGTAAGTTTTTATTTTTTTCTCATTTTTTATTACTTTATGTTAGTCACTGTACAATATATCATTAGTTTTTGATGTAGTGTTCCATGATTCATTGTCTGCATATAACACCCATTGTTCCATGCAATAGTGCCCTCCTTAATACCTATCATTGGGCTAACCCATCCCCACCCCCTAAAACCCTCAGTTTGTTTCTCGGAGTCTATAGTCTCTCATTGTTCAGCTTCCCCTCTGATTTCCGCCCCCTTCATTTTTCCCTTCCTTCCCCTCATGTCCTCCATGCTATTCCTTATGTTTCACAAATAAGTGAAACCGTATGATAATTGACTTTCTCTGCCTGACTTATTTCACTTAGCATAATCTCCTAAAATTAAATATTTTTTGAACTTAGATGTTTCTGGAAGATATTAACTTTTCACCATATTGATGTTTCTACATTAAATCAACCTAAAATATCTATAGAAGGAGCCAATAATGATCAAGATGCATTTTTGGAGAAAAATACTTTCAGGACATGGTCACAAATTTGTTTGGTCTTCACGCCATAGACTATAGGGTTGAGGAAAGGAGGGACTAACAGGTACAGGTTTGATAAGAGAATGTGAACATATGGTGGTACGTGAGCACCAAACCTATGTGTGAAGAAAGAGAAGAAGGCAAGGAGGTAGAACTGTAGGAAGACACAGATGTGGGCAATGCAGGTATTAAAGGCCTTGAATCGTGCCTCCTTCTGGGGCAACTGAAACACAGTGATAAAGATTTGAACATAAGACAAGGTGATGAAGATTATGTCAAACCCTAAGATACTGAAGGCAACAAAAAGACCATATATCTTGTTGATCCGGACATCTTCAGTGGCCAGCTTCACAATGGCCATGTGCTCACAATAAGTATGGGAGATGACTGTAGTTCGGTAGAATTTAAGATGACATTTGATGAGCACCAAGCATGGTGCTACAAGAATAGCAGCCCTGAGTGTCACCCCAACCGCAATGTGAGTCAAGAGTTGTTGGGAGAAGATGGTGGCGTGTCTCAAGGGGATACAGATGGCCACATAGCGATCTAGGGCCATTGCCAGTAGGATGCCTGATTCAATTGCCTGGAATGAGTGAATAAGCCACATTTGTAGAAGGCAAGCTGCAAAGGAAATCTCTGGCAAATGAAACCAGAAGATGCCTAACATTTTGGGAAGAATGCAGGTGCTAAGTGCAATGTCTGTGGCCCCCAGCATGGCCAAAAATATGTACATGGGCTTATGGAAGCTGTGCTCATATTTGATTATACCTAAAATTAGGGAATTCCCAATCACAGCGAGGAAATACATGACACAGAATGGAATCCCAATCCAATGCTGCACTGACTCCAGCCCAGGAATCCCAGTGAGTGTCAGGACAGCAGGCATGAAGACAGAACCATTGGATATGAGCATGATGATTTGGTCAGTGGAATCAAGTAGCGGTGTTGCTGTTTCATCTTCTATTCCCCGTCAAGACTACATGAGTAAATAATAAGAATAAATTACTTTACCTTGGCTAAGTATACTTTAGTCAGATAATTCACATTCCATCCTCTCTTTCCTTTATATGTGTGGAAACATAGGTGACATGAACTTTCTAAGCTTAAGGTACATGACCTTTTGATTTGATATGTTTGCATATTGTACTTTGAGTGCCATTGTAGTGTTAGCCAACACTTGATCACATCGCTTTATTATGTTTTCTTTCTTGTGGTGGGAAAAATGAAGATCTACTCTCTTAGCAAGTTTGATGTTTTTAATACATTTTTGTTTATCATCACTATCCTGTGCATTAGATCTCCAGAACTTATTTATCTACTAATAAAATATCTCCTCTATCTTCCTGTCCCTCAGCCCTTGGTACTCACAATTTTTATTTTTTTATTTTTGTGAATTGAGCTTTTTCAGAATCCCACATATAATGAAATCATACAGTATTGGTATTTCTCTGTCTGACTAATCTCACATATCATAATGTACTCAAAGTCCACCATTTTATCACAAATGGCAGGATTTTTTTCTTCCTAATAGTTGAATAAACTAATCATCACAGAAATGCAAATTGAAACCCCTGAGATATCTCCTCACTTCCATTAGAATTGTTGTCATAATTAAGAGATAACAAATGTTGCGGAGGAAGTGGAGAAAAGGGAACCATTGTACATAGTTGGTGGGAATGTATATTTCTCAGCCACTAAGGAAAGCAGTATGGACATGCATCAAAAACTTAAAAATAATCTACATATAATCCAGCAATTCCACCTCTGATACACACATGCACACACACATACACACACACACACACACACACACATATACACAAAGGACTGGAAAAAAAGAATATTGAAGATAAATATGCAATCCCATGTTCACTGCAGCATTATTCACAATAGCCAAGATAGGGAAAAAACCTCAGTGCCCATCAACAAACGAATGCATAAAGAAGATGTGCATATATGTGTAATGAAAGATCATCCATCTTGTTGTTTCCCTTCAACAAATCCTTTCAAATTATCTCTTTTCACAAAGTCATTGTAAGCACAACCATCAGGTCTATGTTTCAACATGCCTTAATCATTTTCAATGACAAGAGTTAAATGGATAGGACGGTTTCTTTCTCTTCCATGACTAGTGGACCAAAGAGATTCCCCGTATCCCATGTTTTCTACTCATCACCTCTGCTTTTTTTGTGACTTGCTAATTGAAACTGGAAAAAATTATTTAATGCTGAATATAGATATTTCAAGAACTAGACTCCAAGTAGGCTGTCAGCTGCTACAGTGAAACGGATTCTGTTGATCATAATCAGAAGACAAGTTTGACCAGAGTATTTTTCTGTTTTGCAGCTGATCAGCCTGTCTTCTCAGTATAGGGTCTTCATAGTCTGATCCCTCTTTCCTAGATTGAGAATGTTTTCAACCTAATCTGTCAAAGTTTCTATGTTTTTCCAAAACCTAACCTGGCATGGTGCAACTTTCCCTGCTTATTCTCTGTGAAAATAAATCAATTGTTTTTAATTCATGGCTGTCTTCCATGGCAGTTTCTATCAGAGGTTGTTCTTACTGTGTCCTGCTTTTTGCACATCTCTTATATATATTTGAAATTCCAATCCATGCTCTCTGCTCTTCTCTCTTCCCATCAGTAATCATTATTCAATCCCTAAGCCTGAAGAGCTGAATATGCATTTATTCTTCAGTATTTGTAATAACAAGGACTCTCTCTGAAATGTAATGTTTTCTTTACTTATACTCTTATGCATCTTCTGTCCACTGAAAATACAATGAAATTTCTTCACATTGTTTCTCATATGGTTATATCCATCCTATTCTTAGTCTCTGCCCTTTGCTGCTCAAACACATTACACTATAATCATCAGGGTCTCCTAAGAGTGGCTTTGCCTTACCATTTTCAAAGCCCTTGAGAGTTTTCTTGCCTGCTGATTCCTTACAAGGGGCATTTATATTTTCTTCAAGAAAGTGTTTTCTCCTCAGAATATGCAAAAAATTAATTCACAAGTTGTATTTACTTTCTTTAGTAATTTCTAAGATCATTTAAAAAATGATTTCAGCAAGTATAAAACCGATAAAGACAGGACAAAGGCCTAAATGACAGATTGGCAATCTAAAAAAATCGCACAATCACATCTTGTCCACATTCCTTCAAGTTCTTCCCTCTGATAACCTAATTATCCCTGAGATGTGTGAAGTTCTCTAAAATACATGTCAGTCAATTGCAGGAGCATTTATTACTCCCTTTTCTTACAACTTAATTCAACTCTGACTAAGGCTTTCCTATCTAAGACTTCTTGTTTTGGAACCCTTCCTTTTTGCAAATATTTGAATCAAACCAGATCTTCCTCAAGTCAGAAGGGAATATTATTAACCACAAACTGAGGTTTATGTGCCAATGACTTATTTCAATACACATTTATTAGTATTTATCTGTTTCAAGCACATGAAGAATCAGTTGCGAAACGTTAAAATTATTTATCCTATATTTTGAAGAATCAACATTATCCTGAGTGCTTGGAATTCAAAACTAGCACTTACCATTTGTTAAATACATATTATAACACTTGTGTTCCTAAGATCTTAAGCATTTTAAATTACATTGTTTTCCTTCCCTTATAATATTGATATTATTAATCCATTATATTAATGAAAAACTAAGACTTGCTGCTGTTATAAGTGGATACTTGGATCCAAATTCTATGGCATACTGACTGACAAAGAACAAAAAAGATTTTGTCTTCTGAGATTTTATCATTAAATTCAGTAATAATTCTGAGCTATCTCTCAGTGTGTGAATAAGTCAGGCTGGATTGTGCAAAAGTATACAAAAGTTTTTAATCAGTTTGTGCCTTTTCAGATTCTGATGGAAAAAAAATTCTGTATTACCTTCTTACTTCACCAAATAGATAAAATGCATAAAGTATAAACATGCCTATTATATGCTGCACATAAGAAATAAGTCCAAGTTTGCCCATCAGATCACTCACATACTGGTTAACACTGTGCTTTGGCTCAAAAGTGTGTGCTACTGTCTTTATCAGATATTGTCATTTGGGAGATTTAACATGGCTACATGGGTCATACCTGACCTGAAGAATTCTTAGAGGACAGTGTGCAAACTGCAGCTTGGCAGAAGTTTATATGGAGGTTAATCAGAAGGAGGGTAAAAAGGAAAGATGCCAGTAAACAAACTAGCAGGTAAGTAATGTGGGAAAGTGTTCCTTCAAAGAACATGCATTATGTGAAGAAAGTAGGTACCTTGATAGTTTTACATTTCCAGCTTCATGAGGCCTAATTGCTATTCTTCTAGAGCAGGTTTTCTTCTCACTTAGAGCACAACTGGCATTTTTGATCAGATAAATTTTTTGTTCTGTGTAATTCTCTACATTGTAGGAGGCTTAGCAGCTTCCCGGACTCCAACCCACTAAATGCCAATTGTTCTCTCTTGTCAGGAAAATCAAAAATGTCTCATGCACTGCCAAATGTCACCTCCATGTGTGGGAAGTGACACAACATACCTGGTTACTAACTACTGATCTGGAGTTTGCACTGGAGAAAAATGTTATTTAATTAAATAAGAACATTTTGTTGTTTTAATAAAAATGGGCAGAATAGTCTGGTTATCAAGGGGAATCATTCTTCGGCAGATATTAGCCAGGTAAAGGAAGTGGAAGAGCATTTCAAGAAGAAATACTCTGTATAAAATAAAAGAAGCATGAAATGTACAGTTGGATTGCAAATCAATAAGTAATTTCATGCATGAATTGTGTCATAAGCAGAGATGATGGTTGTCAGGGCTAAGGGAAAGGGAAGAATAACAAATAAGGATACACTTTAAACAAAACAATTTCAACCTTTCGTGGAGTAGCAGGCATTTTTTTGCCTTTAAAAATGCACTCCATCTGATCCAGAAGAATGAGATCTGGCATAGGGAGAGGAAGTTAGAAGGATACTTGTGATAGTCGGGGTGGGATAGGATGAAGTGACCTGGCCACATCAGAAGAGCAACACGGGAACAATATCTGTGCTGCTCGATGACTTGAATAGAAATCATGGAAGGAGAAACCAAGATGTCCTTGAGACATCTTGAGAGTTGAGAGTAACAGCACTGGATGACAAGGACAAACTGGAAGCAATTGTGTGTATGTACATATGTTCATGTTTAGAAGAGGGAGGAGACATATCTTAAACCTCTGAAATTCAGGGGTCAGGAAAACAATCAAGGGTCTCCTTTTCAGCATGAACCCTGAACCATTAGTGGTACTTAAACCCAATTTTGACTAAGGCTGATTCTCAGAACCTAAAAGAATGAAGGGATTCTGGAGAAAGGGGAACCTTCCTACACTGTTGGTGGGAATGCAAGCTGGTGCAGCCACTCTGGAAAACAGTATGGAAGTTCCTCAAAAGGTTGAAAATAGAGCTACCCTATGACCCAGCAATTGCACTACTGGGTATTTACCCCAAAGATTCAAATGTAGGGATCCGAAGGGGTATGTGCACCCCAATGTTTATAGCAGCAATGTCCACAATAGCCAAACTATGGAAAGAGCCAAGATGTCCAACGACAGATGAATGGATAAAGAAGATGTGGTGTATATATACAATGGAATATTATGCAGCCATCAAAAGGAATGAAATCTTGGCATCTGCAACGACCTGGATGGAACTGGAGGGTATTATGTGAAATAAGTCAATCAGAGAAAGACAATTATCATATGATCTCACTGATATGAGGAATTCTTAATCTCAGGAAACAAACTGAGGGTTGCTGGAGTGGTGGGGGGTGGGAGGGATGGGGTGGCTGGGTGATAGACATTGGGGAAGGTATGTGCTATGGTGAGCACTGTGAATTGTGTAAGACTGTTGAATCACAGACCTGTACCTCTGAAACAAATAACGCCTTATATGTTAAAAAAAAAGAAGAAGAAGAAGAAGAAGAAGAAGAAGATAGCAGGAAGGGAAAAATGAAGGGGGGGAATTGGAGGGGGAGATGAACCATGAGGGACTATGGACTCTGAGGAACAAACTGAGGGTTCTAGAGGGGAGGGGGTGGGGGGATGGGTTAGCCTGGTGATGGGTATTGAGGAGGGCACGTACTGCATGGAGCACTGGGTGTTATATGCAAACAATGAATCATGGAACACTACATCAAAAACTAATGATGTAATGTATGGTGATTAACATAACATAATAATAAAAAAAAGAACGAAGGGATTAAGGTCTAAATCCACCCTCCCAACAATCTCTGGAAACCATTCCCTCTACAAGGTCTCTGACGTTCACCCTTTGATCTCTGCCTGAAGCCTCCAGCGATAGATTCTCCTTGTTTCTGAGATAGCTTGTCCAGTGCAGGACAGCTCCAAAGGCCAGATAGGTCTTCTTCCTACTGAGCCTCAAACTGTCCCCCTCTTCATTTCTCATAAAAGTCCTCAATCCTCCTTCCAAAGATGCACATCAGCCATGGGACATGGTGGTTAACTGAGTGGAACTGAAGTCAGTCAGGACAGTTTAAATCCTTACGCTACTCCTTAGCTTCTCATGCTCTTCAGGCAGTTCTAAAACTTGTCATTGTCTCAGTTCTTTATTACCGAGACAAAGTTAACAGGTAGAAACACACTACATGGTGACTGTGAGGATGAAATGATGAAATGCATTTAAAATATTTGGAAAGACACATAAAACATATTATTCTGCCTGAATACCAGCAATTCATTCGTAGAAGTTGCTCTGTCCTTCCCATGACTAACTTCAGATAGTTGATGAGCCTGTCATCAGATGAGATTTCCTTTGAATGACTTGAGGGCATCATTGCTACTGAATCTCTTCCAGTCTAAACATGTATAATTTCCTGACCTTTAACAAATGAGCTTTTGGAGCACAGTCGAGCCCTGATCGTCCCCTAGGATCCTCCTATCTGTCAGGCTCACTTTAAAATTTCTCACCCATTGTGTGATGAACTGACTCAGAAATATTCTGAACAGCAGCATGGACAAAGTCTTCTTCACATTTGAAGAGTAAGCTACTGTAAGATTCCATTACTTTTTTTTTTTTTTTTAATCATCCTGCCATCTTCTTGGATCGTAAGGGTGCTATGTTCTCTTTAAACCAATCCTCCATTTTCCCCACACTCAGTGCAGAATCTAAGGCCCAAAGACTTACCTGGAATCATCTGTGGTAACATATGTAGAAGCCACAGAGTGAAAATCTTTTGGTGTTTCAGATAGTGAGGATGGTTGTTTTGTACTATAGGAGCCACCTGGGGGATTTTTTGCACCAGTCACTGATGAGCTTTAAATTAGCCTGGATCAAGGGTGAAAAGCAGGCAAAATATGGTTAAAAACCTAGGAGAATATGCCTCATAGCAGATCTACATCTAATAAAAACTCAAATCCTGTGTCCCTTGGGCCTGGGAGCCAAACAGACTGATCTTTCAGAAACTTCTAAGAGAAGAGAGTGTCCCAAGACAATACAAAGAGCCGATGACACTTTTATACAAAATAATGTGTCAATGAAGGGAAATGAAAACATCTCAAGGCATTCAGACTTACCAGTATGGACATGCTGACAGAGAACTAAATGGAATATTTCTATGTGATATAGTAATTGTCCCGGTCATGTTCATAATATGCATTTTGTTGTAATAATGTGCATTTTCAAAATCTTAGTGCCAGTCAGAATATCTATTTCAGTTTTCCAACTATGAACGATTATTCACGACTGACATTTACTTAGGTGAAAAAAGTGCTTGATCTTACATAAAATTACTTTCATCCTAGAAAAATCAGTGGTATAGGATGGGCTGTGCTGTGTGCTGGGTGAGCTCACAGGGCCTTAGGAGAACTGGTTGTGTGCATCTCTTCACAGCTGTGCACTCAGCGATGTCATGTTGGCAGACTGAATATAGCCATAGCCAGAACCATTACACCAGAAAAGGGAGCAAATTAAGTACATCAGAGTATCAACTGCCCATCAGGGTAACGATGATGGGCTTAATTAAAATAAAATATTTTCAGGAAATCAAAAAGAGTACTTTTCAATTAGAATATGCAGGACGCTGAGGTGAGGTCAGCACATTCTGAAGTTTGTAAACTACTCTTTGTCTAGAGAATAATAATATTATGAACATATTCAATGGTTCACAAGATACTTTTGGGAAATGCAAAAAGTGTTTGAACATGCCAGAATCAAAATGCTTTTGAAAGTTAGAGAGAAAATTACTCTTAGATACTGTTTAGTTAAAACCTATTAGAGCTACAGGGAAGTAAGACGTTTTGGAAACAATGTGACTCCTTATTTGGGAACAGATACAGTTCTTCAGAGCTTCTGAGAATTTTACTAAATGGAAATAATTACCTGTGAGAAATAAAATAGGAAATATAGAGTATACATTCTCAAAAGTGGCTCTTTATCCACAAGTGTTCTATAGAAAATCAGAAACAGAAGTTTAATTTTTCAATACAATAGTGTTAGAAATGGAGTTGAATAACTTTTACTACAATGGTTGATAAAGTTCATCAAGTGAGAAGATTTAGGTTTATAGGATTTAAGAGAAACACAAAATCGAAGGGCCTGACCATGTCTATACTATCTGTCTGAATTCGAGTGGGAGTCCTTATCATGCAGAGAGGAGATGGATCAGGGAAAAACTTATGTGGGCAGAGTCCTGACTGCCAGGTTCAAAAGCAGACTTGGGTCTTGAGTATACCCATGCAATGACATTTCATTCAGATATATTATATAAAATATATATTATATGGCTGGGGAAATTGGAGTATGATGTGCATATTGGATAATAAAATAGTGTTACATTTCTTGGAAAAAGGAAGCTCTATCATTGTGGCGTATGGAAATTGGTGGTTTTCACACTTGTGATGAAGGTAGCATAAGGTCGAATCACTAGGTTGTACACCTAAAACTAATGTGATATTGTGTCAAGTATACACAAAAATAAAGTAAAATAAAATAAAACAAAATAAGTTCTGTTTATGCTACAACATAGGTGAACATTGAACGCTTTATGCTATGTGAAAGAAGCCAGATATAAAATGCCATGTATTGTATGATCTATTCCTTGAAATGTCCAGACCTGTCAAATCCAAAGAGACAAAAGGAGATGTGTGCTTTCCATAAACTGGGCATAAGATGAGTGACAAGTAGCTGGTAATGGGAATGAGGTATCTTTATTGGGTTATGAAAATGTTCTGGAATTAGAGAGCAGTGTCAGTCACACTATTTTTTGAACATACTAAAAACCAGTATCTGGTATACACTAAAGTGTGCCATGGGCAGTTTTATGTAAGAAGAATAAGGGTGGAGAGAGGTCAAATATTGCAAGTTATGCTTTCCAAATTAGTCATTTAGATAAGGGCCTGCAGAAATACAGAAGGTGAAGCTGCCTCAGTCCCTCTGGCTAACCTAGTAGTCTTTATTTTATTTATTTTTATTTATTTTTGTATTTATTTTATTATCATTATGTTCAATTAGCCAACATATAATACATCATTAGTTTTTCACGTAGTGTTCAACAATTGATTAGTTGCGTATAACCCAGGGCTCATCACCACATGTGCTCTCCTTAATAACCATCACCCGATTACCCCATTCCCCCATCCCTATCCCTTCTGTAACCCTCAGCTTGTTGCCCAGAGTCCAGAGTCTCTCATGGTTTGTCTCCCTCTCTAATTTCTCCCCCTTCAGTTTTCCCTCTGTTCCCCTATGGTCCTCCGTGTTATTCCTTATGTTCCACATATGAGGGAAACCATATGATAATTGTCGTTCTCTGCTTGACTTATTTCACTGAGCCTAATTCCATCCAATTTCATCCATGTCGATGCAAATGGTGGGTATTCATCCTTTCTGATGGCTGAGTAATATTCCATTGTATATATGAACTACATCTTCTTTATCCATTTATTCTTTATCTGTTGAAGGACATCTCAGCTCCTTCCACAGTTTGGCTATTTTGGGCATTGCTGCTATGAACACTGGAGTGCCCGTTCCCCTTCTTTTTATTACATCTGTTATCTTTGGGGTAAATACTTAGTAGTGCAATTGCTGGGTCATAGGGTAGCTCTATTTTTTTTAAAGATTTTACTTATTTGACACAGAGAGAGAGAGACAGCGAGAGAGGGAACACAAGCAGGGGGAGTGGGAGAAGCAGGCTTCCCATTGAGCAGGGAGCCTGATGCGGGGCTCAATCCCTGGACCCTGGGATCATGACCTGAGCCAAAGGCAGACGCTTAATGAGTGAGCCACCCAGGCACCCCAGGGGAGCTCTATTTTTAATGTCTTGAGGAACCTCTATACTGTTTTCCAGAGAGGCTGTACCAGCTTGCATTCCCACCAACAGTGTAGGAGGGTTCCTGCTTCTCCACATCCTTGCCAACATGTGTTGTTTCTTGCCTCCATTACTTTTTGCCATTCTAACTGATGTAAGACGGCATCTCCTTGTGGTTTTACTAGTCTTTAAACATTAGCAAATGCTCTTTGCCCACATGATTCATTAACTAACCTTTCTTTGTATATCTATATATCATGCATTCTTTCCTTGAAAGAACAGAGAATTCATGCATGTTACAAAACAGAGACCAGGCCCCCTTGCACAATTCCCAGGCACTAAGGAACCAGCCCACGCCCCACCACCTGCACAACGAGTGAATGCTGGGATAACTTCTATAGCGGGCAGCGCGGAGTCTGTACATAAGCAGAAAATGTTACAGACCACGGTACTCCCTTTATTGATTTAGTGCCCTGAACTCATTTAAAAATCCCTGGGCCAGGGTGCTTGGGTGGCCCAGCTGGTTAAGTGTCTGCCCTCAGCTCAGGTCAGGATATCAGGGTACTGGGATCAAGCCCTGCATCTGGCTCCCTTGCTCACCTTCTCTCTCTCTTTCTGTCCCTGGTCCCTGCCCCCCCCCAAGCACTCTCTCTCTCTCTCTCTCTCAAATACTAAATAAATAAATCTTAAAAAAAAAAAAAATCCCTGGGCCAGGCAGAAACCTCAGAGGTGGCCTTTGGACAAGAAACTGCCTTCTACCCAGGTGGCTAGCCTCCTGAATAACTCTCATATTCCTTTCCAATCAACACTCTTCTCTTGAACATTGGCCTTTCCAGCCACAGGCATCCAAATGTGGATTTTCCTAACAGAGGATCAGTGTATTTTTGTTCCTCACCCGAAACCCAACACCAAGAGTGAGAATAGTTAGCGCCTGCACCCAATGGGTCAACGCTTACTAACATTCAGACCTCTTTCTTAATCTACAATCACTCCCCCTAGGAAAAACCCATGGCCTATTGGAAGCTCTATCATGAAATCTTGAGGAATAAAACCCTTGAAAACTTGAATTCAATATTTATTTATCAGATTTTAAACACACAAAAGAAAAATGAACTCAAATCAGAAAATGGTCAAAAGAAGCAATAAAGTACTTCAAGGAAATGACATACAAGTGGAAAAAGCAGCAGAGTTATTGTACTCTTTTTTAATGCTAATTATAAAGTAATCAAATTCAACAATCAGACTGTCAAAGCTTAAAATTCTCAATCATAACCAGTGTTTAAGGATTCAGACATTTAAGCACTATTAGTCGTTGTTGTAACTGATGCAATCTCTTGGAAGGATCACTTTGAAGCTGAGCATTAAAATGACCTTTTGCAAAATGTATTTTTCCTTTTCAGGCAATTTCCTTCCTGTTCAAGACTGTATTAATTGTCCTGGCCTCTGTGTGCGAGAATAGAGGGCCCTATTAGTGTCAATACAGAAGGCACGAAGACTGTAATGTTGGAGATGGACATAATGTCCTTGGGTCTCCAGAAACAAAAGAATAAAGTGTCTTAGTCAGTGGTACTCTTCTCTTCTAATTCCTTTCTTTATCCAATCATCATAATGAGTCTCTCTGATTTTGGCAGAATGCTAAGATCATATTATCCATCTCATTTATACTATTGAAGGTAAAAAAACCTATCTAGATCTGTAGATATTTATCACTGTTTCAGGGGGAATTTCCACAAGCACTAGTCCACAAGAAGAGGTTATGTGCATGGCAGGCCAAATGCATTAGAACCACCAGATCATCTGAGTAAGGGAATCAATTACTGACCTGTCTGTTATGTACTTCTGGACCTGGGGACAAAATAATTATATTTGTTTATTTTGCTTGGAAAGGGCATTTGAGTCAGAGTTTGATGAATTTCTCCATATTCCACATTCCAGCTACCCAATAATACTATTATATTCCACTCTCTCTAGGTCTAGAGCTGTCAGTTTGACCCAGCAAATCTGACTCTGACCCACATGTAGCATAAAAGCTTGCTATTACAGAGAGTAACAGCTGACATCCAAGTGTGTAATATATGTAGATATCTACATCTTTCTCTGTTGTCTGTTATCTATGTAAGACTAGATATCCTTTCAAAGGAGTGTGAAGGAAGAGTTTTGGAAAAGATGTAAATCAATGTACTTTGGCTATTCTGGGTCAAAATTCCATGCTACTTTTGTATTTCTTGTAAGACTGCATCTTATTTTGCCTGTATTATTAACAACTGAATTCCTAAAAATTAGTTATATGCTTAAAATAACTGACATGCTGTAATACAGATTAGCAAATACCTAGAAGCAAGGAATCTCTAGGAGGCAGGAGGACTCATTCTTGCTGACTACAGGATGTGGAAAATAGGTAAATGGGTAACATAGAAGAGTAGAGGCCAGAAGACAGAGGACAAACCTTGGGATACCAGGAAAGATTCAGGAGAGGGCCATAGAGCAATTGACGAGTTTTTTTTTTTTAAAGGTTTTATTAATTTATTTATTTGTCAGAGAGAGAAAGAGAAAGAGAGAGCGCAAGCAGGAAGAGTGGCAGGCAGAGGGAGAGGCAGGCTCCCCACTGAGCAAGGATCCCAATATGGGACTCGATCCCAGGACACTGGGACACTTAACCAACTGAGCCACCCACGCTTCCTGAGAAGAATTTTCTTGACCTCATTATATACTAATGACTGAATTTCTAAAAATGTGGGGTCTTAGTCCTTACATAAAGTCATTCTTTGATCAAAATCATAGCTTTTTAAAAATTACGTATCTCAAATCAAGAAATTCTCAAGCTGTAAAAGAAATTGTTAGACTATAAAAAAAAAGTGTTCAGTTATTTCATGGTTTCCTAGATTCTCCAACACTGTTGCTTTATGTCAGCAAACTCATGATCATCTAATCATATACTGAATGTCACCAAATATGCAATAATGCAGGAAGAGATGTGGTTTATGTGGCTAAATCTCCCAAAGGAAGGAACCCAGTCAACAAGGGCATTCTATGAAGAGAGCATGTGTCAGCAGACCTATATTTAGAAGAGACCAGTTAGTCAAATAAATCCTTGATTTTCAAAGCTTTGCTTCCCATTGTTCAATTCTACAGCTTCATAGATCATGGATTGTTTCATTAACTTTTTCTTTCTATATTAATCAGAACTAGAATAGGAATCCTTTAATAACAATCTCATTTTCTGATTATTCAAGAGAAAGGAGCTGTCATGGGAGCATTACCTGTCAGGTACAGATGGTGGAAAGGCAGGTGGGAGAGGACATAAGTGACTACAGGGCAGGTGGGATGGAGTGGTTTTCCTTGGAAAAGCTGGCAGTGAAACAGTATGGGGTAAACTTGGGGATAGTGAGACTTCCTCACCTCTTGCTGTTGGGAGCCATTTCTGCTGTTACTGGACACCTAAAGACCATCATCAGTCTTTATAGCACTATCCCTCATTGCTTTCCTCCTCCTGAGATTCTAGTCTCACTTCCTTGTATCTTGTGCTGGGCAGTGCCTCTTCTTTCTGTCTGCACCCTCAGTAACAGCCCTCATCAATGTCAACATCATGAACTCTGATCCATTTGTTGCTGGGCCATTTGCCAATATGGGGACATCTCTGGGATAGCCTTTCCTGCTTTTCTTCTGTCCCTGAAAAATAACCTTGCTGCCTCTGCTGTATGTCTGTCTGAGATCAAGTTGGTGTGTTCATCTCTAATAAAATTTGCAGCAAGGTCTGTATCATGCTCAGGCAGCAACATAAATTTATTGAGCTTGACTGTAGAAGAAAGTTGCTGGTCACCAATTGTAATGTTCCCCAGTGAATGTGGAGAAGGAGGAGATCTGAACGTGGACTGAGAGATTTCCTTGCCACTAGCCCAAGCCCCCAGGGACCCAGGAACTCAGATGATGCCCTCTAGGGTTCATACACACCTGATGTCTCAGAAATCATTTCTAAAATTGGCACCTTGCTCTCTTCTTTTTTCCTTGCTCTCTTCTATGCTCTTCCCCTACAAAGTAAAGGCAGACAAATTCATATACATAAATTATATTTTGATAAGTTCAGTTCATTTTCTGCTGTCCTCATTTGGACATCATGTAAAGCACATGTAAAAGTAGACATGCTCCAATGCCATGAGATCTATGTAAATAAACATCCTTGTGACCCTTCTTTCACTGAGTCTCAAAACAGAAATTGGTTTATACAGTTGCCTGATATCCTTCACATTTCAAATGAAATGGATTTGAATTTTCAGTTATGAGACCATTCATGATATGGTTGGTTAAAAATGAGTTTTGAATTGGAATGTCTAGTTTTGAATCCAGATTCTGCCACTGTTAAACTCTGTATAGGGGCGTTATACTTGTCTTCTCCGTGTTTCTGTTTCCATATCTTTACCTTCATATATTTGTTCTTTGGATAAGAGATCTTAATCTATAAAAGTACTTTGTATGGTACATTGTATAGAGCTTTTGTGAAATAAGTACTTGACCTTAATTATTAATGTTTTGAACTTAAAATTAGGATATAGAGCTATTGCTGTCAATAAAATATGATGTGATTAAGTTATTTGAGTTAGTTAATAAAATATGTTAATAAAATAGGATGTCATTAAGTTAATTGAATTTGGAATACCTCTTCCTGTACTTGTTCTTCCACCTGGAAAATATGGAAATAATGCTATTGTGAGAATTAATGCTTATTTATTATGTAAGTTTGGGTTAAAAAAAGTAATGTGTATTCTCTCATTTCTTCATTCAATATACTTTTATCACTAAAATATGTTGTCTGTTATCCAGGTCATGAGCACAGAGAAATTAGACATAATCTATGTGGAAGTTGCAGTTGCATAAAAAAGAAATGGAGGGGTAATCTAATGCAATATCTGCTGTGAAAACTTCAGAAGGGGTATAGAAAACAAAAGAAAGAAATGATCAATGTTACTTAATGAAAGGACATTTCTCACTAAATTCTAAAAGCTGAATAGCAGTTAGGCTAACAAAAATGTGTACACATTAGCATCCACAATAGAAAAAACAGTCTACAGATGCATTAAGCATCTTATTTTGTATTAAAAAAGCAAGAAATTTAAAACCACTTGAAGACAAATATTACATAATATATGGAGATGACAGACTAATTTTCAAATTTAGAAAGCTAACTTTCATAACTTTCAGAAGACATATAAAAGAAATACCAATAAATGTATGATGAAAACTGTATTATTTCTCATAAGATTTCATGAAAGATTAACATGGGAATAAGTACTTGTATAAAAGAGAGATCATATTTTGGAATTACTTAATACACAATCACTAGGATTGTTGATAGGTCTACAGTAGAGCCCAACAGCAGAAGCAATGATTATATTTCTGGAATGGTAAGAAAGTTGGTGTTGCAATGGAATATTATGCAGCCATCAAAAGGAATGAGATCTTGCCATTTGCAACGACGTGGATGGAACTAGAGGGTGTTATGCTTAGTGAAATAAGTCAATCAGAGAAAGACATGTATCATATGACCTCACTGATATGAGGAATTCTTAATCTCAGGAATAAACTGAGTGTTACTGGAGTGGTTGGGGGTGGGAGGGATGGGGTGGCTGGGTGATAGACATTGCGGAGGGTATGTGCTACGGTGAGCGCTGTGAATTGTGCAAGACTGTTGAATCACAGATCTGTACTTCTGAAACAAATAACGCAACATATTTTAAGAAAAAAGAAAAAGAAGAAGATAGCAGGAGAGGAAGAATGAAGGGGAGTAAGTCAGAGGGGGAGACGAACCATGAGAGATGATGGACTCTGGAAAACAAACTGAGGGTTCTAGAGGGGAGGAGGGTAGGAGGATGGGTTAGCCTGGTGATGGGTATTAAAGAGGGTACATTCTGCATGGAGCACTGGGTGTTATGAACAAACAATGAATCATGGAACACTACCTCAAAAACAAATGATGTAATATATGGTGATTAACATAACAATAAAAAATTAAAAAAAAAGAAAGTTGGTGTTGTACCCTTTCCCGAATTAAGAAAATTTTTCAACAAGCTTTTGAAAAGCTTTAGACTGATATAATTTGAAATGTATAGAATTGTGAAAGAATAGCTCAAGAAAATCCCTTATAACATTTACCCAGATTCAGATATCATTTGCATTTGGCCCCATTTTGCTTTATGATTTGATAGATAGATAATTTCTTTGTGCACTGTTTAGGAGTACATTGAAGACATGGGTTACTCCTAAATAATTCTATGTTTCTTGACCAAGGTCACAGATATTCTATTGCATAACTATAATATAATCAAGATCAGGGCACCCAGTATTAAAATAATAGTATCACCTAATCTGCAGACCATGTTGGACACTTAGACAATAAGCCAAAGAATGACTTCTCTGAGGTACATTTTTTCTTGCCCAGAATCTGATCCAGAATCCCCCAGTGCATTTCATATTGACATCTCTTCAGAATCCTTTCACATGTAACAGGTCATTAATATATCTCTTTTTTCTTTTTGTTTTGCTTTGTGTTGTTCCTGAGCAATTATTTACTTATTTTACCAAATTCTAACATATATACAAAAATCACATCTTGTCCAGCTTAAATAATTGTCACAAGGTATACATAAATCATTAAGCCCCTGAATGAGGACTATAACCTTACTTGTACCCTAGAATGAACCACCTCTCCCTAGTCCTTAACAGTCTCCTTCACAGTCATCCCTTCTTCAAGGGCTTAAGAGCTTTATTGTGGCTTAAAAAAAGAAAAAAATCAACTCTATTCTGCAGCTTATCCAATTTGTGGGCATATTGCCTTTGATCAGGGTCTCTTAAGTTTTGTTTGTTGTTGTTCTTTTTTTTTTTAATGTGCTCTCAGTTGTAATGTCTCCTCTTCTACTTATGATTTACTTATTTCAGTCTTGTCTCTCTTTTTGGGTTTAGTTAAAGGTTTGTCAATTGTGTTAAACTTTTCAAAATAAACAACTTCTTACTTTTGTTGTTTTTTCCCCTTTGTTTTTCCATTCTCTACTATGTTTATTTCTGCTCTAATCTTATTTCACTTCTGCATTTTGGTTTAGTTTGTTCTTTTTTTTATAATCAGAATATTTTTTTATTATGTTATGTTACTCACCATACATTACATCATTAGTTTTTGATGTCGTGTTCCATGATTCATTGTTTGCATATAACACCCAGTGCTCCATGCAGTACATGCCCTCTTTAATAGCCATCATCAGGCTAACCCTTCTCCCCACCCCCCTCCCCTCTAGAACCCTCAATTTGTTTCTCAGAGTCCATAGTCTCTCATGGTTCGTCTCCCCCTCCAATTCCCCCCCTTCATTTTCCCCTTCCTGCTATCTTCTTCTGTTTTTTTTTTAACATATAATGTATTGTTTCAACAGTCTTACACAATTCACAGTGCTCACCATAACACATACCCTCCCCAACGTCTATCACCCAGCCACCTCATACCTCCCACCCCCACCACTCCAGCAACCCTGTTTGTTTCTTGAGATTAAGAATTCCTCATATCAGTGAGGTCATATGATACATTCTTCTTTTACTAGATCATTGGTGTAAAGTTAGATTATTTATTTGAGATCTTTAATTTTTTGAATGTAAACATTTATTCTTATTAAATTCTAACTTAGTACTACTTTTGTTGCATTCCATAGGCTTTAGTTTGATGTGTTTTCATTTCATTATTCTTTTTTTTAAATTTTATTTTATTATGTTATTGTAATCACCATACATTACATCATTAGTTTTTGATGTAGTGTTCCATGATTCATTGTTTGCGTATAACACCCAGTGCTCCATTCAATACATGCCCTCTTTAATACGCATCACCAGGCTAACCCATCCCCCCACCACCCTCCCCTCTAGAACCTTCAGTTTGTTTCTCAGAGTCCATAATCTCTCATGGTTCATCTCTCCCTCCGATTCCCCCCCTTCATTTTCCCTTTTTAATTAACATATAATGTATTATTTGCTTCAGGGGTACAGGTTTGTGATTCATCAGTCTTACACAACATCCAGCACTTACCACAACACATACCCTACCCAATGTCCATCACCCAGCCACCCCTCCCCTCAACCCCCTCCTCTCCAGCAACCCTCAGCTTGTTTCCTAAGATTAAGAGTCTCTTATGGTTTGTTTCCCTCTCTGGTTTTGTCTTGTTTCTTTTTTTTTACCTCTCTTCCTCTATGATCCTCTGCCTTTTTTCTCAAATTCCACATATCAGTGAGATCATATGATAATTGTCTTTCTTTTATCGACTTATTTCACTTTGCTTAATACCCTCTAGTTCCATCCACATCGTTGCAAATAGCAAGATTTCATTTTTTGATGGCTGCGTAATACTCCATTGTGTATATATATATATATATATATACATATATATATACACCACATCTTTATCCATTCATCTGTCGATGGACATCTGGGCTCTTTCCATAGTTTGGCTATTGTGGACATTGCTGCTACAAACATCGGGGTGCAGGTGCCCCCTTTCGATGACTACGTTTGTATCTTTGGGGTAAATACCCAGTAGTGCAATTGCTGGGTCATAGGGTAGCTCTATTTTCAAACTTTTGAGGAACTTCCATACTGTTTTCCAAAGTGGCTGCACCAGCTTGCATTCCCACCAACAGTGTAGGAGGGTTCCTCTTTCTCTGCATCCTCGCCGACATCTGTCATTTCCTGCCTTGTTAATTTTTGCCATTCTGACTGGTGTGTGGCGGTGTCTCTTTGTGGCTTTGATTTGTATTTCCCTGATGCTGACTGATGTTGAGCACTTTTTCATGTGTCTGTTGGTCATTTGGATGTCTTCTTTAGAGAAAGTTCTGTTCAAGTCTTCTGTCCATTTCTTGATTGGATATATATACTTTCGGTGTTGAGTTTGATAAGTTCTTTATAGAATTTAGATACTAGCCCTTTATCTGATATGTCTTCCCATTCTGTCTGTTGTTCTTAAGAGATTTTATAATTACCCTTTTTGTTTCTTCTCTAAGCTATGAGCCATCAGTTCTTCAAGACTGTGTTGTTTAATTTATATATATTTAGGAATATTCTTAAGTTTTTCTTCTATTGATTTCCATTTTCATTATATTGTAATCAGAAAAGATACTCAGTATTATTTCAATCTTCTTAAATATTTAAGACATTCTCTTTGATTGCACACATGTGATCTATCCTGGAAAAGGTTTCTTGTGCACTAGTGAAACATGTATTAATGTTGTTGGGGAAATATTCTGTATGTGCATGTTAGGTCCTTTTGGTCAAAAGTCTTCAAGTCCCCAGTTTATAACTGACCTTTTGCCTGTGTGTTCTATCCATTGTTGGAAGTAGGGTACTGAACTCCCTACTATTTTGTGTTGTTGTCTATTTAGCTCTTCAGTTGTATTAACATTTGCTTCACATATTTGGGTACTCTGATATTGAAAATGAGACATAGCCAGAATTGTAGCTATGTCTTGGGTTAGCAGTTGAAGAATACTGACATGTGACATGGTCCTTGGAAGTTACCTGGGATCAAGTGATGTTTTTTCACATATTATTTCTGTGTGGGTTTAAGTGCTTCCAGAGAGGAACTTCTAGGTTTAAACAGACAAAGCAAAAGTAGAAGAAAAACTGAAACAGCTTGAAATGTCAGCGTAAGAGATTTTTGTTCTTTATATGAGTGGCAAACCAACGTTCTTAGGTATTTCATGATTTTTTTTTAAAACCTCCTTCAGTTATGAGCATCTGAGAGTGAAAGATTTTTTTGGAATATACATATTTAGAGAAGATGTAATTTTTAGCATGTTCATATTGCTACTCTGAATCAACCTAAAATGCCTGTAGAAGGAGCTACTAGTGGTTAAGAATTGTTTTGGAAAATAATTTCAGGACATGGTCATGAATTTGTTCGGTCTTCACACCATAGACTATAGGGTTGAGGAAAGGAGGGACTAACAGGTACAGGTTTGATAAAAGAATGTGAATATACGGTGGTATGTGAGCACCAAACCTATGTGTGAAGAAAGAGAAGAAGGCAAGGAGGTAGAACTGTAGAAAGACACAGATGTGGGCAATGCAGGTGTTAAAGGCCTTGAATCGTGCCTCCTTCTGGGGCAACTGAAACACAGTGATAAAGATTTGAACGTAAGACAAGGTGATAAAGATTATGTCAAACCCTAAGATACTGAAGGCAACAAAAAGACCATATATCTTGTTGATCCGGACATCTTCAGTGGCCAGCTTCACAATGGCCATGTGCTCACAATAAGTATGGGAGATGACTGTAGTTCTATAGAGTTTAAGACGACATTTGATGAGCACCAAGCATGGTGTTGCAAGAATAGCAGCCCTGAGTGTCACCCCAACCGCAATGTGGGTCAAGAATTGTTGGGAGAAGATGGTGATGTGTCTCAAGGGATCACAGATGGCCACATAGCGATCTAGGGCCATTGCCAGTAGGATGCCTGATTCAATTGCCTGGAATGAGTGAATAAGCCACATTTGTAGAAGGCAAGCTGCAAAGGAAATCTCTGGCAAATGAAACCAGAAGATGCCTAACATTTTGGGAAGAATGCAGGTGCTAAGTGCAATGTCTGTGGCCCCCAGCATGGCCAAAAATATGTACATGGGCTTATGGAGACTGTGCTCATATTTGATTATACCTAAAATTAGGGAATTCCCAATCACAGCGAGGAAATACATGACACAGAATGGAATCCCAATCCAATGCTGCACTGACTCCAGCCCAGGAATCCCAGTGAGTGTCAGGACAGCAGGCATGAAGACAGAACCATTGGGTATGAGCATGATGATTTGGGCTGTAGAATCAACTACTGTTGCTGTTTCATCTTCTATTCCCTGTCAAGACTACATGAATAAAAAATAAGAAGAAATTATTTTAGCAAAGTATACTTTAGTTAGGTAAAGCATATTCTATCCTCTCCCTCCTTTATTTATCAAAATTAAAATAAGACTACATGCTTTATTTTAGCAAAGCATATTTAGTTAGATAAATGATGGTAATCTTCTCACTCCTTTTTTTATTATTGAATTACAGGTGACATTGAACATTTTCTAAGCTTAAAGTACACGACATGTTGATTTGATACATTCACATATTGCAGTGTGAGTGCCATTATAGTTTAGCTAACATATCACAGCACATTATTCTATTTTCTTTTTTGTGGTGGAAATGATTAAGATCTAGTCTCTTAGCAAGTTTGATGCTTTTGATGTAATACTATTGTTTATAGTTACTATCCTGTACATTAGATCTCTAGGATTTATTTATCTACTAATAAAATATCTCCTGTGTTTCCTCACCCCTCAGCCCCTGGTACCCACAATTGTATCTGTTTTTATGAGTTTGGTTATTTGTTATTATTGAAATGAATTGATACATGATAATACTTTCGTTTCAGATACACAACATGGTAATTCAACAAGTCTATACATATACTATGCTGTGCTCACCACTCATGTAGCTACTACATGTCACCATACAACTTATTACAAACCATTGACTATAGTCACCATGCTGTACTTTTTATCCATGTAATTTACTCATCTCATCATTGCAAGCCTGTGTCTCCCACTCCACTTCACCAAATCGGCCACCCTCAAGACCCTGCCTCTCTGGCAACCATCAGTTAATTCTCTGTATTTATGGATCTGTTTCTGCTTTTTATTTGTTTATTCATTTGCTTTGTTTTTTAGATTCCATACACATGGAATCATATGGAGTTCAGCTGTTTTAAGATTCCACTTAGATATAAGTAATATCATACAGTATTTGCCTTTCTCTCTTTGACTAATCTCACAGCATAATGTATTCAAAGTTTATTACAATCATCACAAATAAGAGGATTTCCTTCTTTCTCATGTCTAAATAAATTAATAATCAGACAAATGTAAGTCAAAACCACAATGAGATATCACCTCACTCCAGTTAGAAGACCTGTCATCAGTGAGTCAAAAGATAATAAGTATTGGGGAGATTTATGAAAAGGGAACCATCACGCTTAGTTGGTGGGAATGCAGCAACTATGGAAAGCAATATGAGGGTTCAATGAAAATTTTGAAAAAATGACCTACATATAATCTGGTAATTCCACTTCTGGATATATATTCAAAGGACAGGAAAACAGAATATTGAAAAGATATATGCAATCCCGTGTTTACTGCAGCATTATTTACAGTAGCCAAAATATGGAAACAACCTTAGTGCCCATCAGCATATGAATGGATAAAGATGTGGCATATATGTGCAATGGAATATTATCCATCTTATTTTTTCCTTTAATGACTTCCTTTCAGATTTTCTCTTTTCACAAAGTCATTGTAAGAACAACCATCAGGTTCTGTGTTTCTGCATGCCTTAATCATTTTCAATGACAAAAATTAAATGGATCAGATGGTTTCTTTCTAGTCCATGACTAGTGGACCAAACAGATGCATTTTATCTTATGTTTACTCCTCATCACCTCTGCTTATTGTGTGACTTGAATACTGGCATTGAGAAAAAATTATTTAATACAGAGCATACACATTTTAAGAACTGGACTCCACCTGGGCTAACATAAAGCATCCACAGGGATGGTAGAAATTCTGCTGCTCATAATCAGAAGACAAATTTGACCAGAATATTTTTCAGTTTTGCAACTCACCAGCTCGACTTCTCAGGATAGTGTCTTCACAGTCTGATCCTTCTCTAATAGCCTCAGAATGTTTCCAACCTAATTTGTCAAACTTTCTATGTTTTTCCAAAGCCCATCCATATATCATGCAAGTTTTCCAATTTATTCTCTCTGAAGATAAATCAATCTTGACTGTTTTCTTTGGCAGTCCTTGTCAGATCTTGTTCTTACCATGCCCTGTTATTTTCATATATCTTGTATTTAATCCCAAGCACCAGTCTGTGCCCTTTGCTCTTCTCTCTCCCCATCAACAACCACCATTACCCCCTAAGCCTGAAAAAGCATTGATTCTTAAATATTTTATATAACATGGATTATCTATGAACTTAGATTCTCTCTAACCACATAAGATTACCTAGAATTCACCTCAGGTCAACTGCAGGTACATTCCCTTTCTTCAAATGTATTCCACTCTAAGAGAGGCTTTCCTTTTTTTTTTTTTTAAATTATGTTATGTCAGTCACCATACAGTGCATCATTAGTTTTTATTAAATATGTACTATATCATTCACCATCTTAAAATCTTCAGACATTTTAGGGTATTTTATCTTGTTAACTTATGATATTGATGTTATGACCCTATATTATATTAATGACAAACTAAGACTTTTTGTTGTAATAGGTGAATCTGCTTGAATCCAAATTCCATGGCACACTGATTCAGAAAGAACAAAAATAGTGTATGTCATATGAGATTTTATAATTATGCTTCAGTAAGGATATGGAATATATATCAGTGTGTAACTTTATCAGGGGAGTTGTACAAAAACATACAGCAAATTTTAATCAGTTTCTGCCTGTTTAAATTCTGATGGAAAAAATCTCAGCTATATCTTCCATATTTTTATCAAATAATTATAATACATGCCTTACACACATGTTTAAAATATTCTACATGTCTAATATAAAACCACATTTGCAATGCCATATCATCCACATACTGGCTAACACTCTCTGCAATTTGGCTCAAAAGGGTATGCTACTGTCTTTATCAGGAACATTCATTCGGGAGACTTAACGTGGCCATGTGGGTCAGAGTTGTCCTAGAGAATTCTTACAGGATAGTGTGCAAACTGAAGCTCGACAGCAGTATATATCATGAGTAATCAGAAAAAGAGAAAGAAAAAGAAGATAGAAAATAAACAAAGGAACAGGTAAATAAAATAGAAAAGCATGCCTTCAACCTAACATATGAAAAATCATGTGAAAAAGGTAATTACTTTTCTTCCTGATGGTTTTGTATCTCCAACTTCATGAGGCCTAATTGATATTCTTCTAAAGCAGGTTTCCTCCTTCTCAAAACAAATGGCATTTTTAGTCAGATAAATTTTGTGTCCTGGGGTAATTCTCTATATTGTAGGAGGCTTAGCAGCATCCCTGACTCCCACCCACTAGATGCCAGTTGTTCTTTCTTGTCATGAAAATCAAAAATGTCTCAGGCATTGCCAAATGTCACCTGCATGTATGGGGAGGGACACAACATACCTGGTTACTAACCATTGTTTTAGAGTTTTACACTGGAGAAGAATAGTCTTTAATTAAATGAGAATCACTGTTTTGTAGCTTTATTCAAAATAGGCAGACTAAATCTGTCTAGCAAGGGGAATCATTCTTCAATAGGTCTTAGCCAGATAAAAGAGATGGAAGGGCATTCCCAGAGAGAATACTTTGAACAAAATCAAAGAAGCATGAAGTGTACAGTGGGATTGCAAATCAACAAGTAATTTTCATGTATGAATTGTGTCATAAACAGAGATGATGGTTGTTGGGGCTAAGGAAAAGGGAAGAATAACAAATGTAAGATTCCAATTTTATAATAAAAATTTCAAAAACAGGTGGAATAACAAGGATTTTTTTTTTTTTTTGCCTCTAAAAATCCATTCGGCTAGTGGATTGATAAATGGCTTAAAATGATGAGAGCTGGCATAGAGAGATGAAGTTAGAAGAATATCTGTGATAGTGCTGATGGGATAGGATAAAGTGATCTGGCCACATTGGAAGATTAACAAGGGAGCAATATCTCTGCTGCTCGCTGACTTGATGGAGGGGAAATCAAGAGAGATGAGACTAAGATTTTCTTGATTGAAAGCAACAACACTGAATGACAAGGATCATTGAAGCAACTGTGTGTACAGATACATATATTTTTAGAAGAGGGAGGAGACGTATCTTAAACCTCTGAAATTCCTGAGCCAGGAAAACAATCATGGGTGTCATGTTCAGCATCAATCCTGAACCATTAATGTTACTGGCAATTCTTATTTTGATTCCCAGAACCTAAATGAATTAAGGGATTTAGGTCTAGATCTACTCTCCCTACAATTTCAGGAAATCTTTCCCTGTACAAAGTCTCTGACATTTACCCTTTGATCTCAACCTCAAGTTCCCAGGGACAGACTCTCAGAAACAGTTGTTTATATGTGTATTAGCCCAGATCCTTCTCTAGGGTCTTCCTCTTGTCAGGTCTAGTTTAAAATCTATCACCCATTGTGTGATTAACTGACTCAGAAATATTCTGAACAGCAACATGAATCACAATATTCTTCATGTTTGAAAAATCAACTATTGTAAGACTCTTGCTTTTTTATCATCCTGCCATCTTCTTGGCTCATAAAAGGGTTTGTGTTCTCTTTGAAACCAATCCTCCATTCTCCCACACTCAGTGCAGAATCTAAGGCTCAAAGACTTACCTGGAATCATCTGTGGTAACATATGTAGAAGCCACAGAGTGAAAGTCTTTTGATGTTTCAGATAATGAGGATGGCTGTTTTGTACTATAGGAGCCACCTGGGGGATTTTTTGCACCAGTCACTGATGGGCTTCAAATTAGCCTGGGACAAGGGTAAAAAGCAGGCAAAATTGGTTCAAAACCCAGAAGAATTTATCTCATAGCTGATCTGCATCTAATAAAAACTCTCAAATCCTGGTGTCCCTGGGGACTGGGAGCCAAACTGACCATCCTTTCAGAAACTTCTAAGACAAGACAGTGCCCTAAGACAACACAAATAGTCAATTACACTTTTATACAAAATGATGAGCCAATGAAGGGAAATGAAAACATCTCAAGGTATTCAGACTAATCAGTATAGACATGCTGACAGAGAACTAAACGGAATATTTCTATGTGATATAGAAATTAAACCCTCTTACACTGTTGGTGGGAATGCAAGTTGGTACAGCCACTCTGGAAAACAGTATGGAAGTTCCTCAAGACATTAAAAATAGAGCTACCTTAGACCCAGCAATTGCACTACTGGATATTTACCCCAAAGATACAGATGTAGTGAAACGAAGGGGCGCCTGCACTCCAATGTTCATAGCAGCAATGTCCACAATAGACAAATGGTGGAAGGAGCTGAAATGTCCTTCAACAGATGAATGGATAAAGAAGATGTGGTTTATACATACAATGGAATATTACTCAGCTGTCAGAAAGGATGTATACCCACCATTTGCATTGACATGGATGGAAGTACAGGGTATTATGCTAAGCGAAATAAGTCAATCAAAGAAAGACAATTATCATATGGTTTCACTCATATGTGGGATATAAGAAATAGTGCAGAAGATCATAAGGGAATGGAGGAAAAACTGAATGGTTAAGAATTCAGAGGGAGGCAAACCATGAGAGACTCTTAACTCTGGGAAAAAAACTGAGGGTTGCTGAAGGGGAGGTGGGTGGGGGAATGGAGTAAATGGGTGATGGACATTAAGGAGGGCACGTGATGTGATAAGCACTGGGTGTTATAGGCAGCTGATGAATTATTGAACACTACGTCTGAAAATAATGATGTACTCTATGTTGGAAAATTGCATTTAAATAAAAAAAGAAATTGTCCCATTCATTTAAGACTCTCATGAAATGATATTATGCATTTTCAGATTTTAGTGCCAGTCACTTTATATATATCAACTTCCCAGCTATGAACTATTATGGCCAGTGTTTACTTAATTGACAAAAAAGGGGGAGTTGTGATTTTAAGCTTTGATATCAAGAGGAAATGAAAAGATTCTGAATCCGTGTGGTGCAAGAAAAAGTCTAACAAGAATGCACTACATGCACCTGCCTAAGAGACATGATGGTCTTAGAGTTAGATGGTTTTTGTCCTGTGTCACTGCATCTGGCATTATTTAGCAGACATATTCCTCATGCATTGAAAGACTCTCTGACTCCCATCTTGCTTTTAAACTGCCACAAAATTATCTTCATCCTAGAATATGGCTGCTTTGTGTACTGGGTTACTTCACAGTGGCTTAGGGGAGTTGGTTGTGTGTATTTCTTTCCAGCTCTGCACTCAGTGATGTCACATGGTAGATTGAAATCAACCATGGCACAAATATGTAAATCAGAAAACAAAGTATATCAGAATGCCAACCACCCAACAGAGTAGCACCTGATGAACTCAAAATAAAATAAAATATTTTCAGAGAAAACAAAAGAAATAGTTTTCAGATAGAGAATGAAGTAAGCTGAGGGGAGGTCAGCAGGTTCTGAAATTGGTGCACTACCCTGTGTATAGAGAATTATAATATTATATTGAATGACCCACAAGATACCTTTGGGAAATGCAAAAATTTTTGAACCTCATAGAATCATAATGCTGTTGAATGTTGGAGACAAAATTACTCTTAGATACTGTTTAGTTAAAATCCGTGAGAACTAAAGGGGAATAGGATTTTTTAGAAACAATGTGACTCCTTATTTGGTGACAGATACAATTCCTTAGGACTCCTACATTAATAAAAATAATTACTTCAGAGTAATGTAATAGGAGCCACAGAGTACAAATTTTCAGAAGTAGCTCTTCATTCTGCATGTGTTCTAGAGAAAACAAGAAACAAAAGTTTAATTTTTATTTATTTTTAAAAATATTTTATTTATTTATTTGAGAGAGAGAGAGAGTATGAGAGGGGGGAGGGTCAGAGGGAGAAGCAGACTCCCTGCTCAGCGGGGAGCCTGATGCAAGACATAATCCTGGAACCCCAGGATCATGACCTGAGCCAAAGGCAGTTGCTTAACCAACTGAGCCACCCAGGTGCCCAAAAGTTTAATTTTTAATACAACAGTGTTAGAAATGAAGTTGAATAGCTTTTACTGCAATGGTTAATAAAATTTATCAAGCGAGAAGATACAAGTTTAAATGAATTATGGCAAATATAGGCTGGACCTGGCCATGCCTATATTATTTGTGGAATTGTCTGATTTAAAATGGGAGTCCTTACCATGCAGAGAGGAGAGGATCGTGTGGCCAGAGTCCTGACTGCCAGGTGCAAAAGTAGACTCAGATACATATGTGCAATGACATTCATTCACAAAAAAATAAAAAGAAGTTCTGATATGCTACAACATAGCTGAACTTGAAAACTTTATGCCATGTGAAAGAACCCAGACATAAAATGCCATGTATTATATGATATATTTTCTCGAAATGTCCAGACTAGTCAAATCCATAGAGTCAGTAGGTAGATGTGTGGTTTCCATAAACTGGGGACAGGATGAGTGGCTAGTGCCTGGTGATGGAATAGGGTATCTTTATGGGATCACAAAAATGTTATGGAATTAGAGAAGAGACAGTAACACAATTTTTTGAATATACTTAAAACCAGTGTCTTGTACACGTTAAAGGGTGAATTTTACAGCAGTCCATGGACACTTTTCTACCAAGAAGAGGAAGGGTGGAGAAGAGCCAATGTTGCAAGTTATACTGCCTAAATTGAACATGTAGATAAGGGCCTGCAAAAAGCCAAAGGGTCAACACGTTATTGCTCCTTCATCTGAAAGCAAACACCAAGAGTGAAAGTCAACTCCAGCACCTGATGTGTCAAAACTCAATATTATGAAGACCCCTTTCTGCTTCTGAAATCACTCTTGAGGAATAAAGCCCTTGAAAATATTAATTCAATATATTTTTTATCAGATTTTAAACACACAATAAAAAATGAACACAAATCAGAAAATGATCAAATGAAACAATAAAGTAATTCAACAAAAGGATATACAAGTGGAAAAAAGCTACAGCTATTGCATTATTTATGAATGCTAATTATAAAGAGAATCACCCAGCAGACCATCAAAGCGTAAAAATCTCAATCACAACCAGTGTTTGAGGATTCAGACATATAAGTGCTATTAGTCATTGTTATAATTGATGCAGTCTCTTTGAAGGATCATTTTGAAGTTTCTAGAAATCATTAAAATTACCAATACAAAATATATTTTTCTTTTTCAGGCAATTTCCCATTGGAGAATGTATTCTACAATTGTCTCAGCCCCTGTGTGGGAGGTCAGAGAGTGCTGGTTATCTTCTTGTCCGTGCAATGACCTATTTGTTTGCCTTTTTTCCCTTTTCAGGTCTCAGATTGGAGCTGGTCCTGATAATTTGAAGGCCACAATAATGGGACAATCTGGACTCTAGACCAGATATTTTATGCCATTTTGAACATCATTAAAATTTTTGTGCAAATATGTTTTCTCTTTTGCTATCCAAATACCTACTTAGTAGTTTTGAATTGCCTCTTTGCCCACAAAGCCTAAGTTATGTATTTGTTTCTTTTCATAGAAGGTTGCTGAACCCTGACTAAAACATTAAGAAATTACGTCTGATACTATCTCAGTTTTATTCCTAAAGAAACTATGTTATCTAAAAACAACAATCCTATTGACAATCCATTATAATAACATCATATATTAATCATATAACAAATATTGACATTGAAAACATTTTTCAAAAGATGTCCCAAGACATCCCGTAGATTTACAGATAGTAATCCTCAGCAGTCATTGATATGTGATGAGCCTGAATCCATTAAACAAGCCAAAGTATCACCCATTTATATGACATGCAGTCTTTTTTATAGATGCATTGATTTTAATGCCATAAATCAAATTATGAATATCTGCACACATATGCATATTTTCCATCATTGTTCAGTATATGATCTATGATCTGGAGTTTTCAGGAATAGTCCACTAGCCTTAAGCTCTGACATTGTTAATCTTAGTTAAAATACCCCATACCTTCATTAATTTAGTAGCCTTACCTGATTAAAAAGCATGTATGTAGGACAAAGTGATGAAGGTGAGGTCGAACCCTGCAACAGTGAATGCCACAAACAAACCATAGATTTTGTTGACCCGCATATTTTCTGCAGCCAGTTTCATGATGGCCATATGCTCACAGTAGGAGTGGGAGATGATGGTTGTATGGTAAAATTGAAACTGGCACTTTATCAGTACTAGGCATGGGGCTACCAGAATGGCAGCCCTGAGTGTTACCATAGCCCCTATTTGGGTGACCAGCTGGTGGGTGAAGATGGCACCATGTCTTAGTGGATAACAGATGGCCACATAACGGTCCAGAGCCATGGCCAGGAGGATGCCTGACTCTATGCACTGAAATGAGTGGATGAGCCACATTTGAAGCAAGCAAGAATCAAAATAAACCTCTGGCACATGAAACCAGAATATGCCAAGCATCTTGGGCATAATGGTGGTTGCAAGTGCAATATCTGTGACTCCTAGCATGCCTACAAAAATGTACATGGGCTCATGGAGGCTGCGCGCTGACTTGATGATGATCAGAAGCACGGAATTTCCAATCATAGCAATGAAATATATGGCACAGAATGGAATCCCGATCCAGCACTGCACAGACTCTAGGCCTGGGATCCCTATTAGTGTCAACAGAGAAGGCATGAAGACTGTTATATTGCAGATGGACATAATATCTTTGGGTCTCCAGAAACAAATGAAAGAAGTATCTCAGTCAGTGGTCCTTTCTCTTCTACTATTTTTTATCCAAAGTCATCATAGTGAGTCTCTCTGATTCTGGCTGAACTCTAAGATTATATCATCCATTTCATTTATATTATTGAAGGAAAAATATCCATAGATGAACCCCACTGTTTTCAGGAAGGACATCCAGAAGCACTGTAGCACAATAGTGATTATGTGCATGGCAGGCGAACTGCATTAGAACCAGCCAGGTCACATGGGTAATGGGACTAAACTGATGACATGTATGTCATTCTGGACCATGGACAAAATAATTACACTTATTTATTTTGCTTAGAAAGGGCATTTGAGTCAGAGTTTGATGAATTTCTCCATATCCCACATTCCGGCTACCCAATAGTACTGTTATTTCCCACTGTCTCTGGGTCTGGAACTGACACTTTGGACCAGCAAATCCTACTCTGACCAGTACATTGGTAGAAAAAACTGCCTATGAAAAGGAGAGAGAAACAGCTGACACCTAAGAGCACAATATATTTAGATATCTTTATCTATCTATATCATTTGTACCTATGTAATATTGGATGTCCTTTCAAAAGAAAGTAAAGGAACAACTTTGGAAAAGATCATCCAAACCCATGCAGTTTTGACGAGAATGGGTCAAAATTTCATGCCACTTTTACATCTCTAGTATGACTGTATTTTATTTTTCCCATATACAAAGAACTGAATTCTTGAAAATTTTTTGTGTGCTTAAAATAGCTGACATTCTGTAAAACACATTTCCGAACACCTAGAGGGGAGGAGGAATCTCTAGAAAGCAAGGAAGTTCAGAGTGACAAAATATACAGGCAAGAGAACTCATTCTTGATGACTACAGGGTATAGGAAAATGAGTAAATGGGTTATTCATGGAATAGAGCCTGGGTCTTGGGTTTGAACTGTTCAGAGCTACCATTAGCATGAAATTGACCAAATTAGGTTTATTAATTCTTAATGAAATATAGATCATTTTTGAACACTTAAATCATTTTGTGAGCTCAGTCACAAGAAATGAATAGAAAGTAAAGGGGTGAAAAGAAAGGTTCCCCAATAGGAGTCATATATAGAAGTACAAATACAAGACAGAGAATGGATTTGGGATAGTAGAAAGATTCAGCAGAAGGCTAGAGAGCAACTAATGAAAATTTAAATACCTCGATTGACTGATGACTGAATTTTCTGAAAACTGGGCTCTTAGTCCTTATCTGAGAGTTCTTCTCTGATAAAGATCAGTACTGCATGGAGCACTGGGTGTTATACGAAAACAATGAATCATGGAACATTACATCAAGAACTAATGATGTGCTGTACGGTGACTAACATAACATAATAAAATTAAATTAAATTAAAAAAAATATAAAGTAATTTTTTTTGACTTTTTAAAGTTTATTTTAGTCCCAGTTAGTTAACATACAGTGTTATATTAGTTTTAGATGTACAATATAGTGATTCAGCACTTCCATGCATCACCCAGTGCTCATCACAAGTGCCCTCCTTAGTCCCCATCACCTATTTCAACCATCCCCCGATCCACCTCCCCTCTGGTAACCATCAGTTTGGTCTGTAGTTGAGAGTGTGGTTCTTGTTTTGTCCCTCTCTCTCTTTTTTTTTTCTTTTTCTTTTTTTTTAATTTTTTATTGTTATGTTAATCACCATACATTATATCATTAGTTTTTGATGTAGTGTTCTATGATTCATTGTTTGTGCATAACACCCAGTGCTGCACGCAGAATGTGCCCTCTTTAATACCCATCACCAGCCTAACCCATCCCCCCACCCCCCTCCCCTCCAGAACCCTCAGTTTGTTTCCTGAGGTTAAAAATTGCTCATATCAGCAAGGTCATATGATACATGTCTTTCTCTGATTGACTTATTTCACTCAGCATAACACCATACACTTCCATCCATGTCATTGCAAATGGTGAGATTTCATTCCTTTTGATGGCTGCCTAATATTCCATTGTGTATATATACCACTTCTTCTTTAGCCATTCATCTGTCGATGGACATCTTGGCTCTTTCCACACTTTGGCTATTGTGGACATTGCTGCTATAAACATCGGGGTGCACGTACCTCTTCGGATCCCTACGTTTGTATCTTTGGGGTAAATACCCAGCAGTGCAATTGCTGGATCGTATGGTAGCTCTTTCAAACTGTTTGAGGAACCTCCATACTGTTTTCCAGAGGGGTTGCACCAGCTTGCATTCCCACCAACAGTGTAGGAGGGTTCCCCTTTCTCCACATCCCCGCCAACATCTGTCGTTTCCTGACTTGTTAATTCTAGCCATTCTGACTGGTGTGAGGTGGTATCTCATTGAGGTTTTGATTTGGATTTCCCTGATGCCGAGCAATGTTGAGCATTTTTTCATGTGTCTGTTGGCCATTTGGATGTCTTCTGCCCATTTCTTGATTGGATTATTTGTTCTTTGGGTGTTGAGTTTGGAAAGTTCTTTATAGATTTTGGATACTAGCCCTTTATCTGATATGTCATTTGCAAATATTTTCTCCCATTCTGTTGGTTGTCTTTTGGTTTTGTGGACTGTTTCTTTTGCTGTGCAAAAGTTTTTTATCTTGATGAAATCCCAATAATTCATTTTTGCCCTTGCTTCCCTTGCCTTTGGCGATGTTTCTAGGAAGAAGTTGCTGCGGCTGAGGTCGAAGAGGTTGCTGCCTGTGTTCTCCTTTAGGATTTGGATAAGACTCCTGTCTCACGTTTAGGTCTTTCAACCATTTGGAGTCTATTTTTGTGTGTGGTGTAAGGAAAAGGTCCAGTTTCATTCTCTGCATGTGACAGTCCAATTTTCCCAACACCGTTTGTTGAAGAGACTGTCTTTTTTCCATTGGACATTCTTTCCTGCTTTGTCAAAGATGAGTTGACCATAGAGTTGAGGGTCCATTTCTGAGCTCTCTATTCTGTTCCATTGATCAATGTGTCTGTTTTTGTGCCAGTACCATACTGTCTTGATGATGACAGCAGTGTAATAGAGCTGGAAGTCCAGAATTGTGATGCCGCCAGCTCTGCTTTTCTTTTTCAACATTCCTCTGGCTATTCGGGGTCTCTTCTGGTTCCATACAAATTTTAGGATTATTTGTTCCATTTCTTTGAAAAAAGTGGATGGTATTTTGATGGGGATTGCATTGAATATGTAGATAGCTCTAGGAAGCATTGACATCTTTACAATGTTTGTTCTTCCAATCCGTGAGCATGGAACGTTTTTCCATTTCTTTGTGTCTTCTTCAATTTCTTTCATGAGTATTTTATAGTTTTCTGAGTACAGATCCTTTGCCTCTTTGGTTAAATTTATTCCTAGGTATCTTATGGTTTTGGGTGCAATTGTAAATGGGATCGACTCCTTGATTTGTCTCTCTTCCGTCTTATTGTTGGTGTATAGGCATGCCACTGATTTCTGTGCATTGATTTTATATCCTGCTACTTGACTGAATTCCTGGATGAGTTCTAGCAGTTTTGGGGTGGAGTCTTTCAGGTTTTCCACATACAGTATCATATCATCTGCAAAGAGTGAGAGTTTGACTTCTTCTTTGCCAATTTGGATGCCTTTGATTTCTTTTTGTTGTCTGATTGCTGTGGCTAGGACTTCCAATACTATGTTGAATAGCAGTGGTGAGAGTGGACATCCCTGCCGCGTTCCTGACCTTAGGGGAAAAGCTCTCAGTTTTCCCCATTGAGAATGATATTCGCTGTAGGTTTTTCATAGATGGCTTTTATGATATTGAGGTATGTACCCTCTATCCCTATACTCTGAAGAGTTTTGATCAAGAAAGGATGCTGTACTTTGTCAAATGCTTTTTCTGCATCTATTGGGAGGATCATATGACTCTTGTTCTTTCTTTTGTTAATGTATTGTATCACGTTGATTGATTTGCGGATGTTGAACCAACCTTGCAGCCCAGGGATAAATCCCACTTGGTCATGGTGAATAATCCTTTTAAAGTACTGTTGGATCCTATTGGCTAGTATTTTGGTGAATATTTTTGCATCGATGTTCATCAAGGATATTGGTCTGTAATTTTTCTTTTTGATGGAGTCTTTGTCTGGTTTTGGGATCAAGGTAATGCTGGCCTCATAAAATTGGAAGTTTTCCTTCCATTTCTGTTTTTTGGAACAGTTTCAGGACAATAGGTATTAATTCTTCTTGAAATGTCTGGTTGAATTCCCCTGGGAAGCCATCTGGCCCGGGCTTTTGTTTGTTGGGAGATTTTTGATGACTGCTTCAATTTCCTTAGTGGTTATAGGTCTGTTCAGGTGTTCTATTTCTTCCTGGTTCAATTTTGGTAGTTGAAACATCTCTAGGAATGCACCCATTTCTTCCAGGTTATCTAATTTGCTGGCATAGAGTTGCTCATAATATGTTCTTATAACTGTTTGTATTTCTTTGGTGTTGGTTGTGATCTCTCCTCTTTCATTCATGATTTTGTTGATTTTGGGTCCTTTGTCTTTCTTTTTCATAAGTCGGGCCAGGGGTTTATCAATCTTGTTAATTCTTTCAAAGAACCAGCTCCTAGTTTCGTTGATTTGTTCTACTGTTCTTTTGGTTTCTAGTTCATTGATTTCTGCTCTGATCTTATTTCTCTTCTCCTGCTGGGTTTAGGCTTTATTTGCTGTTCTTTCTCCTGCTCCTTTAGGTGTAGGGTTAGGTTGTGTATTTGAGATCTTTCTTGTTTCTTGAAGAAGGCTTGTATTGCTATATACTTTCCTCTCAGGACTGCCTTGGCTGTATCCCAAAGATTTTGAACAGTTGTGTTTTCATTTTCATTGGTTTCCATGAATTTTTTTAATTCTTCTTTAATTTCCTGGTTGACTCATTCATTCTTTAGTAGGATGAAGTAGGCTCTTTAGCCTCCATGTATTTGAGTTCTTTCTGACTTTCCTCTTGTGACTGAGTTCTAGTTTCAAAGCATTGTGGTCTGAAAATATGCAGGGAATGATCCCAATCTTTGGTACCGGTTGAGACCTGATTTGTGACCTAGGATGTGATCAATTCTGGAGAATGTTCCATGGGCACTAGAGAAGAATGTGTATTCCGTTGCTTTGGGATGGAATGTTCTGAATATGTCTGTGAAGTCCATTTGGTCCAGTGTGTCATTTAAAGTCTTTATTTCCTTGTTGATCTTTTGCTTAGACAATCTGTCCATTTCAATCAGGGGGGTGTTAAAGTCCCCCACTATTATTGTATTGTTGTCAATGTGTTTCTTTGCTTTTGTTATTAATTGCCTTATAAAATTGGCTGCTCCCATTTAGGGGCATAGATATTTACAATTGTTAGATCTTCTTGTTGGATAGACCCTTTAAGTAGGATATAGTGGCCTTTTTCATCTCTTACTACAGTCTTTGTTTTAAAATCTAGTTTGTCTGATATAAGGATTGCCACCCCAGCTTTCTTTTGGTGTCCATTAGCATGGTAAATGGTTTTTCACCCCCTCACTTTCAATGTGGGGGTGTCTTTGGGTCTAAAATGAGTCTCTTGCAGACAGCATATTGATGGGTCTTGTTTTTTAATCCAATCTGATAGCCTGTGTCTTTTGATTGGGGCATTTAGCCCATTTACATTCAGGGTAACTATTGAAAGATATGAATTTAGTGCCATTGTATTGCCTGTAAGTGGACTGTTACTGTATATTGTCTGTGTTCCTTTCTGGTCTATGCTGCTTGTAGGCTCTCTCTTTGCTTAGAGGACCCCTTTCAATATGTCTTGTAGGACTGGTTTCGTGTTTGCAAATTCCTTTAGTTTTTGTTTGTCCTGGAAGCTTTTTATCTCTCCTTCTATTTTCAATGACAGCCGAGCTGGATATAGTATTCTTGGCTGCATTTTTTTCTTGTTTAGTGCTCTGAAGATATCTTGCCAGTCCATTCTGGCCTGCCAGGTCTCTGTGGATAGGTCCGTTGCCAATCTAATATTTCTACCATTGTAGGTTACATATCTCTTCTCCCGAGCTGCTTTCAGGATTTTCTCTTTGTCTCTGAGACTCGTAAGTTTTACTATTAGATGTCGGGGTGTTGACCTATTTTTATTGATTTTGAGAGGGGTTCTCTGTGCCTCCTGGATTTTGATGCCTGTTTCCTCCCTCACATTAGGGAAGTTCTCTGCTATTATTTGCTCTAATATACCGTCTGCCCCTCTCTCTCTTTCTTCTTCTTCCGGGATCCCAATTATTCTAATGTTGTTTCGTCTTATGGTATCGCTTATCTCTCGAATTCTCCCCTCGTGATCCTGTATTTGTTTCTCTCTCTTTTTCTCAGCCTCTTTATTTTCCATCATTGGTCTCCTATCGCTGATTCTCTCTTCTGCCTCATTTATCCTAGCAGTTAGTGCCCCCATTTTTGATTGCACCTCATTAATAGCCTTTTTGATTTCGACTTGGTTAGATTTTAGTTCTTTTATTTCTCCAGAAAGGGTTTCTCTAATAACTTCCACGCTTTTTTCAAGCCCAGCTAGTATCTTTAAAATCATGATTCTGAACTCTAGGTCTGACATCACACTAATGTCCATATTGAGTAGGTCCCTGGCAGACGGTACTACCTCTTGTTCTTTTTGTTGAGGTGATTTTTTTCATGTTGTCATTTTGTCCAGAGGAGAATAGATGAATTAGAGAACAAAATGCTAACAGGTTAACAACGTTCTCAGAAAATATACTCTAAACAAATCAGAAAAGACCTGAAACCAGGGGAAAAGAAAGGGAAAGAAAGAAAAAAGAAAGAGAAAAAAAAAAAGAAAAGAAAAAGATAAAGATAAAAACAAGAAAAACAGAACAAAACAAAAAACAGAATATGATCAAATATGATCAGGCTGGTGCATAGATTATTGCCACACACTAGATTTTGGGTGTATTTTGGTCTGTTAGAAGAAAGCGCCTCCTAAAATTTTAAAGAAAGACTTATATATGTACAAAGTAAGGGTTGATACAATGAAGGGATGGATTATGACTGTAAAGATGAAAATTATAAAAAAATTTTAAAAAGCAATTGATAAGAAGGTGTTTGAAAAAAGAAAGAAGAGGATTAAAAAAAGGAAAGAAAGAAAGAAAAAAAAGGGAGAGAGAATGTGATTAGGCAGGAGACTAGAGCAAAGCCATACACTAGAGATTTAGGGTATATTTTGATCTGTTAGAAGAAACTGTATCTCATAATTTTAAAGAGGGAACAACTTATATATATATGCCAAAAATAAGGGTAACTACTATGAAGGGATAAAATATGACTCTAAAAATGAAAAATAAAAAAATTTTTTTTTAAAAAAGGGATTGATAAGATGTTGGTTGAAAAAGGGAAAAAGAAAAATTCAAAAAAAGAAAAAAACAGTTAAAAAAATTAACTTTGAAAGACTAATGAATCATGGTAAAAAAGCCATGAATTCTATGTTCAGTATTCCCCTAGCGCTGGAGTTCTCTCGTTCTGCTTGATCGGTAAACTTGGTCTTGGCTTGCTGGCTGTTCGTGCTGATCTTCTGGGGGAGGGGCCTGTTGCCGTGGTTCCCAAATGTCTTTGCCGGAGGCGGAATTGCCCCGCCCTTGCCAGGTCTGGGGTAAGTAATCTGCTCCAGTTTGCTCTTGGGAGCTTTTGTTCCCTGCAAGCTTTCCGTACAGCTTTGGAGGACGAGACTGAAAATGGCGGCCTCTCAATCTCTGCCCAGGAGGAGCTGAGAACTCGGGGCCCCGCTCCTCAGTGCGCCCCCAGAGAAAAGCGGTCAGTCACTCCCATCTCCCCCCCCCCCCCGCCTCCGGCCGCACTCCTGCTCACCCGGCCTGTGACTGAGCATTTCTATCTCTGGCACCCGACCCCATGTGGTCTCCAAACCCAGCAGATCCCTGCGGTGCGTTCCCGCACCACTCCTCCCCGGGGAGGAAGCGGAGCCTCCCCCGATCTGCCGCTTATTGGGTCCCTGCTGGAGGAGCAGTGGCCTGAATGTCACCGATCACAGTTTATGGCAACCCCCAGCTGAGAGCCCGCGCCTCGGCTCCGTCTCTGCAGCCGGCTTCCCCACGCTGATACCTGGGAGCTCTGCCGCACTCAGGCACCCCCGGTCTTTCTGTGACCCCGAGGGTCCTGAGACCACACTGTCCCGCGAGGGTTCCACCCCCCCGCTTAGCCACTGGAGTGACGTCCCTCAGTGGAGCCAATTTCTAAAAGTTCCTATTTTGTGCTCCGCGGCTCTATCACTTGCCAGAAGTGGCCGGAGGCCCCTTCCCCAGCAATCTATCTTCCTGAATATCGCCTTGGATTCACTTCTCCGCACGTCCTACCTTCCAGTAAGTGGTCGCTTTTCTGTTCAGAGAGTTGTTGCTATTCTTCTCTTTAATCTCCTGTTGAGTTCATAGGTGTTCAGAATGGTTTGATCCCTATTCAGCTGAATTCCTGAGACCAGACGAAATCCAGGTCTCCTATTCCTCGGCCATCTTGCTCCACCCTTGTTCATTGGACATCTTTATGATGGTTATTTTGTTTTTGTTTTTGTTTTTTACTTATATTTAAGTTTTTATTTAAATTCCAGTTAATTAACATACAGTGCAACATTAGTTTCAGGTGTACAACATAGTGATTCAACATTTCCCTACATGTCCTGCTTATTTTCAATTCTTTGTCAGGTAATTCATATAATTCTGTTTCTTTAAGATTATTCTGACAATTTATTTTGTTCTGATTGAGCCAGGTTTTCATGTTTTTCCATGAGCTTTGTGACTTTGTGCTAGGATCTACACCTCAATGTTCATAGCAGCTACACATATGAAAGAACAGCCACCTCTTCCAGTTTTCTACTGTGAACAACCTTCATCATTTACCCTGGTTAGAGATTCTAATATTATAATCTATAATCATTATTACTATTATGATTTTTCTACACTGGGCTGGACAGAGTTTTTTTTTCAGACTAGTTTGTGGCTCTTTTGATATGTCCCAATCACATTTTGAACAGTTTCTTACTTTCTGGCACAGCATTATTATTCTAACTTATATTATGCTTTCCCTGTTTAGGATCCCCAAAACAAGGGTTTTGCTTGCTAGTGATTTATCATGCTATTCGTTCTCTTCAGTGGACAGAGCTAAGGAAATATGTTTATAAAAATAAATGTGCATACACACAGAAATATATAATTATATAATTATGTTTATATGTACATATTTATGTATCTTTCTATTAAAAATAATTACCATGCTTATGATTCCAATCAGGATCCAAACCTTCAATGTTCACTCTAGACCCATCTCTTTGCATGTCAGTAACTGTCAATATTTCCATACACACCTCCTGCTCATCATGACAAGTGCCCTCCTTAATCCCCATCACCTATTCAACCTATCCCCCCACCCACTTCCCCACTGGTAACCGTCAGCTTGTTCTCTATAGTGAAGTGTCTGTTTCTTAGTTTCCTGGTCTCTTTTTTTTCCTATGTTCATTTGTTTTGTTTTTTAAATTCCACATATGAGTAAAATCATATGTGGTTTAGTCTTTCTCTGACTGACTTATTTCACTTAGCATAGTACTTTCTAGCTCTATCCACATCGTTACAAATGGCAACATTTCATTCTTTTAGATGGCTGAGTAATATTCCTTTATATATATATATATATATATATATATATATATAGTGTGTGTGTGTGTGTGTGTATGTATGTGTATATATATATACATACATACATATATATATGTATATATATATATATATACCACCTTTTCTTTATCCATTCATCAGTCAATGGATATTTGGGCTTTTTCCATAATTTGGTTATGTTGATAATGCTACTATAAACATTGGGGTGCATGTATCCCTTCAAATTAGTATTTTTGTATCCTTTGGGTAAATACCTAATAGTACAATTGCTGGATCATAGTGTAGTTCTATTTTTAACTTTTGAGGAATCTTCACACTGTTTTTCAGAGTGGCTGCACCAGTTTGCATTCCCCTTCTTCTGCATCCTCACCAGTATCTCTTGTTTCTTGTCTTGTGTTGTTAATTTCAGCCATTCTGACAGGTGTAAGGTGATATCTCATTGTAGTTTTGATTTGTATTTCCCTGATGATAAATGATGTTGAGCATTTAACCTTATCTTTTGATACATGTGCTACCTACAACTCCATCAAGATATAGAACATTTCCATCACTTCAGAAATTTCCCTTTTCAAGCTCCTTCCCAGTCAATGTCTACTACCTCCCACCCCTGCAGAAGAAACCACTACTTTATTTTCCCCCTTATATTAATTTTGCCTGTTCCAGATCACCTATAAATAGAATCATGAAAATATGAACTGTTTGTCTTATTTACTCAAAAACTTTTTTTTTTGTATTTAGATGTTATTGGGTGTGTTAGTCTGATCAAGAATTGTGTCCACTTTTGTGTTTTTATTATGGAGTTGTAAGACTTATTTCTGTAATTTAGACTCAAGTGTTTTGTTAGTATAAATCATATATATATTCATATATACTCATATATATATATATATATGAAACAATCTCACAATCTGGGTATTGCTTATTAATTTTTTCAAACTATGCTTTTCTTGAGTAAAGATTATTAAAAAGATGGTAGCTTATAGCTTTCTGTGTCCTAATAAGGAAATCTTTGCCTATCCTCCAGTCATTTAGATATTCTATTTTTTTCTAGAAGCTCTATTTTTAATTTAGCACTACTTTGTATGGGTGTAAGACAATCAAAATATTATACACATATTATATATAATATATAATATACAAAAATATATATATAACATAAAAATTTATATATATATATTTAATAATTGTTGCAGTTCCATTTGATGAAAAGGCTATCTATATTCCATTGAATTGATTTAGCATCTCTGTAGAAAGTCAATTGACCTATACAAATGTGGGTTAGGTTGAAGATTATTCTGTTTCATTAACCTATGTCCTTATCCTTATGCTGATGCTGATACTACACTGTCTTGATTATTATAGTTTTATAGTAAATACTAATTTCAGGTATTGTAAATGCTCAAAATATATTCTGCTTTTTAAGATTGCTTTGTGTATAGCCCCTTTGTATTTCTATAGAGTATATAGAATTAGTTTCTCAATCATGACAAAAACGTTTGCTAAAATTCTCTTCAGGACTTTTGAATCTTTATTTTTTAAATAACTTATTTTATTTAAATTCAATTAGTTAATGTATAGTGTATCATTAGTTTCAGATGTAGGGTTCAGTGATTCATCAGTTGCGTAGAACACCTAGCGCTCATTACATCATGTGCCCTCCTTAATGCCCATCACACAGTTATCTCATCCCCCCACCTACCTCCCATTCAGCAACCCTCAGTTTGTTTCTCATACTTAAGAGTCTCTTATGGTTTGTCTCCCTCTCTGATTTCTTCTTATTTTTCCCTTCCCCCTATGATCCTCTGCTTTTTTTCTTAAGTTCCACATATGAATGAAAGCATATGATAATTGTTTTTCTCTGATTTGTTTAGCATGATACCCTCTAGTTCCATCCATGTCATTGTAAATGGTAAGATTTCATCATTTTTTAATGGCTGAATAATATTCCTGTGTGTGTGTGTGTGTGACATCTTCTTTATTTTTTATTTTTTTTAAAGATTTTATTTATTTATTTGAGAGAGAGAGAATGAGAGATAGAGAGCATGAGAGGGAAGAGGGTCAGAGGGAGAAGCAGACTCCCCGCAGAGCAGGGACCCCGATGTGGGACTCGATCCCGGGACTCCAGGATCATGACCTGAGCCGAAGGCAGTCGCTTAACCAACTGAGCCACCCAGGCGCCCAGTGACATATTCTTTAACCATTCATCTGTCAGTGGACATCTGGGCTCTTTCCATAGTTTGTCTGTTGTGGACATTGCTGCTATAAACATTGGGGCGCAAGTGCCCTTTTGGATCACAACGTTTGTACCCAAAGGACTCTTTTGAATCTTTTGATAAGTTTACTAAGAATTGACACCTTAACAATATTGAGATTTCCAATCTAAGAACATGGTATAGGTCTCTATTTCTTTATCTTGTCTACTTTTTCTCAACAATGTTTTGTAATTTTCAGTAGGGAATCCTTGCAAATCTGAATAATAGAGGTTCTCAAGAATTTTAGAAATTATACGTAAAAGTAGTAAATGAAAGACAAAATATCTGGGTTTTTTTTCAAATTTTTATTTAAATTCTAGTTAGTTAACACATAGTATAATATTGGTTTCAGGAGTAGAATTTAATGATTCATCACTTACATGTAACACCCAGTGCTCATCATAAGTGCTCTCTTTAATGCCCACCACACATTTAGCCCATCCCCTACCGACCTCTCCTCCAGCCATGCTCTCTATAGTTTGTTCTCTATAGTTAAGAGAGATTTTACCTCCCTCTCCTTTTTTTTCTTTCCCTTATGTTATACTGTTTAAATGTAAGTATACAGTTTAGTATGAAGGCCAAATGGATCTGCTAAGTAAATCCCAAATGTGGCTGATTGACTCATCAAGTGTCAGAATGGCACCCCCACACTGGAGTAGAAACTACTCCAGGGAGGTCAGTTCAAAAGACCTGCAGCTTATGGGAAGTTCTCTACAGAGGAAAAGAAGGGAGGAGATAGGCAAATGCTGCAAGTTATTCTTCCAAATTGAACCTTTAGATAAGGGACTGCAAAAGGCCAGAAGGATCGAAGCATTATTCCTCCCTCACCTGAAAGCCAGCTCTGGGAGCAAGAGTCAACTCCCAAACCTGATGTGTCAAAACTCACTATTATAAAGACCTCTTTCTTCATCTGAAGTGAGTACTTAGGAAAAATCCATGGCATAATCAAGGGCTCTTGTGAAGTCCTGAGGAAAAAGTCCTTGAAAATATTAATTCAATATTTATTCATCAGATTTTAAACTGAAAATGAAAAATACCAGGCATGATCAAAGGAACAGTAAAGTACTTCATAAAAAGGATATACTAATGGAAAAGCCAGTAAATCTTTGTTAAGTAAAGAAAATCATATTTCACTTATGAAGTTAAAAATGTCAATCATAACCAGTGTTCTTGAAAATTCAACCAAACAAGTTATTTTAGTTATTGTTGGAATTGATGCAATCCCCTTGAAGATTAATTTTGAAATTTCTAGAAATCATTAAAATTACCCTTTACAAAGGTATTTTTTTTCTTTTTCAAGCAGTTTTATGTTTAAGAATTTATCCTCTAATTGTCCTGGCTTATATATGGGAGGATAGAGAGTCCTGACTACCCTTTTTCTTCTTACAAAGATCCATTTTTTTTCTCATTTTTAGGTCTTAATTTGGAACTGGTGCTGGTAATTTAAAGACCAAAATAACTGAATAATCTAGACTCTAGACTAGATATTTTGTGGGATATTATTAATAATTGAATATGGTGGAAATATCTCCTACTTTCACATTCTGCCTCTAGGTTGATCTTATATCATGCATATTTTCAGGAAAACTGCCAGAAGTAGTAATTTTGGGGCATACTTCAAAATTCCCCAAAGAAACTTAGAATTAAAGTGAACTATCCAAAGCTGATCTGATGCCTGTTTTTGTATAGCCCAGTAGTTAAGAAAAATGGTTTTTACAGATGAATTTTTGCAATCAATTTGATGTTAGGGAAAATCTAACTTTCAGCCACACTTAAGCAGAATGTTATCCCCTAGAACAAAGTGAATTCCATTCTACTAATTGGTAGACTCTCATTACAGAAAACTACACAAGTGTGTTTATTATTATTAATATTGTCAATTGTAAATGATGCATCATTATATAGAATGTCCCCAAAATTTTTGAGGAAATATGCTTTGTCTTTTTTTACGTAAATACCTAAAAAATACACTTTGTCTCTTTGCCCCCATAGCTCAAGCTATTTATTTGGCCCTCTGCATAAAAGTTTGTTGAACTCCTTCCAGAACATTAAGAAATTACCTCTGAGACTCTTAATCATAGGAAAAAGAAACTGAGGGTTGCTGGAGGGGTAGGGGTGGGGAGATGGGGTAACTGGGTGATGGACATTAAGGAAGAGGGCATGTGATGTAATGAGCACTGGGTATTATATAAGACTGATGAATCATTGAACTCTACTTTTGAGACTAATAATACATTATATGTTAATTTATTGAATTTAAATTGAAAAGGAAAAAAATAAATTACCTCTGATTTTTTTTTAGTTTTTTTTTTATTTTTTATTTCAAAGACACTGTTATCAAAGACAACAACCACTCCTGGTAATCCAATCAAATCCTATCTAATAAATACTGACATTTAACAGCCTCAAAAGATGCCTCAGGATAGCCTCTAAATTATAAAGTAATCATCTTCAGCAGTCATCTGATAAAGCCCAGTCTATAAAACAAAACCAGAATATCCACAGCCATGTGACATGCAACTATCTAATATTTTATATATACATTGATTTTAATGTCATAAATCAAAGTATGGACATCTGCACATGTGTGAATATTTTCCATAATCTTTAAAAAGGTGATCTATGAGCTGAGGTTTTCAGGAACAGCCAACAAGCCTTAAGTTCTCAAGCCATTACTTTAGACAGAACACTCTATATACTCATTAATACAATAGTCTTGAGTGATTAAAAAGCATAATATTTTATATCCACTGAGAAGATATGCTGCCAAATGCCAAGTAGGTACGCACACACCACACACACACACACACACACACACACACACACACACCTGCCTTTCTTATAGTAAAAAGCTCACCAATGACATATGATAGCTTTCAAAATAAAGTTCAACGAGTTGGCACAATGTCCATAATCATTCTTGATATTTGTATTTGTCTTATCTCTACAAAATGTACATTACACTGAAAAAAACCTGTGCAGTTTCTTGATTCTCTATTTAATCTCCAATATTATCTACCTGTCATGAATGCCTTACCTGCTTAGCCATTCATTTGTCTTTTGTTAAGAATCAGACTCCTTACAGAGAAAGACAAATACCATATGATTTCATTCATGTGTGGAACTTAAGGAAAAAAACAAACAAGTAAAGGGAAAAAATAAGAAAGAGAGAGAGAGAGAGAGAGAACTCAAGAAAGAGAGACTCTTAACTACAGAGAACAAACTGATGGGTACCAGAGGGGAGGTGGGTGGGGGGATGGGTGAAATAGCTGATGGGGAGTAAGGAGCACACTTGCTGAGATGAGCAAGGTGATGTATACAAATGTTGAATACCATATTGTACACCTAAAGCTATAACACTGTATGTTAAATAACTGGAATTAAAATTTAAAAAAAAGAAGAATCAGACTCCCTAATTAAAAAAACAAAGAAAATAAAAATAACTCTACAGACTGCTGCTTTCAGTTGAATTTCAGTGCTTCGCTCTCTTTGCTAACCCACATTCCATTGGTACCTCTACTGCTTTTCTCTCATTTTCCTCTCTCTCTTTCTCCCAGAAATATAAAGCTATGGTGGCTATAAAATAAAAAAAAATGTAAACACTATGTCAAATTTACCATTATGCCTCTATTCTTTAGTATAGAATTTACAGTATTGTAGGTTTTTTATAACACTTGATGAATTAATAAGTAAGTAATGGTGAGGTTGCAGAAAAAGTAGTGAAGTGTTAAAAGGAAAACTGGATTGCTCAGGATTTTTGTATCTTAATGCCCTGAATGACACTGCAAATGTTGAAATTTGAAGACTATGTCTCATCAGATACATAGTTTTTACTTCTTTGTTTGGGTGTTTTTTGTTTGAGTAAGAATAATAATAATAATAAAAAAAACTTCCTCTCATTTGTTTTAAAGATGTTTGGGATGATCCAGAAACAAACAGAATCAATGTTCTGTTTTCACTGACCTGGGCAATCAAAAACAATGAGTCATGGATGCATTTAAATTCATCGAGAGATACATATCTGTTAATCCTTCTAGAGAAGGATACTTAAAGGAGAAAGTTCAAGCAGGAACTAAAAATTAAGAAAAAAGGAAATGATACATGTTCACTATTTTGCTCTTTCTACATTACTTATTCTCATTACCCAGTAGGATCTAAATCTCATGAAGAATAGGTATCATGGGCTATGATGTAACAACTGTCTAAAAGGCAGGCAAATTTCACAAAAGAATTAAATAGAAAACTCAAGCATCACAATCAGCATGCATTTTTGCTGTTTTATTTAGTTTTGAGAGATTGTTACTATTGCATAAAGGGGAAGGCTGCAGGTGTTAATCACAGTGGATTTTATGAACACAACTTTACCACATGAATGCGGATCTGCTTGGTCTTGGCACCATAGACAAGTGGATTGAGAAATGGGGGGACCAGCAAGTAGAGGCTAGAGAAGAGGATATGGATATAAGGGGGAACATGAGCACCAAACCTATGTGTGAAGAAGGAGAAGAAGGCGAGGAAGTAGAGCTGGAGGAAGACACAGATGTGGGCGAAGCAGGTATTGAATGCTTTTCACCGAGCCTCCTTCTGGGGCAAGCGATAAACTGTGATAAATATCTGTATGTAGGACAAAGTGATGAAGGTGAAGTCGAACCCTGCAACAGTGAATGCCACAAACAAACCATAGATTTTGTTGACCCGCACATTTTCTGCAGCCAGTTTCACAATGGCCATATGCTCACAGTAGGAGTGGGAGATGATGGTTGTATGGTAAAATTGAAACTGGCACTTTATCAGTACTAGGCATGGGGCTACCAGAATGGCAGCCCTGAGTGTTACCACAGCCCCTATTTGGGTGACCAGCTGGTGGGTGAAGATGGCACCATGTCTTAGTGGATAACAGATGGCCACATAACGGTCCAGAGCCATGGCCAGGAGGATGCCTGACTCTATGCACTGAAATGAGTGGATGAGCCACATTTGAAGCAAGCAAGAATCAAAATAAATCTCTGGCACATGAAACCAGAATATGCCAAGCATCTTGGGCATAATGGTGGTTGCAAGTGCAATATCTGTGACTCCTAGCATGCCTACAAAAATGTACATGGGCTCATGGAGACTACGCTCTGAAATGATGATGATCAGAAGCAAGGAATTTCCAATCAAAGCAAAAAGATACATGGCACAGAATGGAATCCCGATCCAGCACTGCACAGACTCTAGACCTGGGATTCCTATTAGTGTCAACAGAGAAGGCATGAAGACTGTAATGTTGGAGATGGACATAATGTCTTTGGGTCTCCAGAAGAAAATGAAAGAAGTATCTCAGTCAGTGGTACACTTCTCTACTCCTTTTTCCATCCAAAGTCATCGTAGTGAGTCTCTCTGATTTTGGCCGAAGTCTAAGACCATATCATCCATTTCACATATATTATTGATGAAAAAAGACTGACTCATAGATGCACATCACTGTTTTGAGGGAGGATATCCCCACGCACTAGTCCATAAGAACAGGTTAAGTGCATGGCAGGTCAAATGCATTAGAACCACCAGATCATCTGAGTAAGGGAATCAACTGCTGACCTTTCTATATGTCCTTCTGGACCTGTGGACAAAATAATAATGCTTGTTCATTTTGTTTGGAAATTGTACATTAATCAGATTTTCATAAATCTCTCCCTATCCAAAATTGCAGCTAATCCTTAGTGCTCTATTTTTTTTTCCCACTGTCCTTGAGTCAGGAACTTTTAGTTTAGACTAGCAACTAATCAGACTCTAACCTGTATACTGGTATGAAAAGCTTCTTATGGAAGAGAAGAATGATAGAAACAGCTTCACCCAAGAGCATAATATACTTAGATATCTATATCTATATATTACATATCTGCATAAGAATGGGTGTCCTTTTAAAAGAATGTGAGGTAGAGCTCGAGAGAAGATGATTCAAATCCATGTAATTTTTACAATCTGGATCAAAGTTCCATGCTATTTTTTACATTACTAGTAAAACTGTATTTTATTTTGTCTCTATTACTAACATGGAATTCCTTAAAATGAGTGGCATGCTTAAAATAGCAGAAATTCTGGAATACACATTTCACAATTACTAGAGGCAAGAAATATCTAGGAGGAAAGGAAAATCTGAGAAACAATGTAGAGGTAAGTGGACTCACTCTTGCTTACTAAAGGACATAGGTAAATGGGTTAACCTAGCCAGAATAGAGTTTAGTTCCTAGGGTTTAAAGTGTTCAGAGTTATCATTAGCAAAAGATTGGTAAATTTAGGCTTGTTGATGTTTAAGAATATACACATCATTTGAATGCTTCAATCATTTTGGAGCTCAAGCATCAAAAATGAATAGAAAATAAAGGGGTGAAAAGATAGTTTCCTTAAAAGGGAGCTCAATCTAGAAGTAAAAAAGGAAGACAGAGGGCAGAACTTGGGACACCAGAAATGATGCAGGAAAGGGCTGTAAAGCAACTAAAGATAATTTGATCACCACAATTCACTGATGACTGAATATTCTAAAAATTTGGGCTCTAAGTCCCCAAATGAGAGTTCTTCTCTGATAAAGATCATTGCTTTGAAAAATTGCATATCTAGAATCATGAAATTCTCAAGTTGTACAATAGAAAAATATTTGCTATCCTTTAAAAAACAGGGTTCAGTTATGTCATGCTTTCCTAGACTCTCCAACACTGTTGCTTTATGTCAGCAAGCTCACAATCACTTAACCATATACTGAATGTCACCAAATATGCCAGTTATTCAAGAACAGCTGTGGTTTATGCAGCTAAAACTCTAGTGAGTGGTCATAGTCAGAATGATCATTTATGAAGAAAGGTTGTATCCAGCCAACATGTATTTAGGATAGATTGGTCAGTCAGCTAAGTCCTTGATTTCCACAGCTTTACTCTCCAGTGCTTCATATTACAAATTCATAGGTCACAGATTGTTTCTCATAGGGTTGACTTTTTCTTTCCTCATAGTTAATCAGAATTAGTAGGAATTCTTTAGTAACAATCTCATTGTCTGACTTATTCAAGAGAAAGGAGCTGCCATGGGAGCATTACCTGATAGGTACAGACAGTGGGAAGGCAGATGGGAGAGGACCTAAGTGAGTACAAGGCAGGGGGGAAGGAGTGCTTATCATTGGAAAAACCAGCAGTGAAGCATTATGAAGTAAATTTGGGGATAGTGAGACTTCCTTGCCCTTTGTTGTTGGGAACCAGTTCTGCTCTTATCAGACACCTGAAGACCATCGTTAGTCTTCATAACACTATCCCTCTTTACTTACCTCCCCTCCATCTTTCTTTCTCCTGAGATTCTGGTCTCATTCCCTGGTATCATGTGCTGGACAGTGCCTCTTCTGTCTGCACCCTCAGTAACAGAACTTCATCAATGTCATGAACTCTGATCCATTTGCTGCTGGGGCTATATCCAATATATGGATATCTCTGGGATAAGCTTTCCTGCTTTTGTTCTGTCCCTGCAAAACAAATTTGACCCTATTCTGTAAGTCTGTCTGAGATCATGTTGGTAGATTCATCCTCCAGCAAAACTCACAGCAAGGTCTGTTTCATGCTGAGGCAGCAGCATAAATTTATTGAGCTTGAATTATAGAAGAAAGCTGCTGACTACCAATTAAAATGTTCCCCAGTGAATGTGGGGAAGGGGGAGTTCTGAATATGAACTGAGATACTTCCTCACCACTAGCCCAGTCCAGGAGTGGCCCAGCAGCTCAAAATGATACCCTTTTGGGTCCATCCACACCTAATGCCTCTGAAATCATTTCTATAACTTGCAGAATCTCATTGCTCATCTCTTTTCTCTTTCCCCAAAGGGTAAATTAATATACACAAGTTGTATTTTTATGAGTTCAGTTCCTTTTTTGTTGTCCTCATTTGCAAAAAACATCTATTTACAAATGACATATAAGATAAAGGGCTAGTATCTAAAATCTATAAAGAACATACCAAAATCAACAGCCAAAGAACAAATAATCCAATCGAGAAATGGGCAGAAGACATGAACAGACCTTTCTCCGAAGAAGACATATAAATGGCCAACAAACACATGAAAAAATTTTTGCTCAAGGTCACTCGGCATCAGGGAAATACAAATCAAAACCACAATGAGATACTACCTCACACCAATCAGAATGGCTAAAATTAACAAGTCAGGAAACGACAGATGTTGGCGAGGATGCGGAGAAAGTGGAACCCTCCTATACTGTTGGTGGAAATGCAAGCTGGTGCAGCCACTCTGGAAAACAACATGGAAGTTTCTCAAAAAGTTGAAAATAGAGGTAACCTATGACCCAGCAATTGCGCTACCGGGTATTTACCCCAAAATACAAACATAGTGATTGGAAGGGACACCTGCACCCCAATGTTTATAGCAACGGTATCTACAATAGCCAAACTAAGGAATGAGCCCATAGTGTGTGCACACACACAAAATGGAATATTTCTCAGCCATCAAAAAATGAAGTCCTGCCATTTGCAATGATTGGGTGGAACTAGAGGGTATTATGCTAAGTGAAATAAGTTAATCAGAGAAAGACTATTATATGATCTCACTGGTGTGTGGAATTTAAGAAACATAGGATCATATGGGAAGAGAGGAAAAAATAAAACAAGATGAATACAGAGAGGGAGATAAACCATAAGGGACCCTTAATCATAGGAAACAAACTGAGGGTTGCTGAAGGGGATGGGGTGATGGGGTAATTGGCTGTTGGACATTAAGGAAGGCATGTGACGTAATGAGCACTGGGTGTTATATAAGACTGATGAATCACTGACCTCTACCTCTGAAACCAATAATACATTATATGTTAATTAATTGAATTTAAATTTTAAAAAATGGAAAACAATTAAAAATAAAACATAAAAAAATAAATCTAAAAAAACAAACTAAAAAAGAAACAAAAACAAAGTGGTTATACCATTTTACACTCTCATCAGTAATATATGGAAAAACATCTAAAGAACACTTAGATGTGGGCATGTTCCTATTGCATGAGTTCTATAAATATCCTTATGACCCTTCTTTCACTGAGACAATTCCGGAAAAAAAATCTGTATCTACAATGGCTCTTTACCATACATTTAATTCTTACTCTCCTGTAGTCTCATTCCTCAGATTTTTATCTTGTTGAAGCTAAGTTGGTAAATTCAGTAATCTCAGAAAGTCCAGCTATGATGGACATTTCTAAATCCTTCTGTATGAGCTCTGAGCCGGTTGTTGCCCATTTGATGAAATTTTTCTCCATCCCTCCCTTTCTACCTTCCTCCCTCTTTCTTCCACTCTTCTCTCAGAATGCAGGTGTTTTATACCTCGTAGATGTGGAGGAATCATGTCATCTGCTCTTGATGCAAGTAAAAAGAAGATATCATATATACTTTCAATATTTTAGAAATATGGGAAGAAGGATGGATATATCTTTCATCATTAGAACAAATGATGAATTCTAAGAAATACTTATGCACATGGTACCTTTCTCCTTGACATGATTCACCTGGTTTCTAGACTTTCTTGTATGTTGCTAACTTAAGAGGTACTTGAGGTAAATGTTAAAACGCTGGCGAATTTAGGAAGAATCCTTTCAGGAGGATGGAGGAGGCATTCACAGTGGATTTCAGGGAGAAGAGATAGAGATAAAAGGGCAAGGGACTTTAAATGCTCTTTCTAGAATTTTGTCTGTGAAGGAGACAGATACAATGGTACTGATTCATGTTGAATAGAATTGATTCAGAGGCTGGACGGGCACATATTAACTAATCATTAGCTCATTCTTGAGTCACCAAAGAACAATTCAGACTAGTGTATCATTTTGTTTCGCTCCTCTTCTTCTCGTCTACTGATTTTATTTAAATTTTGCCCCCCCAATATTCTATCCTGGGTCCCTTTCACTCTCAAACTATACAGTATTGCTTGTAATTTAATCTCTCAAAATAACTGAGGTATCAATTTTATTATGCCAACTCTTATAACAATATTTTCAGCACATATCCTGATTCTCTGCCTGGTTTGGCAGTCATATCCAAATTTCAGTTCATGTTAAACATATTTTGAAAGACAGTCCTGACCATTTCCTTTGCCTGAAGAAAGGGAAACAACTTTTTTCCACTTTATTGTAATACCTGGAAATACCTTCACAAATAGATCAATACCTATTTATTTTCCTTTTTGTCTGAATTTCATGGGTTTTTGGGGGGGTAAGCTAATGAACCATCTTTAAAGGATCATCATTCAAATTTTTTTCTTAAAAAAATTGATATGTATTCATTGCGAAGCATACACCATTATGGCAATCCAGTTTTTTAGCAGAGTAAAATCAATTACATCTATTTCCTGTCCATCTTTTTTTTAAAGTAATCTAGTCATTAAGTGATGCATATTGTCAAAATCACTGATAAATCATATGGAATACAGAATCAAGAAATTAATGTCTATGAGGTCAATTGATTCTCAAAAACAATATCAAAGCTGTTCAATAGAGAAAGACTAGTCTTCTCTACAAATAATACTGAAACAACTGGATATCCATATCAAAAAAACCAACTTTTTTTCTATACAACAATTAACATGAAATGGATTATAAACCTAAACGAAATATCTAAATTATAAAATTGCGAGAAGAAACCAGAACAGTTTTTGTGACCTTATAATTATGCAAACGTTTCTTAGAAAGGACCAAAAAGCATAAACTAAGAGAAATAAATGACAAATTAGACTTCATTTCAATTTAAAAATATGTTGTTCTGGGGCGCCTGGGTGGCTCAGTCGGTTAAGCCTCTGCCTTCGGCTCAGGTCATGATCCCAGGGTCCTGGGATCGAGCCCCGCATCGGGCTCCCTGCTCAGTGGGGAGCCTGCTTCTCCCTCTGCCTCTGCCCCTCCCCCGCTCATGCTCTCTCTCTCTTTCTGTATCTCTCTGTCTCAAATGAAAAAAAAATTAAAAAAAAAAAAAATAAATAAAAAAATAAAAATATGTTGTTCTTTCAAAGGTGCTATTAAGAAGATTAAAACAAGCCATGGACTGGAGAAAGTACTTGTAAAACACATATCTAATCAATTATTTACCTAGGATAGATAAAAACATTTTCAATAAAAAAGACAAATTCCATTTTTCTCTAAGATTTTTCTTTAGTAACTCTTTAGATCTTTTTTCTCATTATCCCGTGATATCAGTGGCACAGCAGAGAGAATGTTGCTAAGACAGGCTATCATCTCAAAATGAAAAATCTAGAGACTAACTTAAATTTTATCTATGGAGCTAGAAATATTTAGTCTATTTAGATATATTTAGGAATATTTATTAAGCTATGCCCACTGCACATACACGCACAAAAAGATAATGATTCGGTCATAAGCTTATGAAAAGAGTCTCAGCATGTTCAGTCATTAGAGAATGCTAATGAAAATCACAATGAGGTGAGGCACCTCGGTGGCTCAGTCGGTTAAGGGTCTGACTGGTTCAGGTCATGATCTCAGGGTCCTGGGCTAAAGCCCCACATCCAAAGGGCTCCCTGCTCAGCAGGGAGTCTGTTTCTCCCTCGCCCCTTCTCACCACCTGTGCTCTCTTTCTCTCTCTCTCAAATAAATAACAAAATCTTTAAAAAAATCACAGAGAGATTTATCTACACACCAGCTACGACAGATGAAATTAAAGATCGATTTTGCCGAGTACTGGTGATAATGTGGAACATCTGGAACTCTCACATGCTGCTGATGGGAATGTAAAATTGTAGAGCCACTTAGAAAGTGGTTTGAAATTTGTTTTAAAAGTTATCCTTACACATAGCATAAGACCCAGCATTCCCACTCCTGGTACTTAACCCAAGAGCCATAAAAATGCTAGCTTGTGTGGGATTTCTACCCAAATTATCATAACAATATTTATTGTTCATAGCAGCCTAAAGTGTTGGACATGTGGTTTCTTTTCAAAAATGTGTTAACATTGGGCTTTTATTCCTAAAACATAAAAGTTGTCTGGAACTGAGTAGTATCGCCTTCTTCATAAAGGGAAATGCCTCTTCATTCTGTTTCAGTCCTCACTAGTTTCTATTCTGTTTGTGATGTTTCTGGGCCTGTTAGTATTTTAGTTTTTTTTTTCCCCTCTGGCTTTTCAGATTGGGGTGATAAATATAATTTTGGCATCATGTTCCCTCTGTGCCACTGACATCCTCTTATGCTGCAAACAAGTTCAGTGAATTTCTGACATAGTTATATCCTCTTTTCCTGTCAGAACTTGGTGGCCTGTTTGCACGCACACACTCAAGCTGTTTACCAGTATTTCTTGGTTTCCTTCTCTTCTCTGCTCATCTATAAATTTGTGGCTTTTCAACTTCCTCTGCATAGGTGAATATGAGTCCAATTGATGTGTCACTTACAGATGAAAGTATTAGCATTCTGGTGTTTACTCACCATCTTTTCATTTTCCCGCATCATCTATTCTAAGAGCTTCGATTGAAATGTTAAGAGGCTCCATCACCTTCCCTTACTGATACTTATATGGTGCATAAATTCACCCTCCACCCTCTACCCACATTGTAAATGTAGCTGAGAGAGAAATTTTATGGTTAGTCCCTTGAGATTTGGGGGCTATTTGTTACCGTAGCATAAATTAGCCTAAACTAATTTGTACAACAATGAGATGAGGCAGATTCTTGGTGCGATCCTCAGAGTAAATTAAGTAGGTCACCTGCAAGAACTAAACTCACAATGAATGACATGTAATAAAACATTACAAATAAAATTGAGTTGCTGTTTTCAACATTTCTCTATCATCAGTGTAACAATGGAAGTTTGACCCACAGGATCATGGGTGATGTTTCTGGTGGTTACGGGATTGAAGAAGAAGAAGAGAATCCCTTGGAAGCCAGACTGGTTTAAGTGGAGACCCACTGTAAAAAGATCCTCTTGAAGAGATATTTAGGGGTCATCATTACAGGCTATAATTAATCATAATTAATTATATTATATTTGAATTTTAAGATATGGAACTACTCATAATATGATTGGTTGAAAATTTAGTTTTTTGTTTGTCTAGTTTAGAATCCAGATTCTGCCACAGGCTAACTGTGATTTGGAACATTACACTTGACTTCTCTATTTTTCTATTTCTGTATCTGCATGATGTAGAAAATACTGAAAATGGCTTTATATATCTATTCTATGGATTAAATGGTCTTCATCTATGTAAATCACTTAGTATGGTACCCCATATAGAGCTTCTGTCAAATAAATGCAGCACTTTAATTATGATGTTTTTGAACTTAAAATTAGGATATAGAGCTACTATCGGGCAGTGTGAAATTTAGCGGGGTGTTTCATACATTTCTATCAGGTATTGTGAGAAAGTAATGACTAATAAAATCTAAGTACTTATGGAGAAAATTCTACCAGGAACTTTACTAATTGCTTTATTCACATCATTGTATTTAATTTTTAAACCCTCAAAATGAAACTCCATTTTATTCCCCTATTTACAAATGAGGAAATTTAATTCAAACAGTTCAAATCACAGAAAAGTCCCACACATATTGAGTTAAATAGCTAGAATTTGGACTTAACTATATCTGATTCAGTCATCCAACTTCAAATTACAGACTTAGTTCTTGCAAGTACCACCTTTTCACTGTGTGGCTTCAATCAAGTTACATAAATTCTCTCAACTTCTTAATTTATATAATGAGAATAATAATACTAATGAATTCACAGAATTGTCATGAAGATCACCACTAATTATTATTATGGAATGGCTTCTGAACTACCTTGAAGAATTAAGAACTAGGTCAGTAAAAAATATCCTTGTCCATTTTCATGATTCCACTGAATTGAGTACTTTCAAAGATAGATACATAAAAAAATGGAAGAGAACACAATAAATCTAGTGAATTGGTTAAAAACTGAAAAATAAATGATATAAATGATGCCACCCATCACCTTATATACTTATCACTTAGTTCTAATACAGGGACCTGTCTTAAATCCTTGGCTGACTGGTAATTATCCAAGACTCTGGTTTATGAAGATACTCATTCTGGTTTGTGAAAAATCAAAACCATGTGGAAAAAGAAGTTGAATTTTGCAGACCCTGTCTAGGAAGTTTACCTCAAGTTTTCCTTCCCTCCCTGCCTTCCTGTTGATCACAAGCATGTCTACTAATGTCTACTACTGAGTGATTCATGTTAACCAAAGCTATTACAAAAGTTAAGGAAGGCACGTGATGTGATGAGCACTGGGTGTTACATGCAACTAATGTATCACTGAACATTATATCAAAAACTAATGATGTACTATATGCTGGATAATTGAATTTCAATTAAAAAAAGTAAAGGCTTTTTTTTTGAGTCGTTTCCTACTGAAACTATTTTTGGGTCATTGTTTTTTGAAGCCATTGGCTAATTAAAAATAAAATGGTTTCTTAAAGTCAATTTTTTTTACTTTATATATTTGTTGTGTGGATTAAATTATCTTAATCTATGTAAATCACTTAGTAAGCTACTAGTTGCAAGTTATCTCTGCTTCATGACACACATTCAATGAATACTTAATATCAGCACAGTATGTTTTTAAAATTTTTTATTGCAAAAGCTTTGAATATGCACAAAACCAACATTATATTTAAACTCCATCTACCCATCATCTAGTTTCTATAATTGGCAACGTTATGCTGTTCTTCTATCTCCCACACTCCATATACTCACTCTTTTGTGTCCTCACAAAATGTGTCACAAATATGTATCACTAAATTTTGTGTATTTGGAAATACAAACCTCCCTAGGACCCATTCTACCTATTTCCAAGGGGAAAAACAAGTGAATCAAGTATTTAAGGTTTGAATAGTCAGTGTCCTCACCAGGGTAAAGCCTGGGGACTGTGCCTCCTTCTATAAGCTTACATTCAAGAAATGACATTCTGTATTTTCAGGGAGAAAGGGTGAGGCTATTTTTCTTTTCTCCATCTACTAAAGCTCACAACTTTCTCATAAACAATAATAAAGTATGGATTTTTTCCCATTTGCTGGACTAATATCCAGGCAATAAGGTCTGATCCAAATTCCTATGTTCTTAGGGTATTACCTGTCTGGATTACACCCCACGCTTCTTTCTAGGCAGTGTACGAACAATGCTATTGTGAATTTCCTTGGTTTTCATACTATAGACAATGGGGTTGACCACAGGTGGGAAGAAGAGGTAGGCATTGGCCATGACAGTCTGGAGAAGTGGAGGTAAGTGCCATCCAAAGTGATGCAGCAAGGAGAGGCTGATCATAGGCACACAATACACAAGAACAGCACAGATGTGTGACACACATATGTTGAGTACCCCCCACTGCCCAGCCCCAGAAGCTATTCCTGGTACCATGTGATGAATCAACACATAAGAAACCACAATGAGCAATGAGTCCAGCCCAAATGTGGAGGTAACGACAAACAGACCCAGGATGCTATTGGGGTGGGTGTCTCCACAGGGCAATTTGATTAGATCTGAACAGAGACAGTATGTTGAATTTACAGATTGTTTTGGAGTCAAATTATTGCAATGAACAATATGCAATGAACATTTCCTACATTTATTTCAAACACACATACATTTTTGCTTACTAATTCATTTAATTTAATTTATTTTTTTATTTTTTAAGATTTTATTTATTTATTTGAGATAGAGAGAGTGGGTGAGAGCAAGAACATGAGCAGGGGGAGAGACAAAGGGGGAGGGAGAAGCAGACGCCTTGCTGAGCAGGGAGCTCTGATGCAGGGCTGGATCCCAGGACCCTGGGATCGTGACTTGACCTGAAAGCAGACACTTAACCAACTGAGCCACCCAGGCATCCCTTGTTTACCATTATTAATGACATCATTTTCTATTTAATTTTTCCATTCATTATAGCTGCTGTAAAACATTATTGACTTTCCCCCAGCTTTATTGAGGTATAATTGACAATAAAAAATCGCTTATATTGGATGTGTGTAACTGATGACCCAATAGAGGTATACATTATGAAATATTCACCAAAACCAAGCCAATCAACATATCTGTCATTTCACGCCTGTACCATTTTCCTATTTTTTCTCTTTTGTGATGAGAATATCCAAGACTACCCTCTCAGCAAATTTCAAGTACACAATACAGCATAAAAATTTATGGATTTGTATGCTGCTTTTGTGGAACTCCATTGACTTTCCTATGCTTTATAAAGACTAGGAAAATAAGTAAATAAATAAATAAAAATCAATTGATAAAATCTAGAATTTGTTTTTTTCCTTCCCCAATTTTTATATTTTTTTAACTTGTATTAGCTAAAACCCCAATTATAATACGATATTCTGCAACAGTCTTAACACTGGGTCTACTAGTCTATTTAGCCTCTTCACACATTGGGATACATTTTCTTGATGCCCTATTCTTTATGTCACTGAGTTTCACCATGGCTGAGACCACTTAGGGCAGAGCAAAAACCATAAGAAGGAGAATTTATTCTTCTGACTATGTAGCCTCTCTAAATCTTCCTCTGGGGAAAGCTATTGCTCAGCTACCCAGATGACATATTCTTTAATTCTCTGGGTCTCAGAGTCTGATATTAAATTACTCAGCCTCCTCCTCTTATGAAAGACTGTTCTCACTTTAACAATCTCTTAGTGCCCTGTTTGTTTAATTGCATCTGCAAGAGTATGTCAGTTTTCTTTAAGTTCCTCCAGAGCTCTCCATTTCTATCTTGTGTGGTATTCTATCTTTCTTAGTCATTGTTACCCAGCTGAAGATTTAGTGGTCAGGAGACAGTAGGATACAGAGCATCACCTTCAAAATTTCCGGGTCAATAGCTGAGTAATGGTGCCTCCAGCAGCTAAGCACAGACAGAGGTCTCCTAACTCCTTCAGCATCTACACATCCCTGAGCCCTCAACCTGGAAGTTTCTTAAAATTAAGGCTGTCAAGAACCATGAGAGACTATGGACTCTGAGAAACAAACTGAGGGTTCTAGAGGGGAGAGGGGTGGGGGGATGGGTTAGCCTGGTGATGGGTATTAAAGAGAGCATGTATTGAATGGAGCACTGGGTGTTATACGCAACCAACGAATCATGGAACACTACATCAAAAACTAATGATGTAATGTATGGTGTTTAACATAACATAATAAAAATAATAATGATGATAAAAAAATTAAGGCTGTCAATTCAATCATTGTTTATCCTATCATATTTCATACATTCTGGGTGGGAAATTGGCATTTTCTTAGCTCCCCACTGCCAAAATCAATCATTAAAAAGTCTTCTTCTCTAAGGCTCACTTAAACCACTCATTTAAGCAAATATTTTGTCAGCATATTATAATCTATTTACTCTCCAACTCCCCTTTGTTCCTTGGAGAATTTGTCTCTGAACGAGAATCTTATTTGCTGAAACTTTTTGTCAACATTTTATGTGACTTCCATATCAATGATGATGACCCATTCCGACCATTTTTCTACGACTTATTGTTAGCAAGGCTAGGTTCAGTTTGGTGGGTTGGGTTATTTAGAGTTTCTGTTCATAAAAATTACCATCATCATCAAAATAAAACTTATATTTATTAAATGCCAAGTACATCATATGTCATATTTCATTTAATTATCAATCCAACAAAGAAGATATTAAAATAATTCAATTTTATCAGTCAAAAACCAATAGTTACATAACAGGACATTTTTATACAGTTAGTGTAGGACAGGCAAATAAGGATTTCTAATATCAAAATATTTTTAACTCCTAAAATAGATTCCCTTACTGAAATTCAAGTGAATATAGCATATATTTCAATCCAAGATAATTATCCAGGATTCCAAGGGTCAGATTTCACATTCTCACAACATGTGATATGCCTTGAAAAGGAGAGATTGTAAAAATATTTACTTTTTTTTTCAGATTGTGAGAATTTCTTCTTGAATGAAGAAATTACGATACAGTCTGGAGACAAATTGTAGAAAACTATATTTGGTGTGATAAGATGATAAGAGCCTTTTTATGTAAGATTACATGTAAACATCCTATTTAATCTTTTGCTGCCTTTTAATTTTGGCTTGGGAATGGCATTTTTAATCTTTTACTTTCTCCCTCAGTGAAGTCTCTATTGATACCAGGATGCTTTATTGATGATTTGGGCCTGAAGTCCCCAAAATATATGGAAGAAAGTGTTAACTTTTACGGTGCCTACATTGTCTCAGATGGGTTCATTTGATTTATTATTTGTTTTAATTCAGTATTATCTGTTCATACAATAAACCTATACTCTGTACCTATTCCACTGAGTAGACTTTATATAAATGAGTCAGAAAATATCTCATTTTAGAACTCACATTTTAATTTGAGAAAACAGTGCAGATAATTATAGTTTAATAGCTTCATGCTACTGGCCCAAGTGTTTCCTGATTGCAGTGGGAGTGTTTCATATTTCAGCAAAATTTCAACTGTCTTTACAAAAGCTCAGCAACTCACCATTTTCACTTCCCAGCTCTACCAAGAAAGTTCCATTTGGGTTCAACCCTAAAATATATACTTCTTTACTCAGAGTTCTCTTATTTGCTTAAGAATAAGTTATAATGCAAGATAATAGCATGTCTAAGAGAATTGAGAATATCATTATTGTTTCAAAGTCTGAGTGCTTTAGGACAATGCATTGGTAACTTTGGCATTTACTGTCCTTTTAAGTGTTAAGGATTATTTATGGATTTCATTTATTCCCATCACTCATTCAAATAGTGTGTGTGTGTGTGTGTGTGTGTGTGTGTTTTCTTGAGAAATATCCAGCATTAGGCATTAATTGATGCAGGAGAAAAGCAAAATTACTCGGTTGAATCTGTTTGGTTTTGACCCCATAAATGATGGGGTTTAGCATAGGGGGCACCACCACATAGAGGTTGGCTACTAGGATGTGGACATGGTGAGGGATGGTTTTCCCCCCAAAACGATGGGCAAAAAATGAAAAGAATGCTGGGGCAAAGAACATAAGGATGACACAGATGTGGGAAGCACATGTGTTGAGGGCCTTGAATCTGGCAGCCCAGGAAGGTATCTGAAACACTGTGCAAAGGATCATGGTGTACGACATAATGATGAACACAATATCCAGTCCTGTAGACAGTAGGGCCACAGTCAGACCATAGATGATGTTGACCCTGATACTATCACATGCCAATCTGGTAATGCCCATGTGCTCATAGTAGGAATGAGGAATGATGTTTCTCCCACAATACCTAAGTCGGTGTACCAGGAAGATGAATGGAAGGCAGATGATAAAGCTCCTGACCACAGCTGTTATGCCAATCTTCCCAGTGACTGAAGAGGTTAAGATTGTGGAGTATCTCAGTGGGTGACAGATGGCCACATAGCGGTCAAATGCCATGGCCAGGAGAATAGCAGATTCTGCCACAAAGATGAAATGTACGAAGAACATCTGGGACACACAGCAACCAAACAATTTATCCATGGACTGGAACCAGAAGATGGCCAGCATCTTGGGGGCTGTGGCTGTGGAGAGAAGCACATCTGCCGAGGCCAGCATGGAAAGGAAGATATACATGGGCTCATGGGGACTGCGCTCAGTCACAATCACGAAGATCAAGAAGGCATTGCCTTGGAGAGCCAAAACATACATAGAACAGATAGGGATGGAGATCCAAGTGTGCGAATCTTCCAGTCCTGTGATTCCAGTCAGGACATACCACATATCCTGAGGACTGGTGTGATTATAAGAGGAAGGAGGAATCTGTGGCAGAATATTCCACACCTAGTACCTTGAATAAAAACCGCAGGGCTGACTGAGGATTAAGGAGCACCACTTTAGGGTAAATTATGTCTGATCAGATTTTTTTCCCTCAATATGTTCTTCTCCATGGAAGGACAAGGAGATGTATTAACTAGCCTAAAATTGTACTCTGACTCTTTCCATGGAAGAATTAACACATATCTTGAAAAAAAAAATGTTAACATTTAATAAGTGCTTAGTATGTCTCATAGTACTTTCCAAATATAGCTCATTAAATCTTCACAATAGATTGTTGAAAAGACCTTTACAATAATCCTTCACATGGATATTGTTATTATTCCTATAGATAAAAAACTCCCACAGACTTTCAGCTTCTTGATCTAGATCCCATTGGATTCAGAGTCAAACAGCGTAAATTTGAAAGCTCTGGTCTTAGTCACCATCCAATACTGCCTATAGAAATAAAACTAGATACAAAAACATGTCATCAAAATTTTCACTGATGACGTCCCTGAGTAAAATAGATACATGTGAAATTGGTCATACTGCTTATGGCAGAGAGAGGGAATTATTTTACCAAAATAGATTCCAGGCATTATATATACATAGGCCCTCTTCAGCATTGATTGACCACTGAACTGATGCTAAGGCCTATGCTGGGCATTGAGGATCCACAGATGAATTAATTGAGTCTGGTCTGCTAATCAACATGTTTCTTAAAATTATAGGATGAACATTAAAAACCTAAAGTATATACAATGTCAAACTCAGATTCTTAAATGGATATGCCCTGCATGCGGTGAGGAAAACTATTCTTTCCCTTTTGGATCACTGATTAAAAATTAGACAACATATTTATTATTTCAAAATACCCCACAGCAGCAAATACTAATGTTTCACATTTTGAGGTAGAGGTCCTTCAATAAAAGGGAGGGAGGGTAATTTATTGGTTACTCTTTTTCTGTAGTTCCAAAAGAATATGGATAAAATCAGGAGAGAATGTGGGTGAAAAGCTGGCTAGGAGATGTAACATGTGAGTGGGATATGTGCGTGAGGGGGTGTATACATATTAACACACACATATAAATGAGGGTAGAGACATGGATCCAAAAAAGTGGATGACAAGTGACTTCCATCCTCCCCCAAAACCCCATTCTCAAATAAAAGCTAGCTCAATGCATTTGCTGAAGAGGAACATGGACTTAGGGGATGTTTGCCTTTTCATCCCTTGGTTGCACTGGAGTCAGATCATTGTACACTCTCGTTTTACCATCTATACATTTATTTTTTAATTAAGTGGTCAATGTTCTGGCACTTCATTTCATAGGATTAAAATGTGTGGACACCATTTATTTCTTTTCTCTTTTTTATTTGAAGTATAATTTATATACAATGTTGCATTAGTTTCACATGTACGACACCATGATTGGATTATTCTATATTTTAGGTTATACTCGCCACAAGGATACTTCTCATATGTCACCATGCAACGCCATTACAATACCACTGGCTATATTCCCTAAGCTTGACTTTTATTCCTGTGACTTATTAATTCCACAACTGAAAGTTTCTATGTCCTACTACCCTTCACCCATTTTACCCATCCTCTGTCCCCCGCCCCTTCTGACAACCATTAGTTTGTTCTCAATAGTTAATTAAACCCCATGTTTTGAGTTATAGTTTAGAATATGTAATATGGAAATGGTTACCCCATTAGGCCTTTCCTTAAATTGCTATGTGATTCTTTAAAAATTCTGTAATATAATGTTGAGATGCTTAAGTCTCTGGATCTCCTTTGATTACATATACCAATTGTTTAACCATTTCACATATAGCTAAAATTAATTGTTGGAAATTTCTTTTAAATGGAATTGTGGGGTTCAGAGGGTGAGAGAAAAGATTAATGTGGGAATATGCCTAACCCAGACCTATGCCACAGCCATGCACGTGAGTCAAGTCCAGCTATGGGGAGGGGATGTGTAGTGAGCAGGGCTTCATAAGGACATCAGAGATGGGGAAGAAGAGAGTCTAAGTGTTGAAAGGAACACAGAAATGGGGGTGAAAGAGAAATAAAACAAATTTTGCAGATGTTCTTCTGATCTTTTCAGACACCAGTGATCTGATTTATTTTATTTGGTTTCGTTTTGGCATAGCATTATCAACTGCAGCTACCTAACTTATAGCTCTGGGGCTCCATGAAGCATTTCTTTATAATATTCCTATTGGTCCATTCTGACAGAATCATGAATATATGCATGGAGGCAGTGTGGGGCTATTAGGGACCATGTAATTCTGGGGCCCATAGATTGGATTTAAATACTGGTTGAGTCATATTCTGACTGCATTACTATTAAAAATTACTTAATTTGAAGCTTAGTCTTCATATATAAAATACCTAAAATAAACATCAATTTAAAAAGTGAGTCAATTCTGAAGTTAGTGTTGTAGGATGGTTGCTATATAAATCAGACACATGTGTATCTGAGATACACCCAGCCACAGATGAAATTAGGGCACTTCCAAAATTATCATCATTAAGGTCAAAATCATTGTTACTATGAACTAAGTTCAATTTTTTGGACTTCAGGCTTATGATCCACCGGACAGAGATTGAACTGGTTAGAGTAGCCACACAGACCAAGACTTACTTTCTCACACTAGACACATGATACCCACTGCAATTTTCACCCCAAATTGGTCATGTTAGTTTTATAAGGGGCAGGCAGTTCAGCATGGTGAGCTTAGTGGGCTTAGAAATGGAGTTTTATTGTTGCCCCAGCACCAGAGTACATCTTTGTTATATAGGGAGGGGAGTCCAAGTCTGAGCCTCAGCTTCTTACTCTGTGCTGAGCCCAGCACCTGCTATGTGGTGAATATCTAGTTAACCCTATGGAAAAAATGCATGCATGGATTTGTGTATACACACATATCCATGGTCTTTAACTACTAGGCTTGCTTATCTCCTGAGCCTTATTCTTATTACTGGACCTTATAAATTCACTGCATCTATGCCCAACCTTCAGAGCCACATAACAAAGATAAACAATCAGTGCATAAATATATTCAGAGAGAATAAAATATACTTGTGCTCTTTGCAGATGACCCATTTAGGAAAAGAGCCTCAAGAGGCACTACAATTGCTTGGGCAATCCGATCACCTCCACACACAGTACCTCGGAGCTCAGGGTTGAGAGAAATGCAAGATGATCCAGTTCTAGGAAGACAGCAGCTTCTGTGGTTTCCTAAGAATTTCTTCCTTTCCTTTCCTTTTTCTGGTGTCTTTTTCTATGTGTCCTTGCTGAGCAAAATTCAGCTTCTTATCTATATTTTCTAGGACCCTGAAGATATTTAAGTAGTGGAGAGAGAAAAAAAGAAAAGCCAGATGATGTTCGCAACATGGTGAGGAAATGGGGAGCTGGGTATTTATACCTCCTCTGGGCATTTCTTGGGCCCAGGATCTTCAGCCCCCATCAGAAGATGGAACTTGACTCACTCATGGAAGGAGAGGGTCCAGAGCTGGCTTCGGGAAGAAGTGCCCCCATGTCCTCTCCATGTACTGTGTGTGCAGGTTGTCCTCTGCACAGCACTCTCACACACCCAAGTTGACACACATATGCCATTAAATATTCGGGTCCTTTGTGTGTCAGAGACGCCCGCTAGTGCACTCACAGCCTGTTGCCATGGAAGCATCTGCAAATGGAGATGGTCAAGACCACATGTGGAAGCATTGTATGCTTTTTTTTTCTTTTTCTCTTCCCTGTGATTTTCTTTTTTTATTATGTTAATCACCATACATTGCATCATTAGTTTTTGATGTAGTGTTCCATGATTCATTGTTTGCGTATAACACCCAGTACTCCATGCAGTACGTGCCCTCCTTGATACCCATCACCAGGCTAACCCATCCCCACACCACCCTCCCCTCTAGAACCCTCAGTTTGTTTCTCAGAGTCCATCGTCTCTCATGGTTCATCTCTCCCTCCAATCCCCCGCCCCTCATTTTTCCCTTCCTTCTCCTCATGTCCTCCAGGCTATTCCTTATGTTCCACAAATAAGTGAAACCATATGATAATTGACTTTCTCTGCTTGATTTATTTCACTTAGCATAATCTCCTCCAGTCCCATTCACATTGATGCAAAAGTTGGGTATCATCATCCTTTCTGATGGCTGAGTAATATTCCTTTGTATATATGAACCACATCTTCTTTATCCATTCATCTGTTGAAGGGCATCTTGGTTCTTTCCACAGTTTGGCTATTGCGGACATTGCTGCTATGAACATTGGGGTGCATATGGCCCTTCTTTTCACTACATCTGTGTCTTTGGGTAAATACCCAGTAGTGCAATTGCTGGGTCATAGGGTAGCTCTATTTTTAATTTTCTGAGAAACCTCCACACTGTTTTCCGAAGTGGCTGTACCAACTTGCATTCCCACCAACAGTGTAAGAGGGTTCCCCTTTCTCCACAACCTCTCTAACATTTGTTGTTTCTTGCCTTGTCAATTTTTGGCATTCTAACTGGTGTAAGGTGGTATCTCGATGTGGTTTTGATTTGAATTCCCCTGATAGCTAACGATGATGAACATTTTTTCATGTGTCTATTAACCATTTGTACATCTTCTTTGGAGAAGTATCTGTCCAAGTCCTCTGCCCATTTATTGACTTGATCGTTTGTTTTTTGGGAAAAAACTCTCTTTGAGTTTGAGAAGATCTTTATAGATCTTGGATATCAGCCCTTTGTCTGTAGTATCATTTGCAAAAATCTTCTCCCATTCAGTGGGTTGCCTCTTAGTTTTGTTGACTGTCTCCTTTGTTGTACAGAAGTTTATTATCTTGATGAAGTCCCAAAAGTTCATTTTTGCTTTTGTTTCCCTTGCTTTTGGAGTTATGCCTTGAAGAAGTTGCTGTGGCCGATGTTGAAGAGGTTACTGCCTCTGTTCTTCTCTAGGATTTTGATGGATTCCTGTCTCACATTTAGGTCTTTCATCCATTTTGAGCTTATCTTTGTGTATGGTGTAAGAGAATGTCGAGTTTCATTCTTCTGTATATAGCTGTCCAATTTTCCCAGCATCATTTATTGAAGAGACTGTCTTTTTTCCATTGCATATTTTTTCCTGCTTTGTCGAAGATTATTTGACCATAGAGTTGAGGGTCCATATTTGGGCTCTCTATTTTGTTCCATTGATCTATGTGTCTATTTTTGTTCCAGTACCATGCTCTCTTGGTCATCACAGCTTTGTAATATAGCTTGAAGTCAGGCAATGTAATGCTCCCAGCTTTGTTTTTCTTTTTCAACATTTCCTTGGCAATTCAGGGTCTTTTCTGATTCCATACAAATTTTAGGATTGTTTGTTCCAGCGTTTTGAAAAATATCTTTGGTATTTTTATCAGGATGGCAATGAAAGTGTAGATTGCTCTGGGCAGCATAGACATTTTAACAAAGTTTATTCCTCCAATCCAAGAGCATGAAATGTTTTTCCCTCTTTTTGTTTCTTCTTCAATTTCTTGCATGAGTATTCTGTAGTTCCTAGAATATAAGTCCTTTACCTCTTTGGTTAGGTTTATTCCAAGGTATCTTATGATTTTTGGTGGTATTGTAAATGGAATTGATTCTCTATATTCTTTTTCTACAGTTACATTGTTAGTGTATAAGAAAGCAACTGATTTCTGTGCATTGATCCTGCCACATCACTGAATTGTTATATGAGTTCTAGTAATTTGGGGGTGACGTCTTTTGGGTTTGCCACATGAAGTATCATGTCATCTGCAAAGAGAGAGTGTTTGATTTCTTCTTAAATGAAACACAGGAAGGTACATATGTAGATAAGTTTTGTCTACTTACCACAAACTTGAAAAAAACCTATAACCAACATTCTGACCAGTAAAAAAAAACACTACCAGCATCCCCAAAGCCAATATAGATTCTGATTCCATAGGGCTAGACGAGAGCTCTAGAATATGCAGGTGGTGGTGGTGCTGAGGCTGCAGGACAAGAAAGCACACTTTCAGGAGAAAAGCTTTAGGACACCAATTTCCACTGCAAAGGGATTCTGAACTGTGTTGGTATTATTTTTAAAACTCTAAGAGAGTATTCTCAGAACATGGGACTATTTCCATCTCTCATCAGGAGGTCCCTATTCATTCCTCTAGCAGATTCTCCCTTTTTGAAGTTGTGGTCGCAAATATCCTAGGAAACAGAGATATAGCATCAGGTAGAAAATTGTTTAAGTCTATTCAACAGTAAAGTTCTGAGAGACCTAAGAAAATTAGGAGATACAGTATACAGTGAACATCAGCCTGTGGGTTTATTACCAGGGGATTATTTTCACTAAAAACATGTTCCCTCACTTCTAAGAATCCCTAATCTCTCCCATTCTGGACCTTAGCTTCCTGACGTGAGAACAAAATGAATACCAACAGAGCCTCGACTTTCTGATTTCCCACATCTTGCTTTGGTCACCTCACCTACCAATATCCTTTAGCTCTCTCCTTATTAGTTGTGACATTAGTTAAGGGAGCAATGGACCATGACATGACAGACTTTTTGTAAGAAAATCAACACGAAAAATACATGTGCTCCCCTAAACTCACTGTAGCTGTTTCAATAGTGTTTCCCATCCATGCTGGGTGGTAGCCTTGCAGGCTGAGCATGACGCCTGGTCAACTCCTACCAGGTTGTTATTTCTCACTGGCTCTTTAGGCCACCACCTTGAAAAGGGCCCCCAGAGACTATCTACTTCTTGGATAACAAGTTTCTTACTCCTTAACAGGTTGGCTTTCTGGAAGCTTCTGTTTTGTTTCTAAAAAGGCTGCAAAGTGGCAGATGGTGATTTTAACACCTGTGTTAGGTCTATCAATTCTCAATGTCAGGACCTGGGCTGATGACTCTAAAATTGCCTTTCCTCCTAGGCTTTACTTGACTTTATGTTATTTCTCCAAGATAGAGGCCTATGTAAATCAAATGTCCCTAACCTGATCCTTTCTGTGTAAGACCCAGTAATCAGCAGATGTATTTTCTTCAGCTTCCTTCACTCATTTTCCTTCCTTTGTCCCTCTTCCACTAGGTCATGGATTTTAAACACTCTGAACTTTTTCCTATGTCTCATCATCATAGTGCAAACACAGTTCTAAAGCTAGCTGTGATTTCTGAGTGTGTACCAGATATTTTCATGCCCACTGTTCACAGCCATTCTTTCCACCTATTTTGGCCCATATTTTACAAGGTGCCATAATCTGAGGTACAGATACTCAGAGCATCTGTATGAGTACCACATCCTCAAGTGAACCCTCCCACTCACCAAAGGAAACATGACTCTCCAGCCAATGATTCAGCTGTGTTACATATGTCACTATTCCCTTAACTCAACGTAAGTTCATGTCAGTACTCCCAGCATGCCTGGCCAGGGCAGGACATGTCCTGCTGCCACAGAGAACCCCCTGCTTCCCCAAGATTGAGTCAGTGCTGAGGAGAGGTGACGATGCAGTTCAAGGCCTTGAAGGGAAGCTTGTCTAACCACTGAGAGACACGTGCCCAGACATGGTCTGTGAGGCACAACATGACCTCCAAAGTTTCAGCAGCTAACTGCTGTTTTCCATCTATAATTGGGCCATATGACTTTTGTCAGACTGTCCTGTTCCAAGATGCTTTGTTCTGTCCAGGAACTATTTCCCCACTTTTAAGCTATTGGAGACTAAAACCTATTCTTTTGTTTTCTATGCTGATGACTTAATTGAGTGGGGCGCTAAAAAGGAGGGAAAGATAGAAACACAGGGTTTTAAATGCAAATTTAAAATACATAGGTTGAGGTTTGTATCTAAAAAATATTAAGCAATACTTGCTTCTTTGATGGAAAATTTCTCTGATGCATTCCTTTGCTGAATGGTATTTAACATTTCCTCCTTCAGTATCTGAGAGATTATAAGAATATTAAACCAATTTTTCCCCTGTATCTATGCACAGACATCTGATTTCTTTTCTGCTTCCCTTCTTTTGAAACTTGAACTAAAGTTTCTAAATTAGAGAGAAACCTGTTTATATATTTTTAACTCAGAATCAATCATAAGCATAAAGTTTCATCACTTAGAATATTCCACTCTTTGATTTAAAAGCAGAGTGTTTAGAGCAAAATCTACTTTCAGCCCAACGGCAATGTTGTCTTCATATAAAATATAACAGGGGAGGATTCCGATTTTAAGGAGAAGGGATGAAAATTGAATCCAAAGTCAAATTCCATTTTATGTCCTCGTTATACTCTAAACCTGCACTGTCCAATATAGTAGCCACGGCATTGTCCGAGACAATGTCCTTTTAACATTTAAATATAAGTTAACTATAATTAACAAGAATTGCAAATGCACTTGCCCAGTATACTATCTACATTTCAAATGCTCAATAGCCATATAAAGCTATTCTTATATGTTGGTCTTTATTATTCTATATTAGAGAATATCTTCATTATTTTAGAAAAATTCAACTGGACAATTCTGGTCCATACAGTTATCACAACATGTCTGTGAGGTGGGCACTTTCCCCATTTTGAAGATTAATTAACTGAATCTCAGAATTAAAGCTCCAAGGTATCCACCTCTGTAACTGAAACCTAGGATTTGAATCCAGCTTTGGTTCAATGCAAAGAAAGTGCTTGATTTCCGTATTGGGCACATTACCTAGTTTTTTTTCCTTTCTTGAATATACTTATGGCAGGTACATAGCATGTCCTATTTGACACAAATCCACAGTTGGTAGAAAATTTATAAAATGTTTCAGATGGAGTCTCCCACCTCCACCCCTAAGAATGATTCACTTGCAAAACATAAGTTAAGGGGGGCCGGAGCAAGATGGCGGAGGAGTAGGAGACCTGGGTTTCGTCTGGTCTCCGGAATTCAGCTGAATAGGGATCAAACCATTCTGAACACCTACGAACTCAACAGGAGATCGAAGAGGAGAGTAGCAACAACTCTCTGAACGGAAAAGCGACCACTTTCTGGAAGGTAGGACGTGTGGAGAAGCGAATCCGAGGTGATATTCAGGAGGATAGATGGCAGGGGTGGGGGGGCCTCCGTTGGCCGCTTTGGCAAGTGATAGAGCCGCGGAGCACAAAATCGGACCTTTGAGAAGTCAGCTCCACGGAGGGACGTCACTCCAGTGGCTAAGCGGGCGGTGGAACCCTCGCGGGACAGTGTGGTCTCAGGACCCTTGGGGTCACAGAAAGACCGGGGGTGCCTGAGTGTGGCAGAGCTCCCAGGTATCGGAGCGGGGAAGCCGGCTGCAGAGACGGAGCCGAGGCGCGGGCTCTCAGCTCGGGGTTGCCATAAACTGTGATCCGCGGCCCAGTCAGGCCACTGCTCCTCCAGCAGGGACCCAACAAGCGGCAGAGCCAGGGAGACTCCCCTTCCTTGCCTGGGAGGAGTGGCGCGGGAGCGCACCTCAGGGATCTGCTGGGTTTGGAGACTCCACACGGGGTCGGGTGCCAGAGATAGAAACGCTCGGTCACAGGCCGGGTGAGCACGGAGTGCGGCCGGAGAACAGGGAGATGGGAGCGACTGCTTTTCTCTGGGGGCGCACTGAGGAGTGGGGCCCCGAGTTCTCGGTTCCTCCGGGGCGGAGATTGGGAGACCGCCATTTTCACTCTCGTCCTCCAGGCTGTGCCAAGAGCTTGCAGGGAACAGGGGCTCCTGAGAGCAAACCCAAGCAGCTTGCTTAGCCCGGACCGACAAGGGCGGGGCAATTCCGCCTCCGGCAAAGACATTTGGGAACCACGGCAACAGGCCCCTCCCCCAGAAGATCAGCACGAACAGCCAGCAAGCCAAGACCAAGTTTACCGATCAAGGAGAATGGGAGAACTCCAGCGCTAGGGGAATACTGCACATAGAATTCATGGCTTTTTTACCATGATTCATTAGTTTTTCAAAGTTAATTTTTCTGAACTGTTTTTTTTTCTTTTTTTGAATTTTTCTTTTTCCCTTTTTCAACCAGGATCTTATCAATCCCTTTTTGAAAAAAAACTTGTTATTTTTCATTTTTAGAGTCATATTTTATCCCTTCATAGTAGTTACCCTTATTTTTGGCATATATATATATATATATATATATATATATATATATATAAGTTGTTCTCTCTTTAAAATTTGAGATACAGTTTCTTCTAGGAGATCAAAATATACCCTAAATCACTAGTGTATGGCTTTGTTCTAGTCTCCTGCCTGATCATATTCTCTCCCTTTTTTTTTCTTTTCTTCTTCTTTTTTTTAATCTTCTTTCTTTTTTCAAACAACTTCTTATCTTAGCAATTCCTTTTATAAAATCTTTTATACTTTTGATCTTTACAGTCATCTTCCATCCCTTCATTGTATCAGCCCTTATTTTGTACATATATAAGTCTTTCTTCCTTTAAAATTTTAGGAGGCACTTTCTTCTAACAGACCAAACTACACCCAAAATCTAGTGTGTGGCACTGATCTATACACTAGTTTGATCATATTTGATCATATTCTGTTTTTTTTGTTTTGTTCTGTTTTTGTTTGTTTTTATCTTTTTCTTTTTCTCTTTCTTTTTTCTTTTTTCCCTTTCTTTTCCCCTGGATTCAGGTCTTTTCTGATTTGTATAGAGTATATTTGCTGGGGATGTTGTTAACCTGTTAGCATTTTGTTCTCTAATTCATCTATTCTCCTCTGGACAAAATGACAAGACGAAAAAAATCACCTCAGCAAAAAGAACAAGAGGTAGTACCGTCAGCCAGGGACCTACTCAATATGGACATTAGTACGATGTCTGAACTAGAGTTCAGAATCATGACTTTAAAGATACTAGCTGGGCTTGAAAAAAGCGTGGAAGTTATTAGAGAAACCTTTTATGGAGAAATAAAAGAACTAAAATCTAACCAAGTCGAAATCAAAAAGGCTATTGATGAGGTGCAATCAAAAATGGGGGCACTAACTGCTAGGATAAATGAGGCAAAAGAGAGAATCAACGATATAGAAGACCACATGATGGAAAATAAAGAGGCTGAGAAAAAGAGAGAGAAACAACTACAGGATCACGAGGGCAGAATTTGAGAGATAAGCGATACCATAAGATGAAACGACATTAGAATAACTGGGATCCCAGAAGAAGAAGAAAGAGAGAGAGGGGCAGAAGGTATATTGGAGAAAATTATAGCAGAGAACTTCCCTAATGTGAGGAAGGAAACAGGCATCAAAATCCAGGAGGCACAGAGAACCCCTCTCAAAATCAATAAAAATAGATCAACACCCCGACATCTACTAGTAAAACTTACGAGTCTCAGAGACAAAGAGAAAATCCTGAAAGCAGCTTGGGAGAAGAGATATGTAACTTATAATGGTAGAAACATTAGATTGGCAACAGACCTATCCACAGAGACCTGGCAGGCCAGAAAGGACTGGCATGATATCTTCAGAGCACTAAACGAGAAAAATATGCAGCCAAGAATACTATATCCAGCTAGGTTGTCATTGAAAATAGAAGGAGAGATAAAAAGCTTCCAGGACAAACAAAAACTAAAGGAATTTGCAAACAGGAAACCAGCCCTACAAGAAATATTGAAATGGGTCCTCTAAGCAAAGAGAGAGCCTAAAAGCAGCATAGATCAGAAAGGAACACAGACAATATACAGTAACAGTCACCTTACAGGCAATACAATGGCACTAAATTCATACCTTTCAATAGTTCCCTGAATGTAAATGGGCTAAATGCCCCAATCAAAAGACACAGGCTATCAGATTGGATTAAAAAACAAGACCCATCAATATGCTGTCTGCAAGAGACTCATTTTAGACCCAAAGACACCCCCACATTGAAAGTGAGGGGGTGGAAAACAATTTACCATGCTAATGGACACCAAAAGAAAGCTGGGGTGGCAATCCTTATATCAGACAAATTAAATTTTAAAACAAAGACTGTAATAAGAGATGAGGAAGGACACTATAACCTACTTAAAGAGTCTATCCAACAGGAAGATCTAACAATTGTAAATACCCATGCCCCTAACATGGAAGCAGCCAATTATATAAGGCAATTAATAACAAAAGCAAAGAAACACATTGGGATTTCATCAAGATAAAAAGCTTTTGCACAGCAAAAGAAACAGTCCACAAAACCAAAAGACAACCGAGAGAATGGGAGAAAATATTTGCAAATGACATATCAGATAAAGGGCTAGTATCCAAAATCTATAAAGAACTTCTCAAACTCAACACCCAAAGAACAAATGATCCAATCAAGAAATGGGCAGAAGACATGAACAGACATTTTTCCAAAGAAGACATCCAAATGGCCAACAGACACATGAAAAAGTCCTCAACATCGCTGGGCATCAGGGAAATCCAAATCAAAACCTCAATGAGATACCACCTCACACCCGTCAGAATGGCTAAAATTAACAAGTCAGGAAACGACAGATGTTGGCGGGGATGCGGAGAAAGGGGAACCCTCCTACCCTTTTGGTGGGAATGCAAGCTGGTGCAACCACTCTGGAGAACAGTATGGAGGTTCCTCAAACAGTTGTAAATAGAGCTACCATACGATCCATCAATTGCACTACTGGGCATTTACCACAAAGATACAAATGTAGGAATCCAAAGGGGTACGTGCACCCCAATGTTTATAGCAGCAATGTCCACAATAGCCAAACTGGAAAGAGCCAAGATGTCCATCGACAGATGAATGGATAAAGAAGAGGTGGTATATATACACAATGGAGTATTATGCAGCCATCAAAAGGAATGAGATCTAGCCATTTGCAACGACGTGGATGGAACCGGAGGGTGTTATGCTGAGTGAAATAAGTCAATCAGAGAAAGACATGTATCATATGACCTCACTGATATGAGGAATTCTTAATCTCAGGAAACAAACTGAGGGTTGCTGGAGTGGTGGGGGTGGGAGGGATGGGGTGGCTGGGTGATAGACATTGGGGAGGGTGTGTGCTATGGTGAGCGCTGTGAATTGTGCAAGACTGTTGAATCTCAGATCTGTACTTCTGAAACAAATAATGCAATATATGTTAAGAAAAAAAAAAGAAGAAGAAGATAGCAGGAGGGGAAGAATGAAGGGGAGTAAGTCGGAGGGGGAGACGTACCATGAGAGACTATGGACTCTGGAAAACGAAATGAGGGTTCTAGAGGGATGGGTTAGCCTGGTGATGGGTATTTAGGAGGGCACGTTCTGCATGGAGCACTGGGTGTTATATGCAAACAATGAATCATGGAACACTACATCAAAAACTAATGATGTAATGTATGGTGATTAACATAACAATAAAAAATTTTTAAAAAACTTAGGTTAAAATGGAACTTGTTCATAGGTGATTCTCTGGATTTATGTTTATATATGTTTTGAAATCAAGAATCATACACTCTGTGCTAAAGCTCTAATTCCAATAAAATTCATGTTTTCGTATTACATAGTGTGTGTTAATTATTGTTGCTGTTTCGTTCTTTAAAAGACCTGAGCATCACAACATATTTTCAGAGAAAAGAGTCTGAGCATTCTGCTCTGAATCTGCTGGGTCTTGACACTGTAGATGATGGGGTTCATCAAAGGTGGGAAAAGAATGTAGATGTTGCCCATAAGTACATGGATCACAGGGGAGAGATGTTTGCCAAAACAGTGCACCATTGTTAGGCTAATGATAGGGATGTAGAACATCAGAACAGCACAAATATGGGAGATGCAGGTCTGAAACGATTTATGCCACTCCTCCTGAGAGGCAATTGCCAGGACTGCCCTAAGAATCAGGACATAGGAGTAAAGGATCAGAACAGCATCCAACAACAGCGTGAAAATGACCAGCCTCAGGGCGTAGTGGCTATTAAATCTGATGTCTGAGCTAACTAAGCAGAGAAGGTCCTGGTGCAGGCAGAATGAGTGAGAGAGGATGTGGGAACGGCAGTAATGGAAAAATTTCAGATTGATGATAGGGGGTGTAATAAAGAAGAAACTCCTCACTACTATGGTGAGCCCAATTTTGAAAATCCCGGAATTATTCAGAACGGAGGAATAACGCAGTGGATGGCAAATAGCGATATAACTATCAAAGGCCATAGTGAGGAGGACAGAGGACTCCATTAAAGACAAACCGTGGATGAAGTAGGACTGGGCAATGCAGGAATCCAGGCTGATTTCTCGAATGAACCCCCACAGGATGCCCAGCATCGTGTGCACTGTGGACAGCCCCATGCACAGGGGCTTGGCTCAGTCCGGATCACATGCAGCACAAGGCGGTTTCCCAGGAAGACCATGGCATAGATGGTGGAGAAGGGAAGGGAGATCCAGGGATATTGCTGCTCCAGGCCAGAAAATGCAGTGAGAATGACGAAGAATTTATGCTAGGGCTTCTCAAAGCAATCATTCTGGCACTGGGATACTTCTTCCAGGCAGCAAGAAAGTGTTTTTCAAAGGAAATGCTCCATTTTCTGATGAGTTAAGTGAAATTGCTAATAAAATTGTGCTTAAAGTTAATTAAGTGTAGGAAATGTTAGCCGAGCAACTCTGATCTTTAAAGATGTATTATCGGGCGCCTGGGTGGCTCAGTTGGTTAAGCGACTGCCTTCGGCTCAGGTCATGATCCCGGAGTCCTGGGATCGAGTCCCACATCGGGCTCCCTGCTCAGCAGGGAGTCTGCTTCTCCCTCTGACCCTCTTCCCTCTCGTGCTATCTCTCATTCTCTCTCTCTCAAATAAATAAATAAAATCTTAAAAAAATTAAAAAATTAAAAAAATAAAGATGTATTATCTGCTGCCTGGAAGAGAATAGTGTCCTCCCGATGTCATTTCAGAGCCATTATTAATCCACTGGCAGGTGCACAGATGTCCTTAGAACCCACAGTGAAAATGAATAGACTAGAGGAAGAAACTAATTTCCAGAGAGGATATGTTGCCTGGGATATCTTCTCAGGGATTCTGGTCAAAGGACGTAGCTGTAAAATTGAGAGCTGAGGTTCTCAAAGTAATTATTAGTTTCCTCCCCTTCAATTCATTAAGTATCCAAAATCTATTTAACTAATCACTGTGTACCCATAATTTTCCACTTTCTGCTGTCTCCAAGTGAATTTTTCCTCCAAACAGTCCTTAGTTAAGACATTACTGTATTGTTCCACTCTGGATGACACAGCCAACAAGTACTTTTTCTCTGCAGTGACAAGCAAAGAGACATATTTATGCATGAGACCTTTAATGAGTGATCTCCCATGAGAGCTCTCACGCCGAGATGTTCAGCTTACCTATGCCCTTGTGACAGGGAGACTTGGGTTGAAGACTCTCAGCTTCTGACATCAGCCCAGTGTTCTCTACCCACTCATTCACTCATTGAATCAGTAGGCTCACTATTCATTTAATATGCATTTATTGAAGGAGTGAGCAATTTTTTTCTCTTCCTTAGAACCTAGCATTCTAAAGATCAAAAAGAAGGCCAATGTGGCATAGTTAAGTCCAGAATTTTAAATAGCCTCCTTGAAAGCATTAATTGTCTTCTTCCACACATTGTTTCCCCTCTTAGGGTTCTGGTCCTGGGAGTCATCATAAAAGAGTTAATGGCTCTTAGAGTGTAGGCAGGGATTTTAAAGTCCATACGGGTTTTTATGTTTCATTTCACCCTTCCAACATGTTCCATTAACTTCAGAGTCTGGCTTCCCCTTGTGGACCATTCCTCATCTTTGTCATCCTAGCACAACAGGCAACCCTCAGGCTACCCTTCTTCTGAATGCACCCTGTATCCCTATCAGACCCCTTCTAGAATCCCCTCCACTGTTATTTCTTGCCCTGAGCCCCTCTCCATGTGAAATAATTTAGCCCACTATTTTTATTTGTCTCCTTCCTTGAATGATTGGAGTCTTTACCTCTTGAAAAAAAAATGTGTCCACCCTGAGCACTTCTTTTCTTTCTCAAAAGCACCATTTCTCTTCTTTCTGGAGATGTTTTTTCAGATATTCTTTCTGCCTGAGATGTTCTTGTCACAGAGATAGTCTTTCCCATCTTCTCCCCAACCTCTTCCTCCTCTTTGTAATATAATCTTGTATTTTTTTCTCTGCAACTCAGCCATCACTTTTCAGGAAGCACCTTACCTGAGACAGATTTTCCCCACATATCTATTATGTTGGTAACATATATTTATCTTTATATAGCTTATTCAATTTACAGTGTGATATTCATGAGACTACAGATTAACTAAGGTCTCTGTTACATACCGAATTGTAAGCTCCCAGATGGGGGGTGGGGGTAGTATTAATTTTTATTCTGTGTGGTAGGCTGAAATTTGCTCCTCAAAGTCCTCACCTCTGCCATGAGCTCAGACTCATGGATACAACCATGTACTTTATATCTTCGTCTGCATATTTAATCCAAAAATTCATATTATAACAAAAAAATACTTGGTTTTCCTCAGAAATCAATCCTTTCCCCATTTCCTCCTGATATCATAAAATGACTCCACGAATCACAGGATTGCATAAGAAAACTCTCAAGAGGCTTTCTTGATTCGTCTCTTTCCTTCCTCCTCCTGGCTATCAAATCCTTCACCTCTTTCTTTCATTTCCAGCCTCAAGCATACCCACAACCTATCCACTTCTCACGTATACACTATACACTACCACTGTCTTGGTACATAATATTCTTATCTGTTCCTTGGCTATTATAATAATTTACCAGCTATTTTTATTGTTTTTGCCCTTCCCCCTAAACATGTATTCTCCCCAGAAAAACCAAACCTATTTTCTTTTTTATTAAGATTTTCTTCCTTTATTTATTTGAGAGAGACAGAGAAGGGAAAAAAGAGGGGGAGAGAGAGAGGGAGAGAAGAGCAAATGGTAGAAGCAGACTTCAAGCTGAGCCCAGAGCCCAAAGATCCTAAGATCATGACCAGAGCAGAAATCAAGTTGGACACAACCGAATGAGCCACCCATGTGCCCCCAGACTACATTTTTAAAACATCTGCTAGAACACATGAGCCCATGGTAAAACTAAACAACAAGTAAAACAAAAAAACAAAAAATCACTAATGGATTTACGCTGCTCTTAAAATAAAAAATATTTTATTCATCATGGTCGGAAAACTTTAAATGATCTGGCTTACTCACCTCTCCATCAACATTTTAGGCCACTGTTGCTTTTTTCCCCTAATCTCTGGGAATCCTTTCTTCCTCAAAATGAATTAAGAGTTTCCCTGTCTCAGAGTCTTTGTTCTTGATCTTCCCTCTGCCTAGAATGATCTACTCCAAGTACTTGCACAAAACCTCCTTTCATCATTCAGGATTCTACTACTCCACAAGACAACAATTACTTTTCTTCTTTGGTGAAGAATTCAATGTAGCTTCCTCAGAGGAATTTTTGTAACCCCACCCTCTCCAGTAAATTACTGTCCTCAAAATACCCTGCTTTGTGTTTATACCACATATCGTATGCTGATTTTGCATGAGATCTCCTGGAATTTCTAGAAAACCAGGTGCCATGTCTGGTTTTTGCTCACTGAAAAGCCAAGTGAGGTTTAGCATGGAGTGGCCATTTTTCAAATAATTATTGAATTACTTGAATTAATCTATGAATTTGAGCTGTACAATTACAGAGGTATAAAACAAGTTAAAGCAAATACATTGTAAAAAATTCCGTGAAATCTAAACACTCATATCTTAAAGTAACACATCTGATTCTTGTTGGCCACATGCTACCAAATGTTGTCCTCCTATACAAAGTTTATACGATAAATAAAACAGATGCTGCCTTAGGCATTCATGCTGACCTTGGACACAACACTCAGACTCCAAATGTGATTCCTATCATCAGAGCCTGACCCCACATGGAGGCTTGGCCCTGGAATGATGACAGAAGATTCAAACATTCTGTGAATATAGGCATGCATTGAAAGCCATACTCTCATTCAGGCTTCTTCAGACTAGCCACAAAGGTTAATGGTGCTGCCTCAGAGAATAACAGCCTTTTAGCAATAAAAGAGCAATAAATATGGGAGACTGTTCCTAAATTCTATTTTGAGATAGGATGGGAATCAGGAGAGGATAGTGTATCAATGAGATGAATAAATGAACATTTCAAAAGGAAAGTAGTCACATATGTCAGATGCACAATATGCTCCCTTTGCATCAAAATGGAAAAAAAAAATAGAACATCATTTCCCAAAACATTCATGATGTGTGATGTCCCCTTCCAGTCAGTGTGCATAGTATTTCTTTCTGAATTTCTAGCAACCAGAGCAATGCCTGGCATGAAATATAAGTAGTGAGGACATGCAGCAGTGAATTGGAGGCCAGGGCAGTGATGGGATTCTGGCATTTGCTCTGTGCACTTTGTCTGGAATGTGGATTTGGAAAGCATATCTGTGATCAAATTAAACAGATCATTCTTTCAGAGGAGACTTTCCTTACATCCTCCAATTCAAACTGACCTACATGTCCAGGCATCTCTGTCTTTTTTTCTATTTTTTGGAAATGATCCTCTACATGATCACTTGCTGCCATTTTCAGATTAGGTAGGATAATAACCAAAATAGTCCTTATTTACATTAAAGGTATAGAGGAAGAGTGTTCGATGTAAAAGTGAATCTTTATCATTATATGGAATAAAAAATATTTCTGTTTGCCAGAATAGTCCAGGTTTTTGCTTGTTTATTGGTACCATTATTTATATGACACCCACACACAACCTGTTTTGGACAATAATTGAAAGATCGCACTCTGCCAGGTAGTCCCTCTAATGGTCCCGTCTGGACACCAGCAGGGGGCAGAAGAAGCCCATTGAATTTTCGCCTCCTTAAGGAAGCATAAGCAGCTTTGCTTTACAACTGGGTAGGTATAAGTGAGGCCAAGCCATTCAGAGTCTTGACATGGCTGAAGAGATAAGAACGTTCTATAACACTAGTTCAAAAAACTGGATGTTCAGGGGTTCTCAGAGAAATAGGTTAGCATTGGTGGCAACTTTTTTACCACAAACCCAGTATAGGCTTAAAATCCCAGGTTACAGGAATGGTTACTATTGTTAATTTTATAAATGTTCTCTTTATAAGTATTATTTGTGCACCTGTTCTTATGTATTTGGCTTATTACATTACATAAGATGTCTATAAATAATACTCCCATAATGACTGAAATATTGAAAAATGATAATGCATAATTTAGAACCATGATAAAAAGTTCTATCACATTGTACATCTGTTTAACTGTAGTCATGTGGTTATCCGAGAAGTTTCCATCAGGATTTGTACTGTTTGATTGCATATGACCTAAATAATCTCCATCAAGGAAATTTATCTGTTTTAAAACTTTTTCTACATTTAAGACAATGTCAGACAACTGAGATAAAATCCAGACATAATAAGATGTTAAACCCTGAGTAAAAGATGTAAAACAAGCAGAAAAGTACAAATGGGAAGTAAATCTCTCTTTAATGATACTAAAGTAAGGTGCTAAAGTTTTGAAGATAAATACTTGAAGCGTAACACATATTTTAAACTGTCCCCTGAAAATTACAGAATAGGCCAAGATGATCTAATTCAGTCCCCTCCTTTTCAAGATAAGGAAACTTGCTGGGTCTTTCTAGGAAATGAACGACCAGAGTACACACTGCTAGGCTCCTGCTGTTCTCCAAGGCATTTGGATGGCTTCAGTGTGGCCACCAGAATCACCCTCTTCATTACTACTCATCCTCACTTGTGGTGAAGAACAGCCTGGTCAGCAATAATAAAATATACTGTCATATTAAATAACAAGGTCTTCAAAAGAGACCTAGAAAACCGGTGGGTAATATATACATTTACAGTTATATCTAGAATTAAGATTTATTTATGAAAAGGTATATTACCATGATCATCATGTTCACATGCTTGACAGAAATGTTATTACTAATGAAAGTTTGACTCCGCATACCAGTGTTAATTTCCATTTCCACTCTCCTCTACAGGAAGAGGACATAAGAAGTAAATTAGTTCCTCCAATTATTCCTCCTTCATCCCCAACAGAGAGAAATCTACTTTGCTGAGAGTGGAGTCTAGGCCCAGATGACTGGCTACTGTGTCCCCAGAGCACAGAAGAGAAAGATACTGTAGCCAAGACAGGAACTGGGGGAATCCCAAATGACTGCTCAAGATTCCTTCACAATAACTGGAATCCCACATCCCCAAGGGCAAAAGGGCTTCCAGGGCATCCCTAGATCACATGTGTTGCCTGCTAGCCCTTCTGTGGCCACACAAGTGGGCCTCTTAGCTGCGATACCTAGTGCAGAGGGTAATGCTGGCCATATCTTAAGATGGTCAGTTTGCTGAGAGGCAAAAATCAACTCACCCAGTGAAACCCTAACCTTAGCCCCATGAGGGATTGGTGGGATTGTAGTCACAGTATCTCAGGGAAAGGAATCACTCAAAGACCTCACCAGGATGTTATTGCTAGGTATATTGTGAACTTGTAGCAGACGTAACATTTTAATTGCTTAGATTCCTACAATTCCTAGATCCTTGGATTTCTAGAATGCTCCAGAGGTGGTAAAGGCTCATTACCTGAAACACCAGAGCTAAGCATTTTAGAGTGTCTTGGGATCTATGGTCTTACAAATCAGGTATGAGCCAGGCATGTCTCTCAGAATGGAAATGGTAAATATTTGGAAGGACCCATTGTCCTAAAATGGGACAAAATTCTCAGGAAAATCACGGGTACCATAGAAATGATTTGTTCATTTAATCCTTCATTGTCTTAGTATTTTTTCCTTTCTTTTTAATTCTTTTTGTTGTTGTTTTATTTTATTTTACTCTTGAGACTACATTATGTACAGGCACCTGGGTCCAGGCTCTAAATCTAAAAAAAACAAAAAAAGCAAAGAAATCCCAGCATCACAGAGATTGTAGATTATAGATTGTAGATTGTGAGTAATAGAGTCTGATGTGATATCTGTTGGACCACTTTTTTTTTCTTTTATTATGTTATATTAATCACTATACATTACATCATTAGTTTTTGTAGTGTTCCATGATTCATTGTTTGTGTATAACACCCAGTGCTCCCTTCAATATGTGCCCTCTTTTTTTTTTTTTCAATACGTGCCCTCTTTAACACCCATCACCAGACTAACCCATTCCCCCACCCCTCCCCTCTAGAACCCTCAGTTTGTTTCTCAGAGTCCATAGTCTCTCATGGTTCATCTCCCCCTCCGATTCCCCCCCCCTTCATTTGTTCCTTCCTACTATCTTCTTTTTTTAACATATAATGTATTATTTGTCTCAGAGGTACAGGTCTGTGATTCAACAGTCTTGCACACTTCACAGCACTCACCATAGCACATACCCTCCCCAATGTCTATCACCCAGCCACCCCATCCCTCCCACCCCCACCACTCCAGCAACCCTGTTTTTTCCTTAGATTAAGAATTCCTCATATCAGTGTTGGACCATTTTTAATGCATATCTATGGAAACACATGGAAACATAAATGAAGGTCACATTAAAGAGTTTCCGAGGGATAAAATGGCCAGGAAAAAAAAATATATATATATAGTAGAAAGAAATATCCAACACCAGAAATGCCTTATATATCCGTCAAAATAGCAGCAGTGGTGGGCGCCTGGGTGGCTCAGTTGGTTGAGCGACTGCCTTCGGCTCAGGTCATGATCCTGGAGTCCCGGGATCAAGTCCCGCATCGGGCTCCCTGCTCAGCAGTGAGTCTGCTTCTCCCTCAGACCTTCCCCCCTCTCATGCTCTATCTCATTCTCTCTCTCAAATAAATAAATAAAATCTTTAAAAAAAAAAAATAGCAGCAGTGGTGATCTGGAAGGGGAGGTAGAATGGGTAAGTGTCTAAGAGGAAAAGTACATGCATGATACAGGTGCTAGCTCTCTGTCATTAGCCTCATTCTCCCCAAAGTTAATCATTATCCTGATTTGTCTCATATATCGTGATTGATTCATTTTCCTCTTTTAAAAATGTTTATGTATTGAATGATATCATTTTCTGAATGTCTGACTTATTTATGCAACCTAATATTTTCAAATTGCTTTCCTGTGCTTTCAATTTTAGCCATTCTGACTGGTGTGAGGTGATATCTCACTATGGTTTTGATTTGTATTTCCCTGTTGGTAAGGGATGATGAACATCTTTTCATGTGTCGGTTGGCCATCTGGATGTCTTCTTTGGAGAAATGCCTCTTCATGTCTTCTGTCCATTTTTTTTTTTTTATTTGGGTTTTTTGGTGTTGTGTTATGTTAGTTCTTTCTATATTTTGGGTACAAATCTTTTATCAGATATACCATTTGCAAATATCTTCTCCTGTTCCATACATTGTCTTTTAGTTTTGTTGATTGCTTCCTTTGCTGTGCAGAAGCTTTTTATTTTGATGTAGTCCCAACAGTTTATTTTGTTTCTGTTTCCTTTGCTTGAGGAGACATATCTAGAAAACTGTTGTTATGGCTGATGTTAGAGAAATTACTGCCTGAGATCTGTTCTAGGGTTTTTATGGTTTCAGGACTCACATTTGAGTCCTTAATCCATTTTGAGTTTATTTTTGTGTGTCGTGTAAGAAAGTGGTCCAGTTTCATTCTTTTGCTTGTGGCTGTCAAGTTTCTCCAACACCATTTGTTGAAGAGACTGTCTTTCTCCCATTGCATATCCTAGTCTCCTTTGTTGAAGATTAATTGACCATATAATCATGAGTTTATATCTGGGCTCTCTATTCTATTCCATTGATGTATGTGTTTATTTTTGTGCCATTACCATTAGATTGGATTATGACAACTTTGTAGTATATCTTGAAAACTGAGGTTGTTATACATCCAGTTTTGTTCTTTTTCAAGATTGCTTTGGCTATTTGGGGTCTTCTGTGGTTCCATACAAATTTTAGGATTATTTGTTCTAGTTCTGTGAAAAATGCTGGTGGTTTTTTGATAGGGATTGCAGTAAATGTGTAGATTGCTTTGGGTAGTTTGGCAATTTTAACAATATTTGTTCTTCGAATTCATGAGCATGAAATATCTTTCCATTTGTGATCTCTTCTTGCTTCTACTTGTTTTGAGGGCAAAGATACCATTTTTTTACCTCTAGGACCTAGGACAGAGGTTTACATTTAACAGATAGGAAGGCTATAACTGCTTGTTGAATAAAACTGAATAAAAAAAAAAAACGTAGTGAGTCACTAAATTATTTCTGTGATGCACATACAAGAATTGTTAAAGACTCATGGTTAGGTGTGTGATTGTGTGTTTTTTCATGGGTGATCTGATATGAGAAAAATAGAAGAAAGAGAGGATGTGAGGAAATGTCATAGCAACTTACAAGTAGGCAAAATGAAACTTCTAGCGATTCTGTCAATTATCTTCACCAAGAAAGAAGTAGTCATTCTTTATCTGAGAACACACTAAGGGGAGAATCCTCTCAATCCCTGCCTTTCCACCAACCTCAGTTGTTTGTTTGTTTGCTTGATTCCAGAATACTCTTTGGCTTCCAAAACCCCATTGGTAGATGCCTCCTTTGCTTCCTTGCATACTGAGTTATATCTGGATCCATGGTTCTGTGGAGTCCCCAACAGAATAGGTAGTTCATCCAAAGTCCAATGTCTGTAGAAGACAGGCAAGATTTGTAGGTGTGTGTCATTTAACAATTTAAGAAGTTATGAAAGGCCCAAGAATCCATTGGAAAAATGCTTCTGGACACTCAGGAGGGTGTAGACCTCTATTCGAATTTATCAGTAGCATTGCTTCTATGTTCTTATTTTCTCTTCTATTACTATCGCAATACTCAGCAACAGTAAAGTATAAAGGAGATAATCAGATGATCTATCCATCAGCCAATTGCCTTGTATTTTTATTGATTATTGATTCTCTATTTGTTTCTGTTTTGTTTTATTTCAATTGGTCTATTTTCAAACCCCTTCATCTTTAACTATTTTTCACTTCTGATTGATTCCCCAATTCTCAAACTTTGACATACAAATGACAGATGTTTCCCTAGCTTGTTGATTCCAGATGCATATAACAATCCTACTTTCTTCTGGACCTGACTCCTATTAACATTGCTGCCTTGATATTATTCGGGTCCTTAAAAATAAGGCTTAAAAATTCCATAGTGCTCAATATTTCTCTCCCAGCCTGAGACCTTTGGCATTTAGGAAGAGATTTTGAATGAGTCAACTCACTCTTTGTGAATTATCACCTGGCATGAATTTTTGTGAAAAATAAAAATAGGGGAATAATATTTTATAATTCTGCTGTGTCAGGTGGTGCCTGGCATTATGTCTGGTCTTTCATATTCCATGGTAGACCTCCCAAGTTCCCACTGACAAGATTTCCAGGATTGAATGGGCCCACTGTTGGGTCTCCATCCCTGTTTTCTAGGTGTACCTGGCAGCAGTCCCGGACAAAGCCACTGTCATTCACATTAGCACACAGACTCCTGCCTGAACCAGCCCATGGGTTATTTTCTGGTTATGCTGGCAGGAATTGACCTGGGTCTCTGTCAGTCACAGTACTGCCCACAGTTATGGGACAGTTATGGCTGAATTTTTTAAGTATCATTTATATGCCTGTGTTTTCCACCTCCATGTTGTCCATATCTTGCTTTCATGGAGTTAGTCATGCCTTTCGCCACGACATCTGATTGTTTTGTGGCCATGACTAACCCTCTGAGATATACCTCAATGCTCATCAGCTCCTAGGTAGCAAAGATTGGAGTGTTCGGTGGATTCCGAGTGCCTCCTTCACCATCCCTCATGGCCTGCATCTACTTGGTTTCTCTTACTGTCATGACAATACACTTTCTCACCCCTACTGTCTACACCAGGATATGATCCAACTCCCCTGCTCTGGCTCATGGATCAACAGCCTTTATGCTTTGTTGGTCATCTTGCTTCACATGGGCCTAGACTTCCTTTTAATGTGCTTTCTTATATTCTGATTCTCAGAGCAGCAATGGCCATGGCCTCCTGCAGGGAGCCACTCAAATCTCTCACACCAGTGTGTATCTCATATTCTGACTGCCCTGATACTTTAAGTCCCTGTGCTAGGCCCTTCCATTGTTCACAAGTTTGTAAGGCATTCCTCCTCCTTCACCCATATCATCAGGGGAAAGTGTCCATCCTCTTTCTACTGCTGATGAACCCTGTCATTTATAGCATCAAGACCTCCTGGATCCACTGAACCACTATCAAAGTGTTCTCTCTGAAATGGATAGAAATCTTGTGTATTCTCAGCCAGTTAATTCCCCTTCAACTAGATTAGTTGTGACAAAATCTCAGGTCCTGTTCAGTTCTAATGTCAATCCCTCACATCTATGTGAGAATCCCCTTTCTCATCTAGTTGTAAGAACTTAGTAAATGTATTCATTTTAATAACATCCGGAGACAAACAATCAGAAAATAAAAAATCAGTCCTAGGAGAGAAATCAGTAACTTTATAAAGGAAATTGCCGAAGGAAGAGTAATTTTGGAGCAACTCTGGCCCTTACCCATTTTATGAATGTGAATACCTGAGATTGTTCCGTACTGTTTGATGGCTATTAACGTGAGAGACTCCTGTCCCTGAGGTTACATGACTTTCAAACAAGAATAGTAATCTCTACAAATGACATACACATGCTGTGTACTCTGTCCCTCTCTTTCATCCTTCTTTGCCTCCAGCTAATGTTAGTATTGGAATAGAACCAGCCAGATAATACCAACTTTTGTCAGAGCTGGGCATATTTCTCTTGGAGACACTATACCCCTGGTCTAATAGCTATAAGGTGGTGCTTATTGATTTGTTAATTAGTAATGTTTACTGACCCTTTCGCAATCTTAATGTTACATTTTTTTATAATACTAGTAATTAAAAGAAGCAAAAGCAGGGAGGGGACACTTGAGAATTTGGATGGTAAGACGTAAAACCTAGCAATACAAGTGAAAACTGGAGTTACATATCTGATGAGTTTGTTTCCATAATAAATCCATCTTTAGCTTAAATAATTTTACACAATTCTGCTTAAACAGAGTGCTCTGCTAATAGAATCCTCACCAGTTATAGAATCTGGGCCATTTAATATTATTTAATATTATTAGTGTTTTCCATCCATCCTCAGGCCTTTCATTGACCTCCTGGACCATCCACGTCCCTGCCTGCCCACTCCCCCCCCTCATTCTGATGCCCAGCTGGCATGTGTAGTCTGCTTTCCCTTAGATGCTTTCATGACTCTTCTTTCCACTTTACTTTTATGCCTTCCTCTGTCAACACCAATCCTCACTGTATCCAGATCTACAGGACCTCTGCTCTTCTATGGTCTCTCTGCATGCAAAGTCCTAACACTCAGGTCAATATCAAATGTGGGGACCCCTTCAGAGGATGACCAAACTTGTCACCAAGGCACACTTCTGGCTCCTCTGATCCTTAGAGAATTCTCATTTATGTATTTATAAAGACACCTTGTATTCATCTCCATTCTGTGTTTAGATGAAGATTGTTTGAATATTAATTTAATCAATTAATTTCCTTATTAGTAGCAATACTTTTATGGTCTTCCTAACTATATACAGAATTAGAATGTGTGAAGGGACAAGGACCACTTCAAAGTCATTTTATTTCCAGCATCCAGCATCCACATAGGTGGCCAGTGACTGAGGTAATAAAATCAGGGTATGTTGCTGTTGGTAACACCGTGCTAATAACTAGAAAGGCACAGTAGGCATCAGAGGCATCAGAAAGAGGAGGAGGTGGAAGCAGGCCTCTAATCACTTCCTGGTTATGCATGCTAAAGCATCCTCAGAAGAAGGGGATGCCATAAACTCATGATAACATTGCAAGACAGCAGTGAATATCAAGCCATCAGAAGCTCCTTTGCACATTTGCCTTAGTCATATATTGAACAAAACATTACCAATTGCTTCCTTCCAATGCAGTCCATGAAAGGCAGTAGGGAAGAGGCAGTGAAACTCGCTCTCCTGCTTTGGGACCTTCATGGGGGTCTCTGCTGTAAGAGGATGGAGGGAACCAGGATAAGAGTGATGGGCAGGACAAGTAATGAGACAGCAAAACATGCAGGAAAATCAGAGAGGAACAGTGGTGTCTCCAGGCAGATGAACTTAGTGGATTGAGGGTTATGAGGTTCTGGACAACTGGGAAGAGGGAGGACATTTATAAGGAAAGCTAAATAAAGACTTGATTTAAATAAAGCATATGAAAAGTCTAACCCCCAAATCGAGCCTCAACTTGAATCCCTTTCTAAGGGAAAGTTAAAATTGACAGCAAGGTCTGTTTCCCACATGCTCAGCTATTTACCACCTCTCTTTTCATGGAGTCTGAAATATAGATATGCTTTCCCAAGATCTGAACTAGCCCCTCATTTCTTTATGTCTTAAACTCCTTGTCCTCCCATGTCCTGTAACAACTCCAGGGAGAGACGCAGGAATAATTTAAATACACCAGTACAATGAAAAGAAATGTTCTTTATTAGGCAGGAGCCAGGTGCTCAAAGCACTTCACAATTTCCCCATGTTCAGATGTTAGGTTCTGGGGACCAAGGGACATTTCCTGGAAAGCAGGAAAGGGAGCTCAGTGGTATTTGTGGGCCAGAGCATTGGCCACACCAGCTACCACCTTCTGAAAGGCACCCTGCGCCTGTGGGGTGAATTGCTTGCCAAAGTGGCGGGCCAGCACACACACCAGCACATTGCCCAGGAGCTGTGGGGAAGAGACACGAGACATGAGCATGGTTAGCAGACAGACCCAGCTGAGACTCAGAGTATTCCAGCCCCATCCACAGCCCCAAGCTGTGCCCCTAGAATATAAGCAGAAAGATAGCTTGATCTCAGATGTTATTCTCTATGTGATTTCAATCATATCAGCCTGATTTTACATTTAGAAATGTTTCTCTCCTGCCTTAATTCAGAACTTAAATTATCATGGGTATTTTTTCCAAATATACAAAGAAGCAATCAGATTTTATCCTCTTTGCTCTCAAAGGAAGAGACAAGGGGGAAAAGTATTAGGAAAAAATGATTTGGAATGGATTAAATGTACTTTTAAATAAACACTCAAAAGTTTAATCAAAACAATAAAGAAAACACATTGCAGAGAACAAGAGGAAGCAACTGTGAGCAAGAGGGTGAAAGAAATAAAAACAGTCCTGAGGAGTCCATACTGATGCTATTAGAATATCTCCTTCACCCTCTAGAAAGCACCTAACACCCATACCTTTTCTGGACACCATGAGCTTGACCTTAAAAAGGAAGATGAAGGAGAACATTGAGGGTCCCACAGACACACCTTGAAGTTCTCGGGATCCACGTGCAGCTTGTCACAGTGCAGCTCACTGAGCTTAGCAAAGGTGCCCTTGAGGTTGTCCAGATTCTTCAGGCCATCACTAAAGGAATTCAGCACCTTCTTGCCATGGGCCTTGACCTTGGGGTTGCCCATAACAGCATCAGGAGAGGACAGGTCCCCAAAGGAGTCAAAGAACCTCTGAGTCCAGGGGTAGACAACCAGCAGCCTGAGGGGTGAGAACAGCACAGAGGACAGGGGCGTCAGAGCTTGTCAGAAACCCAGGGGACTGAGCCATCTCCACCTGCCCAGCTTCCTTTCACTCTCCGTGCCTTGCCACCTGGATATCAACCTGCCCAGGGCTTCACCACCAACTTCATCCACGTTCACCTTGCTCCACAGGCCGGAGACAAGGGACTTCTCGTCAGCAGTCAGATGCACCATAGTGTCTGTTTGTGGTTGCTAGTGAACAGTTGTGCCAGAAGCAAATGTAAGCAGCAGCTGGCCCTGCTCTTCCTTTTATGCTCAGCCCTGATCTTATCCTCCTGGGGCTGAGACATTGGCCCAGGCTTGGATGTGTTTCTGCAGGGTGAGGCCTGAATGGTGGCTGCCATCCCTCTCCTTGGCAGTTTTGACACCTGCTTGTAAGTCTGACTTCAGACCCTGGTTCTCTCTCTAGGGATCTCTAGGTCTTACCTCAGCAATTTCTATTGATTTCTACTAAAATTATTCTCTTCGGCAAGTGTACTAGTACATTCTTGAGAATCACAACCTGGTAATTGAAGAGTGCCTCTTCAGGTTCCTTATGAAAGGCACGGGGTAATTTTTCCCAAGTTAAATTTGAAATTGTACATCCCCGGAGCAGAGTCTTGGCTTCAGTTTGGGCCCCTTTCCAAATATACAAGGCATTTTGTTCATAAGGCCAAATGTCCAGCAGGCTCTGAACAGAAAGCAAATGTCTGATCAGTGTTTCCCTTTCCTCATTCTATACTAGGGCATTGACACCAAAGGACCTCTCTCCAGTGGTCCCTGATTCAGACTGTCCTCTAGTCCAGCAGTTCTAAGACAGGGAATAAGCATTCATTCAGTCAGTCAGTCTCCGACCACTTCAATTAATGAATATTCACTTCTTGCCTATGAAGGAAAGTCACAAGGCACGGTAATCATGTGTGACAGTACAAAATAGGAAGAAATGTTTATACAGCCTAGAGTGTGAGTGTGACGGTTAAGAAGAAATAGGAAAAACAGGAAGAGGGGAAGGGTTTGAAAAAATTTTCTTAGGCAATATTGGAAAGTGCATTGAGGCCAGGGTGCAAAGGCATCACAGGTGATAAGCAAGCATGCGGTTTGTCTGACATGGGAGGGTGGGAGAAGGAATTATTTATGGACATGTTTGGGGCAAGTAAAAGAGGGAGGTTATTCCTTAGAGTCGGCCCACTTGAAGGAGCAGGCTATGGTAGGCTACACTGCAGGCAAGGGAAGTAGGGAGAAAGGAAACAACAGTGTCTTGATCATTCATTATGTCTCTATTTGAGCACCGTATTCTTCACTAATTGTAGGAAATAGGTCAAAGCATTAGCCTGAGGGCTGTGTCTTCCATAGAGCCCCTGTGATGCCAGTATTCTCTATATATTTAAAACCTTCTTGACCGTGCCTATGCTTTGGAGGGAAAAGTGTCATCCACTAGCGATATGTATCGTCCCCTACAAGAGCTTCCTATCTGTAGACCCTCAGGGATGTACCATACCCCCAGACAAAAAAACAAAATAAGTGAAATGAATCAGGAAGTTGAGCTGAAGGTTCTTTATTAGGCAGAAACCATACCCTTGATGGTGGACATTATTTCCCCCAGTTCAGAAGATAGAATTTAGGGAAACAGGGTCTTCCAGTGGTCACCAGGAAACAGGCCAGGATCTCAATGGTACTTGTGAGCCAGGGCATTGGCCACACCAGCCACCACCTTCTGATAGGCAGCCTGCACCTGAGGGGTGAATTCTTTGCCAAAGTGGTGAGCCAGCACACACACCAGCACGTTGCCCAGGAGCTGTGGGGAAGACATAGATAGATATGTATACATGATTAAGACAGAAATCAAGCTGGGCTTCTGAGAAACTGAGCCAACAATCATTTCTTTTTTTTCTGCCCACACTCCAGCCCAAACTGATCTTCAGGTTATCTCCATCAGCATAAATCAGTAAATATATATGTATGTATACTGTACATTTTTATTATATATATATATACACTTAATTAATTAGTATGATGCTGGGCCGTCTTTTAGCAACTATTGCTGCCCTACTTCTACTTCTGGTCTATCATCCTCAGATATTTCCTTTCCTTTCCTTTCCATTGAGTCTTGACTATAAAAATGCAATTTTTCTTTTTTTAATTTGAATTCAATTTAGCCAACATATAATAAAGACATCATTGGTTTTTGAAGTAATTTCCAATGATTCATGAGTTGCATATAACACCCTATGCTCATCACATCACACGCCCAATTATTCTATAATTTTGAGGTGATTTGTAGTCTCTGGAGTGAGAACTCTTTGAAGAGCCCTTATAATCTTCATATGGAGAGACAGAAAGACTTTTCCAAGCACAGAAGGAGAAGATGAGAGCTAGTGTGCATAATTTGGGTATCGAGTAGAGGAAAAAGTTGGGGGGGGAGAGAGGGGCAAAAGATAAGTAATTAAGTGAAGGGCTTGATAAAAAAAAAAAAGAGGTTGTGAGAAAGGAAACAATGTGGAATACCGAAAGAAAACATATGAAATTATGTAAATTTTGAAAAGCATTCAGTGATGGTATATACTAAAGTAAAAAGGAAGGTGGGGGGAGAACAGGTAGGGAAAAGAATCAGAGTGAAAGACTAAAAAGTGAAAAGAAAAAACGGAGCATATCCCAGACTCACCTTGAAGTTCTCGGGATCCACGTGCAGCTTGTCACAGTGCAGCTCACTGAGCTTAGCAAAGGTGCCCTTGAGGTTGTCCAGATTCTTCAGGCCATCACTAAAGGAATTCAGCACCTTCTTGCCATGGGCCTTGACCTTGGGGTTGCCCATAACAGCATCAGGAGAGGACAGGTCCCCAAAGGAGTCAAAGAACCTCTGAGTCCAGGGGTAGACAACCAGCAGCCTGAGGGGTGAGAACAGCACAGAGGACAGGGGCGTCAGAGCTTGTCAGAAACCCAGGGGACTGAGCCATCTCCACCTGCCCAGCTTCCTTTCACTCTCCGTAAGCCTGCCTTGCCACCTGGATACCAACCTGCCCAGGGCTTCACCACCAACTTCATCCACGTTCACCTTGCCCCACAGGGTGGTGACGGCAGCCTTCTCGTCAGCAGTCAGATGCACCATGGTGTCTGTTTGTGGTTGCTAGTGAACACGGTTGTGTCAGAAGCAAGTATAAGCAGCAGCTGGCCCTGCTCTTCCTTTTATGCCCAGCCCTAATCTTGCCCTCCCTGGGGCTGTCAGTAGATTGGCCCAGGCCTGGGTGTGGTTCTCCAGGGTGAGGCCTGAATGGTGGCTGCCATCCCTCTCCGTGGCCGTTCTGACACCTGCTTGTGAGTCGGACTTCAGACCCTGGTCCTCTCTCTAGGGATCTCTAGCTCCCATCTTAGCAATACTAAATTGCTACTAAATCATTCTCCTTGGCTAGCATCTTACAATTTTGAGAATCACAACCTGCTAATCTCTTAGAGACTGCCTCTTCGATTTTCTTTGTACACAAATGAAGAATCCCAGGTCCAGAAAGTAGAAGACATTCGTCCACTGTGGTTCCACTTAAAAGCATATGGATGGTTCTCCTCCTGTGTCTTCAGAATGGGCAAAATAATTAAAGTACAGCATGAATGGAACCTCTGGCACAATTCTATGTCTATCTTCCTTCTCTTGGTTTGGATTAAATCTTCCTAGAAAGAAAAAAAATATTCATTCATTCATTCATTCATTCATTTTTTTCTTAATTTAGTCATATAAGCAAACAAATGATGTTTTGAAAATGGAATTACATATGAATCAGGAGTGTCCTGTTAAATAACTACTCTATTAGGTTTTGAGGATCCACAGATCAAAACATAGAGACTCTTGACATAGTAAGAAATAAAAATAACCAAAAAATCAACTATAAACCAAAGTTGTTGGTAACACTGAGGGAAGCAATGTCTTTAATTAACGCAAGACATAAAAAATGATTTCTTCCTGGATTGATAGAGAAACTTCTCTGTGACTTGAAATGAGGGGCAGGAAAGTGGAAAGGCACTCTGGCTTTGTCCCAGATTTTTTTTTACCCCTAGACCCCTATGAATGCTGTGTGCATACCCATTTCTTTTATTTAAATTCATCACCCCAATCCCATTTTCTCTACATATTTTTGTTTGCTTCGGTCTTTTTTTACTAGGATGCATCCTTCTATCTCTACAGCTTTTCCAATATCCTTCCCCTCACTTTTTTCTCCCCCATATCATGCATTCTGATGACTAACTTCTTAGGCGAAGAAAAACTGAAGTGGGGAGTTCCGCTCCTTACCATTAAAAGATACCATAAAAAAAGCAAAAGCAGCGAGCATTTCTGAGCTCAGCATAGGATCTTGGTGTTGCTGGCGGGCCCTGCTGTTTCTTTTTCTGACTTCCCATCATCTGTACCTCCTGCAACTTAGTCCACTCCTGAATTCCCATTTCCTTTAAGCAAGGAAAGGGCCATGCATTTTTTTTACTTACATTGTTTCTCCCACCTTAGAATCTTCTTTTGATCCAGGCACCCCAATGTCTAAAATCACCTCTCTCTCTCTGTTGTCATCATAAGTGACAAATATTTAACAGAAACTTCTCGTCCTTTCACCTCTAACACACAGAAACCCCAACTACAAAAACATTTCTAGGTGAACCAGAAGAAAAGGACTTCTCTATTTCTAGTTATTTCAAATCAACTCCCTGAATTCCCACTTCCATTGCTCGACTCCCTAAACTACTTTCTCCATCATTGCTAAGTAAGTAAGGATTCCTCTCCCCTTTTACTTGTACCAAGCCTACCAAGTATTTGTGAATAACCTCTCTCTGGTAATTCTCAGACATGTAGGAAAGGCTTGGTTCTTGTCTGGTAACCTGGAGGTTAGGTCAGAATTACGTGCCCAAAGAGATACAATTCCAGCATTTTCTATTTATATTCATTCTTCTCTAAAACCCTTAAGCAAAGATGTTTTTACTATGGGTCTATTCCTGGGGCAAGATTCCACATGTTGACTTCCAGGAAAAGGGGACCTTCCAGTGTTTTAAATGTTTAAAACACACACACACACACACACACACACACACACACACACACACACACACGTTGAGCTATAGGCTTTGAGTTTCATTTTACTAAATTTAAAACTTCATTAGCTTTACCATTGTTTTACATTCAGACTGTTCTCAAGACTCTATTTCACACCCCCGATGTCAGCGTTCGGGTATAAGTGTGCGAAGGGAGGTTCTAGGGAAGTTTGGACATTTGGACATGTGTTTTTCTGGGACTCTCTGTCATGAGAGATTCTCAGGGCTTAGTAAATAACAGTATTGAATACGTTTATACTTTCCTGTCAAGAGCCCAATTGTCAAGGCCCCAGCTTTGCCATCTTGACTGACAGAAATTAGCATCTACCTGGACTTCCCCTACCATTTCCTGTACTCAGAAAGGGTTCTCCTAAGTTCTCTTGTCTCTTCCTCCTTCAGCTTTCTTTGCCATGAATGACTCGGACTGAGCTTTTGTACTGGCAACTGCTGCAGCCACCTTGCTCCTGGCTTCAGAAGAGGAGTTGCTGGTTCTCTCTCCCATCACCATTGCTACTTAGCATGACTGTAGAGGGAGACAGACTTCTCCTTTTCTTACCCATTACCCTTCAGGGACAAGGCTGCAAGTTGTAATAAGACATCAAAAGCTCAGACATATCAGATGAAAATAAGAATAAACTGATAAATGTGATTATGTTCTGAGCCTCAGGCTCATATCCAGATCAACATTCAAAGATTCTAGAAAGCTTCTTGACCCACTGCCATCCTTTCCATTTTAAACTTACTTCTACCCTGTAAAGGGTAGCACAGGATGTCTGCTTTACATTGATCCCAGTCCCAGTGAGCACTAAACACACACACGTTCACGCACACACATATACACACACCCTAAGTCCCCAAAGAAAGAGACAGAAAGACATTTTTTCCCTTTTTTCCAGCTTGTGAAATTTGCATACTTTGATGTTTTGAACCAGAATGGATCTGGTCTGAGTATAATTAAGAGGATGAGGATCAAAAGATTCATGATCATCATCCAGAAGTATGTGGTTTTATTTGGTTAAATGACACTCAACAAGAACACTTCTGTACATACAGTAGTGTTTAGTTTTAGATTCCATTCATCATTTTGGCATTTCTCAACATAATCCCTATTTTCCTGGGTCAGGCACAGTTAGTTTTCACTCCTCTCCCAGATCCACAATCTCTTGGTTACCTCAGTTTAGCATCCATTCAAAAATTAAATTAAATTAATAAAATTAAATAATATAAAAATATCCCAAGAAGAGAGAACTCAGAGAAATGATGGACATACATTTTTTAAAAGTCATATTTCTCTATGACAAACAATAAAGCCAATCTAGCCATGAGATTGATAAAGATTGTGCTAATTATTACAGAACAATTAATGTCTCAGTCTATAATCACCGCACAAATATTTCCTCCATTGGGCTCAGAGCGTCATTCAGAATTAGATTTTGTCACTATGTGGGCCAGGGTGTTGATTTATGAGAAGCAAAGGGACAACTTTTCCCAGGTTAAATTTGAAACTGTACATCCCAGGAGCAGAGTCTTGGCTTCAGTTTGGGCCCCTTTCCAAAATTATACAAGGCATTTTGTTCATAAGGCCAAATGTCCAGCAGGCTCTGAACAGAAAGCAAATGTCTGATCAGTGTTTCCCTTTCCTCATTCTATACTAGGGCATTGACACCAAAGGACCTCTCTCCAGTGGTCCCTGATTCAGACTGTCCTCTAGTCCAGCAGTTCTAAGACAGGGAATAAGCATTCATTCAGTCAGTCAGTCTCCGACCACTTCAATTAATGAATATTCACTTCTTGCCTATGAAGGAAAGTCACAAGGCACGGTAATCATGTGTGACAGTACAAAATAGGAAGAAATGTTTATACAGCCTAGAGTGTGAGTGTGACGGATAAGAAGAAATATGAAAAACAGGAAGAGGGGAAGGGTTTGAAAAAATTTTCTTAGGCAATATTGGAAAGTGCATTGAGGCCAGGGTGCAAAGGCATCACAGGTGATAAGCAAGCATGCGGTTTGTCTGACATGGGAGAGTGGGAGAAGGAATTATTTATGGACATGTTTGGGGCAAGTAAAAGAGGGAGGTTATTCCTTAGAGTCGGCCCACTTGAAGGAGCAGGCTATGGTAGGCTACACTGCAGGCAAGGGAAGTAGGGAGAAAGGAAACACAACAGTGTCTTGATCATTCATTATGTCTCTATTTGAGCACCGTATTCTTCACTAATTGTAGGAAATAGGTCAAAGCATTAGCCTGAGGGCTGTGTCTTCCATAGAGCCCCTGTGATGCCAGTATTCTCTATATATTTAAAACCTTCTTGACCGTGCCTATGCTTTGGAGGGAAAAGTGTCATCCACTAGCGATATGTATCGTCCCCTACAAGAGCTTCCTATCTGTAGACCCTCAGGGATGTACCATACCCCCAGACAAAAAAACAAAATAAGTGAAATGAATCAGGAAGTTGAGCTGAAGGTTCTTTATTAGGCAGAAACCATACCCTTGATGGTGGACATTATTTCCCCCAGTTCAGAAGATAGAATTTAGGGAAACAGGGTCTTCCAGTGGTCACCAGGAAACAGGCCAGGATCTCAATGGTACTTGTGAGCCAGGGCATTGGCCACACCAGCCACCACCTTCTGATAGGCAGCCTGCACCTGAGGGGTGAATTCTTTGCCAAAGTGGTGAGCCAGCACACACACCAGCACGTTGCCCAGGAGCTGTGGGGAAGACATAGATAGATATGTATACATGATTAAGACAGAAATCAAGCTGGGCTTCTGAGAAACTGAGCCAACAATCATTTCTTTTTTTTCTGCCCACACTCCAGCCCAAACTGATCTTCAGGTTATCTCCATCAGCATAAATCAGTAAATATATATGTATGTATACTGTACATTTTTATTATATATATATATATACACTTAATTAATTAGTATGATGCTGGGCCGTCTTTTAGCAACTATTGCTGCCCTACTTCTACTTCTGGTCTATCATCCTCAGATATTTCCTTTCCTTTCCTTTCCATTGAGTCTTGACTATAAAAATGCAATTTTTCTTTTTTTAATTTGAATTCAATTTAGCCAACATATAATAAAGACATCATTGGTTTTTGAAGTAATTTCCAATGATTCATGAGTTGCATATAACACCCTATGCTCATCACATCACACGCCCAATTATTCTATAATTTTGAGGTGATTTGTAGTCTCTGGAGTGAGAACTCTTTGAAGAGCCCTTATAATCTTCATATGGAGAGACGGAAAGACTTTTCCAAGCACAGAAGGAGAAGATGAGAGCTAGTGTGCATAATTTGGGTATCGAGTAGAGGAAAAAGTTGGGGGGGGAGAGAGGGGCAAAAGATAAGTAATTAAGTGAAGGGCTTGATAAAAAAAAAAAAGAGGTTGTGAGAAAGGAAACAATGTGGAATACCGAAAGAAAACATATGAAATTATGTAAATTTTGAAAAGCATTCAGTGATGGTATATACTAAAGTAAAAAGGAAGGTGGGGGGAGAACAGGTAGGGAAAAGAATCAGAGTGAAAGACTAAAAAGTGAAAAGAAAAAACGGAGCATATCCCAGACTCACCTTGAAGTTCTCGGGATCCACGTGCAGCTTGTCACAGTGCAGCTCACTGAGCTTAGCAAAGGTGCCCTTGAGGTTGTCCAGATTCTTCAGGCCATCACTAAAGGAATTCAGCACCTTCTTGCCATGGGCCTTGACCTTGGGGTTGCCCATAACAGCATCAGGAGAGGACAGGTCCCCAAAGGAGTCAAAGAACCTCTGAGTCCAGGGGTAGACAACCAGCAGCCTGAGGGGTGAGAACAGCACAGAGGACAGGGGCGTCAGAGCTTGTCAGAAACCCAGGGGACTGAGCCATCTCCACCTGCCCAGCTTCCTTTCACTCTCCGTAAGCCTGCCTTGCCACCTGGATACCAACCTGCCCAGGGCTTCACCACCAACTTCATCCACGTTCACCTTGCCCCACAGGGTGGTGACGGCAGCCTTCTCGTCAGCAGTCAGATGCACCATGGTGTCTGTTTGTGGTTGCTAGTGAACACGGTTGTGTCAGAAGCAAGTATAAGCAGCAGCTGGCCCTGCTCTTCCTTTTATGCCCAGCCCTAATCTTGCCCTCCCCGGGGCTGTCAGTAGATTGGCCCAAGGACACAGCAGAAGCTTATTGGTTTGTGCGAATGTAGGTTGCATCCCCATTCCTCAGTTCCCTTCAGTTGCCCTGAGGGTGGCGTTCTAGGTGTTGTGTGTCTTGACTCAGAATCTGTGCTTTCTCCCTCCCCAATTCATCCCCTTCAGCAGCGGCTTCCATAAAGATACTACCACTCTCATTCGTGTGCAAATGCTGTAGTCTGATATTGTGGAATGTTTCTCAGAGTTTAACTCATCTTGTTCTTTCACTTCATAGATAAGAAAACTAAGGCCTAGAGAACAGAAATGTTACCAAGTTGACTCTATGTGGTACTTCTCTTTGTCTCTAGAGATATTTGTAAGTGGTTGGAATGAATAAATGCTTTACCATACTTTTAACTTGCTTTCTTTCTCCTTCTTTGGATAAATACTTCTCGTAACAAAACTCTTTCTTTCCATTCTTTCACTGAAATAAATGTCCATTTGAAGAATGAAAGTAATGAATATTGTTTGTCTACCAGCTACTAACATAGATCTGGGGACCATGGATTTAATGGAAACAATGAGAGATAAAGAAAAAAATATCAGAAACCTATAACATGATTTGAAACTATGATATGACTAAAGAAAGAATGTGGAGGATTTGCAATGAAGATTTACCTTATTCAACCAGTCCGACAGGGTTTCTGGGAAAATGCAGGTGCAGAAATTTCCAGCTGTGTCCTCAGGTAAAAAGTAGAGTTAGATCTAGAAATGAAGATTCAAAGGGAATTTTAGTCTTTTCTGAATTCAAAATAATATTACATTGACCCACCGATACATACCCTCTAGTACAGCTAGATGGAAGGAGGGAAGGAGGGAGGGAGGGTGAGAGAGATCAACCAACAGAAAGGAAGAGACTGGAATGGGATGGATGTCAGAAGGCAAAGAATATAAAGAAGAGGAGGAGACAGATAAGCAATTTCAAAATTTAGCAAGGATGTAGATCAACAAAACTCTCAGGCTTTGCTGGTGACAGTGTAAAATGGTATAACTACTTTAGGAAATATTTGGTAGTAGCTACTACAGCAGAATATATGCAAAACCTATGAGCTGGCAATTATTCTTCCAGAAATGCAGAAATGCATGCTTATGCGAGTCCAAAGGCTGTAACATCAGTATGCATGATGATCCCAAACTGCTAGCCACTTAAATGTTCCTCATTCAGGGGAATAGATAAATCATGATAATAGAGAAAGAACAAAATATTACACAATAATGAAAAGAGTCAACTACTGCTTCGCTTGCAGAAATACAGATGAATTGTACAACATAACGTCAATTAAAAGTAACCAGAGGTGTTCCTGGGTGGCTCATTCAGTTAAGTGTCCAACTCCCGGTTTCGGCTCAGCTCATGATGGCTGTGAGATCTAGCTCCATGGTGGGCTCTGTGCTGAGCATGGAGCCTCCTTGGGATTCTCTCTCTCCCTCCCCCCACCCCCTCTTGCCGCTGGCCCACCTGCATGCACAGGCACTCTCTTTCACCCTCTCTAAAAATAAAAAAATAAGATAAAGCAACTAGAGACAATGATTCAATGTATATAATTTATATGCAGAAAATAGGACAATGTCACAAGGGGAAGTGTTATATGATAGGAAGTTGCTAAGGAGCCATGGGTGATCTTAAAACTATGTTACAGATTATCTGTCTTTAACCTGAAAGCCAAGAAAAACTATTGAAAACTTCAAGGATGTGGGTGACATGATTTGATTTGTATTTTTTTTTAAAAAATTATTCTGGCTTCCATATATAAATGGGTTTAAGGGGTAAAATAAATGAAAGACAAATAGGATGATATTATAGTTGGGGGGGGCGGTAAAAATGCCATCTCTATTTCAGGCTCAAGCAATGAATGATGCGTTAGTCCCTAGATGGGGAACAGATTAGCAGGAATAGATTAGGAAAGAGTTGGAGGTTTTTTGTTTTTTGTTTTTTGTTTTTTGATGCACTCTTGAGCAATCAGATATGGACCATCAAACAAATAGTTAGATATATGGGTCTGGAGCTCATAAAGAATACAATCAGGTCAAGAAAACAAAATGGAACAGGGCACAAAGGAACAGATCAGAGTGTATTGTATAAACTGTTACCACTACCTTCTCAATAATGACAGCCAAAGCACTTTACAGAGATCTCCTTAAAACCTTGGAACCTACTTGCGAGGTTGGAATGTTTATTCCATTTTACAAAGAAATTCATGCTGGAAAATGTTAACCAAACTTTTCAAGGTGATGGGGCTGGATTTAATCTTTTACTGCTAATCTGAAAGCCCTGGCTTTTCAGTTCTATGCCGGGGACTTGGGTACAGAATTTGAAGTAATGGCTACAAAAGCGGATGTGCTCAATTGCCAGCTCCAAACAAAAGACTTCTAGGCATTTTCTGTCCTGAGAATAGACTTTCCTCTTTTCATTCACCAGACAGGAAACCCAGCTGTCATTGGTGACTTCACCACTCTCTACTGCACTTCATTCCAAGTCCTGTGGGATCTTGGCCACAACGGCCCCTTACTTGAGTTGTTCTTAGTTTCATTGCTTCTGTGAAGTTCAGTCCTTTGCCCTCATTATAATCACAGCACATTCCTGTGGCTAGATCCAAGTTAGACCCTGCCTTGTTAGTTCTATACCCACACATGGATCCGTTTGCCTAAAATTCCCTATTCACCATGTTACTTTTGTGTGCAAGAAATTTCACTGGTACTTTGCTTATAATAATAGCTTCTTTTCCGGGCAGTAGTGTCCCTAATTCTGTATCACTGCACTGCCTTGCTTTTTTTTTTTTTTTTAGGTTTTATTTATTTATCTGTCAGAGAGAGAGAGAGCACAAGCAGAGGAAGGGGCAGGCAGAGGGAGAAGCAGGCTCCCCACTGAGCAAGGAGCTGATGCAGGACTTGATCTCAGGACCCTGGGATCCTGACCTGAGCCAAAGGCAGATGCTTAACCGACTGAGCCACCCAGGCGTCCCGACTGCACTGTTTTTAAGGGGCCAGTTTCTCTTCTGCCACTTAGACCCGGCATGCTAATTCCTAAATCTGTCATTTTCCCACATAAATGGCCTTTTATCTTCACTGAAGGCTTAATGAAATCGGAAATATGTTACAGGTCACAGAGCTAGCAGATAAGGTACAGTTTCAAACCAAGGCAGTTAGTTCTCATGCTTTAGGGATAGTTCCTCCATTAATACCAATGAAAACACCAGGGAAAGTTTAAAGCATGGTCCTTGCTTGGGTCTCTTGGAAGTTCCATCTCTACTATATCACAGCTGATAAAAACATGTTTTTTTATATTGTTTAGTATAAGTGAAATATAGCATCAAAAAGCTCTGAGATTATAAAAATAGCAGCCTAGACAGGTCCCCTCCTTGGAGTTCTAACGTGCCCCTACTCACTCTATCAACAATCTTCTTGCATTTCTCAAGAGTACCTCCATCTGCTCCCTTCTTCTGAAGACACTATTCAGTTCCAGAGTCTATTTTCCCTTCCTAGAAGCAACTGAAGCCCCTTGAAGCCTCTCTTATCTTGCAGAATCTTATGAGTCTCTTCTCTAACCTCCCCAAATAACCCCCTTCCCTAAAGAAGTGCTTTCTTTTAGCTGAATCAGCATAAAAGATAAAGACAGAGAGAGAAGACAAGGATATTCATTACCGAGCACAATTTTTATTTTATTTTTATCATATAGCAGTTGGGTCTGGAAGCAGGGCACTGTGCCCGTCTTCAGGAGATGGACTCTAGGAACTCAGGTCCCTCTGGTAAACCCCGACGCAGTTGGACCGGCACCTCAGTGGTACTTGTGGGCCAGAGCATTCGCCACAGCAGTTGTCAGCTTCTGCCAAGCCGCCTGCATGTGGGGGGTAAACTCCTTGCTGAAGTGGGTTGCCAAGACAATCGATATCATGTTGCCTAGAAGCTGGGGAAAGAGTAGGAGAAAAAGAAAAGAGAGCAGTGAACAGAAAGTTTCAAGCTGGCCGCATCAATTTTCTTCCTAATAAGAGAGTGAGCAACTTTCAGGGCCATGTTCCCACAAAAACGTGCCATAACATGCTGGACATTGGCATCAGTGTGACTCCCAGCCCTGTACCTCCCATTGTGTTCTAACCTTCTCTCATTTGCCCTGTCAACTTCTAAGCCCAAAACGTTGCCATGGATGGCTTCTCTTTTCTAGAGACTCCGTCTTTTTTAAAAGTAGGATTATAGGACTGTAAGGGGCCTTAATATGTATAGTTTAAGTCCCCAGATAACACATTCACTCAAATTGTCTGTACACTCACATGACAAAGAATCTTGAGCCATGTATACAAGAGCATTTCCTCACTACTAAGGGGGGGGGAGTCAAATTGTCCATTGAAAAGATTGCTCTTATATTGTCTTGCTTAGACCTGGTTCTAAACTCAAGAATCATACAGAAATGTATGCATCATTTTTAGAGAAAATTTCAGTTACCAAAAGTAAGATGTTCTTGCTATAATTGTATTCTCCCAGCCAAAAACACTTAACTCAGTTCTGGCCAGTGTTCTTCACACACGTATTTTTTCAGAAACGTAAGACAGCTAGTGGCCTCCTCTGGTCATAGTAATTACCCTACTTGGTCTTATCTATGACCTTTGGAACAACCGAACTACCAAAAGCAAGCCCTTCCTTGAAATATAATGTCCCAAAAAATGCTTTTATGGGATCAGACTTAACTACCTGTGTTTTCTAACATATCCACACTGCAAATATCTAGGATGAAAGACAACGCACAGGCATGCCCAGAACTCACCTTGAAGTTCTCGGGATCCACATGCAGCTTGTCACAGTGCAGCTCACTCAGCTCAGCAAAGGTGTCCTTGAGGTCATCCATATGTTTAACAGCATTTCCAAAGGAGCTCAGCACCTTCTTGCCATGGGCCTTGACCTTGGGGTTGCCCATTATTGCAGACTCAGAGGACAAGTTGCCAAAACTGTCAAAGAACCTCTGGGTCCATGGATAAACAACCAGGAGCCTATGGGATGATCACAGTCACAGATGAGATAGGAAATCAAAGTAGGTAAGAAAACTGACCAATACCCCTTTAGGAATACTTTCTGCCTTTCTGCCCCCCTCCAGTACCTACCTTCCCAGGACCTCGCCTCCAACCAACTCTACGTTCACCTTGGCCCACAGGCTAACAACAGCAACCTTCTCCTCAGCAGTAAAATGCACCATGGTGTCTGGGAGCTTACTGGTGACCAGTAATGTGCCAGAAGCTAGTCTGTGTTGCTACTTCTCTATGTGGCCTTTTATTCCTCATTTCTAGTTTCCAGGCCCTCGCTTCTCCCAATGAAATGAGACCATTGGTCAAGGGTAAGCTGTCACCACCAGGGGTGGGGTTTGGACAAGGGAGGGTCAGCAGGATGGACATCTGGGTCTCTGATAGCGTTCGGTGGCTCTATCAGGGGGATTCTGCTGTCCTTTCCCCACCGTCTACTAGGCATTTCCTATCTCAAGCTCCCCACCCCATTATCCTTGAGGTGAACTTGTAGGCTGACCATGAGGCATGACTAGAATTAAGAGGGGTAAGAATTAGAGATCTCTTGGGCAATGTGTCACGTGTTTACAAGATATCATTCAGTTGTTCTCCTTGCGTATAAAAGAAACCACAGTTTTTCTTGGTCACCATTTTTTCTAAAACTTAGACGGGGCTTATACTTTTATAGTTCCTGTAAGAAGAAAAGACTCCAATCCCTAGCATCAGTTCAGAAACAGGACAGGTAAAAACTGGATAATTAAGAGAACTAGTATTACACGATTGTGGTTGAGTTCTATTAAAATATAGGTACTTGTTTGAGTACATTTTTTCACTCTGACTACATAGCAGTGTCTCTGGCCAATACCATGTATCTAATCATTTGTGTCAGAAAATGCACAATTGAGTACTGGGGAAAAATTGCATGTTCAATGGAGAGAATATGAGACTCTGTGGCAATAGTGATTGATTAAGGCAGTTGTCTTTGGCATTTGCTGGATCCACACTCCCTTGTTGTGCTTAACTATTCCTCATATCTAATGAGGCAGAGGCAATCTTCACTGACAGTATTCCACACACTACTGTCCCTGTCACCTAAGGTATTTTGGTCTCATGCATCTCAAACAAGCATTTATTGTTCTAAACAAGGCACACTTCCGGAGAGAAAGGGAATGACTTATTTTATTTTATTTTTTTCTTCTCCGAGTTTATTTCTCCCACATTTTGAGCTCCAGGAAGCTGGTTTGTTTGTTTCTCCCTGAGACCAGTCTCACTAAAAAAAAAAATCATCATCATCATCATCATCTCCATGTGTATTTACAAAGGTACTCTAAAATTTAAAGAATTCAACTCAATATATTGGTGTTGAATTTCTGCCATTAGAAAAGAAATCATTTGAGATAGTGAGAACTTTTATCAATTCATCTTGGAAAAAAACTTATATTTAAAATGTGGATTGTTCTGCCATACTATGCTTGGCAGTTTACTGTGGTGCCAAGTTTTTCTTATTAGCTCCACCTGTGGCATTCATAAAGCATTAATTGAATTGCAGCATTTGAGGAATGTCTTTGAAAAATATCTTTTTAAAAGTAGCAAAATGATCAAGAGAATAAAATGTAGAAAAACAAAACAAAATAAAATGTGGATAAGAATTGCTAAGGTGCCAGTAGCTAGTTTACCATGACAAACTTGATGATCAGTGAGCTCTCAGTCCCAAGTTGTGACGATGGGAATACTTTGGTACGGAGATATTAAAAAAAAAAAAAAAAATAAAGTGTGAATCAATCCCAAAAAGGCTTTTTCAAGAGAAGTCAATGAAATGAAAGAAAAGCGAGGAAACTCTGACCACAGCCAGAAATCCCAGCTCCCCTCAGCCGTGGGCGAGGTCTGAGGGAAGGGCTCAGCGTCCCCGCTCTCTGATGGCCCTGGTGCTTGTCTCCCCGGTGCGTACACACTGCAACCCCTCAGACTCAGGGACATTTGCAACTCTGAATGTTGGCAAACAGCCTCCCATCTTCCCAGCAAACCAGATGGTGATTCTGGCCATTACTTCTAACTCTTGCTTTTCTCTCATCTTCTCTAGACAATTACTTTCCAAGACTTTTTGATTTCTCTCCATGGCTGTTCCACACTTTCACTTGACTTCCATGCTCACTGTTCCCACTGTTGTCTGGAAGCTTATCACATCAATGTTAGCTCATTGAAATGGTCATCTAACAGTTTTACAGTCATTCGTCACATATTTAAAATATCTGGGCACCTGGGTGGCTCAGTCAATTGAGCATCTGCCTTCAGCTCAGGTCCTGATCTCAGGGTCCTGGGATAGAGTCCCGAGTTGGGCTCCCTGCTCAGCAGGGAGTGTGCTTTTCCCTCTCCCGCTGCCCCTCCTCCTGGGCTCATGCTCTCTCTCTCTCTCTCTCTCCCCCCCCTCTCAAATAAATAAATAAAATCTAAAAATAAAAAAGTAAAAAAAATAAAAAGCAAATATCTACTGAAGCCAATCATGCCATCCATCGTTCTAAAAACTGGGAATCTTGGAAAAACAAAACAGTGTATATAGTGTCATCAAGCTCCCATTCTAGGGGGCAGAGGAGACTGACACTAATAATTAAATCAATGAAGAAGAGAATTTCAGATGGGTGTTATATAACAAGAAAAAAAATGCATCTGATGACATAGTAGCAAGTGACTAGAGAAAAATAATACGAGGGTAGAGGTCCTAAAGGAAGTTACATTTGAAGAGGGACTTTAATGACAAGATGGAGCCAGGCGTAAGTTGTTTGGCAAAACAAGTTCCCAGAAGCAGGCAAGGGCAGGTGCAAAACTCAGAGGCTGGAGAGAAAAGGAAAAAGAAAGAAAGAAAAAAGCAAACTTGACATTTCGTTTAGAGAAAGGCGTTATAAGGTCTGCGAGAGAGATGTTAAGAGAAGAGTAGGAGGGAGCAGAGTTGGAGAGATCGGCCAGGGCACATGAAGGTAGAGTGGGTATTTTACCCTAAGGCATGGGAAACCAGTAGAGATTTGTAAAAGTGGCATCCGTATGATCGCTAATCTACTCAGCACCCACAGCTGCGCTAATCTTCTGTCTTGTTTATTACATTACAGCCTTGCCTATAACCCCAAATTAACTTCCAGCCCAACAAAAATTCCTGTGATCTATCCTCCCCAACTACTCTGTGCAATTTCTTTCCTTTTCCTTGTGACTTAGCAGAGCTCATCTGCTGCACTGAGCTGCCTTCTTCCCCACCTAAATCCCCTCCTCTCTGAGCACTTCACAGGGCTGTCCCTTCTCTGAAATCTGCCCCAGGTACATGGTCTCTCCTGATGGGATGTAAGCAATGTACCATTCCTCAGTAGCTCTGACCACTTAAACCACAAAGTTCTTCCGTAAAGCCCAAGGCCAGTTCTTTGGAGTTGATTTCAAAGAGTCATCCGCTGCTCAGACTTCCAAACCCTCCCATCCTTAATCTATCCTCACAAGGGCTTGTGACAAACCAGCTGCTTTTAGAAAACACTTCTTTCTTATCAGGAGAATGGAATTATAGTCCTTGCCTGGACCTTGCCCTTTTAAGACCTGGGTTAATTTTCCTCTGAAGAATCCCCACACTGAAACTTGACCGCCATCCAGAGCCTTGGTCTTCACTGGAGTCTTCACTCAGGCCCATATAATTGTCTGGTTCAGAGTAGTTCTTGTCCCATGACACCAGTCCTCTCTCATCAGAGCCCCTCCGCATATCTTCAGCTTTAACCTGAAGAGCCCCCAAGTGTATGTTCTTCCCAGGTGTATGTCCCAGGCATACATTCCTTTCATTGCCCTGTTTTTTTTTTCTTGCCAAAATCTTTACTTCGTACAAAAATTGAATGGGGAAATTGCGCATGCACACACATACACACACACATACACACACTCACACTTACAGTTCAACCTATAATTCCTATAATTCCTTGCATACATATTAACTATTTCTTGAGTCAGTTTGAGCGTTCTAGAGACTTCTTCAATGACATGATTGCCATGAGACTGGTTATGTTCATTTCCAGCTCCAAAGTAAGGGACATCTAGGCATTTTTTCTTTGTCAGTAGGTGTCCTTCTTTCTTATTCACCAGACAGGAAACTGGCTATAATCTATGACTTCCCCACCATCTGTCAATTATTTTTCAAGTCCTGCTGAATCTTTGCCCTAATCGTCCTTTTCCCAATCACTTCTTCAAAATCACACCAAGCTGCTATGGCCACACCCAAGTCTATCCTCCTTCTCTGATCAGGTATGCACCCACATACGTATCAATTTTCTTAAACCTTCTATTCATATTCAGTCTCCTGAACAGTAATTTTAACTGGTTCCCTGCATATAAAATAACACTAACTCCCTTCTCTTCATCACCTGGTCTCTCCAACTGCTTTCCAAAATGACTAAACCACACCTCTGTTTTTTTAAATTTAACTTTATTATGTTATGTTAATCATCATATGTTTCATCATTAGTTTTTGATGTGGTGTTCCATGATTCATTGTTTGCGTATAACACCCAGTGCTCCATGCAGAACGTGCCCTCTTGAATACCCATCACCAGGCTAACCCATCCCCCCACCCCCCTCCCCTCTAGAACCCTCAGTTTGTTTCTCAGAGTCCATAGTCTCTCATGGTTCGTCTCCCCCTCCGATTTCCCCCCCTTCATTTTTCCTTTCCTGCTATCTTCTTTTTTTTTTTTTTAACATATAACGTATTATTTGCTTCAGGAGTACAGATCTGTGATTCATCAGTCTTGCACACTTCACAGCGCTCACCATAGCACCTACCCTCCCCAATGTCTATCACACAGCCACCCCGTCCCTCCCACCCCCCACCGCTCCAGCAAACCTCAGTTTGTTTCCTGTCACCCCTCTGTTTTTAAAAAACCCATCCCCAGAGGGACTCTGCTCTTCATGTGAAATCTGATACTCTATTTCTTTCCCCTCTTCCCTCTTCCACCCATCCATCCTAGTACCCCAGCTAGCACGCAATTCACATCTCAAGGTCCCCGCGACCCACCCAGCCTGCAAGGACCTAAAGACTGATGCTGAAGCATGGATTAAAACTGTAAAAAGAAAGAATTGTAAGTGTCCTAGGCATTGAGTGAGGAGTTATGACAAGGTACCAGCCTGTTCTTCAGCCGGCCTTTATAGGGAAGAAGCCACGGCCCTTCTTGGTTCTCAGTTCTCTTAAGATTGTACTATGTATTGAATCTAAATTAAAAAATAAATTTTAAAATCTAAAAAAAAGATGACGTTGGGCACACGATTTAGTATTTCTTAAAATAATAATAATACCTCTAGCCAACATCATAAGGAAGCAAAACAGGTAAATTAGGGGAGGATTAGATGTTCTTCCAGTGTTTTGTTTTGTTTTTTTTTTTTGCTAAAGGGATGACATTTATTCCTTTTTCAAATGTTACAGTAAAACCAGGTGGAAGAGAATGGTTTTAGAAGTTAGAAAAAAAAAAAGTACAATGTCCAATTCAGCCTCACAAGATATATGCTAAGTTAGCTGATTCAATAGGTACATTAAAGCAAACTGAAAAAGTCTGCTTGGGACTCTGGCCTAGACCTTAGATCCCTGCTAAGGTTTTAAAGCTAAGACATGTACCACACATCTATCTTGTTTTTTCTGAGGCACTGCTTAACACCTCCTTCCTTCCCCTCTACAGTAACTTTTTGCCACACTGCCCTGTAAATCCCTGCCCACTTAACTAACACTTTCCCCCACCCAGAAAACTTCTTCCCCATTCTATCATCCACCAAGATCCTCTAGAATCCTCCCATAATGTCTGTCTTCCCAAAGGAGCTCTGATTTTTTTCCAAGTCTCCTCCCACCCCTCAGCCAATGAAACTTTTCTCCTTTAACACAAGAGTGAAAGATGGAGAAGACACAATATTAATTTCTGATTATTGAATAGAATGAACTTTATTAAACAGAAACTGCTCTCAAGGCCAAACCCAAATCCCCATGTGCAGAAGGAGGACACTGGGGACACAGAAGGGTACTGCTGAACTGGAAAGAGGACTCAGTGGTACTTGTGGGCCAGAGCAGTGGCAACACCAGCCACCAGCTTCTGCCAAGCGGCCTGCACACTGGGGGTGAATTCCTTGCCAAAATGAGAAGCCAGAATGATCACCAATACGTTGCCCAGGAGCTGTTAGGTGAAAGATAAAATGACAAATAAGCATGTTGAGTAGAAGTTCTCAAAAAGAATTGCAGAAAAAGTGGCTCAATACCTATACTCCCTGCCAAGTCCACACTTAAACTGCTCCGAGGTGTGTGCCTGCAAAAAGCTTCGATAAGCTAGTCCCTAAATTCAATATAATGAGTGAGCTCTCCATTCAACTGCCTGCCTCCCTATGTCCCATCCTCTCTCCCAAGCCACCATTTTTATTTGCATCTCTCCCTCCCTCTCTTATCTACCAACTGGTTAATTCCTGTAATAATGGGATTTTAGGGCTGCATGGGTGCCCAGAGTGAGTTTATTTAAAGTCTCCAATCGGTGCAGGAACAAGCCTCCCTTTGGTAACAATACTGACAGGTAATTTAATATATTTTAGAGAACTTGTTGTATATTTCTTTGAGACAGTCTGTCTAAATATTTTTCCCCCAAATCTCTCCCTAAACTTTAGTCAACAGAACCCACATAAAATAGACTTTTCACCTTCCTTGAGACAGAACTTTATCTACCAAACCCCAAATTCCATTCCTCCTTGAACAAGTCTGCTATTCTCTGATGTCATTCTCTAGGATGAACACATCCAGTTCTGACAAAAGTTCTTGAAAACTTTTAAGCAAACTCTGGTTGCTAATAGCCCTTTACTGTCACTAGTCCTGAATCAAGGTGGTCCTGGTTATGCACAAGGGAGATGTGTCCTTCTAACACCAAGTTCGACCCATGATTTCCGAAATTTTTGTTAGTCTTTCCAATCAAAGTCTCAACTTCCATTATTATCTCAAAGTGAAAAGTAATAAAAGAGCACATGAACATTTCCTGACTCACCCTGAAGTTTTCAGGATCCACGTGCAGCTTGTCACAGTGCAGCTCACTCAGCTTGGCAAAGGCGCCCTTGAGATTGTCCATGTTCTTAATAGCATCTCCAAAGGAAGTCAGCACCTTCTTGCCATGGGCCTTGACCTTGGGGTTACCCATGATGGCAGAGGCAGAGGACAGGTTGCCGAAGTTGTCAAAGAACCTCTGGGTCCAGGGGTAAACCACCAGGAGCCTACGTGATGGAACCATAGCAGATGGGAAATCAGAGACTTTCAAAAATCTTGAGGAATTTCCTGGTCAATTGGCCAGATTCATATTCACCACTCTTTCCCATGCCTTGAAACCCAGTGCCTACCTGCCCAGGGCCTCGCCTCCAGCCTCTTCCACATTCACTTTGCCCCATAGGCTAGTGACAGCAGTCTTCTCCTCAGCACTAAAATGCACCATGATGTCAGGTCTGGGAGCTTACAGGTGATCAGAGAGAGAAGTAGGTATGTGTTGCTGCTGGAAGCTCTCACCTTTTATTCCTTACTGCTGACCTTCTGGTCCCTTGTTCCTCCTAGTTCTTTGAAGTCATTGGTCAAGGCTGAGCTGTGTCCCTCAGGGGTGGAGTCAGGTCAGGAAAGGGTCAGCAATGAAGAATGTGTGGGGAACTTGTGATAATGTGTATTGGTTCCTGAGACAGCCTTCCTTTGTTGGCTCCTCCTCTGTCCTCAACACAATTTACCATTCATTCTCCCTTTCACCCTCTTCTCTCCCCAGGTGATCCTCCAAGATGACATCCATCTCTCCCTTTCTTCTTCTCCAAGAAAAACCTGTAGAAAGGAGCTAAGCCCAAGATAGGGCAAGAGTTTCAGTCAAAACAGTTTTAATACTTGAGTTAAAGATGGTGACAGGGACAAGAACAGAGTCAAAAAGAAAAAAGTACAGTTGTTGACACAGAATCTCAGTGAGTTTTAACTCACTTGAGGAGCGGATTATAACCAAGCCTCTGGTTCTTAGTTTTCCAAAGGAGACAAAACACATACGTGGTTATTTCAGGAAGCTGAACAGAGTAACAAGGGATCCAAGGGATCCAATAGGACTAAGTCAATCCCAAAGTACAATACCTGAGGGTAATTTCATAAAAAGGACAGAAAGAATAAACTTATGTCCTGTGCTTCCCTGGAGCCCTCTCTCTGTCCGTTTCTCTGTGACTTCAGGGGAAATTGGCTACCTTGGGGAGATTTCCCTGAGCTCTTTTCTTGATTTTCTGCCCCACTAATACTTTTTTAATCAGTGAGACAGCTGAGGACTCTGCAATTATTTAAAACCAGGACTTGTGGGGCACTTGGGTGGCTCAGTCATTAAGTGTCTGCCTTCGGCTCAGGTCATGATCCCACGGTCCTGGAATCGAGCCCCGCATCGGGCTCCCTACTCCGAGGGAAGCCTGCTTCTCCCTCTCCTGCTCCCCCTGCTTGTGTTCCCTCTCTCTCTGTGTCTCTCTCTCTGTCAAATAAATAAATAAAATCTTTAAAAAATAAAAATAAAACCAGGACTTGTGATCAAGCTGAGGAATAGATGAACTGGCAGGTAATTAGGCTAGAGGTTGGAGTACGTTCAATGTTTGTTGCAGCCATAGGTGCCAGAGGCTTCAAATGCCTCTAGTGTCCTTTTGTTTGTTTATTTGTTTGTTGTTTGTTTGTTTGTTGATGCCACTCTTGTCTTTGGACTTCCCTAAAAACTCAGCATGAAATAGAGTCTGCACCTTGCAACTTTTTCAATTGCAATCCACTGTTATTAGTCTGGAGTCCTGTTGGTATGGTGGTAAGGAATGTTGGAGGAGAAACATTCTATAGTTGTATAATTAAGTTTCAGTCTTTAATGGACCAGTGTTCCTGGGCTGTGACTTTCACAGTGTTTGTTAGCTTCCCCCCGCCGCCTGTTTTTTTTAAGATTTTATTTATTTATTGGACAGAGAGAGACAGCGAGAGCAGGAACACAAGCAGGGGGAGTGGGAGAGGGAGAAGCAGGCTTCCTGCTGAGCAGGGAGCCCGATGTGGGACTCGATCCCAGGACCCTGGGATCATGACCTGAGCCGAAGGCAGACGCTTAACGACTGAGCCACCCAGGCGCCCAGCTTTTCCCCTCTTAAGAAAGTCAGGAAAACCTCCCTGGGCTAGACTATATATATTACAGAGTTGAAAAGCAGCATATCTGTAGCTCAGTTCAAGGCTTATCAATTCTGATTCTGAAGTCAGTTTAGGATGGCTGAGTATAGTCTCTTACTGCTTAGGTGCTTGTTGATTCAAGCTAAATTATCTCAGCTGCTCATTTGAAGTACTTTACTTCAAATATGAAATATCATTATGGTTTCCCTTTCTTGGATGAAAAACCCAGGGTTTTTCATGAGTGACATGATTAGAGATAAGTGATATGATTATCCAGATAGATCAGAAAGATTAAATCATCAGAAAAAGTAAACAGTAAGAATATTTATTACATATAAAATTAAAAAATTAATAAAGTAAAAACATGTTGTCTTAAGGTATTTAAATTAAAAGACTTCTTAAAAAGAAATTCCACATTTTTTTTAAAAGATTTTATTTATTTATTTGACAGAGAGAGACACAGAGAGAGAGGGAACACAAGCAGGGAGAGTGGAAGAGGCAGAAGCAAGCCTCCCGCCAAGTGGGGAGCCCGATGCTGGGCTCGATCCCAGCACCCTGGGATCATGACCTGAGCCGAAGGCAGACGCTTAACCGCTGAGCCACCCAGGCACCCCAAGAAATTCTAAATTTTGATAAACATTAATTCCTGCCTCTCAGGTGTTCTGTAGCATTTGTACTTTTGTAAGCTCTCTGAAGGATTTTAAGAAATTTAAGATGTCTCCTAATCAGGAAAAAATAAAATATTTTCTTTTTTTTTTAAAGGTTTATTTATTTATTTGTTTGATAGAGACACAGCGAGAGAGGGAACACAAGCAGTGGGAGTGGGAGAGGGAGAAGCAGGCTCCCCGCTGAGCAAGGACCCTGATGCGGGGCTTGATTCCAGGACTCTGGGATCATGACCCAAGTTGAAGGCAGATGCTTAATGACTGAGCCACCCAGGCACCCCTAAAATATTTTCTTAAATCTCTATAGTTAATTTGTGACACATAGAAATCCTATGAGTCAAATATTATATCTTTAGGTGCTATTCGTGTGGATTATATAAGTCACGCTGTTGGTAGGTAAACTAGCTCTGTGGCCCCACTACATGGTTTTCATAGTATTATCTGAGAAAAATTACTCCAAAATTATTCTTCACCACAAATGAGCTTTTTTTTTTTTAATTTTTGAATTTTAAAAGTAGAAAATCATGGATAAGGTTTATAAACCACTGAAGCTATAAAAAGCTGTGTAGGATTCCTTGTTAGAGAGGCTATCAGTCTGCTTCCATTATGCGTGTGAATTTATAGCCTCATCACAGAAATAGACGGTATCTATCAAAGGTTCCACGAGGTGTTGCATCCACCTAGAATAAGTTGGTTACCATGAGTAGCAAGAGATTCCTGTGGCTGCCATGCAGGAAGCCAGGGAACATTTTCTGTTCACCGAAAGAACGAGAGAACAGACCACACTGATATCAGGCAACACGGCTGCTTTCTAAGTCCCGTGCTGCCTGCTCGGCACCATCTCTCACAAAGGCTGTAGGTGAGTCAGCCAGAGCTGGGTTTTGTTCTCAGCGTGAATTCTCCCAGTTGGCAGCTTACGATATGAACATCAGTGGTCTGGCCTCTGGGATCACTGTGCCTAAGGCATAGCCAGAGATGTGTGTGAATGTTAATTAAGCAAGAGGGAGAGGAAATGGAGGGCCAGAACTCAGTTACTGCACACTTTTCCACATGACGAACCTGGAAGGTTAAAACTTGAATCTAGCAGCTTAGATAGTCATAAATTTCCCATTTCTTCAGAAATGTAGCTCTATTTTCTTGCTTTCCTTGATGCTTTTTCACCTTAAGTAAAGTTGCCTTCATCTATTTTTGTGATTTGTTTTCAAAAATAGGGAATTCCTGTTTTTTCCCTGTTTATTGCAAATAATATTGCCCAATGTACTTTATGAACTAAGAAAAATATAGAAAAACATACTGTGAAGGAGTGACTCCATTATTAGAGCCAATGTTTTCTAATCTTCCTTCCCTTCAGTTTACTGCACTACTATGAGTTATTAGTCCATATCCCATGGCTCTAACCTAAGTCAAGTAATGATTTAATAAACTTTATCCAAGTAGAGTACCTCTGAAGCATGCATAAACCCACTATTTAGATTGCTACCTACGGTTGATTCAAATGGGACTCTTCTAGGTATAGGGCTTAGAATCTTGCATATAGAAGTGATGGAAAAGATCCAATTTTATGCTAAGCTTCCATGTCTGCTACTAGAAGATTGGGAAGTCTTTGACTTGGTGACTTTTGTATTCTACAAAACATTTAATGCTTTTTTTTTTTTTTTTTTAACCTAGGCATGCTATCTTCAGCACTTTGGGTATTCAGTATTGAAGCTATGGCATAACATGTTTCCTGAATAGAAAATTTACATCTCTCTGGAAAAGGATAAATTTGAGGTTTGGTAAGTAAGCAGGGCTTAAATTGAAGCGGTAATGGTTATGGTTGGACCCCATCCATTAACAAGATCATCCACCACAAGGAATTATGAGAAACTAGCACCCTTTGTTTTGTAGACCTAGTGGGGGCAGCTAGTGATCGCTCCTCCCCTAAACCCTTTGTAGCCCTTGCTAATTCTAGCCCCAGGAGGGTTCTTTCTGAAACCAAGTTCCCTATTTTACTGAGTTTGAGGCATCTAAGGGGGAAAGGAATTTCTCCTAGATTCCTAGACCAAAGAGCTAATGTAGCACTTCTCTCTGTACTCCAGCCAATTCAGTCCCTAAGGTCACCAATCTTTTCCTGTCTCTGTTTGACTGATTGATCCTTTTGTTTTTCGTTTTGTTTTTATTTTTTTTCTTCTCCTCACTCTCTCCCCCTCCTCTTTCTTCTTCCTCCTCTTCCTCCTCCTCCTCCTCTTCTTCTTCTTCTTCTTCTTCTTCTTCTTCTTCTTCTTCTTCTTCAGGTTTGCTAATTCATTTGCTTTCTGGAATTTGGGGGGCTTTTATTTCATTTTGTTTTGTTTTTAATCAATAGAGGCAGGCAGATCCAGTGTTTTTCTCCTTCTAGAGACTTGAGAGGGTGATAGCTGGGTGGGGTCAGAAACTGTGGGCATAGATAAGAGCTCAAGACTACACAGAACTGTGGCAAGGGAGGGACTAAGACACTGAAGACAGTGAAATCCAGAGTGCCTCTCTTACTGTCTTCGAAGACCCTATCCTTGGTTCTTACACATCAACAAATGCAAGAGATTGTGGGTTAGTGTTTGAAGGTCCTGTAAGGTTAACTGCTCAGAAGTGCCTGATAAATATGTTCTGTGTAATATGTATGTGTGTGTGTGTGTGTGTGTGTGTGTGATCACAAATATGTGAGTATTATCAGAATATAAAGGCCACAGTGACTAGATAATGGGCAAGGCCTACGAAGCCAGGGGAATAAATTGCATTCTCTAAATTTAACTGAGATCAAAAGATAAATTTAGTGACAAAAAGACTCAAAGTCACTTGAAAGAGACAGAATGACTTCCAGGCCAGAAGCTCTTACTTATAACCTTATGAAATATTCTGATGTATATATAAAAACATGCCAATCATTATAGAGTTGACCAATAAGGAAAGAATAGGAAAAAGGAAGATCTCTTTTGTTGGCTTAGAGTTTAGAGATGTTCTGAGCCTCACATGACATTTATGTCCATGCCATGGCTAGCCTTGCTATGTGGATGGATGAATAAGCCACATCTGATCCCATTGGCAAGAGGGTTACTTGGCATGATTGCACCCAGCCACCAACCTCTGCACAATTTGTCCCCTCTCCGTTTATCTGATTGATGTAAGGAAAGGACTTACTATTCAATAGATGTATTACAGTTGTAAATCTCAATGCAGAATAATAAATAAGTACCCTGGTTTCTATTTTGGTTTGTGTGCCTTTTATTTGGCCAGAATAAGCCTTCAAGAGCCTATCTCAACCTACATGTGGGCCACATCTTGGAACTCGAGAATCTGATCATGGTCCTGCCTGCTGGGGGTCTGACTAGCTCTAGCTGGCCTTCCTACTCCCAGCACTTCTCCGCCAATTGCTTTGTACGCGCACAGCAGTGGCTATATGTCTATATTCTTTGTACTTTTAGTTGTGTGTGCGTTTGACCATTCATCCAACACTGCAAAAGTGTTTAAGGCATAAGGAGTTGTAAATATAAAGATTCTGAAGTGGGAGGATGCTTAGGATTTTCAGGGAATGAAAATAAGTCCAGCGCAGGCACAGATGAAGTGAGGGAGAGAGTAGAAGAAGGTGTGGTCATAGAGATGCTAATCTATAAAATTTGTAACAGTAATAATTCCTGTGTCAGAGTTGTAAGAAAAAAAACATACATAAAACAAATATATATATATATATATACACACACACATACATGTATATGATTAATGCACTCATTATATCTGCATATATGCATGCCTATCTATATGTACAGTTGTTGCCTCTTATTGACAGGGGATGCGTTTCAAGACCCCCAGTGGATGTCTGAAACTGCGGGTAGTCCTGACCCCTATATGTACTCAGTTTTTTCCTATACGTACATACTTATGATAAAGTTTATAAATTAGGCACATTAAGAGGTTAACAACAATAACTCTATTGAATAATAGAATAAGACATTTATAACAATATACTGTAATAAAAGTTATGTGACCTCAAGAGGATATGAAGTTTCTTTTGGGGATGAATAAATGTTCTAAAATTGATTGTATTGATGGCTGTGCAACTGAGCATATACTAAAATCACAAAACTGTATATTTCAAATGAATCAGTATATGAATTATATCCTAGTAAAGCTGACATACTTACAAGGTTTCTGATTGATATTTCAGATTGATAAGCTTAGACATTTCCTTGAAGGCAGTAGGAAAATTTTGATTCCTCCCAGCACCCCAGAGAGATATTTCAGGACCGTGTTTCAGGAAGATAATTCTGGTGTATAGGGACAGACAATGTAGGCAGAAATCATGGTCAGGAGACAGTGGCTGCAGTTCAGTGAGGAAATCATAGAATGTGAAGCAGCTCAGAGGCCTGGGGTTGGAGAGGTGGCCTGGAGAAGGAGGAACACATTTCAGAGGCACAACAGGAGAGCTCTATTGGAAGTCTGGGCAAATGGTTCACATGATGGGCCAGGTCCAGACACCAAAAACATTTCCTAAGACAGGGAAGAATCAGGAACAATTACACGTATTTCCCCATCACTTCGTCTTTGGGATCTTCCCTTTTTCAGGCCCCTAAAAACCTTGTGATCTCTTCTTCTGGTTTACTGTACTTCCATGTTTGTGTCCTAAATAAATTTCATCTCTGCAGACACTGCTGTAAACCACATTCCTCTGATGATTCTGGAGAACTATAATAAGGTCTCCTAGGAATTGTATAGAACTTTGATCTGAGCCCTTGATTAAAAAAAAACAAAACAAAACCCAGCTGTTCTGGGGCTGCCTTGAGAAAGACAAGATGATCAATATGGGAGAATGGTCAGGAGTGAACAGAACTTTGACCTGATGGTTCAGCTGCAGGCAGCGATCCATGCCAAAAGAGGTGGGCAACTCAAAACCTGTGGGCACAGAACAAAGATGGTGGGCTGAGTTCTAGGAAAGTCCTTCCATCTTTATCCTTTGCCAAGAGAATAAACAAGGACTGCATTTCCTCAGACTGTGATGTAGCTTCTGCCACAATTGGCCAAAGCCACATCCTTCAGAGTCCCTCTCTGATAGTATGTCTTCTGCACCAATCATTTGACAAATATTTGTTGACCACCTACTCTGAACCACTGTGGGGATACACAGGCAGATAAACAGACAAAACATAAACAAACAAATACAAAAATGATGCCAGTTCTTTTTTACCAAAAGGAACCCAAAAGTAAAACGTGTGTGTGGAGGGGACATACCACCAGTTCTTTGGGAAATATGAAATTAATTTATTCTAAGATGGATAAATTTTAGGATCTGAGTTACATACAGGTTGAGTAACTTCTTTATAAATTTTAGAGCCTGAAGTCCACATAGGCTGAATAATTTCTGTGAGAAAGACTAGCTTTGCCTGACTCAGGTTACTCAGTCCTGAGGATTTCCTTGTTTCTGAGTCTTGAATTTCCATGAGCTCTGAACTTTCTGCCCAAGACTAAATTCTAGCTGGTGCCCTAGGTGCCTATATTCTCATCCGGTTTTCCACTAGACTATAGCAACTATAGCAGACCCTCTTTGGGCCTCGATGAAATAGGGCCTCATTCTTTCTCCTGGTTCTGGCTCAGGACCCCATCATTTCTAACAGCTGCTATTACAGTCACCTACTAACCTTATCTCTTAACCTCAAAAAATACTGGCCGAATGACTTGCTTGCGTGTCCACTTCTCCATCACAACATTTGTTATTTTGCAGTAAAAATCATCTGTTTATTGGAATGACTACCCACCCCCCCCAGAAAAGATGAATTCCTTGAGCCCAGTGACATTGCTTCATTTACATTTATTCACATTAGTAAACTAGAGTCTAACACAGAGACTGTTGTAGAGCAGCACTCTGGCTATGTTTGCTGAATGAATAAATGAATGACTCTTATCCAACTCCCATTTTGCAACCCAAATTATCTTCCATTTCCACAGATGTGATCTGGTTCTTTGGCTCAAATCTCTAATCCTCATGTCCTCACTCTTCACCTGTAAGGTAATACTGAAACACCTTGGTGTGGAATGAAAATGGTTTCTCCTGTTGGCTCCTGATCCATCTGCAGCCTCTTTCTTACTGATTCTACTCACACGACTCACCTGATTACCATAAGGGGACACCCACAGTTTCTGGTCCTGTGCTATTTCTCTCTGCATCTCTATCTCCTACTGTATCATGTGGCACAGACCCGCGACGAGAGCAATGATAGCAATAATAATAATAGCGGTCATTTCTTCAGTATGTGATCTGCTTCAGGCATTTTTTTTAAGAGATTTATTTATTTATTTGAGAGAGAGAGAGAGTGCACGTGCATGAGCAGGAGGGAGGGGCAGAAGGAGAGGGAGAGAGAGAATCTCAAGCAGATTCCTTGCTGAGAACAGAACCCAATGTGGGGCTCAATCTCATAACCCTGAGATCATGACCTACATCAAAACCAGGAGTCGGAGGCTTAACCGACTGAGCCACCCAAGTGCCCCTGTTTCAGGCATTTTTAAGTAGCCTATATGTGACATTCCATAGCCATCAAAACAAACAGATGATCTAAGTATAATTACTACACGTTATGTATGATAAAAGATGGTAAGTGATTCTTTAATTTTCCCAAGAACACAAATCAAGAATGCTTGACTCCTAAACTCTTTGCCCACAACCATCGAGCTATAGCTCCTTATTCATACTGTGAAGAATGAATGAATTTCCGACTCTTTAGTTAACTTTCAAGTCCAGTCCAATACCACTCTTAAGCATGTCTCTCAACGCAAACTATACTAGTCTCTCTAATCCCATGCCCCAATTTTTTTCTGTCACTTTTTTTTTCCATGAATTTTGATTTAAATTGTTCATATTCCAGCCCCTCTCTCAGCTGTTACACACATAACTCACTCCCTGTGTTCTACTGTCTCTATAAACGTTCTTTCGGTAGATTTCCTTTCTTAATGACTGCACTTACGTTAGACATGTGTCATGTTGCTTGTCTCTACTTTTGTACTTGAATCGAGAAAAAAAATTTTAACACAGCATCACTAAATCTTCTCCATGTGCTCCTATCAGAGCCAAGTAGACTGACAAGGGGTCACTCATTCACCGACGAAGACCAAAAACTATGCCAAGTATGTACCAGGGCCCGGAATGGACCCTGGATGTCCAGAACCAATACAGCTTGGGACCTCAAGAAGCTCATAGTCATACATGAATCAAACGTTCATCCAAAAGTTCTTGAAGGGTCAGTTGAATTAATCTATCTGTCTCTCATTTAAAATTTTTTTTCCCAATTGTGTAATCCCTCAAGTCCGACACATTCAGTCCACATTCTTTTCTGGAACACCTTTCTTCAACATCAATCTACTTGGCCATGCTGCTAGCAAAGGTCCAGTGCTTCAAATTACTCTGATAGAATTAGATTAATGGCTACATATTTTATGAACTAAAAATCCATATGCATGTACTAATAGTGGATTTTTTTCTACTTCTAGGTATGAAGGACAACTTGCAAGATTAATATTTGCTGAGCAATGACTGCTCATTCTATGGCATCTATTGAGACAACCAGAAATAATCTTTTAAATCAGAAGGGAACATATTTTAGGAGATGTCATATTCTGCCTCAAGGATCCTTTCCTCTTCATGATGCTGGTTGGGGTGGAGTTACAGTCACTCAGCAACTTCTCTTTTTCTTACCATCTGTCCTGTAAGTCTCCTGCTGGGGACCCAGATAGCAGTCATCACTCAAAGCTGAAAACATCTGTCCACACACTCAAAGCTGAAAACATCTGTCCACACACCCTAAGCCTCAGCATGACTCAGCATGACTTAGCCTGGCTGGCTGTCCTGGGGCCAGATCCTGCCCTAGAAGGCTATGCAGACCAAGAAGATAGGGACCAGGGCACTGACTCCGACTGGAGCTGTGGCAGAAATGTCTATGTTTGCACTATGGGAAGGCAGCAGTGGACGTTAATACAAAAATGGAATATGAATTAATGGAAAATTGAAGTTTATTTAATCAAAGACAAGGAGGCTGGAGGGGATAGAGGAGACTGGGCTTGTAGAAAGTACAGCCATCCAGTAAATGTTTCTGGAGTACCCGCTAGGTGCTAGACACTAATTTCAGTCCTTGAATTATAAATAAGACATGCATCTTGCCTTTTGGGAGTCCCAGTCAAAAACAATAGTTAAATATAATACAATATTATACTACTTTCTTTTTTTTTAATTCTTTTATTGTTATGTTAATCACCATACATTACATCATTCGTTTTGGGTGTAGCGTTCCATGATTCATTGTTTGTGCGTAACCCCCAGTGCTCCACGCAGAACGTGCCCTCTTTAATACCCATCACCGGGCTAACCCATCCCCCCACCCCCCAATATTATACTATTTTCTATACTTAATAGAGTTATGTATGTGGGGATTATGATGCTTTAGGTGTGGTTCCTTTCAGGGAGTAAGTAATGGACTAAAAGATGTTATAAAATTAAGGAAATGTAAGATGGGCCTTGAGAGATGAACATGGATTTTTTTTTTTTTTTTTTTGATGGTGAATACCTGCCCCATCTCTCTTCAGGCAAGGGGCATGGAACTAGCTAAAATACAATGAGACAGAGTAATTTTATCTTAGAGAGGGGCCCCAGTGATTCACAGTCAGGGAAGGAGACTTCACCACTCGTTATAATGGCTCTCTCTTCCTCCCCTGTTCTACATCATAGGCTTAAGTTTACTTGAGTCAGAAAATCACAGGGTGTCAGGGTGTCAGGTGGGGTCTGCATCCCTAATAAAAATAGGGCAGTCAATGTTTTAGCTAGATGTTGCCATGAAGATTTGAGAACTCAGGGACACCAATACCACCTGCTTCTTAGATAACCTTGGGCAATTTGCTTAATGTCTCCATGTCTCTGAACTATAAGATGATAATATGACTTAGCTCATAAGGCTGTTATGAGGATTAATTTAGTTCATGATGTAAAGATAGGAACATAGTGTATGCTCACTTAGTATTATCTGTTATTATAATGTTGTAATAAGTATATACATTAAACCATTAGGGTCACATCTTACTTTCAAAGGATGATTGGAAGTACAGATACTTTGAAGCTATTTTTTCTTTCTTTCTTTCTTTCTTTCTTTCTTTTCTTTCTTTCTTTCTTTCTTTCTTTCTTTCTTTCTTTCTTTCTTTCTTTCTTTCTTTCTTTCTTTCTTTCTTTCTTCTTTCTTTCTTTCCGTCCTTCCTTCCTTCCTTCCTTCCTTTTTCCTTCCTTCCTTCCTTCCTTTCTTTTCCTTTACTTTTATTTTTTTAAATAAAATTGTATGTATTTATTATAAAATTGTGTATATATAAGATGATTTGATATACATGTACATAGTGAAATGAATGATTACCACAGTCAAGCTAATTAACATTTTTTCCTCAGAGTTACCTTTTTTTTTTTTTGGTGTGTGATGAGAACACCTGAAATCTACTCTGAGCAAATTGCCAGTATTCAATACGGTTATTACTAACTGTATACATCATGCTGTACATTAGATCGCCAGACTTCTTCATCTTATATAACTGTGACTTTGTACCCTTTGACCAACATCTCCACATTTCCTTCCCCCCACCCCAGCCCAGTAACCATTGTTCTACCCTCTGCTTCTATATATTCAATTGTTTTTAGAGTCCATATATAAATGAGATCGTGCCTTTCTTCCTTTATGTCTGGCATTTCTTGATTTTCAATCTTGGCAACTGATTTAATTTATTTTGAAACACTCTTCAGACCTCCCCAAACAATTCTATTGGGATATTTAGACAATAGGCCATCATGTTACAACTTCTGGTCTACCTTCTCCTTCTCTGACCCTCCCCTTTACCCATTCCCTTTACTTTCTGTCCCTGTCATACTCCTTCCCCCCTAGTTGTCCTTGGACCAGTGAGTGTCTCCCCAGGCAATGGAAGACCTTAAGTGAAAAAACACTGATGGCTGATTTTTGAGAGAGAAAAAGCAGGAGAGCTTAGCCCAACACAGATGCTCTAAGGACTTCTAAAAGACTAATGCTGAGTTCTTCTCTCCTGCCTACAGATGAGAAAGACAATGTGAAGGCCAGACTGATTTTGGAGAAGTTAACATACAGAACAGGGTCTTGCTCTGGTAACATTTGGGAAAACTCTTGTCAGTCACTGTAAAGGGAGGTGCAGGGAACTTGCAGACAATCTCATTGTTTGTATTCCTAACTCATCACCACAGCACTACCCCTAGCATGGTTTTGTGTCCTCAGTCCTTGGCACTAGTTAGAATGTCACACAGACTTGTTTGGGGCAGTGAGTTTCCAGGTTACTGCAGGACAAAGAAAGAGGCAGTGGGTTAGGCCTGAGGAGTAATGGAAGAATATAATACATGAACACTGTGTTCCTCAACCAAACTTGCAGCTTGGCCTAGGGGGTCAAGGGGTCATTTGGGCAGATATGGGTCTCTGGTGTTCTCAGGGACCTACCTATAACCTATAATCTGACAATCTCTGTAATCCAAGCTAGGACCTCTTTTTTTTTTAATATTTTTTTAAATTTTATTTTATTATGTTATGTTAATCACCATACATTACATCATTAGTTTTTTATTGTCAACTTGTTTCCAATTTTTTATTTCTCTCTCTTTGAAACTTTCCTAAGGAGATGCAACAATGTTGAGGACGTATAGTATGCAACTGTGGCTCAAACCCTGATCTCTAATCTGCGAGGTGTGGAAGTGGGAAGCAGGGGTCAGAAGTACCCACTTGTGTTTCCTGAGTCCACAGTGGGTGTCTGTATAGGTATTTTGCTATCGAATGGGCATGGTCTTCCACAGTAGCAGAACTGGGCCTACATATAGCCTCACCTCTTACTGGCTCTGTGAGCTGGCACGATTATTTTATCTCTGTCTGTCAACCCCCCACCCCTAGAGAGAGGCAATGCAATGTAGACAGTAGGAGAGCCCCGACTACCTGGGTTCAAATCACAAATTGACTACTTATTAGCTAAGTGCCTTCAAGACATTTTCTGTGCCTTTTAATTTAGAGACATTAATCCAATTCTGAATATTGGTGTAAAGATAAACTAAGTTAATCCATACCATGAACTTCAATTATTCTTTTTTTTTAAGATTTTTATTTATTTATTGAGAGAGAGAGAGAATGGTAGAGAGAGAGCATGAGAGGGAGGAAGGTCAGAGGGAGAAGCGGACTCCCTGCTGAGCAGTGAGCCCAATGAAGGACTCGATCCTGGGACTCCAGGATCATGACCTGAGCCAAAGGCAGTCGCTTAACCAACTGAGCCACCCAGGCACCCGAACTTCAATTATTCTTAGTATAGAGTTAGGAAATATTACTCAATAAATATTACTTATCATTAGAATGAATTATAATATATTTTATATACTTTGCAGAACTATCATACTAAATGAGACTATTTAAATATCTTGGAATGGCACCTGACCTAGAGAAAGATTTCAGGGAAGTATTAATTCCCATTCTCTTTTCATTTTGCTGTAGTCTACATTTCCTCTATTTCTTTATGTGTCTCTCCTGTGGTTTCTGGTCCCTTAATCAACCTATTTCCTGCTCAACTCCTGGTCAGATTTTTAGTGGACCTCTTATGCTTCAGAACCTCGAGTTGTACATGCTCCCAGTGAAGTGAGGGTTTCTTCAACTGCAAAGTTGCTGTCAGCTGGCTTCCTGTGTGCCCTGCGGCTTCAAGTATTCATCCCTTAAAACTAAGCTCTGGACTTGGACTGCCATACTGGGAGGATGGTCTTACTGGGGAAGGGATAGGCTTCTGTTGTACATCTCAGACCACTGCTAAAAATTAAATATTGGGCTCCGACATTGCTTCCACATCTTTAAAAGTGGTTGGTGTTATTTTCTAGAACTTTCCTTTTGCATGGAGCCATCTGGTCCCTAGGGAACCTATAGCTCTGGCCTGAATCTCTGCCACCAGTCCAGACTGTGCATATCTCTATTGATCTTCCTAATAATCCCATAAGATAGATACAATTATTGCCTTTATTTTACAGATGTCAAAACTGAGCTCAGAAGAGTCAAGGCATTTGTGCCTAGAGGAAGATATGGGGAATCTTATGTGGCAGTAGAATATAAAATGCTGCCATGCTGTGCCTCTCTACCCCATCCCATGCTTCCTCCTGAACTTGCAGTCTATCTCCTATGAGAGTCCCGGGCTCCACCCAGAGCCACCAACCTGAGTTGGCCACCTATCTGAGCCCACAGACCTGTAGCCCTTCTGGTCCCTGATAGCTGGCAGCTAGTCCTGCCCTCTCTGCAACCTCTGATAAACACATCTTGCACACCAGCTCTCAAAGCCCTTGCGGGGACCTTGAGTTTGCTGAGTCAAAGTTCACTGAAGTTTAAACCCTAAAAGACTCCTGCTTCCAAATTTATAGTCATTGACCTCTCCATCCTTTCTCCTTCCTCCGCAGGCTATTTCCCTGCTCTCCTGGGCCCATCTGCCTCATGGTGCTCATCAGTTCAGCAAAGGGCTTATGAACAGTAGACTGAGCCTGACTTGGGTCCAAGAACAAGCATTGCCTCTTACATGTCTGACCTCAGGCAAATGCCTTGACTCTTTTGAGCTTAGTCCTGTCATCTAAAAATAGGGATAATAATTACATTACCTTAGAGAGTTGATATGGATGGAAGGAAATATGACACACTGTCTTCAAAGCAGTAACTTCATTGATTAGACTTTAGAACACAAAAGATCTCAATAAGTTACAGACTTTATCATCCACTAATCTTGTCTTTCTTCTCCCATGACTCTCCTACTCCATCTCCTAACTCTGCTTCATTCCCCTTCATGCTCTGTTCATTATCGTGATTCCTTTTATTACTTACAGTGATTCCATATATTTAGAGGGGGACTTGGGGATAAACTATTAATAAAAGAGGTATTTCTTAGAGAACCATGCTTACCAAATAGGACCATCTTAGTAGGCTTCAGGGAGGGGAGGGAGGGTCAAAATCAATGACAGGAGCCAAGGAAGGAACACTGAACAACTGGATTCAGGGCCTCCTGGATGCTGAGTGTAGGAACTTGCCATCCAGCTCTAGGTGCCTGGAGGGTCCCCTCATGGGGAACTCCTTGAACTAACAGGGTCATAGATTGTGGAAAACAGTTCCTGGATGGAGGTGAGGAAATTCTGATAGGACAGAGTGAAGAGAGGTCTCTAGAAGTTGGCAGGGGGCTCCCTGCCACATGAAGGAACCTTGCTCAGTGTGGACACTGGGTCTCTGTCCTCTTCATATCCTTTGGGGCTCCTGATTTTAGGCCAGGCTTCACAAAGCCCTAAATTCCCATCTCTTGGATCCCTGAGTGGGGAGGGAGCATTGCGGGTTTTTGTTGTTGTCGTTTTGTTTTTTAGTTTTATTTTATTATTGTTTGTTTATTTATTTATTTATTTATTTATTTATTTTGCTGCACTCAGAACTCTTTCTTGCTCTGCTTTCCCATTTGCCTCAACACATATGCTTGATCATCTGATTGATCTCCCCCAATCAAAACTATGGGGCGAGTTTCCTTTCATGTGTGTTCATCACTGTTTATATGACAGGGAAATGGAGAATAAAATGTAACGGCATAGGCCTCCACAGGGCTACGTGAATGGAGGAATTCATCAAGACCAACCTTCTGCTTAAGTCAGGAATCCCCTTGGAAACACCTCTGTCATAGTTACACAGTCATGGGTGACACAATTTCTCTCATGGGGAGGAGCCCATGGCTTTTCCCCTGAGCCCTTGTTGTTGTTAGATGACTTTATATTTATGAAGTTCTTACATGAATAAAAATCCCTTCATCTTATGTCACATAGTATAACTCAAATCTGTGTTCCAAAAGATAATTTTTCCATATTGGAACATTCATACATTTGGTAAACACAAATTGCATGTGCTATACAAGTGTTGGAGGCATCAGAGAGAACTGGAGAGCCACAGTCCTTGAATTCACAAAGCCAAATATCTACCTGAAGACAGTGACCACAGCCACCACAATTCCCCTTGGTCTACTCGTTCCTGACTTCAGAGAAATGAGCTAAATGATATGTCATGCCCAGTACTTACCATAGTGCCTGGCACACAAGTAAGCCTTCAATTAATGTCAGTGTTTAAATTACTATTATTGTTATAAATGAACTGATGTACAGTGCAGAATAAAACGGCTTTCCCCTGAAGCAAGAATGATTCTAGTTAGACACAATAAAAGTAGCAAACACTTTAGAGTACTTAGCATATAAAAGACAGCACTTTTAAATATTTGCGTAAATTTCCTCAGTGTCACCGCAATCTTATGAAGGTGTTAAAACCCCATTTTACAGATGAGAGAACTGAGCAATCCAACCAGTACAAGTGCTGAGTTGCCAGCCACGCAGGTGTTCTGACCCCAGAGCCCCTGCTCTTAACCACTGCTCTCCACTGTCTAGGACTTCACTGCAGCAAAGGGTTTGAATTTCTGAAATGGGTTAGTGGGAAGCTTATGTAAGGAAGGTGTCACATTCTTTCCTAGAGGTGTATGGGAACAGAAGGAAGAGGGGCACCCTCTCTTCAGACATGAGCCCGCACACACACACACAGCTCGTACTCAGTGGACCTGGTTAAGGAAGAGAATGTCACAGCTGAGTGAGAGGCCCTGGGGGCATCCTGCTCATTGAACAGTAGTGGGTTCAGTGGCATACCTGGTTTAGAAGTTGAGGAAACTTATGAATTTAATCAACAGAAATTCTGTGTTGGAAGAAGGGCCATTTACTCTAGCCTGCTGTTTACAGAAGAGAAAACTGAAGCTCAGAGAAAGGCGGAACTTTCTCACTATGATTTAATTTGCTGTGGATATGCCCGGGCTAGGACTCGAAGCTCCTGACTTGGTCTCCTGAGCCCCTTTGCTCATTCAGAGAGAAGGAACGGATGGAATCTAAAATATCTTAGGTGGTTTCCATGCCAGAGCCAAGGCTGGGCGGGCTTCTGGTTATTTCTTTAAAAATAAATATATAATTTAAATGTATAAATAAGCAAACCGTACTCTGGGACTGGGAGGGAGAGGCTGCCCGTCCTGGGTCCTGGCCCTAGAGATAGGGCTATCGGAGCCTTGGCAGGGCCTCCTCCCATGGCTGAGTCAGCCTAGCACAGGGGAGGACAAGCCATGTCCTTCTGACCTGGATGCTGAATGGGAGAAAGGACAAAGGGCTCAGAGTCCATAAACTCAGGCTACGACTCTTCTCCGCCGAGTAAAGAAACAACACTTAGAGGTCTATGTATACCCTGCAGCCCCTTTTGTGTGAGCCCACAGAGCTCTCTTGCTCTAAAAGTGATGGTAAGGCCATCAAACTATATGCCATCCCATCCAAACCTCATCCCGCCCCACACGGCTGCCTCCCAAGTCCACAAACCTGTGTTTGCATAATAGTCAGGAATCACTGAGAAATTTACTTTCAGTGTTTTCCTCTTTCTCTTGATTCAGTGGCTTAGTGGGAGAAAAACATGTTTGGGTTTTCATTTGTTTTTTTTTTTTTCCCCCATAAATTGGCGATAGACTTAATTTCACAGCTTTATTGTGTTTCTGTAAATTCACAATAGCTTTTAATTGTTAGTGTCAGGAAAATTACATTATGGGCAATAAAAGAAGTCTCTATGAGTTCAGAAAATAAAAGCTATTATCTCTAAGCCTCAGTTTTTTATCAATAAAAAAACAATAAAAACTAACCAAATGTTGTCATTATATATATATAGCACATAGTCCTATGCCTGATACATGGGAGAAAATCAAGGAAAGGCATCTCAGAGTATTTTAATGAACAATTCCTTAACCTGCCTGAGGGAGAGTAGAGAGTAGACCTTACAGAATTAACATTCCAATGCCTAGTGTGGGTGGGGAGGGAGGTGAGAATTTGATTTTCTATAACCAAAAAGAGCTTAAATCACAAACAGGAACTCGGATCTTTCCAGCAGTGGAGCCTGGGTTGACAGGGTGTAGTCAGAGGCCCTCTACTTGCTAGTTAGCTGTCCTCAGGTAGAAATCTCTGCAAAGAACTAGTGGTCCCAAAAGGGTACTGCCTGGAGGTCAGTACTGCCTCGGAATAAAAGTGCAGGCTAGTCCTTATCCCCTTCCCCGAAGCCAGCAGAGAGGTGACCCCTGCCCACCTGCAGGGTTAGTGAAGACTTGAGAAGTTTGGGTCTGTGTCTTTGGGGGTCAGCATACTTCTCTCCTTGGTTTCCCAAGTTCAGCTCTCCTGTCTACTTGCCAGGCTTGGTGCAGTAGGAGGGGGTCTGAAAGGGCTGAGAGGCGGGGATCAGATTCAGGGAAATGAGAAGATATTAGTGTTCATTTCCTATTAACATGTTTCTGCACCCGTTTAGTCCAGTTGTCCATGAAACACTAGTTTTTGGGTCAGAAACTGATTTTTTCCCATCTTTAGACTATTTTGGACATCAGAATCTAACCTATGCACTGAGGAAGTAAACAAAGCCAGGTATCCCATATGGAACAGGTACATTTCCAACAGGGTGCACAGCCAATCATGAAGGGAAACATTTACTTTATCTATTCATTTACCTATCTATCCATTCACTCACTCATTGTGATCATAAATATAAACAAAAAAGCCAGAGTGTAGTATAAACAAATATAAATAAATATAAACAAAAGGCCAGAGTGGAGTATAGTATCTAAATGCTCAAGTGTGTGTGTGTTTGAGTGTGGAACTAAAGTAGAAGTACAACTCTGCTACCTCCTGCAGTCCCCAGACTGGCCTGTAAGTCTCTGTCAGCTGCTTAACTTAATTTTGAGACTGGGGGGAATACACTCTGCCTTCTCTGTGTTTCCCTGTCCTCATAATAACCAGAGAATAATAATTTTTAAAATATAAGAATAGTGCCGTGTGTAGGAAGGTGGTATCTAAAATTAGACAAACCACAGTATGAGTTCAGTCTTTGGAACATATTTATGACATTGGGCAACTTAATTAACTTCTATGAGTCTGGAAGTCTCCAGCATGAAATCAAGATAAGTGTCTGCTTCTAGTGTTTAAATTAGACCCTAATGAATGAATGAATCAATGGACTTATTATAGTGTCTAGCATAAACTTAGAGCCCTATAAATGTCACTTGAAAAAGTATTTAAATTCAACTTAATTAACATATACTGTATTATTAGTTTCAGAGGTAGAATTCAGTGATTCATGTTTATACAACACCCAGTGCTCATTACATCAAGTGCCCTCCTTAATGTCCATCACCCAGTTACCCCATCCCCCCACCCACCTCCTCTCCAGCAACTCTGTTTCCTATAGTTAAGAGTCTCTTATGGCTTGCCTCCCTCTCTGTTTTCATTTTATTTTATTTTTCCTTCCCTTCCCCCATATTCATCTGTTTTGTTTCTTAAATTCCCCATATGAGTGAAATCATATGGTATTTGTCTTTCTCTGACTGACTTATTTCACTTAACATAATACCCTCTAGTTCCAGTCATGTCACTGCAAATGGCAAGATTACATTTTTTTTTTTTTTTAGATTTGACTTACTTATTTGACACACAGAGAGAGAGGGAAGGAAAGAGAGGGGGAGCACAAGCAAGGGGAGTGGCAGGCAGAAGTAGAGAAAGAAGCAGGCTCCTCACTGAGCAGGGAGCCCCATGTGAAGCTCGATCCCAGAGCCCTGGGATCATGACCTGAGCCGAAGTCAGATGCTTAATAGACTGAGCCACCCAGGCACCCCAAGATTTCATTTTTTTATGGCTGAGTAATATTCCTTTATATATATATATATATATATATATATATATATATATATATATATATATACCACTGCTTCTTTATCCATTCATCTGTTGATGGACATCTGGGCCTTTTCCATAGTTTGGCTATTGTGGACATTACTGTTATAAACATTGGGGTGCTTGTGCCCCTTCCAATCACTATATTTATATCCTTTGGATAAATTCCTAATAGTGCAATTGCTGGGTCTTAGGGTAGCTCTTATTTTCAACTTTTTGAGGAACCTCCACACTGTCTTCCAGAGTGACTGCACCAACTTGCATTCCCACCAACAGTGTAGGAGGGTTCCCCTTTCTCTGCATCCTCACCAACATCTGTCGTTTCCTGACTTGTTAATTTTAGCCATTCTGACGGGTGTGAGGTGGTATCTCATTGTGGTTTTGATTTGTATCTCCCTGGTGCCTAGTGACGTTGAATATGTTTCCATGTGTCTGTTGGCCATTTGTATGTCTTCTTTGGAGAAATGTCTGTTCATGTCTTCTGCCCATTTCTTGACTGGAATTTTATTTTTTGGGGGGGATGTTGAGTTTGATTAAGTTCTTTATAGATTTTGGATACTAGCTCTTTATCTGATAAGACATTTGCAATAGCTTTTCCCATTCTGTCGGTTACCTTTAGTTTTGTTGACTGTTTCCTTTGTTGTGCAAAAGCTTTTTTATCTTGATGAGGTTCCAATAGTTCATTTTTGCTTTTGTTTACCTTGCCTTTGAAGAAGTTGTTGCAGCCGAGGTTGAAGAGGTTGCTGCCTGTGTTCTCCTCTAGCATTTTGATGGATTCCTGTCTCATGTTTAGGTCTTTCATCCATTTTGAGTTTATTTTAGTGTATGGGGTAAGGGAATGGTCCAGTTTCATCCTTCTGCATGTGGTTGTCCAATTTTCCCAACACCATTTATTGAAGAGACTGTCCTTTTTCCATTGGATATTCTTTCCTGCTTTGTCAAAAATTAGTTGACGGTCCATTTCTGGGTTTTCTATTCTGTTCCATCGATCTATGTGTCTGTTTTTGTGCCAGTACCATACTGTCTTTATGATGTCACTTTTTAATATATATTTTTAAGCACAGTCTAGGAGTCAGTCTGACCTTATCTTATTTAATCATTAATACACTATACAGCAAGTATTTATCCTCCTTTTCCGAGGGAATAAACTATAAGTCGGATTATGTAAGGAAATATTTGAACATTATATAGCTAGAATATTATTTTATTTATCTTATATAATACTCCAACAATACAGATACATACAAACTAAAAATTGAAAGGACCCATGCAAGCCTACCTTCTTTTTTTAAGATTTATTTATTTATTTGAGAGAGAGAGAGAGAGTGTGCACGGGGTGGGGGGGGCAGGGCAGAGGGAGAGGGAGAGAGAAACTTTAGCAGACTCTGCACTGAGTGGAGAGCCCTGTGCAGGGCTAAATGTCATGACCCTGATAACCTGAGCCAAAAACAAGTCAGGCACTTAAGGGACTGCACCACCAAGATACCCTAACCCTACTTTCTAACAGCATTCTTCTCCCTGAAGGTAACCAGCTTTAGCTGTCTGATGTGAGTCCTTCCAAAAATATTTCTGATAACAGGGAGGAAGCTGGTGGGTGAGAGGGAGGGAGTGAAGGAAAGAGGAGTGGAGGAGTGGGGAAGGAGATTTAATATTTGTTTCTTTATCTCTTGAAAAAAAATTATTTCCATTATATTGTTGGAGGTAATGTTATCCTTTCTGTAATCCTAGGATAAATACACACTAGTATCTAAAATCATTTTGGAAAGTCTGACATTTTGAAAATGCAAGCTGACATTTTACTCTCCTTTGCTTTACTATTAGATATGAAGAAGGGAATGTAGACGTTTTTTCGGGTGATATAACTGGGAAAAAGGGAAAGTGACAGGGCGCCCACATGTCCCATCTCTGCAAGGTGGGGACTCCCACCTTCAGTCAAGAGACCCCTTCCCTCCTGTGAGGCTCCACCGATCTTGGCGTCTTAACTTCATGGGTGTCTCCTTCCCTCTAGTGGTCAAAGCAACAATTGCAGCCTACTTTTTTAAAAGAGTTCTTCCAGGTATGTGTAAGAGAATATAATACATTATATTATATTCTATATATTATATAATAAAATAATTATATAATTATTTATTTAGAATAATTAAAATAATTATTTTAATTAAAATTTAATTTAAAAATAATTAAAATAATTAAAATAATTATTATATTAATAATATATAAGATTAAATAATAATATAATCTATATATTACATAATACAATATAATAATAAGAAAAAATAATATTTTGATTGAAATCATCCATTTTTTATCCTTGCAATTACCACTGGCATTCTCATCCTTCACAGTAATTAATCAGATTCTCCTGAGTGTGGGCCACTAGACTGTGGGACGTTAAATCTGAGAAGGCACCCTGGTGCTCACTGGTCTAAATTGAAATGGCTATAGCAGAGTGAACTAGAAAGTTTACAGATATTTCTCACAAAGAGTGGAATGACTGAATACTTCTCCATGTCGGTGCACAGGAAAAAATAACGGACAATGTATTCCCTATTACAGTGAGCAATACTAGCTTAAACCCATACCAATTATTAGACCAGACAAAAGTACAGACTGAGTAGATCAGGTGAAGATGGAGGTAAGAGAGATGAGAAAGATGGTGGGAATAAGAAACAAAAAGCCATTTGATCAGAATAATAGAAAAGAACAGACAGCACCTAACCGGAGATGATGGTGACACCAAAAGGGCAGGTGACTGACTCTGTGAATAAGGACAGAGGCACAATACACGTAGTAGGAGACAGCCACCTGGCAGTCAAAGGATTAGACCATTAGTGTAGAGGATTTCGTAAACACAATCCAAAGACGAAGCATAAGTAAACATAAGCTTAAAAGCCAAACTCTGAGGCACAGCAACACAGGTTCCCTATGACTGGGAAGGACGTGGGAAAGTAAAGACCAGACCCATCTGAGCCAACATGGAGAGGAGCATGGGCTCATCAGTCAAGGGTTCTATCCTGATGTTGGCCAGAAGGGATAGGATCCAGGCAGGGAGGACTAGGGAAGTTGCGAGGATGAGGTAGAAGACTGTTGGTGTTAGTCACCATGGGCATGTCGGTTAAAGCACTGCAGAAGCTAAGACCTTTGTCTTAACTCTACTCAGAGATCTGGGTCACAGTTAACTTGTCAGATGTAGAAGGATGCAATAATGGATTTGGGAAACATTCAGTGATTCTTTATAATTCACGAATGATGATCAGTCTAGGAGAACTTGAGGAAATGGGCAAATTTGGGAGAGTGAACTAAGAAAGTATCTGTCATATTTGGAGGTCTGGAACCGATGGTCACTTTAACTCAGCCCACGAGGTGAGGATTTGAAATGGCATTTAACAGAAAACAGAACTGAAGTAGAAGCAAATAAATAAGCCATAAACAAATACAAGTGTGCATCAGAAACATGGTTTGCTTCACTAATTTTAGGCAGTTTCTCACACAATTCAGGTTTAGTTATTGCTCAGTGTGAATTATCAGTTAGTTCTGCTGGGTTCTCACCTCCAAGCAGAGGCACAGGAATGCAGGCTCTTTCCAGCATTTGAATTCACCATCTCACAGTCTTTTCCTTCTCGCCACATGGCAGGACAGAGCGCATGATGAGAAGATACCCCTGGCTTGGCACATGATTATCTTCAAGGGACACATGATTATCTTCAAGTTCCTTTAGTCAGAACCAGCCATGTGGCCAATGTAATTGCAAGGGCAGATGGGAAAGATAGAGGAGCATGTAGATCCCAGTGATCTGTGCTCTCTCTGCCACTCTCGTCTTGTCACGAGTAATCAGCATTACTTCACATGCCCAAAAGCAACAGGAGTATTAACTGTAAAATCAAAGGCATGAGAAAGTAAGTAGGTTTTATGCATAAGCGGTGAGGATGAGACGCATGCCAAAAGCTCACCAAACTCCGTAATAGTGGCTAAATCCAGCCGCTCTCACCTCAAAGTGTGTCTTAGTCCAGAACAAGTGACTTAGGCTTTGAAAAATGGTTTGTCAGGTATTATTATTATATAATAGTTAAGAGCACATATTCTAGAACCTAACAACCTGAGCTGAGTTTTCCCCTCTGCTATTTACCAGCTGCTTGATCTCGGGACAACACTGTGTGCCTCTGTGCTTCAGTCTCCTACTCTGTAGAAATGGGGTTGATACAGATGCCTGACTCTCAGTGTTGTTGTAAAGAGTGAATGAATTAATGTAAGAGCAATGCCTTGTGTGTAGCATCAGCCATAATAATCATATTGTTATTACTATTATCAATATTACTTTTGAATTATTCTCATGTGTATGTTGAGGGTGTGGGAATTGGAGCAAGGACATGACGATCACATATGGATAGAGGTGGGAATCAAAGGATGAGATCATATCATCAGGGGCTAAACCTGGCTCTTTCTCTGGAACGGGAGAGAGATTAGTTCCTTCTGGAGAACACCCTGGCAAAAGTGACATCTTTTCCAAGAGAAACCACTTGTCCTATATGCATGGAGCATCCAGTAGCATGCCAAGGAGACTGAGAGCTTGCAGGAACCATGTGCCACAGACAGACACGCTGCTCTATTAGTTGCCTCATCTGTGGGTATGAGACGAGGCTCTCTCCTTCCCACAAATACTAAAATATGTCTAGTCTAGAAGGGTTTGGAAGACTAGGTCATAGTTTTCATGGATAAGTATTCTATGTGATAATCACTTGGAATATATACACGCACACACGCACACACACGCACACACACACGTGACAAAGAAGAGTTAAGTTTCTTCTACAGAAAAAAGTTGGATGGACATTTAAAAGAGAAGAGAGCACACTGGCAGACTTTGGAAAGGGATGTGATTTTATCAGGTAGATCAAAAACGGGCTATTCCTATGGACTCTGAGAAACAAACTGAGGGTTCTAGAGGGGAGGGGGTGGGGGAACGGGTCAGCCTGGTGAAGGGTATTAAAGAGGGCACGTTCTGCGTGGAGCACCGGGTGTTATGCGCAAACAATGAATCATGGATGTAATGATGTAATGTGTGGTGATTAACATAACAATAAAAATTTTTTTAAAAAGCGGGCTATTCCTAAAGAAGCAGCAAGAACAAAGTTATAAATGGGAAATTTTCAATAATGTACAGAGATTTTTGACTGGACTATGATGTAAGCATTTGCATCAAAAATATTTGCACATAAGTGAGGTGATGAATAATTTGAGAGTCTTAGAGTTCATAGAAAATTTAGAGGCTTTGTACAAGTTTCTACATTGTGCCTAGATCCTTAAGATGTTAGTTAATATTTTTGCTGCTTTTTCTGGGGCATTCATAGTGGTGCGTATGAGATAACCTGTTCCATTACTATGACTATGCAACTCTAATTGTTACAAATGTCTTTCCTATACTGATCTAACACTTTACCTCCTTAAAACGTAACGCCATAGATTTTAATTATTTTATACATAGAAACTTGGAATATGGAGATTTACTTTTTCCTCAAAATAGCACTTTTTACCCACATTTTATCTACCCATCTCACTTTCCATAAAATGTCAGTTTTTCTAATCCCTTTTCAATTTCTATTTATGATTGTAAGGTCTTTGTCTTATAAGGTCTTTGTTCTGTTTTCTTCTTTCCATTCTTCTGTATGTATGGATTCCTACCTCAATCCATATTTAACAATGGCTAACAGCTGCTTTGCAACACTCAAAGACAGATTTAGGTTAAAACATCTAATATAAATATTGCTCATTAAGCATAAATATTACTTATTAAAATTTATTTGTTGCATTCATCTGTTCCATCGTGACAACATCATGAAGATATATGGAAAGGGAATTTCTGGCACGTTTTCTCCTTTGAAGTCACTTCATATTAGTTAACTCTTGTCTGCCCTTGGCCATATGAGTTGATCATCCTTTCTATGATCCCAAAGGCTCTTGGTAAATATGCTGCATTTTCTTATAGTTCATTTCTACATATATCAGTTCTGTGTTTGTATGTCTTTCTCCCTAACTAGACCACACAGCTCTTTAAATTAAGGATTATATTTTTTCCCCTTTACTTCTCTAGTATTCATTATAAGACCTGGTACATATCAGGCACTTAATGAATTTTGGTGAGTGCACCATGTTAAATGATTCCTTAGATATTTGTTAGATGTTTACTATGATACACACTTATCATTAAGATTTAAGAAAGTAAATAGAGATATCCAGGCATGTTAAAGCAACTCAAAGTAGTGGACACCTCTAGACATACTGAAACACTTATAAGCGAACAGGCACACTTTCTTATACATATTATTCACAAATATAGCCCATTGACACAGACAAGCCTAATGTTGATTTTATATATACTCATAAACACAGTCTTGCCAATCTCCTTCTCCCTTCTGTTAGGGTCACCCACCTTCACTCACCTCTCAGATGCAATAGTTTGAGTTATCTAAGCCTCCACCAAGTCTTCAACAGACATGCAGAATCCCATTTAAGGCATGATTGATGGATTGAATATTTTATTTGTTTTCATCCGATGAGAACATGAAGGAGAGAAAATTTTTCTCTCACTTGGACCACAAACTCTGTTTGTATGGATACATATAATTAGGTTCCACATTGTGTGATTTTAGACACAATACTTAACCTACCTAGATAATCTACCTACATCTCAGTCTCTTCATCTGACGATTAAGAATTATAATGAAAATTACATGACGATCAGTTAGATAAAAGGATGAAGCTCTCACGGCATCGAGTAACAACAGTAAGATCTGAACATATAACTAATTTTCTTCTATTATCAGTATACCCTGGACTCATGTGAGCATCTAGGTTTCACATCTAAGCCACTTTAGAGAAATACCTGTATCTCCCATTTACAGTCATGGAGTTGAATCTTAATCTTAAGTGTAGTATCTGTGCTTATTATCCCTATTTTGCTAGTTTTACTCCCTGGCCCCATATGTCAACAATACTTTTGGATCCAGCTGTTCAGTAGTGGTAGCTTTTGATAATATGCTAAGAGGCTTGAGTGAGCTATCAGAGAAGGCAGGGCCAGTGAATGCAACAAGGGGATCAGCAATAAGCCAGATAAAGGGAGTGGTTGGGGAAGATGTCTCTTGAGGGAACACTCACAAGATAGAAACTAAAGAAAAGAGAATGATAGATCTAATATAGAGATGCCAAGGCACATGCGAATTCTATAGGTGTATGAGTAAGAGAGATGGAAAGACAGGAAAATCCAGTTATTTACACTTTGGATGTGGTAGAGTTCTGCATGAGGGAAATGTCTTAAGAATGGACATGGGAAAGGATGGTCAAAATGGAACATAATTGGAGGCTAACAGTAACCAACAGAAAATTATTAAGGAATACCAGGAAAACAGCATCCAAATAATGGAATATCCATATAAGAAATACTACTCAACAATTAAGGAAAAATGAACTATTGGTAAACACAACTTAGATGAATCTCAAAGGCATTGCTAAGTGAAAGAAACTAATCTCAAAAAGTTGCACACAGTCTGATTTTTGTTACATGACATTCTTGAGAAGAGAAAACGATAGTGATAGAAAACAGATTAGTGATTTGCAGGGGTTACAGGTGGGATGTATAATTCTGCAAGGTAGTGCGAGAAAGTTACTTTTGGGGTGTTAACAGTTCTGCATCCTGAACAACTCAATTTTTCAGTCTGCTAATTAAGACAGAGAAGGAGAAAACCAGATGCAACAATACCTTTGTTTTTCAAATGGAGAAAATAAAGATCGAGGTGAGATCTGGAGAGAATCAGAAGGGTACATAGTGTTTCTAGAGATTTCTCCCCCCTACACACACATATACACCCATGCATGCAGACTCATGCTTATGCCCACAAACCACCTATGAAGGAAGGGGAAGAAGATACGACCCAGAAAAAGAAGACTTTTAGAGGTTTAGCAAATATATTGAAAATATATTTTTCAGATTTCAGGCAAAAAAGAAAAGGCAAAGAAAGAAAAATTGCAACATCTTCATCACCATGTTTAAATTATTAAGTGTCTAAAACTATCACTTTTTATTCATAAATAAAATTGTTAAAAATTCTGTGTCCCTAAACAGGGTGTTTGAACGCTGTGTGTTGCTTAGATTTGTTTGTCCCATCTCAAGAACTGCTATGTGGATATAAATATGCAACAAATTGATTCATGGAGAGCTCTTAAAATAATACCTGAAACATGGGGCGCCTGGAGGGCTCAGTCGTTAAGCGTCTGCCTTCGGCTCAGGTCATGATCCCAGGGCCCTGGGATCCAGCCCCGCATCGGGCTCCCTGCTCCACGGAAAGCCTGCTTCTCCCTCTCCCACTTTCCCTGCTTGTGTTCCCCCCTCTCGCTCTGTCTCTCTCTGTCAAATAAAGAAATAAAATCTTAAAAAAAAAAAAAAAGAAGAATACCCGAAACAGGATGTTTGCTGTGACTCTGAGACATTGAAATCTGTCGTGGATTAAATAAATCGGCCCTTACCACACAAATAAAATTGTTTATCTTTTTCTAAAGAACTGCATTGACGGCTTTGGAGGTTTGCAGAATGGTAGGCAGTCATCCTTAGGGATATCATAAGCTGATGGGGGAACACAATTGCTGCCCTTGCTGAATTCTGAATGTCATCCCAATATTCTTTCAATGATGTTCTTTATTAGCTTAAGAAAGCCAGGGTCAATTTTTTTTAACTTGCAACTGCTTTTGCTTATAAAGATTTCTGAATATTACAGTAAGTCTTATCAATGGTATTTTTCCACACTGGAGATCCTCTGGCTCTTCATTGCTAGAGAATGCATCTCCAGATATAACGCATTTAAGGAAAGGATGATGAAAGTGTAAGACTGGAGGCAATTGATACAGGCTTTTTCTAGTGAAAATAGCAGATGAGGTTTTTCCATGTTGAAATTACTGGAATATTCTTAGAGTCCTTACTCCCTGGATATGACATCAGTATGGAAAGTTTCTTAGGTAAGGCAGACTGAATTTAGACTGGACTGGTTATTTCGTGGGCTCTGTACATAAGCTTTGAATAAGAAACTAGGGGATTGGGAAGGGTCCAACTAGAAGAGCCAACCTAGGTTCTTAGCAGCCTTTTCAGAATATAGAAATATTTAGGTCACATGCCTATAACTAGTCTAGCTCCACATAGTAGCATAGAACTAACAGTAGATGGGTAAGGTAATTATTATCACCTATAACATGAACAACAGACAATACACCATCACTCAACCAAAATGAACAGCATAAAACCTTACAAGATTTTGAACAAAATGGAGGGACGAAACTATTCCATCAGTGCATACCATTACTTGTGCCGGGTTTTCTGACTTGATTAGCAGAAAAATTTCAAGTGAAAAAGGCCTGAGTTCTTTTATGTTAGAGAAGCAAGCAAGGGGAGATGGAAACAAAAGATATCTAAATCTATACTCCATTTTTACAGAAGAAAAATATCGGGAGGTGAAGTAGAAAGCCAGAAAGAAGAAAAATTAGTATGTTGGTGTTCAGCAGCCATTGGGAAGAGAACAAAGTGTGCTAGAAGTTCTGGCTTCAACTGGCTGATAGGAAATTGGTGGCTTGCTATTTGGCTTTTGAGCTGTATCAGTTTCCATTTAAGAAAATCCACTAATATACTGAGGGAAAGTGAAGCTCTAGATGTAAGCTTTCTAGAGTTCTATACATTTGCTAGTTTTCCTCACTGAAATTCATTTACTTTTAGAGCAACATCATTTGGATTACAGTTAGATTCAAACATAGAGATGGGAAGATGAAAAACAGATCATTCTAATTATCATTTATATAACACACAAAATACACTTCCAGCTGCACGTCTTCCTTCAGATGAACTGTCTTTGATCCAGGCTATGTTTAGTCACTTATCTGACATTTTCTGAAGTAGTACTTCTTCTCTCTTCACATACAAGATCTGGAATGCCCCATCCCACCTCTATCCTATAACCCATTTTCCCAAGATCACCCGCATTATATGTGTATAATATATATTGTAATAAAACATTCTATATATTCTATTCCAATATGCATTCTAATACATATATTGGAATACATACACAGAATATATATATTATATTCTAATATAATAATATTATATTCTAATAACACAATCTATATATATTCTATTCTAATATATATATTCTAATACAGGTATAATATTAGAATACATATCTGCTCAAGTCAACTTATAGCTTTATGTAATAATTAAAATCTCATCTAGCTCTGAAAAAAGACACCGAAATGAAAAACTCCCAAAGATCTCAAGATTATGAAATAAAAGCTCAAGCCCTACTGTGCACAGAAAATAGGCAAATGAAGCTTCTCTGAATTTGCTCGGTCTTGATACTATATATAATGGGGTTCATTAATGGAGGAAACAGAAAGTAGACATAGCTCATGGTAATGTGGACCACATGTGGTTCATGCTTCCCAAACCTGTGGATGAAAGTCAGGCCAATCACAGTAATATAAAACACCAGAACACAGCTAATATGGGAGACACGGGTGTAAAGGGCCTTAGCTCGCTCCTCTCCAGAGGCGATGCCCATAACTGTCTTCAGGATTAAAATATAAGAGAAGAGGATAATCAAAGCATCTAGGAAGAAAGTCAAAGCAACAAGAATCACTGGGTACACATGATTAAATGTAATATCAGCACAGACGAGTTTCATGACATCTTGGTGGAGGCAAAAGGCATGGGAAAGAACATGGGAACGACAGTATGGGAACCAGTAGAGTGGCACGATTGGAGGCACAAGGGATAAAAAGCCCCTCATTAGTACCCCCAATCCTGGTTTCATTACCCAGGAATTGGTAAGAATGGAGTTATACCTCAGAGGGGTGCAGATGGCGATGAATCGGTCATAGGCCATGACAAGCAAGGCACCTGATTCCATAATAGAAAGGGAGTGAGTAATATAAGCCTGCAGGAAGCCGGCTCCGTGGCTCATCTCCCGGTCACTCATCCATACGACCCCCATTACAGTAGGCATTGTTGTCAATGTCACATCAGATCTGTGCCTGCCAGCATGGCAAGGAAATAGTACATGGGTTCATGGAGGCTGTGGTCATCCTTGATGAGGTAGAGGAGCGTGCCATTGCCAAGAAGCACAGAGACGTAGACTGCAAAGAAGGGGATGGAGATACAGTGATGTGCAACCTCCAGACCTGGGAAGCCAGTCAGCAAAAAGGGGGCAGTGCTAGTATTGGGTCACATACTATGTCCACAAGTGAAAATCAGCTTTCTAGAAGCCTTTAACCCAGGAGCCTAGATTTTTTACTGGTATTATACCACAGAAGCCTCAATCACAATCTTCATACTTGGAGATAATTAATTGGCATGTAACTATAACTCCACAAGTATTTTTCTGCAGAAGAAGAATAGAGGGTTGCAGGTTACACTTGAGATAAAGAATGTTAGTCTTTCCCTAAGTAGAAAAAAATATTCAGTTAATAGTTAAAATTTTCTCAAATTAAATGAAACGTTTTCCAATAATTTTTCTTACATCAGGTCCAGCTATTGTGTGTATGCTTAAAATTTTTCCACTAACAGTGTATAATAATAATGAATAAGGTAAATAAGTACAAGTGGATAATAATCTTACTTAGCTGCTTTCTTGCTATGACCGCTAAGTTTCTGGACACACTTAACTTTGATTTTGCTTTTATCTTTCATAATCATGATAAATACATACTTGTCAGTTAGAAAAACTTGCCTTCGTTTGTTTTTGAAATTGAATGTTGGTGTTTTATGGAACACAGGCCACCACCCTTTTTAATTGCTTTGTTGCTCCAACAGTTAGTTAATTACCCCTTTTTAGAGTTTGTCTACCAGAAGTGTGGGCCGCAGACCAGCCGCAACAAACAAGCACAGGGAGTTGTTAGACATGTGGCCTTAGACTCTACCTCCAACCCACTGAACCAAAATTTGCCTTTGATCATAATCCCCAAGTGATTCAGGTGTACAGGAATATCTGAGAATCACTGCCCTAAACATTTCATATCTATTCCATCTTTGGAGATTCATGTTTTTGGATTCTTCCACCTGGGTGGTTTCTTTGTTCCTGTCAAATATCCTCACGCAATGTTTTTTTCATAGCTGCTTTATTCACTGGTTCTCTTTCTGCTTCTTGTCTTTCCAAAATCATTTGACTTAATTGAATGTTCAGATTCTTTCTCTATGTCTCCTCTTACCTGTTAGCTCCTTTTCCTCCAATACCTCACTTCTGATGAGCTGTTGCTCATGTGACTGGTCACATTATAATGTTCCTACAGCCTAAAGACGTCAGTCATCTCTACTACTTCCACATTCTTGGTGGCAACAACCCCAAATAAAGAACCTATTACCTTTTATGCTACAGTCTCACTTCAACATAAATTCAGAAATAGAACACTTCTGCATAAAATGTCCCTAATATCAGAAATAAATCAGAATCAGGACAATTCACAAAGAATGTAACTCTTGTGTAAGAAAGTGCTCTGAGGGGTGCCTGGGTGGCTCAGTCAGTTAAGCGTCTGCCTTCAGCTCAGGTCATGATCCCAGGGTCCTGGGATCGAGCCCCGCATCAGGCTCCCTACTCGGCGGGGAGCCTGCTTCTTCCTCTCCCACCCCACCTTCTTGTGCTTTCTCTCTCGCTGTGTCTCTCTGTCAAATAAATAAATAAAATATTTAAAAAAAAAAGAAAAAGAAAATGCTCTGAAGTTAAATCTGTATGGGCATGGCACTCACCGAGACAGAAATCACCAATTCTAGGAGTTCCCTAAAATTAAAGCATGTCAAATCATATACAGGTTTAAATTAGTATTACTATACAAATGTTGTTCTATCCCTGAAAGCTGCCTGAGGTTTAAAAGCAGGGATGAGAAAACAACATGTCAGAGGAAGAGAAAGCTGTTGGGAGAGGTAGTGAATTAGAGATATCTATTCTAAAGGGGAAAATAGCAAAAACAAAACAAAATGAAACAAAAACAAAAACAAAAAACCCCATAAGGTCATGAATTTAATTTATTAAAGAAAAGTAATTCAGAATCATTAAACTATATTTCCAGACTGTAAGCTTCCCCTTAAAAGTTAATTAGGTCTTGGGACACCTGGGTGGTTCAGTCTGTTAAGCATCTGCTTTCGGCTCAGGTCATGATCCCAGTGTCCTGGAATCAAGTGCCGCATCTGCCTCCCTGCTCAGCGGGGGAGTCTGCTCCTCCCTCTGCCTGCCACTCCCCCTGCTTATGTGCTCTCTCTCTCTCTCTCTCTCTGGCAAATAAATAAATAAAATAAAATAAAAATCAATTAGGTCTTTTCGGAAACTGGTAATAAAATGTCCAAGACCAACAAGGACATAAGATTTTACTATTTTTATGAGCAGAAAAATGAGAAACAGGGGGACTGTATTTTCTTCTATTTCTAGGCTTGCATCAGAAAAATAAGATACACAGAAGGCTATGATAGCTCTAAGAATGTAAAACCAGGACACGTTCCTGAGCCTTTGGAATAAAGGGAAAACCTGTCCAGGATGAAAAGAGAAACCTGATATTTGTCCAGGAGCAGGTGTGTGGGGCTTCCAGGGGTACAAGATACTGTCATCAAACTGAGGCCACTACAGACAGTTTCTTCAGGGCTGGGACTATACTTCATGCATCCTCCTAAGCTTGCATTAGGTAGCGAAAGTTCCATAAATATGGCTTGGCTATAAATGGGTTGATTTATTGACAAACGTTGAGAAAATTACATCAGGTACACAAGAATTAATTTGTCTAGGTGTAGAGAGGAAAGCTACGGTCTTGAAGATGATAGGCAGTTCCCAACTCAGGACATGTATTTTCTTTAGTGACTTCCTAAAGTCCTGGGGGAACTGTGTTATTAATATCTGATGAACTGTCCTTAAAGGACACTGTACACCTGAAGGTGCAGATAACCAGTGAAAGCACCATCCCTCGGTATCATCTGGGACAAGTGGAAAGATTACTATTTAGAATGTGCAGATTATGAGTGAGCACACACCACATGACTGCTACTATATTGATTGCTGAGAAAACCTTTTCATGAGCACAGTCTCTGTCCTGAAGAATCTCACAATACACACCAGCAGAGTTTGTAACTGGCCTTGATCACTGTGCAGTTGTATGCAAAGTATTGCCAATGAATGTCTCAACAGGGTCCCTAATGCTGAAAACATCTAGATGATTTATCCACCATGATTTTCATGTTATGATCTTTTTCTAGGTAAATGGGATTCCTAGACTTGTAACAACAACAACAACAACAACAACAACAACAACAACAACAACTCACACACACACAGATCCATAGAAACAGACCAAACTGCTCAGTCTGAGAGCGCAGCTTGACTCTCGGTAGATATGGGGGCAGGAAAGACGCAGAGGAGGCTTGGGAGTATGAGGAATAAAGGATAGGAACGGTACGTGGACATCAAAAGGGAAGAGTGAGTAATGAATCCATCACAAAGGCCCAAGGTAAGGTGAGGGCGCCTGGGTGGCTCAGTCGGTTAAGCGACTGCTTTCGGCTCGGGTCATGATCCCGGAGTCCCCGGATCGAGTCCCACATCGGGCTCCCGGCTCAGCGGGGAGCCTGCTTCTCTTTCTGACCTTCTCCCCTCTCATGCTGTTTCTCTCTCTCTCAAATAAGTAAATAAAATCTTTAAAAACAAAACGAAAACAAAAACAAATGCACAGGTGACCAGAGAGGAGAGTGTTAGACCCACTCCCCCTCATTTGCTCTTTTCATCTACTCCCTTCCTCCTGAATGGAATGAGGTATAAGCTCTATAGGTACAAGAGTGATGGGCCAGAGACAGTCTCAGGTTTTCTATTTTTCCCAGCGAGTCTCACATGCCCTTTCTAAGACAGCGGTTCCTAACGTGTACGCACACACATCCTTCTATGCAGTCCTCTGGAAAACTTTCTTAAGTGCTTCTTTTGACTGTATATAATATCAGAAAGGAAAGGAGTCATTCCCTGTTTCTGTTCCTGGCACTCATCCACTCCAGCCTTGTTGCTGTAATAGGGACTTGTTCCTTGCCTTCTCTGAAGACCAGGTTTAGATGTTTCCCTCACATAGCCCCCTCAGGAGGCCCCATTAGAAAGCTTATATATGTAGGAATCACTTCCCCCGGAGTTAGCTTTACAGCCACTCTGGAGACCCCTTGATCTCTCTTCCCTCTTTCATCTTTCTGGTAGTAGCTGGGCCACTTAATCAATGTCCTCAGGTCATTCATGCATCTCCCAAAGGATGTGGGAGGAAGACTGGAAACTCAGACACCAGCAGAGGTGGAGGAATATCAGGACTTAGTTATGTGATCCTCCCTCCTCTGAATCCTCGGCATCAGGGTTTAAGAAATCCATGCATGTCCTTCCTGTTGTCTACCTTAAGTACCACAGGTATACCAGTTTCTCTGAGGGATCACATGTACCATTGTTGATCCTGCAGCTATGAATTCCAACTGTATTTTTGTCATTTCTGTTCCTTTGCGGAAATAAGTTCTGATTCAGAAAGAACATGAGTGAATTTCTTAATAGCCATGTGTATGGGGACAGTCAACCTTTTGTCTGAAAAATTACCTTATTTTTAGATCATTAGCCTTTTTGTGTCAGCTTCACAATGAACAGAGCAGAATATGATGGGCAGCAGAAAGAAAATATTTACATTTCCTTTATTTTGTTAAGTTTTTTTCGGACGAGTATAAAAGAATAAAATGTCTAGGATTAATTTAAAATAAGCCAAAACAAACAATGAAACACACAAAACACATAGGATACTGGCATAAGAGTTTCCAGAGAACTGAAAATAAAACTGTCTTCGTTGTCAAGGTAAATGAAGACAAGAAGGAGTCAAAAATACAAGTGTCAATGGACTGGTTGTCCTGGTGTCCTCATAGGGGAAAGCTATACTGGGAGTGGCCGAGGGAGAAGCTTGAAGGAACATTATCATTTCCAAAGGCTATTTAAAACTTACAATTTTTATTCATATTAACGATGTATTTCATCGTGTGAAAGAATCATCATATATTAAATGATTTCCTACTGGCTTAATGTTCTTCCCTTCTGTTTTAGTGCTGATGGGTAGAAATTTTTAGATGTCTGGCTTTGCCAATACAATGATATTAATATAATTAACATGACATATGAATGCCTATAGCATGCATTTTATTATTCTTAATTGATAGATAACTGAGGCTCAGATATTAAATGATTTGCTCAAGATCACAAAGGTTTTAAGTGAAGGAGGCAAGAGTAGATGTGCTGCTTTCTTCCAAGACTACATTCTTTCTACCACCCTGTGATTTTTTTTTTTACAAATTTTCCATATTTCCTAAGAATAAATTGATGCAAGTAAATTTACTGATTAGTCAGAGGTATAATATGATTACCGTTTCAGCCTTTTTAAATGTAATGGTTGTTCCATATATCTAGATATACTCTATCCATTTTATTTGGGGAAATTTGAGAACACAGTATATATTGTAAAAGATAGAATATAATTTCATAGATAATAAGATGGTATAATAAAATTGATTGGTCACTATATTTCTATGAAATCTTAAATTTTTAAGGTACTTTTGCACACAGACAGACAGATGATAAAAAATAAAGATCATGCCCATTACATTCTCTTTAAATAGTTTATAACTATGGAATTACCTTGTATATTTCATTGGTTTTTTTTAATTCATTTCTAGGTATCACTCTATTAGAGACACTTATTATGTTAGTCTTACTTATATCACCATTGCCTTGATTTTTTTAAATGTATTTTTCCCTTGATTTTAAGTTCTTGTTATATATTCTTTTATTTTTTAATTTTTAAACTCCCTGGACTACACAGGTCAATTGATCTATTATTCTCTTCTCCCTCATAGACTCAAATGAGAAAAAAAGCTAGGTGAATTAAGAATGGAATCAAACAGTGAAGGAAGATCCTAATCAATAGTTTTCACAGATTATTTTATAAATAGCCATTTCCAATGGAGAAATAATTTCCTTTACAAGAGAATCTGTTGTTTATAGGAAACCATTCCAGTGATCCCGGTAAGACATAAGGATATGCAATTCCTTCTCCAGTCAGGAAAAAAAAATGTCATGGACTAATTTCATTGAATGAATACATTAGCATTCTCTCTGCCAACATATTTTCTATAATTTTGCTGAATGTACATCATTCTCTCTATCCCTCTTTATCTTTTGATGGACTAATAAAATGTAAGTTTTCCTCCCATATTGCTGATGTACAGATTCTCATCATGTTTACTCCCGCATGGAATAAAATGCATGGGAGGCCCTAAAAGAACTTTCCTTAAATATCTTTTGTGTTTCAAGCCCATACAATTACAATATTTCCTGAAAATAGTTTATTTCACCGCCATTCCCTCAGTCCAGAATAAGACAAAATGTTGCCCCTGTGTACATATTAGAATGCTTCTTTGACTAATATCCTTTTTCATTAAGCATATGTAAAGGTTATGAACTGTAGAACACAGAACAAAAACTCAGGTGTGCAAGAAATGGAACTTTATTTTATGGTAGTGGCTTGAAGTCCTCATCCCCTAAGTTTGAAGACACCAGATATCAGCAACTCAGAGCCTTCTCATTAATCTATCTATGGTGGGCATCTAGCTATACTGGGATCTGCTAGGATCCAAGTTCTTCTTTGGCCTTGGGTGGTTTTGGCAGCAAGCCCTCTCTTGGTCTGAATATCTTATTCTCATTTCTTTCTTTTTTAAATTTAAATTCAATTAACCAACATATAATACATCATTAGTTCCAGACGTAGGGTTCAGTAATTCATCAGTTGCCTATAACACCCAGTTCTCATTCTCATTTATTTCTGATCCACTCTAGCACCATGCAATACCAGTAGGGTTGTCTAAGACCCTCTGTGATCTCTGATGTGCTCTCAGGCATACAAAAAATGTTTAACTGTCTTCCACAAAATGCCAGGGAGCTCTTGCAAGCTAACTCATTCCCCTCTCAATTTATAGACTCTGCAACTATTTCAAATATCATTAGCCTCAGGTAACCATGAAGACAATTCTGCCAGATGAGAAAATGACAGTATGTAGCAAACCAACATACCAAACAGAGCAACAGGACTAAGGTCAATGTCCTTGGGAGTATGATGGGGGCAAGGGGCTAAGAATCAGAGCAATGAGTATGTGTCTTTTAAATGACAGGAATGCTAGTCCTTTTGATTGTAAGCCACATTGGCCTCATATAGTCCGTTCTCCCAAGAAACCCATCCCGTAGTGGGTAGAGACTCCAAGGTAAATAGATTAGAATCAAATTCTATGGAAAGAGAGAAGGCGACTGATACCATTCCTTATCTGCTTGATCTTAATACCATAGATTATTGGATTCATAAATGAGGGGAAGAAGAAGTAGATATAGCTCATGATAATATGAACTACATGTGGCACATATTGCCCAAATCGATGAATGAGGGTCAGCCCAGTCACGGTGACATAAAAAACCAGAACACAGCTAATATGGGAGACACAAGTGTTTAGAGCCTTAGCCTGTTCCTTAACTGAGGCAATTCTCATGACACTATTAAGGATTAGAATATAAGAGATAAGGATAAGCACAGAGTCCAAGAAACAAGTTAATGAGACCAACACTATAGGAGAGAGTCTATTGAAGGTGATGTCGGCACAGGCCAGTTTGATCACATCCTGGTGCAAGCAGAAGGCATGGGACAGGACATGGGATTTGCAGTAGGGGAATCCAGAGAGGGTGGTGATTATGGGAGCAATAAGTATAAAGTCCCTCATTAGGACCCCCAGACCTATCTTCACCACCTTAGCATTGGTGAAAATGGAGGTGTATCTCAGGGGATTGCAGATGGCAATAAAACGATCATAGGCCATAACGAGCAAGACTCCAGACTCCACACATTAGATAGACCTGAAAGTAGCAGGCTCCATGGCTGATTGCCCTGTGATCAAGCCACAGAACACCCAGCACAGTGGGCATTGTTGTCAAAGTCACTCCAAGGTCCGTGGCTGCCAATGTAGCCAAAAAGTAGTACATTGGCTCATGGAGAGTGTGGTCTACTCTGATAAGGAAGAGGAGGGTACCATTGCTGAGGAGTATGGAGACATAAATGACAAAGAAGGAGACGGAAATCCAAGGATGAAATAGCTCCAGACCTGGGAAGCCAGTCAGTAGAAAAGGAGCAGTACTGATGTTGGACCACATGGTGGATCCCTGAGAAGAAACAAAAAAAAAGCTCTCTCTAGACCAAAACTGTTCAGTAGAAATATAATTTGAGCCATGCACGTGATTTTAAATTTTCCAGTAGCCACATTAAAAAGAGTAAAAAGAAAAAAGTTAAAAGTAATTTTAATATTACATTTTATTTAATCCACTATCTCTTAAATGTAGTCCATCTGTATCTTTGTCCATCTCTAGTTCTGTCATCTAGTTTCTTCTCTCTATTGTGAACATATTTTATATTATAGGAAAGAAGTTGGTCTTTCCATTTTAGATCCACCATTCATATTCTGTTCATTGATTCAACAAATAGGAATTAATGATACCTACATGAATGAGGAAGTTGACTTGGCATCAAGGACACAAACCTCATGGTCTTGTCACAAAAATATGCTCTCTTGGGATGATACCATATTTACATGAGTTGTAGTTCACACTATAATATTTTGTATGGATAAGTATATTATGCAACCCCACAGGACCAACACACTCAGAAAGCCCCAGAGAGGGGTGTCTGAAGTCTGTCCAGGTGCCTCCTAACCTCCTGGGACTGTTACATTGATAAACTTTATGGAATTTACAACTTCCTGCTTCAAGGAAGAATTGAATTTGGTGCTGAAGACAGCAGATGGAAACTTAGAAGTGACTTTTTTCAATTCCTAACTTTTACCTAAAGACAATCGTATCTATCTCACTAAAATGAAACGAGCTAGCAAGCCATGAAAAGACAGGGTGGACCAAATCTAATCACATGAGCCCTTAAAAGCAAAGATTTTTCACTAGTGGTGAAAAATTTAGACTAGTGGTGAAATGAGAACCTGAAATGATTCAACGTTTGAGAAAAAATTGACAGATAGTTACTAGTTTGAAGATCTAGGGGGCCACATGAGAAAGAATTCAGGCAGTTTCTAGGAGCAAAGAGAGGGTCCCAGATGACAGCCTGCAAAAAAGTATGGACATCATTCTTAGTGCCATAAGGAAATATATTCTGCCAACAACATGAATTCATTTGGAAGTGGATTCTTCCCTAGAAATTTCATACAAGACCCCAGCCCAGCTGTTGCTTTATGACAACCTAAACAGAGAACCAATCAAGACTACCAGACTCTGACCTACACAACTGTGGTATTATAAACAAGTGTTGTGAGCAGTGCAGTTCATGGTCATTTATTACACAGCAATAGAAAACTAGTGCACTAGCATTGAATATTAAACTAATATTTGAAGAGTTTATGCAAGTTACTTATTGTGTCAATTAGCCAATGTAAAAAAAAAATTGCTACATGACAAAGCCCTGTGTGGCTTCAGTGGCTTACATTAAACAATTACTTTTGTATTCACATATATGGTTCAGCTAATTCCGGTCGGCCTTGGCTAGACAGGTCTGGTGATTTCTGCTTTTCTTGCATATGCACCTAGGATTCAGCTGGATGTCATCTCCATCCCGTCATTTTCCTATTCCCTCCTTCTTATGCGCATTACACTTTTATTGGGTTTAAATCTTATCCCTCACTTTGTCCTCTCCCTGTAGCTAAGTCCCATATGTCTCTTCCCCATCACGCATGCTCTAGTACAAACCTTAATGCAATATGTTTTACATTTTAGTACCAGTCTCTCAGACCTAAGCACTCTAATTAATTCAATCCAATTAAAACATGGATGTATTTTCAATCCAATGCTAACATTGCTTTCCTTATTGACTGTTCTATGAATACATCAGTCTTCCTGGAAGCAAAGACAGATTTTGATATAGATTACCAGGTCCTTAATGAAATATCAATGGTCTTATTTTTAACAGGGTGATACACTAACTCGCTGGTAAGCTGATAGTTAAGCTGATTTATGTATTGACATTGACTTCCAAATGCTACTTACTGACACACTAATTGGTTAATGTGTAAGCTGACTGACTGAAGCACAGCCATTCACCAAGCAAACGTCCAGTTAAGAGTCACCAATAACTTACCAACACCCTGCATATGTGGTCACCATCAAACCCTCCAGACTCCAATTTTTTCTCAATGGTGGACATTCCTCGCCAGTCCTGACTGTATCTTACCCCCAGTGGAGCTCTTACACTGTGCTTATTCCCAAGACTTAAAGGAACAACAACTCTTAAGGATAAGCATTGGGGTAAGAACACACACACACACACACACACACACACACACACACAGTTTTGTCTTATAACTGAGAATTAGTCAAATTACTGAAGGCATAAAGTACAAAGAAGAGGAAAGAGAGGACAGAAAGGTAACATAGGGAGATGTGAGCAAAAGAAAACTGAACATTGAGAATAGTACCAAGAGGAGGGAAAGATGTGATATCGAAACCTGTATGTGTCATGTGACCCTGCCCTGCACCTGTACTCCCAACACCAGTCTCTCTTCCTCTGCCTACCTCACCCAAAGAATATTCTTATTGTAGGAAAAATATTCTTGATAGCTCTGGGCTAATAAGAAAATCTAGGTAGCAACCTGGATCTCTTTTTTTGTTTCTTTGTTTGTTTTTAAATTTTTATTTAAATTCGAGTTAAGATGTAGTGTAATATTGGTTTCAGGAGTAGAATTTAGTGATTCATCATTTACATATAACCACCCAGTGCTCATCACAACAAGTGCCCTCCTTAATACCTATCACCCATTTAGCCCATCCCCCACCCAACATATTCATCATTCTTTTTTTTACTTTAAATTTTTATTGTTCTGTTAATCACCATACATTACATCATTAGCTTTTGATGTAGTGTTCCATGATTCATTGTTTGTGCATAACACCCAGTGCTCCACGCAGAATGTGCCCTCTTTAATACCCATCACCAGGTTAACCCATCCCCCCACCCCTCTCCCCTCTAGAACCCTCAGTTTGTTTTTCAGAGTTCATTGTCTCTCATGGTTCGTCTCCCCCTCCAATTTACTCCCCTTCATTCTTCCCCTCCTGCTATCTTCTTCTTTTTTTTTTCTTAACATATATTGCATTATTTGTTTCAGAGGTACAGGTCTGTGTTTCAATAGTCTTACACAATTCACAGCGTTCACCATAGCACATACCCTCCCCAATGTCTATCACCCAGCCACCCCGTCCCTCCCACCCCCCCCACCACTCCAGCAACCCTCAGTTTGTTTCCTGAGATTAAGAATTCCTCATATCAGTGAGCTCATATGATACATGTCTTTCTCTGATTGACTTATTTCACTCAGCATACCACCCTCCAGTTCCATCCACGTCGTTGCAAATGGCAAGATCTCATTCCTTTTGGTGACTGCATAATATTCCATTGTTTATATATACCACCTCTTCTTTATCCATTCATCTGTTGATGGACATCTTGGCTCTTTCCAGTTTGGCTATTGTGGACATTGCTGCTATAAACATTGGGGTGCACGTACCCCTTCGGATCCCTACATTTGTATCTTTGTGGTAAACGCCCAGTAGTGCAATTGATGGATCGTATGGTAGCTCTATTTTCAACTGTTTGAGGAACCTCCATACTGTTCTCCAGACTGGTTGCACCAGCTTGCATTCCCACCAAAAGTGTAGGAGGGTTCCCCTTTCTCTGCATCCCCGCCAACATCTGTCGTTTCCTGACTTGTTAATTTTAGCCATTCTGACGGGTGTGAGGTGGTATCTCATTGAGGTTTTGATTTGGATTTCCCTGATGCCGAGCGATGTTGAGGACTTTTTCATGCGTCTGTTGGCCATTGGGATGTCTTCTTTGGAGAAGTGTCTGTTCATGTCTTCTGCCCATTTCTTGGTTGCATTATTTGTTCTTTGGGTGTTGAGTTTGATAAGTTCTTTATAGATTTTGGATACTAGCCCTTTATCTGATATGTCATTGGCAAATATTTTCTCCCATTCTGTCCGTTGTCTTTTGGTTTTGTGGACTGTTTCTTTTGCTGTGCAAAAGGTTTTTATCTTGATGAAATCCCAATAGTTCATTTTTGCCCTTGCCTCCCTTGCCTTTGGCGATGTTTCTAGGAAGAAGTTGCTGTGGCTGAGGTCAATGAGGTTGCTGCCTGTGTTCTCCTTTAGGATTTTGATGGACTCCTGTCTCACATTTAGGTCTTTCAACCATTTGGAGTCTATTTTTGTGTGTGGTGTAAGGAAATGGTCCAGTTTCATTCTTCTGCATGTGGCTGTCCAATTTTCCCAACACCATTTGCAACCTGGATCTCTTGATTATTCACATCTGCACCCATGATTTCAAACAATAACAAAAGAAGACAAAACAAAAATGCACTGGGTAGCTCGAGGAGTCAATATTTCCTAGGGAGCTGAACTTTTTTTTTTAATTTTATTATGTTAATCACTATACGTTACATCATTAGTTTTTGATGCAGTGTTCCATGATTCATTGTTTGCGTATAACACCCAGTGCTCCATTCAATACATGCCATCTTTAATACCCATCACCAGGCTAACCCATCTCCCCAAACCCCTCCCCTCTAGAACCCTCAGTTTGTTTCTCAGAGTCCATAGTCTCTCATAGTTTGTCTCCCCCCCATTCCCCTTCCCTTCATTTTACTCTTCCTACTATCTTCTTTTTTTAACATATAAGTTATTATTTATTTCAGAGGTACAGGTCTGTGATTCAACAGTCTTACACAATTTACAGCAGGAGCTGAACTTTTATGTGGCAATCTGTTACACTGGACACAGCCCCAGCCCATGGATACACACAGATTTCCCCACTCCTGTATTCACCATCTTGCAATGTCTGCATAAAGGAAGAGGAGTCCAAGAAGAGCAGTCATCTTCAATTCCTTCTTTATTATCTCCATCCTATTCTCTCATGGTCACCAGAGCCATACCTGGGGCACCAGAAATTAAGGGGAGAGATAATTGTGGTCTTGATATAGAACCTGATGCCCATATTATCTTTGAAGACTGCTGATAGGATTAATTGGTGAAGCTATTTGTATAGAAAAATGCTTCCCCAGGGTCCCTTTGGCTGCTGGATAATTAAGCTTCTGGGATATCTTCTCCTGGCCTCCTCTGGGGAAGGATGAGGGCCCCCAGAGCTGTGTCCTATAACTCCACATTGTCACTACAGACAGAAAGCAGAATTGTAGCTTCATTTAGCAGATGGAAATTGTGCTGTCAAATCACCTTTGTCCTTTCTGATCCCCACCTGAACAGAGAAGATACCATCAAAATTGCATTTGACATTGTCATTTCTGAATCCAGGAGCAAGTAATCTCACTAAACTTAGATGATGTTTGATAATTCTCTGACAATTACCTTCCTTTGGTTTCAGATGAGATCACTTATTACACTGTTTCATCCATGCATTCTTAAAGTGATATTATCTCACAAATGAGTCTAATTACTGATAAATTCTTTCAAACAGTAAGCTTTATATCTTCCTCTTAGTAAGTCTTATCCAGAGATCATAGTTCTTAGGTTTGGAACCATGTAAGTTAAGTAAAAGCTCTTTTACTTTAAATAATAATGAAGTGAAGTAGTGGACATGGAGAAGGTGTTCTTTCCATCCTTGACCTCCTCTGATAATTCATACTTGAGTAGAAAGGACTGTATTCACATTCTGACATGGATAAGGATCTGATGAACTCTTGTTTTGTCTTAGCTTTGTTTTCTAAATTTGTCCTGGAGCCTAGCCCAACTGTGAGACTTTAAAATGAGGATGGGTGCAATGTGGTAAACTATGTAGGTCACATTTTGGTTTCTGACATTTCAGATTCAGTTAAGTTCCTCCTGAACTCTCCTCTGCCCATAAGTCTTTCTGAAAGTCAGTAGGATTTGGGAAGTCATGATTAGGAGTCAGTCTCTGAGAATGAGTTGAGTCTGAATTTCCTTTCCCTGAAAACTCTGTATTAAATGCATACTTAAGGATGACTTGATTTGGGAAAGCCATATTTTGAGCTGAAAATGAGGTAACGTAGTGAGCACCTGAGATAATCCACATGATTTCAAGCTTTCCCTGTGTTTCATCAGTTGGAAGACTTACCTTCTCATCCACAGAGCTCCCCATCCTTGGGTGTAACTCCATTCCAGGAAGCACCACTTTCTCTAGAACTGGTAGAAGGTCATTTGCTGCAAGATGCCGCAGTCAGGATAACTTTCTACGTGAGACAGAGGACAAGTCACTGGAGAATGGGAGCAGCTGTTAGCCCATATCAACCAACACTCCAAGCAGCCAAGTTTGGGGGCACTGGAAGGAGGTGAGCAGGGCACCATTTCCTTAAGTGGCCATTAGCGTCTTGTCATGCATGTGTTTTCCAAACTTTATTCATTCCTTTCATATTTCCTACAACACTGCCTGTGAAGTATAGGATTCACAGTAGCATAATATCTCGGATTTGGAAGAACTTCCCATCTCATGTAATGAAAGCCTTTCTTTGATGTAGTGCTCCTGACAAGGATCATACAGTCAGTGCCTGTCTCCTTCTGGGTCACAGAGCTCAATCTTCATGGGAATATGTGTTTTGAAGATATTCAGATGGCCTCATCAGTAACAATATCTTATCTTTTGAGTTAAAATATTTTCCTCTGGCCTTACCTACCATTCCCCAGCAATGGTTCAGAGCTGCAGTGTCACACAGTTTAAGTCCTATTTATACCCTATAATATTTATAACATATCTGAAGGTAACATTCAGGCATTCTAAGTACCTTCACTAAGGATTCAGAGGAGTCTTTTTCCTAGGAATTGTTTACTATTTGTTAAGCAAGACTGTTTTGATGTCAAAGGCCTTCTTTTTTATATGGAGTTCAATTCTATTATCTGTCAGTCTTCAGCATTCCACCCTAGTCCATGCAGAGCCCATCTTTTAAATTTTTCCTCTGAAGGGTCCATCTCATCTTACTCATGTTTGTGGTGCTTCTTTACTGTTCTTACCGCCTGTCAGCTTAGTGACAAGCAATAGAACTATAGGGGCATAAACTTCTAAATTTCCTATAAAAATAAATTTTGTCTATGAGCTTATTCATAACAATGATACTTTCTGCAGATTTAGGCTATAAAATAAAAATTGGCTGACATTCTTTAATTGGATATAGAGACCCCTGGGTCCTTTAAACATTTCTAATACCTCTGAATATCTAATTTAATATAAAGCCTAGTAAGTATAAACTCATCTCCTTTCATTTACCCTATAAACATCTGCATCTCCTGAGAAAAAATCCAGGAATTATTTATTAATTAACAGAATGAATTCATCTGCCTCTCACTTGCCATTCGTTCATTTTATATTTGGAAGAGGAATAATCTGCTGACTTTTTAGATCAGGTTAAGGTTTTTCAATGTATCTCTCTAATATTTCTGACTCTCTTTCTGATGATTTTTAAGATTGGATTTTGTCTTTCATCCAGAGGAATGCATGATTAACCTTTCATTTTCTAACTCAAATTCATATCCTTATGGTAGATTATTCTTTAAATTATAGCTAATATAAAATTCTTTGGAAGAGCAAGGATAATACTGGCAAAGGCTTTTTCCTAATATATGTTCTAATAAGCCTTAAATCTCCTGTAACTACATGCTGATTATTCGTCTCATTAAGCACTAGTGAATTTATTTATCATGAAATTCTCCAATAGTAACTCCATACAGCTCTTTTTTTTTTTTTAAAGTATTCAGTGATGATAAGCTAAATTTCAGATTTCACCAACCTGTCCTGATAGAGATTCACTTATGGGCTGATGCGTTGGTCCAACAGACCACTCTGAAGTCCACCTTGCTTATGAATACAAAACATATTTGCAGTGTTTCCTGGGATATATTGTTGCAAATAGGTTGCTTTTGGTACCCTGCATTTTACCACAGATAAACCTATATTAGATCTACAGAAAACTAAATTTTGTGATGATAGTAACATACACCCAAGGAAGGGCGCTTATGTTGATTCATAAAACAGATTTTTAAGAAAAATAAATGTCTAGGTGGATTGCAGTCATTTGTAGTTCTTTTGTATAGATAAATAGAGGTATTCCTTTAATTTCTTCCCTGGTTCTCCCAATTCTGTTTTCCCCCTACAGCCTCTTTTCGATGAATTTGTTTCCTCAATTACTTGCAAATAAGAAATGAATTTCCTAAACAAGGGCAATTATTTCATTAATCATTGACCAAGTGGTCAGCCAGGTTTGCTTTCCTGAATTTTTTAGCTTTCATTTCCTGCATTTTGGGAAAATGGATAATGGGAAATAGAATGTAACTTACCATCGCGTGTGTGCACATGCGCGTGCACACACACACACACACAGTTTGGTATTCAAGCTGTGTTACTTGGATGTCATCAAGTGATAGGATGAAAAAACAGTAAATCATACAGTTGCTCTCTTTTTGTAAGCTCAGTCCTTTTACAATTGATGAAACAGGAAAGAGATGAGAGTTGTGGGTTTTCTTGTGCTGGGCTCCCTGTAAGTAAAACCTGAGACAGGGATTCAGATGTATACAATTTATTAATGAATACTCTCTGGAGACAGGGAGCAAGAAAAAACAGGGTAGGCAGGGGAAGGAGATAAGCAAGGACATAGTCCCAGCTGGAGTTTAGCTTTATGAGGGAAAATGTTGTTATTCGCCTGTGGTCTGCCTCCTGGGAAGCAGGGGTTATAATCTTGGTGAAGCAGTTCCAATTATCTTGGGACTAATAAGCTAGAGAAAGCAGCAAATGTGAGTGATGAGCAACTAACATTCATAGGAGCAAGGAGTAGGTGCACAGTTGTGTAAAGTGATCTGGACAAAGTACCAATCACATCAATAGCATCTTCTTTATAATTTTTCTCCTGGCTCACCTTCTTGTTTCTTTGACCTAACTGAGATGTAATGAAAACACAGCCTATTTTGACTTGAGTTGCAGTCCCTTCCCAACTCATCAGAAAATTTCAATCAAAATGGGCAGAAGACATGAACAGACACTTCTCAGAAGAAGACATACAAATGGCTAATAGACACATGAAAAAATGCTCATCATCATTAGCCATCAGGGAAATTTAAATCAAAACCACATAGAGATACCACCTTACACCAGTTAGAATGCCAAAAATTGACAAGGCAAGAAACAACAAATGTTGGAGAAGTTGTGGAGAAAGGGGAACCCTCTTACACTGTTGGTGGGAATGCAAGTTGGTACAGCCACTTTGGAAAACAGTGTGCAGGTGCCTCAGAAAATTAAAAATAGAGCTACCCTATGACCCAGCAATTGCACTACTGGGTATTTACCCCAAAGACACAGATGTACTGAAAAGAAGGGCCATATGCACCCCAATGTTCATAGCAGCAATGTCCACAATAGTCAAACTGTGGAAAGAGCCAAGATGCCCTTCAACAGATGAATGGATAAAGAAGATGTGGTCCACATATACAATGGAATATCACTCAGCCATCAGAAAGGATGAATACCCAACTTTTACATCAACATGGATGGGACTGGAGGAGATGATGCTAAGCGAAATAAGTCAAGCAGAGAAAGTCAATCATCATATGGTTTCCCTTATTTGTGGAACATAAGGAACAGCACAGAGGACATGAGGAGAAGGAAGGGAAAAATGAAGGGGGGGAATCGGAGGGAGAGATGAACCATGAGAGACTATGGACTCTGAGAAATAAACAGGGTTTTAGAGGGGAGGGAGTGGGGAATTGGTCAGCCCGGTGATGGGCATTAAGGAGGGTACATACAGCATGGAGCACTGAGTATTATATGAAAACAATGAATTGTGGAGCACTACATCAAAAACTAATGATGTATTGTATGGTGACTAACATAACATAATAAAATTAAATTAAAAACAAAAGAAGGGTGTGGAAATCCAGTGGTGAACTGCCTCCAAGCCCGGAAAACCAGCCAACAGGAAGGAATTGGAACTGCCATATGTTCGGTCTATCCAGAAGAGATGTCCTTTTTTCTTAGTTATTACCACAGAAATGCAGCTCCACTTTCAAGATATCACTCCAACTATATCATCTCAGAATTCTCTCTTAAAGGTAATAATGACATCAGTATAAGCCATTGTTTCTCAAAACATATTCTTAGGACAACTTGTATCTTCTGTGTTCTTAACTGCATATTCCAGGGACCATCCCCTACCCACTTAATTAAATCCTTGGTTCTTCATATGGTCATCTGCTTTCTAACAAGCTCCCAGGAAATTTCTGATACACACTACACTTAGAAACCATTTCCATCAACTATGCAGAAGAATCCATACTTGAAGGACTTCAAGGAACACAACCCTGACCTAACTATAATTGCCTTCACAATGAGTCCTAAACCATATTATCCTGCATATGTAGGACTTCTCTGAATCTCAACAAAGTCCCAGGAGTCTAAGAGAAAAAAGATATGGAAAGAAAAGCTGTACCACTACCACCATTGCTAAGGGGCAGACAGATAGAAGAAAGAGGTACTTTGCCTTCCTACTTCATGGATTAGTTTTGGGAAGACAAACATTATGTGCTTATTAGCCTCCTCCCAGTCACTATAGAGCTATTCACTATTCATTATAATAGCCTAGACTAATTGGAAGTTAGATAATTATAGAACCCTGGAGCTGGAATAAATGCTTAGGCCAGCCAAGGATATGGCTCATGACTGACTTTATCCTTCAGCTTGAAAAAATTTATCTTATTTCCATATAATTTCTTTCTCTTTCCTATTACTTTTCTGTAGAACCAGTATCATAACTCCTTAGAACCCGATTTCTCTCTTTTCAAGTTTTCCATTTGTATTTAAACATCCATCTTCTTGATCTCCTTCATTTTATATCCACCCATGCACTCTGAACCTGTCTTAGGCAGTAATAAATGAGAGCCTTATTGCTGCTTACAGTGTTGCCTCTTAGTGGAGGGAAGTGGTATGTCCTTTAAGAAGGTCTCAACACCTCTTCCATCACTAGATTATGGACTAGTTGAATATAGAAACCATGTTTTATTTGCCTTGCTCAACACCTAGTGAAGTACCTAACATGTTATGTAAATACATAAACCCATTACATATATACATCAATTATATGTAATTACGTGTATACATGCATACACATACATGTATCTGTATGTACATATGTACGCACATGCATTTATACAATTATACATATATAAATTAATTCACCCAATATTTTTTCAGCATCCACTGTGTGATAAGCATGATATTTTAAGTTCTTAAATGCTTAAATTCCTAACTAAGGAATTAAATGTTAATAAAACAAAGTCACTGATCTTATAAACCATAAATTAAATTAGAAAATAAATAAGAAACATTTAGATAAATAGAAGTGCAATTTGAAAATAAAACAACACTATTTAATAGAGATTGATGGAGATGGTATTGCACACAGTTTAGTAATTTGGATGATCTGGGACTGCATCTCTGAGGAAGTGACATTTGAGCTGAGACCTGAATAACAATTAAAGCTGGCCACATGAAGATCTGGAGGAAGATTGTTCCATTTAGAGGGGGAAATTACCATGTCTGGAGCTTGTTGAGCAAACAAGAGAGAGACAGTAGGTACCATCAAGGACCCAGGCAGTGGTCAGGTCTCACAGGGCTTAATAGATAACACTAGAATTTTGTTTTACTACAAATGTGATGAAAACACATTAGAGAATTTTAAAAATCCCAGTGGAGGAGGGCCTAGTGACATACCGAAACTTGCATTTTTAAATTATCACTTGGACTGTTTTGTGAGGAATGGATAATCAAGCAAGATCAAAGAAAGGATAGTAGTTAGCCATCAAAATAATCCAGCTGAGGATGGTGATTTTGACTGGAAGGACAGTGAAAATAAAGAAAATGTAAACAGATAAAGATACATATTTTTAGGTAGTACCAAGATTTGCTGATATATTGGAAATGGGAATGAGGGAAAAACAAAATGAGACTGTCTTATTTCTTTGTGTGTGTGATTTCTGGCTTGAGCAAATGGGAGGATGGTGAAGTCATTTACTCAAAAAGGGAAGTTTGAAAGATATATATTTAGTCATGAGGAAGTCAAGCATTATCGGTAAATACAGATGAATTGGAGCAAATGGATGTCCTTTTTTTTTTCTTGTTACATACCAGAACAGTTTATTCAAACTGTTTTTTTCCCTAAGTTAAAAAAAGATATTCTCATTCAAGAATGCTTCTTTGAAGTGATTTTGTCAGTGGAAGCCACCACCTTAAGATGCTCTTAAAGAAAACCATGCACCTGTGTAGATGAGATTAAACTCCAAGTTTCTAGCAGTGAAAAGGTGCCAGAGTACTGGGCATGAGGCAGTGATTCAGCCCTTTTGGCCTGACACTAAGTGACAGAAAATTAGCAGAATCATTTCTCATTTTTCATATTCTGTCTTCAGGATTAAGATACATAAATTTAGTGCTTATTGAAAATATGAGGAGTATTGTTTATTAATCCCACACAGCTGTTCTTTTCTTGTGTGTTCTAAATACAGCTTCATTCCCCCTACTTCTCTGACTCTTAAGCAATGATCTGTAACCCAATGTCTTAATGCAATTTTGTGAAAAATTCACCTTATAAAAGAATACGTAACACAGTAATAAATCACAATAAAGAAAGCTACTCAAAGTGGAGTGATCCATTCTAGTTTACCAATAACCTTCAACTCAGTTTCCTCTTCTTTATTTCCAAGAATTCCATTCAGATCTACCTTGTACTACATGCTATGAGAAATTCATGTCTTCAGCTAAGAGCTTCTTGTAGTTTCTGAGAAGAAAGGCATTGAGAAAAGATTCAAAAGCTGAGGAAAGACCTTAGGGAAGGAAAGAGGTTATGAAGATTTGGGATAGAACCAAGAAGAAGAATCTATAGTTGAGTTTGTTGAAATTCAGGTAATCTTCTACCATTTAAAGCTATAATCCTGCTTTGCTTCATTTAAATATCTTGTGGAATAAGAGATACTTCTGTGTTCATCCCCTAGAAAGGATTAGGAGACATGTGAGAGGGTCAACCATATTCATACCATGACCATGGCAGGTCTGAGGTACTCATGCCTGAATCTCTTTCCAAGTGCTACCAACTTCAGACAGATCTGTGCACTCATCCGGAACCATGAGCTATAAAGACCCTTCCCTTCTTCCCCCTGTCTTCTCTCTAGATAAGCTTAGAGGAGTGTCCTAGTACCCTTTTCCTGTATATACTAGGTGTTTCCCCATACTCACATGTACCATTGCTTGGATGTTAGGGATAAGGAACAGGGTCTTGGGACCTGCCTGAGGACTCAGATCATATGGCTCCTTCTCAAAGTCAGCTAAGACACGCAGTCAGTGAGGTTATTAATGAAGAAAGCACCTCCCCAGAGTTTTCCCTTTTCCCCACAATTGCAGATCTTAAGAAACATTTTCTCTATCTTAAACCCTCCTATGAAGGAGAGGGAACATTTAACTAATCTCCCTAAGGTCTTAAAACATCTTCTCTAAATAAGGTAAGGAAATAATACAGTCTCAGGTGTCAGCTTTGTGTGTGAGAAATCAGAACGCTTATCTTTATGGCCCCAGTAGAACTTGTTATTACCTATGGGAGACCATTTATCTTCCACATCTACTTCAAAAGTCAAATCTCTCCCAGTTGCTCTCAGGAGGAAACTTCATTCATCCTCTTAGCCTAAAGCTTTTGAATTCTCTCTTTTTTTTAAAGATTTATTTATTTATTTGAAAGAGAGAGAGCAAGTGTGACAGCAGGGGGGGCAGAGGGACAGGGATAAAAAGAGAATTTTAAGCAGACTATGCTGACCACGGAGCCCAACACAGGGCTAAATCCCATGACCCTGGGATCATGACCTGAGTCGAAATCAAGAGTCAGACGCTTAACTGACTGAGCCACTCAGGTGCCCCTAAGTCTTTTGAATTCTCATTATATTTTCTGCTTGGTTTATCTCAAAGCTAGCTTGAGAGTTGAAAGTTAGCTGGACTGGAGTCAACAAGGTCAGAGTCAGTCAGCTTTCCGTAGTAGTCAACATGAACCCACTGTCCGCAGTCCTCATCATTCCTTTATTGACTTCACCTCACCGGAATTTTTCCATTTTCCTGGAAATGACATGAACATACTTACAGTGCTTCAGCCAAGCATATCTCATCACTTTAGTCCCACGGATGATAATATCTGCTGTTTCTCCTTTGACCATGGCATGTTGCCTGTTACTGGTTTTAGAGGAAAATAAAGATAGAGTACCAGTGAACAAATTTCCTGTCCCTGAAGATCTGTTTGGGTTTCTGCTATGCTATGTCAGAATTAATGTTTAATGCAAATGAGAGATGCAAATGACTACTCTTAGAATCATCAACTGTTACAAACTGTTACAGGCTGAATGGTGTCAACCTCAAAATATTCATATGTTGAAGTCCTTCCTAACTCTTAGTAACTCAGAATGTGACTGCATTTGGAGATATGGCCTATTAGGGAGGTGATTAAGTTAAAATGAGGCTATCAGAGTGGGTCCTAATGCAATCTGACTAGTGTCCTTAGAGGAAGAGGAAATTTGGGCATACACAGAGCAGTGTGCACAAAGGAAAAGCCATGTGAAGACACAGGGAGAAGATGGCCATCTACAAGGCAAGAAAGAGGCTTCAGAAGAAACCAACAGTGCCAATGCCTTGCTCCAGAACATCTAGCTTCCAGAACTATAAGACAATAAAACTCTATTGTTTAAGCTATGCAGTTGGTGGTACCTGTTATGGCAGCTCTAGAGAAACAGTACACTAACAATGTAAACAAGGACAAGTTACATAACCTCTTCAGTAGTGAATGTATATTTAAGTATAAACTTATTAAAATTTATACAGGACTAGATGATAAAAGTTACAAAATTCTGGTGAACAATATCAAAGAAGACCTACATAAATGGAGAGACATACTGTGTTCATGGATCAGAAGATTCAATATAGTAAACAGGTCAATTTTCCCCAAATTGATCCATAGTTTTAATACAATTCCTGTCAATCCCAGCAGTTTTTTTAGACATAGGTAGGCTTATTATAAAATGTATAAGGCAGACAAAAGATCTAAATAGCTAAAACAATTTTGAAAAATAACAAAATTGGAAGAATAACTCTATTCAATGTTCAGGGTTATTTTATAGCTATAGTAATCATAGCTGTGTGATATTGATGGAAGGACAGACATATAGAAAAATGGAACATAATAGGAAACCCAGAAATAGAATAGACTGACATAGATATGCCTGATTTTTAAAATTTTCTTTTCTCTTTTATTTTTTTTTTAAATTCCCCCAGCTTTATGGAGATATAATTGACATAATAACATGATGTAAGTTTTCAGGTATACAGGTGAGGACTTGATACACATATATATTGTAAAATGATTAACACAATAAGGTTAATAAACACCTCCATCACCTCACATAATTACCACTTGTGTGTGTGTGTGAGTGTGTGTGTGTGTGTGTGTGTGTGTGTGTGTGTGTGTGTGATGGGAACATTTAAGATTTACTCTCTCAGCAACTTTCAAGTACATAATACAGTATTGTTAAATAGAATCCTATACTCTGTACACTCTGATCAACATCTGCCCATTTCCCTTAATGCCCAGCCCTTGTCAACCACTATTCTACCCTATTTCTGAGTTTGTTTGTTTGTTTTTTTAGATTCCACATATAAATGAGATCATACAATATTTTCTTTCTCTATTTGAACTTAACATAATTTCACATAGCAGAGTGACCTCAAAATTCATCCATGTTGCCAAAAAGACTGGATTTCCTTCTTTTCTCATGACTAAATAATATCCCATTGTATGTCTATGTATATACAGATAGAGATAAAGAAAACCTGATATATATATATTTTTTCTTTATCTATTATTGATGGATATGTAAGTTGTTTCCATATCTTGGTTACTGTGTATAATGTTACAATGAACTTGGAGATATAGCTATCGTTTTGAGATAGTGATTTCACTTCCTTCAGCTATGTACCCAGAAGTTAATTGCTGGATAATGGTAGTTGTGTTTTTAATTTCTTTGAGTAAACTCCATTGTGTTTTCCATAGTGGCTGTACCAATTTACATTTCTACCAACAGCACATAAGGGTTCCCTTTTCTCCACATCCTCATTAACACTTTTTATCTCTTGTCTTTTTTTTATTTTTTTTATTTTATTATGTTATGTTAATCACCATACATTACATCATTAGTTTTTTTGTTTTTTTTCCATACAGCATCACTTCACTTGATTTTATTTATTTTTTTATTATTATGTTATGTTAATCACCATACATTATATCATTGGTTTTTGATGTAGTGTTCCATGATTCATTGTTTGCATATAACACCCAGTGCTCCATGAAATACATGCCCTCTTTAATACCCATCACCAGGCTAACCCATCCCCCCAAACCCCTCCCCTCTAGAACCCTCAGTTTGTTTCTCAGAGTCCATAGTCTCTCATAGTTTGTCTCCCCCCCATTCCCCTTCCCTTCATTTTACCCTTCCTACTATCTTCTTTTTTTTAACATATAAGTTATTATTTGTTTCAGAGGTACAGATCTGTGATTCAGCAGTCTTACACAATTCACAGCACTCACCATAGCACACACCCTCCCCAATGTCTATCACCCAGCCACCCCATCCCTCCCACCCCCCACCACTCCAGCAACCCTCAGTTTGTTTCCTGAGATTAAGAATTCCTCATATCAGTGAGGTCATATGATACCTGTCTTCCTCTGATTATTTCACTCAGCATAATACCTTCCAGTTCCATTCATGTTCGTTGCAAAAGGCAAGATTTCATTCCTTTTGATGCCTGCATAATACTACATTGTGTGTATATATATATATATATATATATATATATATATATATATATATACTACATCTTCTTTATCCATTCATCTGTCAATGGACATCTTGGCTCTTTCCATAGTTTGGCTATTGTGGACATTGCTGCTATAAACACTGAGGTGCACATAGTCCTTCGGATCCTTACATTTGTATCTTTGGGGTAAACACCCAGTAGTGTAATTGCTGGATCGGATGGTAGCTCTATTTTCAACTTTTTGAGGAACCTCCATACTGTTTTCCAGAGTGGCTGCACCAGCTTGCCTATCCACCAATAGTGTAGGAGGGTTCCCCTTTCTCCGCATCCCCGCCAACATCTGTCCTTTCCTGACTTGATAATTTTAGCCATTCTGACGGGTGTGAGGTGGTATCTCATTGAGGTTTTGATTTGGATTTCCCTGATGCCGAATGATGTTGAGCACTTTTTCATGTGTCTGTTGGCCATTTCGATGCCTTCTTTGGAAATATGTCTGTTCATGTCTTCTGCCCATTTCTTGACTGGATCATTTGTTCTTTGGGTGTTGAGTTTGATAAGTTCTTTATAGATTTTGGATACTAGCCCTTTATCTGATATGTCATTTGCAAATATTTTCTCCCATTCTGTCGGTTGTCTTTCGATTTTGTGGACTGTTTCTTTTGCTGTGCAAAAGCTTTTTATCTTGATGAAATCCCAATAGTTCATTTTTGCCCTTGCCTCCCTTGCCTTTGGCGATGTTTCTAGGAAGAAGTTGCTGCGGCTGAGGTCGAAGAGGTTGCTGCCTGTGTTCTCCTTTAGAGAGAATGGGGGGGAGACAAACTATGAGAGACTTTAGGACTTTGATGGACTCCTGTCTCACATTTAGGTCTTTCAACCATTTGGAGTCTATTTTTGTGTGTGGTGTAAGGAAATGGTCCAGTTTCATTCTTCTGCATGTGGCTGTCCAATTTTCCCAACACCATTTGTTGAAGAGACTGTCTTTTTGCCATTGGACGTTCTTTCCCACTTTGTCAAAGATAAGTTGACCATAGACTTGAGGGTCCATTTCTGGGCTCTCTGTTCTGTTCCATTGATCTATGTGTCTGTTTTTGTGCCAGTACCATACCGTCTTGATGATGACAGCTTTGTAATAGAGCCGGAAGTCCGGAATTGTGATGCCACCAGCTTTGCTTTTCTTTTTCAACATTCCTCTGGCTATTCAGGGTCTCTTCTAGTTCCATACAAATTTTAGGATTATTTGTTCCATTTCTTTGAAAAAAGTGGTTGGTATTTTGATGGGGATTGCTTTGAATGTGTAGATTGCTCTAGGTAGCATTGACATCTTCACAATGGTTGTTCTTCCAATCCATGAGCATGGAACGTTTTTCCATTTCTTTGTGTCTTCTTCAGTTTCTTTCATGAGTATTTTATAGTTTTCTGAGTACAGATCCTTTGCCTCTTTGGTTAAATTTATTCCTAGGTATCTTATGGTTTTGGGTGCAATTGTAAATGGGATCGACTCCTTAATTTGTCTCTCTTCTGTCTTGTTGTTGGTGTATAGGATTTTATATCCTGCTACTTGACTGAATTCCTGTATGAGTTCTCGCAGTTTTGGGGTGGAGTCCTTTGGGTTTTCCACATACAGTATCATAACATCTGCAAATAGTGAGAATTTGACTTCCTCTTTGCCGATTTGGATGCCTTTGATTTCTTTTTGTTGTCTGATTGCTGTGGCTAGGACTTCTAACGCTATGTTGAATAGCAGTGGTGATAGTGGACATTCCTGTCGCGTTCCTGACCTTAGGGGGAAATCTCTCAGTTTTTCCCCATTGAGAATATTTGCTGTAGGTTTGTCATAGATGGCTTTTATGGTATTGAGGTATGTACCCTCTATCCCTATACTCTGAAGAGTTTTGATCAAGAAAGGATGCTGTACTTTGTCAAATGCTTTTTCTGCATCTATTGAGAGGATCATATGATTCTTGTTCTTTCTTTTGTTAATGTATTGTATCACATTGATTGATTTGCGGATGTTGAACCAATCTTTCAGCCCTGGGATAAATCCCACGTGGTCATGGTGAATAACCCTTTTAATGTACTGTTGGATCCTATTGGTTAGTATTTTGGTGAGAATTTTTGCATCCATGTTCATCAAGGATATTGGTCTGTAATTCTCCTTTTTGTTGGGGTCTTTTTCTGGTTTTGGGATCAAGGTAATGGTGACCTCATAAAATGAGTTTGGAAGTTTTCCTTCCATTTCGATTTTTTGGAACAGTTTCAGGAGAATAGGTATTAATTCTTCTTGAAATGTCTGATAGAATTCCCCTGGGAAGCCATCTGGTCCTGGGCTTTTGTTTCTTGGGAGATTTTTGATGACTGCTTCAATTTCCTTAGTGGTTATAGGTCTGTTCAGGTTTTCTATTTCTTCCTGGTTCAATTCTGGTAGTTGATACATCTCTAGGAATGCACCCGTTTCTTCCAGGTTATCTAATTTGCTGGCATAGAGTTGCTCATAATATGCTCTTATAATTGTTTGTATTTCTTTGGTGTTGGTTGTGATCTCTCCTCTTTCATTCGTCATTTTGTTGATTTGGGTCCTTACTCTTTTCTTTTTGATAAGTCTGGCCAGGAGTTTATCAATCTTGTTAATTCTTTCAAAGAACCAGCTCCTAGTTTCATTGATCTGTTCTACTGTTCTTTTGGTTTCTAGTTCATTGATTTCTGCTCTGATCTTTATTATTTCTCTTCTCCTGCTGGGTTTAGGCTTTATTTGCTGTTCTTTCTCCAGCTCCTTTAGGTGTAGGGTTAGGTTGTGTATTTGAGACCTTTCTTGTTTCTTGAGAAAGGCTTATATTGCTATATAATTTCCTCTTAGGACTGTCTTTGCTGCATCCCAAAGATTTTGAACAATTGTGTTATTTTCATTTGTTTCCATGAATTTTTTTTAATTCTTCTTTAATTTCCTGATTGACCCATTCATTCTTTAGTAGGATGTTCTTTAGCCCCCTTGTATTTGAGTTCCTTCCCACTTTCCTCTTGTGATTGAGTTCTAGTTTCAAAGCACTGTGGTCTGAAAATATGCGAGGAATGATCCCAATCTTTTGGTACCGGTTGAGACCTGATTTGTGACCTAGGATGTGATTTAACCTGGAGAATGTTCCATGGACACTAGAGAAGAATGTGTATTCTGTTGCTTTGAGATGGAATGTTCTGAATATATCTGTGAAGTCCATTTGGTCCAGTGTGTCATTTAAAGTCTTTATTTCCTTGTTGATCTTTTGCTTAGATGATCTGTCCATTTCAGTGAGGGGGGTATTAAAGTCCCCCACTATTATTGTATTGTTGTCGATGTGTTTCTTTGCTTTTGTTATTAATTGCCTTATATAACTGGCTGCTCCCCTGTTAGGGGCATAGATATTTACAATTGTTAGACCTTCTTGTTGGATAGACCCTTTAAGTACGATATAGGGTCCTTCCTCATCTCTTATTATAGTCTTTGGTTTAAAATATAATTTGTCTGATATAAGGTTTGCCACCCCAGCTTTCTTTTGGTGTTCATTAGCATGGTAAGTTGTCCACCGCCTCACTTGCAAACTGGGGGTGTCTTTGGGGCTAAAACGAGTCTCTTGCAGACAACATATCAATGGGTCTTGTTTTTTTATCCAATCTAATACCCTATGTCTTTTAATTGGGGCATTGAGCCCATTTACATTCAGGGTAACTATTGAAAGATATGAATTTAGTGCCATTATATTGCATGTAAGGGTACTGTTACTGTATATTGTCTCTGTTCCTTTCTGGTCTATGTTACTTTTAGGCTCTTTTTTGCTTAGAGGACCCTTTTCAATATTTCTTGTACGGCTGGTTTTGTGTTTGCAAATTCCTTTAGTTTTTGTTTGTCCTGGAAGCTTTTTATCTCTCCTTCTATTTTCAATGACAACCTAGCTGGAGTATTCCTGGCTGCATATTTTTCTCATTTAGTGCTCTGAATACACCATGCCAGTCCTTTCTGGCCTGCCAGGTCTCTGTGGATAGGTCTGTTGCCAGTCTGATGTTTCTACCATTGTAGGTTACAGATCTCTTCTCCTGAGCTGCTTCCAAGATTTTCTCTTTTTCTCTGAGACTCATAAGTTTTACTAGTAGATGTCGGGGTGTTTACCTATTTTTATTGATTTTGAGGGGGGTTCTCTGTGCCTCCTGGATTTTGATGCCTGTTTCCTTCCACAAATTAGGGAAATTATCTGATATAATTTGCTCCACTATACCTTCTGCCACCCTCTCTCTTTCTTCTTCTGGGATCCCAATTATTCTAATATTGTTTCATCTTCTGGTATCACTTATCTCTCAAATTCTGCCCTCGTGATGCAGAAGTTGTTTATCTCTCCTTTTCTCAGCTTCATTATTTTCCATCATTTGGTCTTCTATATCACTAATTCTCTCTTGTTCCTCATTTATCCTAGCAGTTAGAGCCTCCATTTTTGATTGCACCTCATTAATAGCTTTTTTATTTCAACTTGGTTAGATTTTAGTTCTTTTATTTCTCTAGAGAGGGTTTCTCTAATATCTTCCATGCTTTTTTCAAGCCCAGCTAGTATCTTTAAAATCGTCATTCTGGACTCTAGTTCCAACATCTTACTAATGTCCGTATTGATTCGGTCCCTGGCAGTCAGTATTGCCTCTTGTTCTATTTTTTGAGGTGATTTTTTCCATCTTGTCATTTTCTCCAGAGGAGAATAGATGAATGAGAACAAAATGCTAACAGGGTAACAATGACCCCAGAAAAATATACACTAAACAAATCAGAAGAGACCTGAAACCAGGGGAAAAGAAAGGGAAAGAAAGAAAAAAGAAAAAAGAAAAAAAGAATATGATCAAATATGATCAGGCTGGTGCATAGATCAGTGCCATACACTAGATTTGGGGCATATTTTGGTCTGTTAGAAGAAAGTGCTTCCCAAAATTTTAAAGAAAGAATAACTCATATATGTACAAAGATAAGGGTAAGTATGTTAAAGGGATGGCATATGACTGTACATATGAAAATTATAAAAGATTTTTAAAAGGAATTGATAAAATACAAAGTTGGTTGAAAAAAGAAAGAAGAGGATTAAAAAAAAAAGGAGAGAATGTCATCAGGCAGGAGACTAGAATAAAGCCATACACTAGATATTTAGGGAATATTTTGGTCTATTAGAAGAAACTGCATCCCAAAATTTTAAAGAGAGGACAACTTTTATATATATATATATATATATATATATATATATATATATATATGTATATATACCAAAAATAAGGTTATCTCATATGAAGGGTTAAAATATGACTCTGAAAATGAAAAATAAAAAAGTTTTTTTTAAAAACGGATTGATAAGATTTTGGTTGAAAAAGGGTAAATAAAAAATTAAAAAAAAATTTAAAAAATTACCTTTGAAAGACTAAAGAATCAGGGGGAAAAAAGCCATGAATTCTATGTGCTGTATTCCCCTAGTGCTGGAGTTCTGCCATTCTCATTGATCCGTAAACTTGGTCTTGGCTGGCTGTTCTTGCTGATCTTCTGGGGGAGCAGCCCGTTGCAGTGCTTCTCAAATATCTTTGCTGGAGGCAGAATTGCCCCACCCTTGCTGGGGGCCGGGCTAAGTCAACTGCTCGGGTTTGCTTTTGGAAGCTTTTGTTCCCTGCAAGCTCTCCATACAGCTTTGGATGACAGGAAAGAAAATGGCGGCCTTGTAATCTCCACCCTGGAGGAGCTGAGACCCCGGGACACCCCTCATCGGTGAGCCCCCAGAGAAAAGCAGTCAATCAGTCCCATCTCCCTGGTCTCCGGCCACACTCCGTGCTCACCTGGCCTGTGACCAAGCGTTTCTATCTCTGGCACACAACCCTGTGTAGAGTCTCCAAGCCCAGCAGATTCCTGCAGTGTGCTCCCATGCTGCTTCTCCCGGGGGAGGAAGGGGAGTCTCCCCAGATCTGCCGCTTGTTGGGTCCCTGCTGGAAGAGCAGTGGCCTGACTGTGCTGTAGGTCACAGTTTATGGCAATCCCGAGCTGAGAGCCCACTCCTTGGCTCCGTCTCTGCAGCTGGCTTCCCCGCTCCAATACCTGGGAGCTCTGCTGCACTCAGGCACCCCTGGTCTTTCTGTGACCCCGAGGGTCCTCAGACCACACTGTCCCGCGAGGGTTCCACCCCTGGCTTAGCCACTGGAGTGACGTCCCTCAGTGGAGCTGACTTCTAAAAGTTCTGATTTTGTGCTCTGCTGCTCTATCACTTGCCAGTAGCGGCTGACGGAGGCCCCCTCCCCCATCGTCTATCTTCCCAAGGATTGCCTCGGATTCACTTCTCCGCATGTCCTACCTTCCAGAAAGTGATCGCTTTTCTGTTCAGAGTTGCTGCTATTCTTTGATCTCCTGTTGAGTTCATAGGTGTTCAGAATGGTTTGATCCTTATCTAGCTGAATTCCTGGGACCAGACAAAATTTAGGTCCCCTACTCCTCTGCCATCTTGCTCCTCCCCCCTATAAAGAGTCTTTTTACCCAGCAAAGGCAGAATATGATAAAGCGAGAAGCAGTGAAAAACATGTCTGACAGAGGATTGTACAGTTATAATCAGGGAAGCCATGAACTCATGTTAACTGAGAGATAAAAATAGTATTGGTTAAATAGAATTAGTAGTTTAAAAATTTCGTGATTAAATGCAAGCAAAAAGAAAAAGTTGATGTCCTAAACAAAAGATTCACAGCTACCATACTCTCAGTTTCCAAGGAGGAAAAAAACACTTTATTAATATTGTAAATATCTAACAGAAACAGAAAGAGGAAAAGGGAAATCTGAGCATAGATGAGGACAATAGTAAGCAGTAAAAGAGAATAAGACAGTTACATCAGATGGGGTACTTAAAACCTCCAACGTCATTAGCTGGGGAAGCCCCATGGGTGGAGACAGCCAGGCTGGAGTCCTGATAGACAGGCCTGGGTGGAACATCCTCCCCTCAAGGGAGACTTCCAACTGACCATCCCCATAAGGGCCATAATTATAGGGCAGATGACAGAGTCTGAAGTTAAACATTCGTTTGCCTACGTGCAGTTTGGAGGAAACTGCATTTCTATGTTATCATGTCTTTATGTGTTCAAGGACCCCAGGGCATATGTGTTTGCCTTACCTTCCAGATTCCATCCTGGGGGGCCAGACTAGCCTGGGGCTGGAGAAGAGATAAGGCAAGATTTACAGTTCTTGGTATCCAGACCAGAAGGACCAATTATGACCTGGAAGCCAGATAATGTCAAATAACCAGACTCCCAAGGTCACTTATGCAGCACGAATCTCACAACATTTTTAGCCTGCCTGCGTACATGCAGGTTGGGGTGGTCTGTTTTGCAGGACAAGTCACAGAAACCTCCATCCATATAATACAGTTGAGAATTACAGCTTTGAGGAACTCGGTATACAAAAATCTCATGTAAATGGAGCAGTTACATGATGGCTAGATGGTTCAGTTTAGTTTAAATTACCAATTCAGGGAGCACAATAAATGTATTGAATGCCCATTCTTGTTTTATGATTCATACACGACTGGACACCCAAACCATAACTTTCCAAGTTCCCCAAGTTCTCTTTAAGGAATAGTACCCACAATCCTCTTCTCCACACTCTACTGCAATTGTCTGTGAGAAAAGAGGTGAAAAATGCCTCAGTGGGTCTGTTTTGTTTTAACACTGTAGATAATGGGGTTCATCACAGGAGGTGCTAATAGATAAATATTGGCCAATATGACATGTACAATTGGAGGGGCATGCTTGGCAAAGCGGTGAGTCATGCACAATCCCACCATGGACACATAGAGGACCAAAACAGCCAGAATGTGGGATAGACAGTTATTGAGTGCCCGGAGCCTTTCAAGCCAGGAGCTGATTCTCAAGACACTTCTCAGGATGAGTGCTTAGGAAAACGCAATGAACAGGGGGTCCAATGTAATAATGACCAGAGCTAGAACAGATCCATACCAATTATTGACAGTCGTGTCAGCACACACCAGATGAATCACGTCTTGATGGAGGCAGTAGGAGTGGGAGAGATGGTGGGAGCCACAGAAGGGAAGCCTTTTTAGCAGGAACAATGTGGGAAGAACAGCCAGAACACAGAGGCAAATGATGGCTACCCCTATTCTGCTGATTACTTGGTTGGTGAGGACAGAGACATAATGGAGGGGGTGGCAGATGACCACATAGTGATCAAAGGACATGGCCAATAACACAGAAGATTCCATAAAGGAGAATCCATGGAGGAAGAAGAACTGGGAAAAACAAGCCTCAAAGCTGATCTCTGAGGCACCAAACCAGAGGACCCCCATGACTGTAGGCAAAGTGGTGAGGGTAAGCCCCAGGTCTGTTAGAGCCAACATAGAGAGGAGCAAGTACATGGGCTCGTGTAGGGAGGGCTCTGTCCTGATGACAGCAAGAATGGTGATATTGCCCATGATGGAGACAGTGTAGAGACAACAGAAGGGGATGGAAATCCAGGTATGGAAAACCTCAAAGCCAAGTATGCCCATGAGGACGAATAAGAAGGAGACTTGAATGGAGTTAGTAACCAAAAACATGACTGGAGGAGGCAGCCTCAAGACCAGAGTTCTTTGCCAAATCTGTGAAAAGTGGACAACATAAGGATTTGAGTAAATGTTCTATGACTACTTGAAGTTACTCTGATAGATCATAAAAGAAGACCTGGGGAAAGGGAGCTAGCTGCGAAATGAGTTTTAAAATGTTTTATCACTTTTGCTTGTTTTAGCTCCTAGCTTGTCATCTCTTGTCAACTGGTGAGTTGAGAGCATGAAGTTCTCGTTAGTTTTAACCCAAAGTCTTCTTTATCTGTGTAGAAAACAGTTATGCCTTTGCAGCAGGAAGGTGTAGGGGTACTTTATGGCTGTTGGAAAGAAGAGCTGTGGAGAAAAGATTACTGTAGGACATCTTTGGATGACATAAAGTTAGGAGAAAAAGACAAAGCTAAGACCAGTAATGTACAAAGCAATTCCAAAATGCCAATTGACTCTTTTGAGCCAAGCAAACCATACAGAAGTAAACTGAGATAAAGGAGTGGGAAAAAATAAAGACTGTCTTCAGAATCTAGGTGCCCTAAGAAGGAACTTTTAGAATCAGATGGGTGCAGGGACTCTGTTGGAAAGGACTGTACATGAGCTAAATGGGTAAAACTCTGGTGCTCAGATATCTGTTAAAAGAACTCATATTAAAAGACTAACCTAGGGGTGCCTGGGTAGTTCAGTTGGTTAAGCATCCAACTCTTGATTTTGGCTCAGGTCATGATCTCGAGGTCCTGAGAGCAAGACCCCATGTTGGGCTCTGCGTTCAGCGGGGAGTCTGCTCTAGATTCTTTCTCTCCCTCCCTCTCCTTCTGCCCCTCCCCGCCAAAATAAATAAGTAAATCTTTTTACAAAATAAAATAAAATAAATAAATAAAATAAAAAATAAAAGACTGGCCTAGGAAGCACTTTCTGGGAAAGACAGCAATGATAGGTAGGATCATCTCTGTGGGAACAATTTCATAGGGTTGGATTAAGGAAAAATATCCTCTTGGTACATAAAGCAATTGGATCCATTGTATCAGCTAGTAGTTTTCTGTAAAACTGTTTAAGCTCATACTGATGAATGTGAACGGGAGCAGAATCTGCCACCCCAAAACACTCCTGTTTGGTTTAAGGATTATCTTGAGCTGATTATTTCTAAGAAACAGCGGACATAGAACAATCTCTGACATCTGAGTAGACATTACCTTTGGGATCCTTACAGTGACCGGTGAGACATTTACATTTATAAGGGAGACCTAGAAGAAGAGAATGAGGAAATCTTTGGAAACTCTTATAAAGAAGAAGGCAGGAGACAAAGAAGATGTAAACCTGCATAACAACCATTCCCGTGTTTACTGTGCTTTCCCTGGGAACCTCCCATTATAAGCCCTCCCTCCTACCCATCCAGCCATCCAACATCTTCCTTTGTCTTTATCCAAAGAAGGCATTTAAGGTGATAGTTTGGGCCATTTCAAGGAGTTACTCACTTTTCCAGGGTAAGACCCGTGTATACAGGAGGTATATACATTTTTAAATTTTGCTTATTTTTCTCCCAATAATCTTTCCCTAGAGGGAAGCCGCAGCCGAAAACCTAGAAGGATAAAGGGAAAAATATTTTCCCTCTCTTACAGTTGTTTGGATAAACTATTTCATCTGTTTGTTTTTAACACTGCTATCTGGTAAAACTTCCTTCTGCCTTCTCTAAACTTGCTCTTGATATTTCTGTCCTCTACGAGAAAATGGAAAGCATTACTTGGAATACCCCTTGTGACTCAGGGTGAACATAGGTGTTATCTTACCCACTATGAAGACTGGTAGATTGAGGAAGCAGAAGAGAATGGGAAGGGAGGAAATCCTGGGCTATGGAAATCAGAATCTTTTCTATTTACCCATCACTCTCCTGCTTCCATAATGGCGTCAGAGTTCCAACAGTTTTTCCATCAGTGAAAGACCCCTTTTTTTGGTTCCTTTTCTCCAGAAATAACATTACCCAGAGAAAGTTCCCTTCAGCAATCTGTGCCTTGGCACAGTACCATAATGTACTTTTAGCTCTGTCCCTCAAGATCCCAGAGCATCACCCTTCCTTCCTCCAGCTCAGCAGTGACATATAACTCTATGTCCAGTTCATAGAGATAAGTCTTCCTGCTCAGCCTCACTTTCTGTCCTTTCTTTCTGGTAATCCATGACCATGTACTTCACCTGTTAGCCAAGTGCTTTGCTTTTTCTGTGGAACTCCTCACCCTGCTGAGCAGAAGCATTTGTATAGGCTCCTGCAGGTCCTCAGGGAAGAAGGTAGCCCTTGGGCCTTACAGGATCCCAAGGTATGGAAGCAAGAAAGATTTGTGTGGCATAGTTTGCCCTGGACCACATCTAGTTAAGGACACAGAAGTACATACAGATTCCAAGCACAATTTGACCAACATTAAAACCAAAACAACCAAGCAAAAGCTTTGTGTAAATAGTTTCTCCAGAGATGTTTTTTGTTTGTTTGTTTTTACTTTAAGTAGGCTCCACACCCAGCATGGAGCCCAAAGCCGGGCTTGAACTCATGACCCTGAGATCATGACCTGACCCGAAATCAAGAGTCAGACACTTAACTGACTGAGCCACCAAAGTGCACCTCTCTGGAGATGTTTTTGACTGAGAATTTCTGGAGTTCTTTGGACAGAGAAACAATTTCCAAAGAGAGGAAATTCTCCTTATGAAGTATTTATCATATGAAACATTGAACCAGGAACTTTCCAGCACTCTTCTCTATTACACACTGTGATTCTGTCTGTTTGTTTAACCATTAATTGCAAAGATAAATGAGAGTCAGGGAAGTGTAATGATAAAAGATTGAATTAAGGATGAGGCAACTCTTATTTTATACTAGGATAATATCAGTATTTTTATTTATAAAACAGAATTGTTTTCAAAATTTTTATATCGTTTTCCCCATTATGTTCAGTAATCCTTTTTCTTTTAGAAAAGAACAAATATTGCATTTTCCTACCTAAGTGGTTGTGAATTAGGCTAATTTGGATTCAAAATCTAATTTGAATACTCACGAATTGTGTGACGCTGGGCAGCTGCTAAATTAAACTTTCTTTGCCTTTACTTTCAGTATGTCAAAGATAAAAATCATGTTTGGAAAGTGCTGAAGACACTTTCTGAGACATATCAAAGCCTAAATAATTGTTAGCTATAAATACTAATTATACTAATACTAACTATACTGTTATGATGCTTATTGTTACTATTATTTTTGTTATTATTATTATCCAAACTTTCCAAGATGCAGTTATTTAATTTATTCTTTTCACTCTTTTTTCCTAATCTGCAAGCATGGTGTTAGGATCTTTGATAAGAAAATTAGATTATTAGGAATGTGTTCTCATTAGCAACTTAAAAGTAGTTGGGGGACCCTCATGTTTGTTCTCAGAAATTTCAGCAAACCTATATTACTTAACCCTTTAATGCCAGAAACAGTGTTATATCTTGGTAATGCATAAACCAAGATGATACATCTTTGTAGGGGGCAAATAACTAAGGCATAAGAAGGAAGCCAAAAGAAATGTTATCAGTTACATTTAGATGGAGGGAACAGAGAAAGATGAGATCTATATTTCTAATAATATTTCAAATCCATAGTAGTATTTCAAAATATATTCTCTCCCAACAGATAATATTAAAGACTGAAAAATACAGACTTTGACTATCATGCCATTGACTTGCATTTTGGTAAAGTATTGAGCTCTGACTCTAGACCTCTTGATTCAAATTCTGACTGTGTCCTCTACCAGCTATGCGACCTTGATTCATTCAGTGAAACACACTGTGCCTCAACATTTTAATTCTCAAGTATTTCCCACAACTGTTGAAGAATTTTACTCTCCCACAAGCCACATATTGGAGTTCCAAGCGCTCCACATCCATAACAACACATGGTACTGTCTGTTGTTTTAACTATATAGTCATTCCAGTGTCTATAAGTCATTTTATGGTGATTTAAATTTGCATTTCCTTTTTACTTTTTTTACTTTTTTTACGTTTTTTACCCTCTCCTAAATTTGCATTTCCTTCAGAACTAATTATTTGATCGTCGTTTCACATAGTTCTTAGCCCTTCACATATCTTCTGTGAAAATATTTAGATTAAAAGTTTGCCTGCTTTTATTGGATTGTCTTATGATTATTGAGTTGTAAGAGTTCTTTATTCAATCTGTATACAAGTGCTTTTTCAAATGTACATGTTATATATATATATATTTTCAATCTCTGGATTGACTTTCTTTCCTTAACAGAGTCTTTTGACGAACAGACTTTGTTACTTTTAATGAAGCTGAATTTATCAATTAATTTTTCTTTCTTAAAAAAGATCACGGAGACTTTTTACTCTGTTTTCTTCTAGATGCTTTACAGTTTTGTTATATTTTTATTATGTACATATAGGTCTTTGTTGTGTTTAAATTAATTTTTGTGTAAGGTCTAAGATAGGGTCAAAACTAATTTTATTTCTATATACATATACAGTCGTACCAGCACCATTTATTGAATAGATATTCTTTCTTACAAAAATAGTTGGTGACTATGTTAAATGTCAATAATTGATTTATGTGAAGATCTGTTTCTGGACTCTCTCATCTCTTTGGTTGATGTGTTTGTCTCTCATTCTGATTATTCAGCACTATCTTTTTACTGAAGATTTATAGTAAGTTTTGGAATTAAGTAGTATATGAGCTCTAAAAGACTTTTTATTTTCAAGGTGTTTAGTTATGTTCATTCTTTTGCATTTCTGTAAAAAAAAAATGTAAAACAACCTATAAAATTCTATCAAAAAATGCTAAGATTTTGTTATTGTTTTCCCCTAACCTCCAAATGAATGGTGCTGAGGTCTTATTCTTTTTTTATTGTTACTGGATTCACTTACGATTATTTCCTTAAGACTTTAAACAAGCAAACAAAAACAAGTTCATGGATGGATAGTATAGGATAGTATTCTCTTTTCTCAGAAATGTTGCTCTGTTTTGGAATCAGAAATGTCTTGACCCAGTGTATTGGTATGTTTCCTTTTTTTCTATCATACTATCATTTCATTTATAGCCCAACTTATTCTTTGTACCATAGTTCAGATATATTTTACTTCTGCTCATATAATAATTACACAATATTTTGTTATTATTTTCACTTTAATATTCAATTGTGTTTTAATGAATTTAATAGAAATAAATAGGAATAAAATAGTCATAATCTCAATTGTTTTTTAACCTGAAAATGTTTATTTTACATTAGTTTTTGAAGGAAATTTTCACTAGAAATCTACATTGACAGATTTTACTTCTACCACATCACAAATGAAGTTCCATGTTTTTTTTTTATTCTTTGACCTCCATTGTTTCTGAAGAAAAGTCAGAGAGAATTCTTCTCATAGTTTCCTTGTATGCAATGTGTCTTTTTCTATATTCATTTAGTTGCATGTTTTCTTTAATTGACCTTGCTCAACATTTGCTGAGCATCTGAATTCATGAGTATCCTTTATGTTCTAATTTTGAGAAATTTCAGCCAATAGTTCCTCAAAACTTTTTGATCCTTTTTTCTCTTCTTCACTTTAAAACACTAATTGCACATGTCATAGCTTAATAATGATCCACCACTTCTGGGAGTCTTTAAAAAAAAAAAAATCTTTGTTTCATTCAGTGCTTCTGTTTGGATGATTATACTGCTGCATCTTTAAGTTCAGTGACTCTTTCTTCTATGCTGTCCAATCTACTCTGGATCCCATCCAGTAAATTTTTAATTTATTTTCCTCTACTTGGATTCTCCTTTTTTTTACATGTTCCAAATATTTCCTGAAATTCCTAATCTCATCCATATCTAAATTCCTCATCTCTTCCTATCCAAAGTAGAGATATGTTGGGAACAAGACAAATAATTTTAGCTTAGTGGAAGATGAATGGCAAATTTCAGCCAAACTTTTTGGGAGAACACCTCTAGGCTTGAAGAGAACCAAGGAATAATCTTCAGATACCACTAAAAATGAATCCCTTCTAGGTTGAAGCTAGAGTGCAACTCAATATAGCTCATCAAAACTGAAAAGAACAGATGGTCACCATTCCAAGATTCTATTGGAGGCCACCTTGTGGCATTTCTTTTCCCTGTTGTCTTTTGGTATCTACAGAACAAATAGGTTGTGAATGGTCCTCTGACTCCTTCTCCTAGTCTGATTGTTGGAAGGAGAGGATATTCTTTATGTCCTGGAATTACAAATATACAGATGTGAACAGACCAGAAAATAGAGAAGGCTTGGTCTGACCAGCTAATGCTAGGAAGCTCACCTAAGAGCTATTGATCTGCTGAGTGGTTCTAAGGCCATTCTCCTGTTTCCACAGCTTTGCTTTGTATTCAGTGTATCTATACAGGGATGATGTAACAAAAATTCCTCAGGAGACTTTGAGGTTCATGAGGGTAGAGACCTTACCATTTATCCACTGCTCTATCCTACAGCCTTGTACAGTGCCTGGCAAGTAGTAGGTCCCTAATAAATATTTGTGGATAAATGGATATTTGTGGGGCTCTCTGAATGCCTGCATGTTTCTGCGTATAAGGGTATGTGATCTGTTGAACTTCCCTGGTTTAGCTAAAAAGATGCTTTAATTCTCTAACTTTAACAAATAGTATTGTTCTTGGAGCACATCAGGCACATTCCCTGAAGCTCATACTCAGGGTCACAGGTCAGTGGCAATGGTTGTTACCAAGGGATGAGTAAAGTTCCTTGGGCTCAGCGTCAAAGCGCAGCTGCTGGCACAGGCCAGCTGAAGAAACCAGAGCAGCAGGAGTCCTGGATAAAGCCAGGGCCCCAGGAAGCAGTATTCTGTTACTTTGAAGTCAGCCAAGAAGGTGAGCCTCAAAACTGGGAGGAGGGGTAGTGAGGGCCCATTAAACAGCATTGAGGTAATGCGTGCTTACAAAGAAGCAGAGCATCAGCCTCGTCCATTGTCACCGGAGGGTCTGGCTCCTTCCTCATTTGCCTACTGGCAAGGCAGAGGCTCGAGTCTAAACCATCCCACTGACTACTTAGCATAAACCCTGCAGGACACAGATAAGAAAATTTACACCTTAGGCTTCCTCCGTGCTGTAAATGAGGAAGCACAGAAATAGCTAGAGTTTGACTCTTTCTCAGGCTCCCTAAGAAAGCATATGTAGAGCAATTTGTTACTTCAGGACACAAAAAACCATTTATTTATTTTTTTCATAAATTATCACTTTCTTGTGACATGTTATTCTTTCAATAGCTGTCTGAATGGTACATATCTTACTTGCTAAAAAACAAAATTCAACTAAGTAAATTTGAAGATCTAATTGGCTTTATTAAGTAATTCATGAATCGGGCAGCATCTCCTCCAGCAAGTAGAGGGGAGCTCCTAGGAGGTGTATAAAAGGGCGGGTTTTTATAGGAAGGTGGTGGGGCAAGGAAGCTGTAAGCAAAAGTAAAGAAAGGATTATTCTGGGCAAGGTCATTTTCCCTTAGGGGGAACAAATGGGGCTCTTGTCATGCAGCTGACCTTATCTTCCTTTGGGGAATGGAGAGGGCCATGTGATAGACATGTTGGTGCCCATCAGAAAGTTACTGACTGACCAGTTAAGACTACATTTCTCGGGGGTGGGGGTGGGGGACAAAATTGAAATTAGATTAGGTATTAAGTCCCGGTTTACTGATTTAGGACCTTAACCTCAGTGATATCACTTTGGGCCTTTGGTTTCCTTTTTAACATGTTGAAGAGAGTGAAGCTGAAGAGGTTAAATCACTTGCTTTTTGTCACATGGCTGGGATTCAATTAAGTGATCTGACTAAATTTCAAAGTCCTACTGTTACGGAACCTGGACTGGATCACCCGACAGAAGAACCAAGCATCACTCGGAAATCTTGCAGGATAGGAGGTTTATTTAACGCCGGCGGGCTCAGAGGACAGTGATCTCCAAAGGTCTGAGCCCCGAGCACAAACAAAGGGGGTAATTTATACACCACTACGTCTGCATACTGGGCACTCTTGGCACGTGCAGGAAGCGGGGCAGGGAGAGGAACCGGACTGGCGTGCGTGGGAAGCAGAGCAAAGAGAAGAACCCGGAAGAGCCCCCGGGGCAGGGGCTGGGACTCCCTTGCCGGCTCGGTTGGCCATCTTCGGACACAGATTTTTCCTTATCACTATGAACTTCCATTTCTTCATGCCATTTTCCAAGAGGATGAGTTCATCATCATTGGAAAAGAGTCCAGTGTCTAGCTGTGTGCTTGGAAAACCATATCTCCCCCTCTCCTCTTTCCCTGGCTAATGTGCTATTTTATCATATATTGATTTATCTGGTTATTCCTCTAGGAAGTCTCTTGTAAGCCCTCAAGTCTGGTTTAATTTCTTATTTCTTTGGGTCCATTTGTACTATTCTGTTGCAAGTGACTACTTATATATCTGTCCCTCCCAGGAGCATGTTGTTCCCTAAGACCACTTCTTAATTATTGTGTATCCTCAGTGCCTAAATATAACAGGCACTCAAAAGGACTAACAGGGGGCAACTTTAGGGAGGCACCCACTCTCAGGTCCTGCAATTGCCAACCTTGCCCTTGTACAACGGGAATGGGTGTCTCCTTAAATTTTGCTCTTTAGGTGTCTACCTTGCTTCTCTTTGGCCTGACCCTGATGCTCAATATTTGTTTGGAGGGAAAGAGAGGACCTGCCTCTCACCAAAGTTTTATAAGAAATTCCGTCTCTTTAGGAAATTTCACACAGGGGGGCACCTGCGTGGCTCAGTCAGTTAAGCAGTTGCCTTCGGCTCAGGTCATGATTTCAGGTCCTGGGATCAGGCTCCCTGCTCAGCTGGGAGCCTGCTTCTCTCCCTCTGCCTCTGCCCCCCACTTGTGCTCTCTCTCTCTCTCAAATAAATAAAACATCTTTAAAAAAAAAAGAAAAAGAAATTTCACATGGATTCTGAGATCCTGTTAAACTGATGTTACCTCCTTAATCATGGCTCAGCTGATAATATGCTATTAATAAGGAGGAAAAAGAGAAATGCAGTGAGAAGCCTGATGAGGAAGACTAAGTTAGCAAAAGATCTCAGAATGGAGCAGTTCTACCTGGGCTCAAAATATAGATTATTGTACGGGGACTGGGAAGTTTCAGGAGTTGGGTAAAAGAGAACCTGACATGACCTCAGATATAAAATAATTTGAAGAGGTATTCACTTGGCCTCAGGAAAATGGTTCCAGATTGCTATGTTAGGGGAAAATAGGTGTCAATGTATTAATGTATCAGACTTGACTCACACCTTGATAGTCTTCAGGTTACATAGATTGCACACTCTTAACATGTGTCTCATTGGTCTCCTCTCTGCTTGTATCCCATGACTTTGCTCATCTCCCACTGGAATTTTTTTAAGAGTTCCCCAAATATTTTCCATTCCCCTAATATCCTAACACAAATGTGTGTTTTTGTTATTCTCCTTAAAGCATTTTAAAGGTTTTCAGGGGGCGCCTGGGTGGCTCAGTCAGTTAAGTGACCCACTCGATTTCAGCTCAGGTCATGATATCAGCATCATGAGATGGAACCCAGTGTAGGGCTCTGTACTCAGCGGGGAGTTTACTTCTTAAACTTTTCAGTGAGGATGGAAATTGGTTCCTCTTTAGAATGACTGGGGAGAGGCAGGATGTAAGGAAAGAAGAGCTTGCTAAAAAGATTGTTGTGGGGAAATGTGGAGCCTTTCTGTATGGAAACATTCCAGACTTTCTATGCTCACATGGATGCAGGCATCCAAAGAGGAGGGAAGTAGACAAAATAAATTCCAACATGAAGCTTTCTCAAGGACTCAGACCAAGCTAAAGGATCCCTTTGATAATCCCAACATGTGTAGGTCTTTCCAGCCTGAAATATTCCTATCAATCACATGCCATAAAACAGAATTCATCTAGGGAAGTCTGGTCACCAGGATCACCAGGACTTTGCATCAGAAAAAAGTGTGCTGAGCTTTGGGGGGGCGGGGGGAGGGAAGTAATTTTCTTTCTACCCTTCAAGGTTCAAAACTGGGACCAACGCCCTCTTCCCATAATAAAAGGCTGATTAACCTGAGAAAAACAAGTTCAGTAACATGCACACCTCCTGTATACATGGCAGGTACCCGGGAAAACTGCATAACTCTCCAAAATGGCCCAAGATACCACTTTAAATCCCAGATCCAGCTAAAGACAAAAGATGTTGGGGGGTGGGAGCCCAGTTATGGGAGGCTATTAGAAAAGCACAGTGATCAAGGATGAGTTTGTCTTATAGACTTAGGTCTTTGTCTTCTCCATTGATAAGTTTCTAGAGATTTAGCCATTCTCCACTTCCTGGTACGCAGATGGAGACACCCTTACAAATGGAGATTGTTCTTTCAAATGTAAATGTCTCTTACAAAAAGACAACCTCTACTTGGTTGGTTTTCAGAGCTTCTCCTAAGTTTCCCTGCTTCTTAAAAATAATCAGCCTTAAAATAATCCTTATGCCAAAGAGGCGTATTTTGGAGCCACAAATTCTGCTTCCCTTAAAGCTACAGCCATTTTCTGCAATAGAGACCCCCCCAAATTGAGTCTGAGTTTAGAGAAACTGAAAACCCTGAGTAAGGATTTCTTTTAGTTCTGTGTCTGGTCGGATTGGTCAATATGACTAGGACTAAAGCACACAGAAACATTTGCATCTTATGAGGTTATCTTTAATATCTGAGAAAGTAGAGAAAAATATCATATCTCCATCAATTTCAGGATTTAATGTTGGTTATAGGGTGTGGATTTGTCTGCTGCCTATATGCATGAGACACGGGATCATCTTCAGAGGAGGAATGAACAGGTTGGCATCTTTCAGAACTATGTGGGAGATAAAGAAGATGTGGGGAGATGAAGCTGAAAGATCTACTTTCTTAACCTGTTGGAAATAGAAGAGGGTTTGAATTCAAGCCCATTTTTAAGTTGAGGGCTCCCCCTGGTGGTTATATTGGAAAACCACAACATGCATATTGACCTGGCCGTTCTACAGTAATCTCCTACCCCACTAAGCCTGACTCTATTCGTTAGGTATGGATACTGAGTCGAAGCTCCCTTGAATATAACTTATATGGGGACCCTGAAAAACATGCTAGGATCTAATATATCCCTGTCATTCCCACAGGTTTTCTCAATCTCTGGTACAGAGTAGGCTCAGTTGTTCTCCTTATGCATAGGGTGTGAGCTAAGACAGTCATATTCTCACATACACACATAACCAGAGACAAAATATCTTTGTCTTTCTGTCTTTTTCACACGTGCACACACGTACACACACAGGCACATGTGAAAAGAATTTTCACAGGCACATGTGAAAATAATGGACTAAACGCCATTATTAGCACATATATAAATAGGCACACTCTTACATTGATACTTTTAGTAATGCATTTAGATATTTTGGTAATGGATTCTAATACATTCAAGGTTAAAGCCTGAATGATGCATACCAACATATTGATACACCACCTCCCTAAGCATCACACATGTACATTCACTTCGCTTTATAGTCACAGGATTTCATTGTTGGGGAGGTGAAAATTTTTACTATACCCTTTGAGATTCTTCTGGCTAGTCTAAGAATTAAATTGACATGAGACAGATTAGTCATTAATTAATCATGAGACAGGAGAAAATTAAATTTAATTACATATATATGGGGGCTCCATAGCATGAGAGGTCCACAGGCAGTCAAGTAATTGAGGCTTATATGCCCTCCAGAACTAAGAAGTGGGTAGGGATCTGGGACTTTAAAGAGGAGAAAGATAATTGGCAAGAAGATGAAAAGAGTAAATATTTGGTCAACAAATGTTTGCTGAGCCTTAAGGAAATAATGGAACACAGAGAGGAATTTTTTTTTTTTAAGATTTTATTTATTTGACAAAGAGAGAGCACAAGTAGGCAGAGATGCAGACAGAGGGAGAGGGAGAAGCAGGCATCCTGATGAGCAGGGAGCCTGATGTGGGTCTCAATCCCAGGACCCCAGGATCATGACCTGAGCCAAAGGCAGACGCTCAACCATTTGAACTACCCAGGTGCCTACACAGAGAGGAATTTTAACAAAGAGACCTTGCTAGGTTCCTCCCTGTCTATAACATTAAGTTCATATTACACTAGTTATCTACTGTAATAGCTCTCTTCCTAGAACAGGTGCTCTATCTAAATTCTTTTAGGCAGGCAAAAAGAAAAACTTCTTGAATTTTCTGTTTCTTAAAAATAACCAGCCTAAAACAAACCACATACCAAAGAGACATTTGGGATGGCAAATTTTGCCACCCCTACACCATTATTACTCAAGGAGACAGAGATGTGCCCAAGGACTATTCCTTCGTTGTTCTCTGCCACAGCCTTCAGAAACAAATTCTGCCTTCCTAGTCTGGGCTAGTCATACTGTCTGGCAAACTCTGTTTAACAGTCTTTTTTTTTTTTTTTTTTTAGCCAAATATGAGCTTCATAAAGGCAACACTATGTCATGTCTCCTTGTGTATCTGCAAGGCCTTGCTCAGGGTTTTCCAGAGCAGGCACTTAATAGATGCATGGCAAATGAAAATGGATGAGAATGTTTAATGTAATTTCAGTCTTCATTCAAAAAGATTACTTTGGGGGTGCCCAGCTGGCTCAGTCCATAGAGCATGCGACTCTTGATCTCAGGATCATGAGTTCAAGCCCTGTGTTAGTTGTAGAGCTTACTTAAAAAAAAAAAAATTATTTTGTGACATGATAAAATAAATTTAAAGATCATTTAGGGAAACAAGAAAGAAAAAAAGATTTAAGAACATTTTGTATTTTTTAAAATGACAATTTCTTGGGCACTAGTCCTTAAATTATTATAAAATTCAGAGAAGCAGGGGGGAGCTATTACATAGACGCTAGTAAAAAATATAAGGCAAAAATTTGCCTTGCAAATATCTCTAGATAAGTGACAGGTTATTCATTACATAGTATTATTTAGCCATGTGAAAAGCTATGAGTTAAATAATCTCACTCAGCTCCATACACCAAATAATGTCTGTTTCCAGGGCAGATTTTAAGTATTTTCTACATATTGCTAACAGTATATTTTATTAAAAATAGAATAAGGTCATTCCTTGCCCTCTCAAACTCAGTCATCAATAGGTATACAGTCTTCCAGAGTCTTATCCCTACCTACATCTACTTTCTCATTCCATAGTATGACCTCTCTTAAATTTTACATTTGCGTATTGGAGAATTTTATAGTTCTCAGAAAAATTTCTTCACCTCTATGCCTTACCTTATGCTACTCCTTCTTCCTGGAAATCCCTTTCTATAAAGCTCCATCTCATGATTAATTCTTACTTAGTCTTCCTAGTTCAATTTGAGAGCTTCCCTGTGTCTCCTAGGTGGGCTGGTTGCTACCCACCCAAACTCACATGTCCATCTCTTTGTCCATCTCTTTGGTTGTCCATATGATAATTGTTGTATCATCTCATATGTGATAGATGCCCCCAAAGAATAACAATAGTTGTTGATGGTAAGAACAGCAGCGTTGTTCCCTAACTACGCTCCCTCTAGGACATGGCCAAAATTATGTTCTCAATGAAGACAGAATATTCTCAAATTTTTCCTGTAAGGATTTCCTCTCCTACAAACCTAAACGAGGATTTTCAACTCTCTCCCTTTGTTGCCTGAGCCAGAACTCTCTCCATCAATTACATTTTGAAAGATGACCTGTTCTCTGCCTCCTGTCCTGTCATCCTAACTGTGTCTGCCTACAGTCTGTCCGTAACCACTGGTTATTCCCCTGATATAAGGTGATGCCATCTTCTAACTAGGTGTGTTCTGATCACATTGGCATGTCATAAACTTCATGGGCCTTTGTCCTCACTTTGGATCTATATGCCCCATTTTGGGGGTTCCACCTCATACAACTCTGATCAACCATCCCTGGCTTATGATTATATTATTATAATATAATACCTTGTTCATGTCAATCTCCAAGTCTGTGTGTGTGTGTGTGTGTGTGTGCGTGTGTGTGTGTGTTCAAAGGGAAGAGAAGTGTGCATATGGCCTGATGACATCAATCAATTTAGGTTTTGTAACATAGACTGAGGAAGAAATACACACTGATTTTTCTGAACGATGATGATATTTGCTACCAGAGGGGGGGAAAGGCAAGAAGAGAGGAAATGTTGGGGAAGGGCTGTTTGTTTTAGGGCCTGTTGAAGTAGCATCCCACACGTTCAGAGTTGAGTAGAGAGCCTTGGGAAAGCCTGAGAAACTGGATAGAACATGTATTTGGGATGGGAGTGTATATGGAAGGTTTTCATCTGGCCGATCTCTAGGCTCAAAGTGCAGTGATTGGCAGAGACAAAGGGTGAATGAATGATCCCATAAAAGGAAACAGACATGTAGGCCTAAAATTTAGTGCAAGAGTGGGAGGACTTTGGGGCAGTGGTGGCTATGGTGCTTCTAAGAAGATGAGTAATGTTGGGCGCCTGGGTGGCTCAGATGGTTAAGCGTCTGCCTTCGGCTCAGGTCATGATCCCAGGGTCCTGGGATCGAGTCCCGCATCGGGCTCCCTGCTCCTTGGGAGCCTGCTTCTCCCTCTGCTTCTCTCTCTCTCTCTCTCTCCCCACCTCTGTCGCTCATGAATAAATAAATAAAATCATTAAAAAAAAAAAAAAAAGACTGCAACATCCTTTAAAAAAAAAAAAAAAGAAGATGAGTAATGTGAACCAACGTGGGAGTTGTGTGCATAATCTTTATATACCACATGCAGGCTCTCTGGCAAACTGTGGGTCCATCCTAATGAACAAAGGGAGGGAGAGAATGAGGTAGCAGGAAAATACGATGAGGCCGAACTACTTTTCTTACAGCAGAGATCTGTCAGCAGCTGAAGCCTGGAGATTAAATCCTATAAAGTTAGTGCTCTTCAGCCTCAGGTGAAGGAGGGAGGGATGCAGAGGGGAAGGAGTAATGACAGCTCCTGCCCATAGGACTCCCAGCCCTGGGGATTCCTTGTTTGTCCTCAGCTTCTCCCAGCTGGTGCCATGGTGCTTCACATGCACAGAGGAAAAAGGAGAATAAATCCTTCCCTGGCAGCACAGCAGGATGCCTCTCACTAACCCTGGTGCAATCCTGCCTACCTGTTTCCTTTTCCAGTACAGATCACCTGAGCCTCACTCTTTTTAAAATTGCAGCTTGCAGCTGCTGGTAAGTCTCTATTGCTGTCCTGTGTCAGGGCTTCAGGGGTGAGAATTAGGGGGTCATATGGGAAGAGAGAGAGAGAGAATGCAAGGAGAAGGGGGTGCACAGTTGTCTGGGAAAGAAGTAACCCTGGTAAAATGTGGTCTAAGATCTAACTCCATCTCCTGCACTAAATCCTTGAACGACCTGAGGCAAGTATATTCCCCACACTGGGCCTTAGTGTTTCTCATTGCAAAATGAAGTCTTGGACTTGGTGGTCCCACAGAAACTTTTTCACTTCTGACACTCTTAAAATCTTTGCAAAGAACCAGAACCAGGGAAAGGGACAGGGACTGCTCTCCCTAAAGAAGAAGAGAGACCATCTATAATATTCTGTTGCTGAGGCCAGGAGAAAAGGCTGCCTGGCTCCTTGGACCAGGGCCAACATGCCCAGGTCTCCACAGATTCCTCCCTGCCAAGCTGTCTGGGATACCCAGCCTTCCCTCATCTTCTTATCAACCCAGTACCACTCATTTCTTCAACTCAGATATTAAGTGCATTTTGTGTGCCAGACCAGTGAACATGGCAGGGAATATCCTGCCCGCAGTCTCTTCTATTAATACAGATAGCCCTGTGGCCTCCCCAGTATCCAGGATATGCCATCCCCCCCCTCCAAAGTCCTCTTCTACCCTCGTCACAAAAGGCATGTTTACACAGGAGTTTGACTATTGTGGAAATGCTTTTTGGTTAAAAAATGAGGTATCATCAAAAATAAGGTCCAAGTCCATCTGTGTATTTTCCTACTCACAAGAAACAGTAGCCTCCACCACTAATTCGTTTTTGAAATAGCAAATATTAAATTGAAACAAAAAAGTATTTAGAACACAAAGGTAAGGTAGAGATCTATGTGCTCATTGCATAGTGAAAAATCTCTCTTTTCAGGAATTTCCTCCCCAGGGCTCTGCTGTATCTCTGCTATGAATACTGTAGTTACATTGTCATTAGCCATGACTGTGTGCTGAAAAATGGATTTCCTGGTTTGTTTGTTTGTTTCTGTCCAGGGCTTTTAAAACCTTAGTCACTTCAAAACCTTTATCAGAGACATGGTTCTGCTTTGGGGTGGGGATGGCCTCAACCTCCAGAGTGGCTCTGATGTTACTCCTTCCACACAAGACAAAACAGACCTCCTCCTCCTCCCCAGCAAAGGGATGCAGGCTGCAAGCCAAGGCCAAACTGGGTTGGAGGTCTTGGGCCTCTGAGTGCTCAACCCAGATGGAAATATTTAACCCACTCCAATGGACAATCAAAGTTTGTTCTCCAGTTTCTCCTTACCCTGGAAGAGGGCAGAGCACGGTCTCAGGGGAAACAAGCGGCCACCTCTCCATCTGGATGCGTGGAGCGGGGACAGATGCCAAGGGGGGTTATCTGTTTCCTTTGGTTCTGTCCTGCCAGTTCTTTTGAGCAGGCTGGGCTGGGGGTTGGAGGTGGGGCAAGCTGTCTGGCCCCTGGTCTTTTCAGGTCAAGATGGGAATGGGGGCCACTTTAGACGGGTGGGAATTTGGAGTGTTTTTTTTTTTTTTTTTTAAGGAGAAACACCTGTTACTCCCTTATTTCCAGAGAAATTCCCTAGAACTTCCTTTCCAGGAAAAATAACCCCAGCCCTGCCGTGGTCTCTCTCTAGACTTCTCCTTTCCCCAGATCTCTCTTCCTGTCCTTATCATTCTGTCAGTGAACACAGGCACGGTTAATCAGGACACGAGGGGAGCGCTTAATTCATTCACTCACTCGTTCAGTTTTTCATGCAAAAGCATATAGTGGTGCCTACCATGCGTTAGACCCTGTTCAGGGCTCCCGGCATATTTATTAGAGAGTCCCACTCTTACACGTACAAAAAAGTGAGTCAAAACCATAAAATATAAACACACACACACAAACAACATACATATCAGGAGTACATATAAGATACAAATAATATATATCATATATAGTGTATATGAGAAATATATGTATCAGTATATAAGTATAAATATGTATAAGTATACTTATATATAAAGAATATATGTATATGAAGAATACATATTATATTATATAAAATATATATAGGTAAATATATTTGTTATTTATATTATACATATTTGTAATTGTATATACTTAGACATAACATATAAATAGATACTATGTGTAAATATGAGTAAGAATGCCTATATACATGTATGATACAAAGGATGTATGTTTGTGATTTACGCTTTAACAGTGCTGCAGCAAAGGTATCACGTGAGTACTGAGAAAGATTCGCCTAATTCTACACAAGAAAGTCAGGAGAGATTTGTCGGAGAAAATGATACTTGTGCTGTTTTAAAGGATCAGCCAATGTTCACTGGTCAGAAAAACAAGGTTTTTTTTTTTTTTTTTCCAGTAAAGTAAGATATGAAGCAATAAAAATAATAGAAACAAGAAAAGTACATGCAGTGAATTGTAGAAAGAGTTGTATGGATTTGTCGACTACAAGAGAAAAAAGATGAGTTGAGAAATATGCCAAAGCCAGAAGGGCCTAGCTACAGATAGAGTATTTGAGCATATGCAGAGCACACACTTTGGAATTAGGCAGAAATGGGCTCAGATCCCATCTCTGACATTATTAGCTTACTGGGAAGCTTGAGGAAAGTTATTTACCTTTCCTGTGGTTTCCTTCTCTGTGTAGCGGGGATGGAACGCTTCATGGTTATGAGAAATATACACAATGATGTTAACTTTCCCCTGTGTCTGAATCATGCACAGCCTCAATAAACCGGAGCTCTCGCCGTGGCTCTTCACAAGTTTGAATTGCATTCTGGTGAAAGGGGGCTTTGAAGGCCTGGGAATAGTCTAGGGACTCAGGGAGTTAGCATTCCTTGGACAACCCCCAGTACTGCCGCAGGGAATGGATCAAGGGGAGGGCGTGTCAGGTAAGCAAGTTAAATGACAAAGAGGTCAGTTAAGCAGGTGTGGAAAAACTATGACAGGGAGCACAAGGTTGGACAAAAAACAAGACTGTAGGGATATTTAGGAGGTAAATACTTAACTCAGTTACAAAATACATCTGGGAAGAAGAAAAGGGTCAAGTAAAGTGTACATTACAAAATGTTGTCTTGGATGACTAGAAAGTGGTAAATGATATTGTCAAAAATGCATAAATAGGAGGGGAATCAGGTGTGGAGAGGGTAGATGATGGGCTCAAAATTAGATGTGTTGGGTTTAATTGGCACCCATCTGGAGACTAGCAGGAAGGTGGAAATGTAGGCCTGATGCATAGCAGAGTTGTCTGGGCTAGAGGGTTATCAGGATATAAGTAAAATAATAATAGATCATATTATGAGTGAGAAAGTGTTCAGTGTCAGGAGACTGAGTAACATGAACACATGAATATTTGAGCAATGGATGGAAGGGAGTGAATAGGAGCTGTCATAAAAACTAGAAGAGAACCAGCAGATACTGGCATCAAGAATTCCAAAAGAGAGCTTTAAAGAGGAAGGCATTGCTATAAAGATCAGGTGTTGACTAAGAGTCTCCGTTGAATTCCACACCTAGAGGTCACTGGTGAATTTAAAGAGCATTGCTGGGGGCGCCTGGGTGGCATAGTTGCTTCTGACTCTTGGTTTCCAGTCAGGCAGGTGATCTTAGGGTCATGAGTTCGAGCCCTGCGTGTGGTTCAGGAAGGAGTTTGCTAAAGTTTCTCCCTCCCTCTCCTTCTGCCCCTCCCCACCTCACTCTCTCAAATAAATAAATAAATCTTTTTAAAAAAATAAAGAGCATGGCTTTAGCTAAATTAAAAAAAAAAAAAGCCATTGGTTGACTAGTGAACTTATGGGTGAAGAAAGAGAGAGGGTACATGTGGATAGTTCTTTCACCCTCTTTTCAAAATGATGAAGGGCAGGCACTCGTCTTCCTCAACCTTCTTCCTTCTCTCCATGTCCTGCCCCATTCTTTCCAGTGCATGGCTGCGTGCATTATCACCACTGCTCCCCCCTCCTTGATGCCTCCCCAGCCACCTTTCCAGTCACATTTTATTCACTGCAGATTTTAGCATTGACTCACTGCGCTCTTTCCACTACTGATCCAGACAAAATCGTTATGATTCCAATATTCCCTCTTTTGATCCAGTCAGCAGCCACACTGTCAGCCCCTTGACGTCCTCTCAACAAAGACTGTGTCCTTTGCCATAAATCGGCAACTTGAGCCCATCCCGTACTCTAGAACCCTGGTCCCTTTTCCCTATCTCTCATTCCTTCATGTTTTTGCTTTCCTTTTTTACACAGTGTAATTTCCATAGTACATCATCATAATTACCCCTTTGTGTACACCTTTAACTGTAGTCCTGCTAGCTTACCCTAACTTCAATCTGGGTCAATGCCACTCTCCACATACTTCTTTTCTTCACTTGAGCAAATAAGTGTCGTGATTAAAAACACACCAAAATGTTGACTAGTTCCACTTTGAATTTATGAACATCTAATAGGACCTCATCACTGCCTGGAATCCTACATCTGAACACAGCAGAATCAGATTTCATTCCCAAACACTCCATGGAACTACTCTTTCACCACCAGCCAGGATTTCCTCGTTGCTAAATTTTCTGGTCATTCCTCAGTCCTTAGTACCTTGACTCCTTAAGTAATATTATATAAATTGATTAATCCCTTGTGAAACTTACACACAAAACCACACTCTCCTGTTATGTTTTTCCCTATTCAACTGGCATTTTTCCCCCTCAAGCTGTTTTAATGGAGTCTTTCCTCTCGACCTCTAAATTTCAGATTTTCCCAAGGCTCAATAATGGAAACTTCTCTCTACACTCACTTCTTAGGGTTTTCCCAGTCTATTTACTAATATCTCTCAAATGTATGTCTTTTCTTCAACATATTTTGAAGCTGACATTTTCCCATACTGAGTTAATGAAAACAAGATAAATGAAAACCCTACTGGGGGAAGTGATTCTAAGCTGAATTTTTGACATGCTTTTGAAACAACTAGAAGCAGATGCTCAGGATGCTGCTAGATAAATGAGCCTATATATTAAAAAAAAAAAAGGAAGAGAAATTATGGGGTTATATATGTGATATTTATCAATGTATGAATGGTAAATAAAGTCATGAGCGCAATGATATTGCCAGGAGAAACAATAGAGTATGGCCAGAAAATTTTCCAGAATGGGAATGGGTATATTTTAAGGACAAGCAATGAAAAGAAGCCAGCAAAGGAGACTGGGAAGGAACAGAAATCGCAGAAATACAGGAAACAAACTGAGGGTTGCAGAAAGGGACGTGGGTAGCGGGGTGGGGTAACCAGGTGATGGGCATTCAGGAGGGCACACGATGTGATGAGCACTGGGTGTTATATGCAACTAATGAATCACTGAACACTATATCAAAAACTAATGATGTACCATATGTTGGCTAATTACATTTAAATTAAAAAATGCTTCTATCTTCAGGAAAAAAAAAAGAAGTTACAGAAATACTGGAGAAAATCTGGTGAGAGTGGTGGTGCTGTAAGACAGTTTGGAACAGCTAGTAGGGTAGTGGAAGTGATAATAGTGAATTAGATGATACCAAAGATGATGATGATTGTGATTCTGCTTATGATGATGAGACTGTTAGTGAGACTGAAAAATTAATAACTAGAAATATCCATTTATTTTCAGCTCCATCCCTGAGGAATGCCAGCCCAATATCTCCTCAGTCCCCGCTTCATTCTTTTGTCCAACATCACTCAGTTTAGCCCCATGATCTACCTCACTGGCTTTCCAGGATTGGAAACCATCGAACACTGGATGTTCATCCCCTTTTTCCTTATGTACCTTGTGGCCATCTCAGGCAATTGTTTCATTCTGATAATTATTAAGACCAACCCTCATCTGCACACACCCATGTACCATCTACTCTCCTTTCTGGCCTTCACTGACCTGGGACTCTCAGTGTCGACCTTGCCCACTACTATGGGAATCTTTTGGTTCAAGTCTCATGGTATCCACCTTGCAGCTTGCCAAATCCAGATGTTCTGTACACACTCATCTTCTTTCATGGAGTCCTCAGTGCTCCTTATCATGTCCTTTGACCGCTGTTTGGCCACCTGCCACCCCCTTAGGTACTCGGTCATTATCACTAGCCAGCGAGTGGTCAGGACAGGTCTGGCTGTCATCTTCCAGGGACCTGTGGCCCTAGTTCCTCTTGTCATCCTCCTGAAGACTTTTCCCTACTGTGGGCCTCAAGTCCTCTCCCGTTCTTTCTGCCTACACCAGGAAGTGATACAGTTGGCCTGCACAGATATCACCTTCAACAACCTATGTGGACTGACGGTGGTGGCATTCACTATGATGCTGGACCTGGTGCTCATCGCACTGTCCTATGGGGTCATCCTCCACACTGTGGCAAGACTGGCTTCCCAAGAGGAGCAGCTCTGAGCCTTCCAAACATGTACCTCACACCTCTGTGCTGTGCTGATATTCTTTGTGCCCATGGTGGGGCTATCTCTGGTGCACTGCTTTGGGAAGCATGCCCCACTTGCTGTCCACCTTCTTATGGCCAATGTCTATCTCTTCGTGCCTCCCATGCTTAATCCAATTATATATAGTATTAAGACAAAGGAGATCCACCATGTTATCAGCAAGCGACTGGGTCTTAAGAAGGTCAGTGCTGGGTCCTGGGGCTAAAAATTCCACTGAGTACCCAGGAGAAGGTCCCAAATCAGCCCAAAGATTTATAGCATTGAGAACCTATTATTGCCCCACATGTTCCCCAAGATTTTTTTCCATTGCCCTAAATAAAATATGTATGAATTTCTTTTCCTGAGCTATGGGTCAAGAATGCTGACATGCTCTTGCTAAAATTATAACGCCTCCTCCTATATATGAAAACTAGCTGTTTTGGTAGCACCAAAAACTGCCCAGAAGACTCTGTTGAGGGTCATCATCAATGTGCAAATATTAAAACTGAAATGAAATTGAACAAAAATGAAAACAGAATAGTAAATAAAAAAGCACCCAGAAGAGAACCTGGCAGAGAAGAGATAAATTCACCTCAGGAAATGTCCTTCTTCCACGGTTCCTTGGGATTGCTTCCCTCTTCTCTACCCAGTAAAGTCCTTCTCCTCATTTCTATCCTGGTTAAGCTGTATCCTTTGGACTCTTCAATCACATTGGAAGAATCAGAACTTGTCACTCTTTCCTAATGGCTGATTCAGTTAGAACACTTCCAGATCTTCCTGTGGTTGTACTCCCTTCCGGTTCTGTTCATCTAGTAGACCTTTGACTTATCTCAAATCTGATTTTACCTTTCCTGTGGACTCACTGACAGTAAGCAGAAGCTAGTGTTTGCTCCTAGGCACTCCAGTGGTGAGATCTTGCCCAATGACATGAAATGTGGCAAAGTTGCAATGAAGGAAAATACCACAAATATTTGTAAGTCATAATCCCATCTCTCAGGAGGTTGCAGACCTAATGTTGGCAAAGAAAATTGCCCATACCATTGACTAAATGAAATTCATGTTGGAATCTCAGCACTGGGGTCTCTTCCTCACGGACATTTCACTGACAGCCCTCTCTCCAGCATCAGAGCAGACACTCCCTCAGTCTGCTCCCTCAGAATCCTGCATTTCCCAGTGTAATATCTGTCACACAGTAATGTATTGCTTTGTGTCTCAGTTTAGTTTCTTTTTTCTTTTTTTTTCTTCTCTCTTTTTTTTAAATCTTCCAGAATGGATTACTAAATTAAGCTCCTTGGAGGAATTATGCATGTCTTGTTAACCAGTACATCTCCATAAATACAATGACTGTCAGAGAATAGATGCTCAATAAATACATACTATTAATTTCTGGATACATAAATGCATAAATTGAAATTCAAAGCTAAGAAAGAGAACTTCTTTTCTAGGGAAGCTTTTTCTTCTTACACCCGGGAAGCCCAAGAGGACCCCCTTGTGATGGCATCCATCAAAGGGTGTTCCTCATCATTATCCTAGTTCTGCTTCATTCAGGCCCTCTGGCCCCTCTTGTCTCCTCTGCCACAGGTTACTATGATCCATAAGTGCTTCCTGAGAGTTACTCTTCACAGCTCTGGGGCATGGGAAACCTTGTATATAGTCCACCACCCCACCTCCCTGATCCGGACTGAACAGAAACCTTGCTGGGTCTGTTTGATAAACTCAACTATCTCTTTTCTTTCCATGGATTTAGGAGTCTAGTGGTTCCTGGGGCCAGAATAACCATACCCTTGCCTCCACACAAGGCAACTTCTCCTGCCTTTATATTCCAACATCCCCAGTCTCTTCATTTCTTTTAGTTTATACACAGTCTGAGAAAATTCCTTTGGGTGGTACACAGATGGCTGATACCTGTTAGACTGGTTTCTGATTCAAATTTTGGCTTTTTTTTTTTTTTTTCCTGTTTGCCTGGTCAAAATGGGAGGAGAAATGATGGTAACAGCAGACCAGACAAAGATCCCCAGATATAATGGCTCTTGAAAAAGATAATATTAAAAACAGTTGGGAAAGGTTGGATTATTCAAAAAACAGTGCTAGCCAAATTTGTTATCAATGTGGAAGATAAAATTTGATCCTTACTTTATAGTACACATAAAAATGTATTAAATTAAAGATACAAGTGTTAAAGGAAAACTTGGAAATGATTAGAAAAATACGAGAGAATAGACAATTAAAACACAGTAAAACAGAACACACCAAAAACAAAGAGACAACACAAACCAGACTAAGAGATGAAATGTGCAATGTATACCTCTACGAACAACTGATGTTTAATGTACAGAATATATGAAGAACCTCTATAAATTAGTAAAGACTCTCATGTATCATCCAACACCTTACTTTATAGCATTAATCAATCTTGCTCACCAAATCACTCATCCTTGTCTCTCACTGTCCCCAAGATCTCTGGAATTGCCTGAGTTTTCTCAGTTTATCCAGCTGGCTAAATAGGTCACATTTCCTTCCTTTACCCTTGTGCCTATTGCCACAATGCTCCTTCTCATATTCAAAGCTATGAACTCTTTTCATCAATCTCTGGGCATCACTTTATTCAAAACCTGAGACAAAACGGCCCTGGTCGCTACTTCCTTGACTATTCTGCCCTCTTCCCAAGCATTTCACTTATTCATCACACCATAAACTTTTCCTTTTTCCACTCTCTCATGCTACTGAACGTTGACTACCTTATTATGACTCTCCAGCTTCTCTACTCCTATATAGTCTGTCAGTTCTATCCATTCATCCTGACAGACGATAAATGGGTAGAAAGATATCCATCCATAGCTATAACCTTCCAGACATTCAACAAGATGCACTAGACTCCCATATTCCCACTCATCTTTGCATGCTTCTCCCCAATTAACTTATATCATCACTTTTCTCCCTGGATAATTTAATTTACTAAAAGTTAGTTCTTAATAATGTCTTTTAGAACCAAATGACACCTAACTTCTGAAAGCCAGTGGATCAATAATCATTTATTTATTCCGTGAAGTTGCTTCTTATCTATGTTTTCCATCTCTTTGAATAATACCACCACTATGCCTAAGATTGAGACTCGAAATCCAAATATTGTTTTGACTTTCTTTCCTGTATCTACCGCATTAAATAAGGTAAAACCCAAGGAAAATACTGACCCAAAAAATACCTCTGTCAGTACCTTCCTCCATTGCCTTCCACCTGCAGTCTCCCCTGCAGACCCAACAAATCACATTCTTGTGCCATAATGACAGTCTTCTAATAAACCTCATGCCTCTCTCTATTTCATTCTGGAGCAGGACTATTTTAATCTGTAGTAGAACTAAACTAATATTTTAAAAGGTAGGATCTGAAGGTGGCATTATTCCGATTTGAAACCTTGAATGCTCCCTCATTACCAAAGATCGAATCCAAACTCATTAGCCTAGAATTAAAGGCCTTTGTAGTCAGTCTAAACTACTAAATCAGTAGTTCTGGTCTCAGTCCTCAAAATTCCCTTCTTTGTACCTCAAGGAACCCAAATTGATCTATTTGCTGTTGTCTAAATAAGAACTGCAGCCCCTCAGCTGCCAAAGGCTGCCCTGAACATGAGAACATCCCCATTCAGTCCATCTTCCAGGGTGCGGGAACAGTGATGCCCTGTTCCGTGAAGACTTGTGGGTCATGGCCAGCAGAAGCCACTTGTCTCCCTGCCACAGCTCTCATACTTATAGGTTTGCATCTCCTTTTGTGCCCACCTCTCTGCCTGGCCTGCATGATAGCTTTGTGAATTCTATCTTTCCACCTGACTCGCCAGCTCCAAGAACTCAGCCCTGACTCTTGTTCATTGTTGAGTCCCTTTTGTGCTTAGTACAAGGTCTCACACGGGAGACGTACCCACTGAGTCACTGATCCCTTCTGGGTTTTTGGTCTCTTTGTTGTAAACTAGCGATGTTAAGAAACTGAGCTAATGGGGTTGTGAAGATCCAAAAGTAGACAGTTGTGAAAACTTGCAGCAGAAACCATGGCAGGCTTTGAGAGCAAATGTAGAACTGGAAAGGTGATAAAGGTGAACATGTGCGGGAGATAAAACAATCTGACTTAAATTAGGGACAGCCTTTCCTCCTTCAGATGGTCATATTATACCACTCAGGGGCAGAGTGCCTTAAAGCTTGAGACTGGAGTATCTGACACTCCCCTTTACCTACCTGTGAGAGCTCTACACGGAAGGTGCAGAGGAAGGAAGAGCAGTAGTGGGGGCCCTGCATGCCTTCCTCCAACCCCCCTACGGAGTTACCTCTGCCAGCTCCCCGGCCTGAGAATATAAGGCCACACCAAGTAGTCCCTTGAGCTTCTATCAGCTCAGGTACTTACGGACTGCTGGGAGTGTGGAACATCTGCATTTGTTTTCCTGGGAGGACAGTAAAAGAAGTTGGGTTTAGAAAGAAACCCTCAAATAACCTCATGATTGTCTGGGACTAACCAGGCTGAAAATACAGTCACTTTTCAAAAACTCCCACTCTTAGATAAGTCAGACCAAAGGATTCAGTGTGTCACCTAATCCCCTCCTACACCTTCTTGAAGTCACACTGATGGTCATGGGAAAAGGTCAGGAAACCACCCAAATCCCGATCAATATGCACGGATTTATCAGTATTTTATATCTTCTCGTCTTTTGTCATAATTCTTTCTCATTAATTTCCCATATAAAAAAAATGGTGTCTTTTCATTTACAACAAGATCACAATTCTTCCCCTAAATTTAGGTCTATGATAGTATAAGGTGTATGTTAACAAAAGTAATTATAAATCAAGTCATTCATTCAATAGTAGACATGATTTTAGTCTTGAAGAATGTGTGGATAAATAAGCATAACAATTCATAGTCAGTTGGGGAGACTCCTAAGGAAACACATATATAGTTCAGTGACTGATGATAAAAGATACAAGGTAAGACAGAACAAAGGAAGGGAATTGGTAATATTCTAGGACAGTCAGAGAAGATTTCCAGGTGCATCTCTTGACTCTCAAATTATGAGCAAATATTAAGTGAATGTGGTAGGCAGAATGCCCCCCACAAAGATGTTCAAGTTTGGTACCTATGAATATGCACATTTCATGGCAAAAAAGATTTTGAAGATATAATTAAGATTATGGACCTTAAAGATTTTTTTTTCTTTTAGGTGATTAATGTAGACCCAGTTGATTTACATGAGTCCTTACAAGTAGGGAAATTTCTCAGGCTGAAATCAGAAAAACGCGGCAGAAGAAGTCAGATTCAAAACGAGAGAGGTGCTCTGCCCACAATGACCGGAGGGGGCTGAATGAATAGCATGGGAGTAGGGTGGACAGCATTTAGGAGAAAATACCAGCCCCTAGCTAGCAGTCAGCAAGGAACTTGAAACTTCAGTCCTACTTTTACAAGGAACTGAATTCAACCAACAACTTAAATGAGCTTTGAAGCAGCTTCTTCCCCAGATCCTTCAGTAGAGGACTCAGCCCTGCCATCACTGTGATGGCTTTGAGAGACCCTAAACATTTAGGGTTTCTGGATTTCTGACCTACAGAAAGTATGGCATAAGAGATTTTTATTGTTTTATTGTTTGTGATAATTTATTTTAAAAGATTTTATTTATTCAAGACAGAGAGAGAGAGAGAGAGAGAGAGAGCGAGCATGAGGTGGGGGGAGGGGCAGAGGGAGAGGGAGAAGCAGATCCCCAGCTGAGCAGGAAGCCCGATGTGGGACTCGATCCCGGGACCCTGAGATCATGATCCGAGCCCAAGGCAGGCGCTTAACCAACTGAGTCACCCAGACGCCACTGTTTGTGATAATTTCTTATAGCAGCAATATACAATGAATATGGTAAGTCTCAGGCAGAAGGGAGAGGACAGGGAAAGAAGAAAAGAAGGATCATTTCTGGTGGATGTGACAACACCTGCACAGGTGTGAAGGCTTGAGAAGAAACACTGGGGAGGAGAGAGGGAGATAGAAGGGCTTAAAAAACAAGTTGGAAATTAGTGAGAAATTAATCCATCAAAGCCAGACAATAGATAGGCTCAACTGTGACTCCAAGAAATTTGGATAAGAGGGATGTTTATGCCATTGCTATACACAGGAGAAAGAAATGTTAAAAACAAGACAACGTGCCCGACATTGAGTCACTTAGGTTAAGCCCCACACCATCAAATAGAGGCTCAGTTAGAGATGTGCTGTTCTAGGAATGGAACCTTAAACCAGTCATCAGGAATCCCCTGATGAGTACTAGTGAAGTAATCGGCCTGATGGACATCTGTTATCCCCTAAAGGAAAGTAACGGCATACGACACCTAGCACTTACCCCATCACAAGCCCTCCTTAAGGCCCAGTTACCCCTTTCCACCACCCACCTCCCCTCCAGCAACCCTCGGTTTGTTTCCTATAGTTAACAGTCTCTTATGGTTTGTCTCCCTCTTTGATTTCATCTTATTTTATTTTAAAGAAAATTTTTGCCTAGTATAACCTCCTTGTTCTGGCTCCCTTCTGCCTATAGAAGTCTTTCTTTTGCACAGGTCCTCAGAGCTCCTTTCTGTTTGCTAGATTGGATACTTCCTGATTTAAATTGGTTTTTGCCATTCTAACTGGTGTAAGGTGGTATCTCAATGTGGTTTTGATTTGACTTTTCCTGACGGCTAAGGATGATGAACATTTTTTCAAGTGTCGGTTAGCCATTTGTATGTCTTCTTCAGAGAAGAAGATAAGAGTTTGTTTCCTATAGTTAAGAGTCTCTTGTGGTTTTCCTCCCTCTCTGTTTTTGTCTTATTTTTCCTTCTCTTCCCTTTGTTCATCTGCTAATACAATATGATTTCACTCATATGCGGAATTTAATTATTAAATGCTTTTTAATCTTCTTGGTAACTTCTCCCTGAAGCCCTCTGTTCTGTTGCTTCTCAGGTCTCTTTTGCAGATGGCAGCAAGGAATTTGTCCTGCTCTTCTCTTGGGGTTGGAATTCCACTTCCTGGATCATATATCTTCTTCTTTTTCATCGTCCATATTTGTTTGCTTGGGTGGGGGGGCTTTCTTCTTCACACTTTATTTAGGAAGATATTTTTATTCAGTTGCATACCACTTTCTCATTTCTATGCAATACCGTTTTACTCTCTTTTCTCTGTAGAGAAACTTTCCTTCAGATTTAAAGGAGCAAGCAAAAATATTTATCACTGAAAGCATATTGTCCACTTATTAAGACAATAACCTCAATATAAATCATATCTGTGACAGAGCCAAGATCATTAAATAGCAACAGTGTTTCAAAAAATATTTCTTTGCCCACGCGCTGGGTTAGGCACAGGGCTAACATTCTATTGAAATTTCTATGGGTCCACCTTCTCTACAGTATATAAGGTCTGAGCAGTATAAATATGCAAGGTATATTTGTGGCACACTTGAAAATTTCAAGTACAATTTATTCTTTATTTACTCTGGTCACATCCATAATTCATATGGTATTTAGACTCTGAACAATATGAAAGTCTTCATGTTAAATTGTTCTTTAATAAAATTATGATCTATTTTAGAGTAAAACATTTTAGGATATGGTAATTCATTGAAATATAAAGAGATAACTGGTATGTAAATAAATACAACTATAATCATTTATTAACGAATTTCTTAACTTTTTGGGGTATGTCTGGTATATTTCAGGCCCTAGGTTAGAGACTGAAGAGTATAAACATGAATAAGATATGGTCCCTGGCCATAAGTTGTTTATAGTCTGGTGGAGGAGACAAATTACCCAAACTAATGGATATGATTAAAGTACATTCCGAGTACGGTGGGGACATAAAGCAAATACAGAACGGTGCTGCTTAGGGTTCAAGAAAAATCTTAGAGAAAATATTATTCAGATTCTGGTTTATATTCATGATGCTTTGACACTAAACACTGAATTTTGTATTTATTCTTGCTGAATCAAAATAAGATGAGTAAATAAACTATGTGTATAATTATATAATTTTTAGAGTAGTTTATTTTATTCACTTTTCAAAATAAACATATGAGGTAGATAAATCAAAGATCGGTGTTCCATTTTACAGATAAGAAAATTAAGACTGAGAGATTCAGTCCACTTACTCAAGAAGTCACCTCTCTGGGGCGCCTGGGTGGCTCAGATGGTTAAGCATCTGCCTTCAGCTCAGATCATGATCCCAGGGTCCTGGGATCGAGTCCCGCATCGGGCTCCCTGCTCCTTGGGAGCCTACTTCTCCCTCTGCTTCTCTCTCTCTCTCCCTCTGTCTCTCATGAATAAATAAATAAAATCTTTAAAAAAAAAAGAAGTCACCTCTCTGGATGGGTTAAGTAACCTTATTGTGATATTTTCACAATATGTACATGCAGTAAATCATCATATTGTGTACCTTGAACTCATACAACATTATATGTCAATTTCAACTATATTTCAATAAGGCTAGAGGAATGAAAAAATAAGGAAAGGTGTCACCTCTAATTCATACTTCTTTCCATAGGGAGAATTATGGGGCAGAGAGGGAAAGGAAATGTTTCCTGACATGAGATTCTGATTTAAGAAAATGTATCATGGAGTGCCAGGGTGGCTCAGTCGGTTAAGTATCCAACTCTTGATCTCAGCTGAGGTCTTGATCTCAGGGTTGTGAGTTCAAACCCCACACTGGGCTCCACGTTGGACATGGAGCCTACTTAAAAAAAAAGAAAATGTATTATTTTCTTCATATGTTCATTCATTAATTTATTCACTTATGATTTTCTTCTCTTATTTATTCATCATTATTTACTCATCCATTTTTTCACTTATTCTTTCATTATTGCTCCAGCATCATCAGCCATTATCTGAATGGAGGGCCTATAGTGTCTGATGTAGACCGGACAAAGTGGTTGACAAAATCGCTGCTTTAAGGAGCTCCGATTCCACGAGGGGAAAGCAGATAGATATAAAAGAGGGAAAGGTCATGGCAGAGAGATAAGCACAGGGCTGTCAATTTCAGTGGAGGTTGGCAGAGCCAAGTGCCTACATATTTCAGGATCTCCCACGTGAAAAGAACGTACCAGGAATCCTAAAGCCTAATTTTGACTACTTAAATATTGTAGCTGTTGGATTAGTCAGGACTTTCCAGAGAAACAGAACCAATAAGATGTGTGTATAAAGAGATTTATTATATTTATTATAAGGAATTGGCTCTCACAATTATAGAGACCCAGAAGTCCAGACCCAGGAGAACTGATGGTACGGTTCCAGTCCAGACTTAAAGACCTGAGAACCAGGAAAACCAATGATTTAAGTTTCAGGCCAAGCCTAAGACCAAAGGCAAGAGAAGACCAATACCCATACTTAGAAACCATCAGACAGAGATTTCTTTCTTTCATACTTGGATTTTTACTTTATTCAGGCATTCAATGGATTGGATGAGGCTACCTATACTGGGTAAGGCAGGATGCTTTACTCAGTTTACCTATTCAGATGCTAATCTCATCCAGAAACACCCTCACAGATACTGACAGAAATAATGTTTAATCAAATATCTAGAAACCTTGTGGCCCATTCAAGTTCATATGTAATATTAATTATCACAGCTGTCAAACTCTAAAACTTCGTTTTTCAAATAGCATTATGGGAAGACCTCTGGCTCCTGGAAACATCAGAAACCAATCACCTGAGCTAAACTTGCGTACTGGTAAAGATGTGATATCTAGGCCACAATTAACCCCTCTTTGCTCTTCGTTTTTTCAGAATTGTGCAGGTCCATAACCAGAAGTCCATGTATCATATCACCAAATATTGTGAAGATAGTTCCCTGCTCCTCCTGAAAATAATCTCACTCTGTAGTGATGTTTGACATTCTTTGGGTTATTCTTTTTTTTTCAAGATTTTATTTATTTATTTAACAGAGAGAGAGACAAAGAGAGAGAGATCACAAGTAGGCAGACAGGCAGACAGAGGGGCAGGAAGAAGCAGGCTCCCTGCTGAGCATGGAGCCCAATGCGGGACTCGAGCCTAGGACACTGGGATCGTGACCTGAGCTGAAGGCAGACGCCCAACCGACTGAGACACCCAGGTGCCCCTCTTTGGGTTATTCTTGAAGAGAGACCATTTTTCTCTTTCTAAAGGGCATTGAAATAGTTGATTTACGGATAAGACCCAAGATGGTCCTGATAGGTGTTGACCCAATACACCAGACTAAATGTTTGATTGCTGATCCTATAACTTAAAGTGTAGTGCTAACATTCTCTGGATTGATCCTCTCCTCCTCTGGTGTCTGAATGGTTATAACTCCAACACCAAATTTTCCAGGGTTTTTAGCTCTACCAGAGACTCAGGACTTAATCCTAAAGAGCATCTTGAGGAGCCTGTGACATATCACCTTTGTCTTGATGGGGTAGATGATAGGATTGAGCATGGGAGGCACAAAGAGGTAGAGAGTAGACATGAGGTTATGGACATCATGGAGCAGGCCAGCACCAAGGCGATGCACAATGGACACCCTCACCATGGGCACATAGAAGATGAGCAAGTTAGTGTGTGGGACGTGCACGTGTTCAGTGTCTTGCTGCGCTCCTCTTGGGAGGCAATGGCGAGCACTGATTGCAAGATTAGTACATAGGAGATGAGTATGAGTGCAGAGTCCAGGCCAAAGGTGAATAACACAATGGACAGCCCATAGTGGCTATTGAAGGAGACATCAGTACACGCCACCTTAATCATATCCACGCGAAGGCAGTAGGCATGGGAGAGGACGTTCTGGGGGAGACAGAAGGGCAGTCTGTGCAGCAGCAGCAGAAAGACTAGGATGAGGGCAAAGCTTCGGAGGACGGTACACAAGCCCATTGCCACAACATGGGCATTAGTGAGCACTGCAGCATAGCGCAGGGGGTTGCAGATGGCCACATAGTGATCGAAACTCATAGCCAGAAGGATGCCAGGCTCTGTCCAAGAGAAGAGGTGGATGAAAAACATTTGGGCCAAGCAGGCATTAAAGGAAATCACCTGGGTGTGAAAGCAGAGGGCAGCCCAGCACAGTCGGCAATGTGGAAAAGGACACTTCCAAATCATTGACTGAAAGGAGAGACAAGAATTAGTACATGGGCTGGTGCAAGCTCTGTTCCTCCTTAACAATGAGGAGGATCAGCGTGTTTCCCACAATGGAGACAGCGTAGAGCAGAAGGAGAGGGAAGGACAGCCGGGATTCCATGGCCTCCATTCCTGGGAAGCCCGTCAGGATAAAGGTGGGAGCATCAGAGGCATTGATTCTGAAGTTAACCATGAGAAGCTGGGGACATTTTTTATAAGCCAATCCAACTTTCTGGAGAAATTATAACTTGTGTCTAAGACTACCATTGTTCCTAGGAAGGAAAAGCAACATAAAGATTTATAAATTGTGATTACACATAGGTTTTATTCCTAAAGTACACTGGAAGGATGAAGAGGAAGTCATGAAATGTTAGCCATTGAAAGAAAAACTTCTTTCTTAGACATCTTTCAGAAAAAAGAGTAGATAGATTAACTGTTCTTCAGGGTAGTTGACGAGCTCTTTAAGTCTCATCAGTAGCCCTCTGGTTGCCTTCCATGTAATCATCATCACAGCTCTCCTCCAAATGCCTAAACTTACATAGCTATGATCTTAGCTACTCCCCAAGAGATGTTCACACTTACATCCATTCTGACATATGAGGAACCAAGTATCCAAAAAAGGGAAGAGAATTAGTCCAGGTTTTCTTGGAAGGCAGTTACATGGCTTGAACTAGATTTCACCAATCCAGTTTCCACTCTGAGGTGCTTGCATGATCCACAGCCTACATTTCACACTGGAAGAGTCCATGCAGGACCCCTAGAAAATCAAAATATCTCAAGAGGCATCGGAGAATACTAATTAAGAGTATGGCACCAGAACATCCTGGGCTTGAGTTCCAGTGACATTAGGTAAATTTCTTAAACTCTCTTCCCTTGTCTCTTTACTTTTAGGATAGGGATAAGAGAGAGTTGCCCTGTGGCTATGGATACAGGCATATGTAAGATAGAAAGAGAGAAACAGAGAGAGGGCAAGAGAGAGAACTTGGACTTGACACAGGTCCTGCCCACAGTAAGCATTATAGAAGCACCGCTATTGTTATTATTTAAAAGTTATTATTTTAAAAAGCATGTTTAGGTAGAAAATAAATAGTACATTGTGCTTTCCAAAAGCACAAAAGCCATTGAATGTATTTATATTAAACTTAAATAACTATTTTTAGAACACTTGTTGTCACATAATAGCTTATGGTACAGACAAGCAGGAGTCAATTGCAAAAGCTTGAGAATTATTAAGAAAGAAAAACTGTGATGCTAAAAACATTCTTTCCATTACCTTATTTTTTCCTGCGTTGTTAAAGAATAGCACTCTTTCCTTTCCGTAACAGACCACTGTTTTCCATCTCAGAGTCTGTCAAAGTTCAATAGGAGGAGAAAATGAGAAACACTTCCTTACACCAGCCCAAACAAGGTTGTGAGGAGGGGTGACAAAGGAGTAATCTATGCATTTGCCATCTTCCTTGTACTGTGGAATTTCAGAAACAACCATTTGGGGAGGGAGCTACATTTAGGAATATTTCATAATGTCCAAAACCCCTTGCATACCCTATGATAAGTGGCTTCACCTGCTAGCTTTGGAATTCAGGTGTTAGAAGTCCTCTACCTCTCATGGCTAGTTCCTAACACTTGAATGAAATTACTCACCACTGAGTAATTTATTATTTTATGTATCTTTGGGAGGAAACTTGCTTTCTCTCTGCCATAAAGCCGGAATTACATCAATGAATAGATTAGAAATCAGAGAGAAATTCCCTGCTAGAGGGATAAGGGTCTGGGACAAAGGTTCAGAGAACTACTGCCGAAGGATGGGGAGGCTGAGCCGCAGCCCTGGACTGGAAGAGGTAGGAGGATGAACCAGATAAGCCCTGGGAACCGTGCACAGTGTAATGAGCTCTCATTAGGACACACAAAGAAACTGAGGAATTTAGAGGAGATGGTCTTAAGGAGATACCATGGGTCACTCCCTTCTTGAGCACCCACTCCTGGATTTCATTTCATCCCATCACATGTTCCACTCTAAGGAAGTCTAAAATTGTCTTAAGTAAAAGCCTGCTGCCGCAGAGGTCAGTTTCAGTACCTCCTTCCTGTCCTAATTAGAGATGTTAGCGTTCAGCTGAGTCTTCTACTCTGTTCCTTGTTTTCTCAGTGTTCATGCAAAGCAGAAAGTGGGCCAGAAGATGAAGACAGACATGATAAAGAGAAAGAGAAGAACTGGAGGGCAGGGAAGAGACAGAGAGAAGTGGATAAAGAATAGAGAGGAAATACTATGGAAATGGGAGAGTCAAGTGAGGGAAGGGGAATGCCAGACCAGAGAAGGAATTTTGGGAAGACAGTAACTAGAATATTAAACATGGAGAGGAAGAAAGAAGAGAAATAAGGCCAAGAACACCTCTTGAGAATACCAAGAACATCACAGGGCGATGCCCCAAGTGTTCCAGGAGGATGGGCTGTGTTTTCCCCAACCTACGCCAAGGCTGTCGAAGACCCTACACATACCACATTTCACAGGAGCTTCCTGTCAGGCTCTGAGCAGTGGAGGGCCTCACTATGGTAAGCCTTTAATATCCCCCAGTCAAACCCTGCTGGGATTAGAGTCCTCACAGAGGAATCCCAGGGGACTCTGTTTGCTGTCTATTCCCATGGGTGATTCAGACCTGTTTGCCAAGGACAAGACAATGCCTCCTCTCCTCTCAGCTCAGCGGGGCTTACCTGTCCCCACACCATGTCTTCATGGCTTCTGATATCCTCTTAAGGATGAGTTTTAAGGCAACTCTAGCAGATGATGAGTGTGAACACCATGGGGCCAGTAAATGGGAAGCTAAGAATATAACTCAGGCTTCCTGATCCTCAGCTCCAAGGTTTCCTTTCCCCAAACCAAGTCCCCACTCCAGGACCCTCTTCTTAGGGGACTATCAGAAGCCAGAATGTAAGGCTGACTTGGGTCATAGGTGATAGAAATGCAATAATCATCAATGATACTGAGTGTTTACAATGTTCCCTAAACTCCATCAAGAACTTTATGAGCCTTATCTCTTTCTACTCTAACAATCACACTTAGAAAGAAATATTCACTTCTTTTTTTTTTTTTTTAAGATTTTATTTATTTTCTTTTTGACAGAGAGAGAAAGAGAGAGCACAAGCAGGGGGAGCGGCAGGCGGAGCGCTGAGCAGGGAGCCCGACACAGGATTCTTTCCCAGGATGCTGGGATCATGGCCCGAGCCGAAGGCAGACGCTTAAGCAGCTGAGCCACCCAGGAGCCAGAAATATTTACTTCCCATTTTACAGATGAGAAAAATGAGTGCACGAGGGGTTAAATTAGGTCCAAAGTTATAATACCACTGAGTAGCAGGGCTGCATCCAAACATAGACTGTTCATTTATTCACTTAACATTTTCAGAAAACTTAATATTAAGATTTTTATCCAGCAGTGACCCCGGAACATGCATCATATACCTGTTAATCACTATCATCTTTATCTTTTTCCCGTTTAGCCTTTCTTTCATATTTGATTATCTTTCTTATCTTTGCCTTTCTCTGTCCAACCTCCCTCAAAAACAACTAGAGAACACAGAAGGACAAAAAAAGGATAAAATAAATGAAAACTGTTCTCTCTCATCCTATGACTGTTAACATTTTACTTTCCCATAAAGCCACTAGCAACTATCTGGGAGACAAACCTGAACCCTTCCTCAGTACCCCTAACCAAAGGGCTTGCATCTGCTTTAGGTATGGTGTCACATCTATGGTGTCGCATAAACAGCTGGGTCCCAGGCAGTTGAACTTTTTTTTTTTTAAGTTTCAAAGATTACATGGTTTTATGATTTCCTTTTTGAAAGTTTGCTATTACCATATAATGCACACCCTGTAAAATTCAGTTTTTAAGTGTACAAGTCAGTGATCTTTAATGTATTTAAAAAATTGTGCAGTCATTACAAATACCTAAGTGCAGAATGTTTTCATCATTCCAAGAAGCTTCATCACCACTAAAAGTCACTGCCCCTTCTCATTTACCCTAGCCCCCTGCGACAACTCATCCACTTTCTGTTGCTTTGGACTTGACTATTTCTGAACATTTCATCTAAATGTAATAAAATGTGCTGCTGATTGTGTCTGGCTTCTTTTACTTAGCATGTTTTCAAGGTTCATTATGTATCAGTGCTTCATTTCTGATATAATTTCCCTTTGTATACATAGACCCCATTTCATCTATTGGTCACTTGATGGGTATTTGAATTGTTCTAATATTGGGGCTACAAGTAATGCTTCTTTGAATATTAATGTATAAGCTTTTGTGTGGACATATGTCCTCAGTTCTTTAGAGTATATACCCAGGAGTAAAATTACTGAGTCATTTGGTAACTCTATGTTCAACTGTTTGAAGAAAACCCAAATGGTTTTCCAAAGTGGCTTCATCAATTTACATTTCACCAGCAATGTTTGAGGATTTTGATCACTCCACATCTTTGCTAATATTTCTTATTTTCTGTTTTGTTTTCCTAATATGTGTGCAATGGTATTGCATAGTGATCTTGATTTGCATTTGTCAAATGACTGATTAAACTGAATATCTTTTCATGTGCTTATTGGCTCTTTGTATGTCTGTTTTTTGCAGAAATGTCTATTCAAATCATGGTTCATTTGACTTTTTGTTGTTGAGTTGTAAGAGATTGTTATATATTTTGCATATGAAACTATTGTCAGATACATGATTGGCAAATATTTTCTCCCATTTTGTGGGTTGTCTTTCCACTTTCATGACACTGTCCTTAGAAGCACAAAAGATTTGTTTTTTATTAAGTCCAATTAATCTATATCTTTCTTTGGTTGCTTGTGCTTTTGGTGTGATACCAAAACAACCACTGTCTAATACACCTAAGTTTTCTTCTAAAGGTGTTATAGGTTTACACCTTACATTTAGATTTTTTATCTATTTTGAGTTAATTTTTTAAATTTTCTTTTTTTTAAGATTTTTTTATTTATTTGAAAGAGATAGTGAGAGAGAAAGCACGAGCATGGGGGAGAGGGAGAAGCAGGCTCCCCACTGAGAAGGAGCCTGACATGGGGCTCGATCCCAGGACCCTGGGACCATGACCCGAGCCAAAGGCAAATACTTAACTGACTGAGCCACCCAGGAGCCCCAGTTTTTTGTTTTTTTTTTTATTTTGAGTCAATTTTTGTATATAAGTTGAGAGACGGGTCCCATTTCAGTCTTTTTCATGTGGATATCCAATTATCCCAGGAACATTTGTTGAAAAGATTATATTTACCCATTAAACAGACTTAATACAATTGTTGAAAATCCATTGACCATGGATGTATGGGTTTACTTGTAAACTGTTCATTCTTTTTAATTAGCATATGTTTACCCCTTACATTAGTACCATACTTTCTTGATTAACCTAGATTTGTAATAGAGAGAGCAGACAGCATGGGAATCTGAGACACTGTTTCCAGTCAGTAACAGGACTTTGGAGAGTGCTCAGGCATGGACAATAAGAACCGAAAGGGGTCTTCTGATTTCACTGAGAAAGGACAGGCAAAGGCCCACTATTTTCTTCCCCCTGCTTTCTTAGTAAGGGCACTGACATTATTAGCCATGGCCTGAACATTTCTGTACATCGTTAACTATTTTGTCTCAACTGTGTTGTCTGATTAGTTGTCACATCTTGTAACATTTCTTCCAATTGTTTTGCCATTTCATTGATACCATATCTGCCCAAGAGTAGACCTTCAACATCTGAATTCCCAAAACAGACTTCTTTTGGCCCCTGGACCAAATCTGCCAGCACTCAGCCATTCCTTCCCTCCACTGGCAGAGTGATAGCCCGGTGATGTGTATTAAGGAGGGCGCGTATTGCATGGAGCACTGGGTGTTATATGCAAACAATGAATCATGGATCACCACACCAAAAACTAATGATGTACTGTATGGTGACTAACAACATAATAAAAAAAAATTAAAATAAAAAAAAAAAACCCAAATCTTCCTACTTTAGTGCTTCAAAACAGATCTCACTTGGTTTAAAAGCTAAACAATGACAGGAGCATGCATACTTCTTTAGGTGTTGGTCTTAACTCATCTCTCTACTTCTTCTGACCTATTATCCTTTTAGCTGGAACATCCAATCCCTTCTGTTCTTCAAGTCTTATAAGGAGAAGTGCACTTTCTACAGCTTGGGGAAAGTGGATACACGGTGACCTACTAATGGACATGCTCATGGGCCACCCCCTCTTCTCACTGTCTCTTCTTTCTTGTTCCTCGTTAACTCCATAATGGACTATATTTTAGTAATGTCACACCACAAAACTGTGCTTCCAAGGTCACCGCTGACCTCAGCATTACCGGATACAATGGACTCTCAGTCCAGAGACTGATACAGTTGACTTCACTTCTTTCTTGATTTTTTTTTCTCCTTTCTTGGACCAGTAATGTCACTCTTTCAGGTCTTCCACCTATCTCGGTGCCTCTCTTCAGTTTCCTTTACAAATGGCTCTCCCTCCATTCTCTCCTAAACATTAACATTGTCTATGGTTCTTTGCTAAGCTAGCTTCGGTTTTGACTCTACGTACTCTCTCTGAATGACCTTGGAAGAAAAATTAGATTTTCACTATCTTTGAAACACACCAATCAACACATCTGTATATCCTGCCCTAACTTATTTCTTATTTTCCAACTAACTACTTGGCACTTTTAACCGGCTGTTTCTTAGGAACTTTAAAATCAAATGTCCAAAATATGAATATAAACTTTTTTTCTTCTTAGATTCCTCTTCTCAGTGAGTGGCATGACTTTGGTAGCTGAGGCTGAAACCTAACTATCATTCCACACATCTTTTGTCTCATGCATTCTTCATATCTATTTAAGTAGTCACCAAATTCTAAATATTCTACCTGTTTAGTGTAAGTGGTGCAGCAATTCTAAGAGAGCAGTGGATGTTTGAGATGGCAGTTAAGGGGAATGACAGAGAAAATTAACTGTATCAAATAGAATAATTGCTTGGTAAAGCTGAAGTATGAGGCTGCAAATTTACATTGTGTTAATTCGCGGATATTTGTGATTTTTTTTGTAGAGTATTAAGCGGTCCTAGGGCTACCATCAGAAAGCTAGATGATAAGATTGGTCCAGGTTAGATACCAAGGAGCTAGTTTGATGAAAGAACAAAGCCTAAATCGCCAGAAAACCACCTCTGATAGAAAGAGATCAGTTTTTATGATATTGATTTTAGCTTTCTTAAGATTATGATTATACACTTAGCTATAAAAATTCAGTCATCTGAAAAAAAAACATTTAAAATTCAATTTCGTGCTTTCTCATGTTCTTCTCTGTTTCCTAAGCAACATGTAGAGGGATAATTTTAATAACTGACTCAGAGCAAGCCACTTTATTAATTGCATGACCACATATCAGCTAGGGTTTGCTTTCCCTGCCTTATACATACTTATTTTAAGACTAATAGGTGGTTTTAGATTATAGTATTTTGGCAGTATCTGAAAGTTCAAAAAATCAAATATATTGTTAGGCTCTGCCAATAGGAGCCATTGAATACAGACTGGAAGCTAAAAGAAGGGATTTACTTTTCCTGTTAGCTTTCTGCTTCTGTCATTGTCACCCAAGCAACTATTTTATCCTTGGCAACAGCAGTTGATTCTTATAAAAGCATCTGGTTCCAGTTTGTGGTGTTTATTCCACCACCCTTACCTCCATACAACTCACATACAACCAGCGCCAGCTCCTGGTAGCCCATTCTTGAAGGTCTGGGCCCCAGCTCTGTGAGCACTCTCTGTTAAGCTTCTACAAGCACAATCTCCTTTCTCACGGCAGAAATTGATTACAGCTCTTACTGAATCTCTGTTAAGTCAGTGTGCCAGACACTTCAAACTCCTTCTACTCGTAGCTATTGATTTAAAAACAAGAGTTTCCAGAACTTAGTTTTATAAAAATTAAATGGAGATAACTAAGGGTGAACCTTGTCTCATACTATCACTATTTTTGAATATATAAATTCATTGAAGGAATAATAAGAAAACCCCATCTATCTTATGAAAAACTTTGTATTAAAATAGGTTTATGTGTAATAATTTATGAAATTAAAGCTTATTTTTATTGCTTGTATAATGTGTACTTAAAATAATTGTAATTGTAGAACATTTCAACACGCAGAGCCTAATGATTGAAGAAAATAAAATAAATAGTTCTAATTTGCATATAAATTTCTATTGCAGACAAGGAAGGAAGAGTGATCATCACAAGATTTTTAAGCACAAAAATTACTATGCAGGAAAATGGACCAACTTTAAGGAGACAAACAATAATGTTGAAATTTATGACAGCTACAGGGGAGCCTGGGTGGCTCAGTAAGTTAAACGTTCGATTCTTGATTTCAGCTCAGGTCATGATCTTAGGGTCATGAGACTGAGCCCCACATCGGACTCCATGCTTAGCGTGCAGTCTGCTTTGGATTCTCTCTCCCTCTCCCTCTGCCCCACCCCCCCATCCCCACTGATGCTCTCTCTCTCTAAAAAAAGAAAAATATAATAGTTATGGAAAGCTTGTCCATGTATTTTTAAATGGATAATAAATGAGGGGAAGAAAATTTCCAGGCTGTTTACATTCCATAGGATACTCTTAAAAGACTGATGTGGTATTTTTATCTTAAAAACATCAATATTCACACTATACTGTACATTTTATCTTTTTCTAATATTTAAACAGTAAATGATAATTTTTTGATGTCAACTTAACATTTTTGAGGGAGTATATACTATTGCAAAATTCTTTTGGAAAGTACCAAGGCAAAAATTTTTGAAAACCAACAGTTTGTACTAACATGGGAGGAGGGGCGCCTGGGTGGCTCAGTAAGGTTGAGTGTCTGACTCTTGGTTTCAGCTCAGGATGTGATCTCAGAGTCATGAGATTGAGCCCCTTGTGGGGCTCCTTGCTCAGCATGGAGTCTGTTTGAGATTCTCTCTCCCTCTCCCTCTGCCCTTCCCCCACTTTCTTGTGTATGCTCATTCTCTCTCTCAAATAAATAAATAAATCTTAAAAAAAGAAAAACGTGAGAGAAGACAAGCATGAACAAGGGAAAAGAGTGCAGAACTCTGAAGGCTTTGATGGAAGGAATCCTTAGTGCAAAGGCTTGATAGATGGATAATGTCAAAGGATCTGAGTGCATCTGGCTAGAGAACTGATGGCCTCACTCCTAGGGTGAGCTCTGTGAGTGTGAAACCTGCACAGTGGCATAATGCCTATGCTCAGAAGGATCCTGTATTTGACTTAGTATTCTGCTGCCACGTTCTTAAAATTCTTCATAACTTATTTTTGAACTTATGAAGGCTAATGGGACAATGGAGCCTGGGCCTCTCCACCACCATTTCTTACCACCGTATTTACCAATAGCATTCATGATAACATGTATACACAGAATACCATGGGTCACTATACGTGGAAATTCAGAGAGATACCACAGTTAACAGGGAAAACAGAGAAAAAGAAGAAAAGGAAAGAAAGGGGAAAGGAAGAGAAGAGAAACATAAAACTTAATAGATTTTATTTCCACTTTCCTTGAAAATTCCCTATGGAAAATGTTCTTTCCTCATGTCTTTCTCTTTTTTCAACCCCTCTCTATTGTCCCCCTAAGAATGAGCATCATGGATCAAGTCTCTAGAGCCAACAGCCTTGGGTTTTCATAATTGAGCATCAGAGAGAGTCAATAAATAACCTCACTTATCAAACCCCTTGACCAGAGGAGGCTGGAACTCAGAACTAAGCTAAAGATACTCAATGAGCTCACAAAAGTGAGGACAGATCAGACTTTTGAACTCAGATTCCACACTCAGACCCGATCATTCTCCAAATCACATCCACCCATCCTGCACAAGAACACAGCTTTCACATCCCTGAAGAAACCACTGCATTCAGGCACATATCACCTGCACAGGCTGTCGCTCTACCCTGTACTCCCCACACAGTGCCATGCTCACAGGTGACACCCATCACAGAGCTCCAGCCTCAACATGCTCAACTTATGAACACATGTCACTTGACACAGGTATGTTTTTGAAATCAGATTACAGAAAAAAAAATATGTGCCAAGAAAGAACTCAGAGTTCAATTATTAAAGTCTAGTTCTCCAAGTCATCATAGTGACCCAGAGCCAAGGCCCAGTGGGATGAATTTGGAAGGATGCTCCCATTCCACCCAGAGTGTTGCTCCAGCTCAGTGTCTTTTTCACATTGCTCTCCTAGAAAACAGCCTTGTTTGGACCTAGGCTTTCTGGTACCCACATAGAGTGGCAGAGTAGCTCACAAAGTGGTAAATTCCTTATAGTAATCTTTGGAAATCTTCCTTTGCCGGCAAGAATAGGCTGGGAAGGGAGAACAGGCGAAGGTGGTAGTGACTCCAGTTCTCCACTCCACCACCCACGATTTTTTCCTCCAGTGGCCTGGGCCATCACTGGAAGTCCCCAGGCAAATGAAAAGGGCTTTCACTAGTATCTGTCTCTTTGAAGTCCAGATAAGGAGTAAAGTGATTGCAGCATTAGATACTGATATTAGAGTATCAGGCAAGGAAAAAAATTCAAGTATTGGGGCCATATAAGTGAGGCTAAGTAAGGTGAAAACACCAAACTTTGAATCTGGAGACCTGAGATGTAATTTCAGTCTGACAGTAACACGCTATGTGATCTGGATTGCATTAGTTTATTTTTCTGAACTTGGATCTCCCCTTGGTAAAGCAGACATAGAATAATTATAATAGTCTATAGCACTCCAAAATGTGGCTACAGGAAAAAGAGCTTGCGCAAATGGGGAAGACACTATTTTTGGTGCACAGACATATTAATCCCATATACTTAACTCTTTCTTACCTACCCAAAATCATGAGATAAAGAAGCTGGGTGCTGTCATTTCCAACTTATAAATGAGAAAGTTGAGTCTGAAAAGTATTTTGGAACTTGTCCAATGCTAAACAATGAATAGGTAGAAAAGCGGTGACTGGGATTCCAGACTCACTCTTCTTCCTACTTGGAGACTGTCCAGAGAAGGGAAACGATTTTTCTCAAGGTTCTGCAAAGTTTCTGTGACAGATTAGGACTGACGTTTAGAAGTCCAGTTATCCTACAAAGGATTCTGTTAGGCATAGCTGGCACTTGGAATGTGGAAATCAAAACATGAATTTTGACTATAGAAAATAGATGGAAAAAATGGATTATATGTGATAGAGTATTTTAAGATTTGGAACAAGTTAAAAACAATATGTGTTTTTCTCAGCCTAAACAAGATTGTTTCACAGAAGGGGCATCACTTTATGTGAATGAACCAAGGACCTGATGCGACAGGGCAGTCCTACCATCACCCCTTGGGTAGAGCCCTTTATTTCCATGCAGAATGCCAGCTTCCAACCTCAGCGATGACAGTCTGCCAGCCACTCTGTTCCTGACAGGGGTCCCAGGGCTGGAGAGGGCCCACATCTGTATTGCCACCCCCTTCTGTGCCATGTATCTGGTAGCTCTGGCTGGGAATGCTGCCCTCATCCTGGTCACTGTGACAGACGATGCCCTTCATGCACCCATGTACCTCTTCCTGTGCCTTCTCTCACTCACTGACCTGGCTCTCAGCTCCACCACTGTGCCTAAAATGCTGAGCATTTTGTGGCTCCATGCTGGTGAGATTACCTTTGGGGGGTGCCTGGCACAGATGTTTTGTGTCCATTCTATCTATGCTCTGGAGTCCTCGGTTCTTCTTGCCATGGCCTTGGATCGTTATGTGGCTATCTGCAACCCACTGAGATATACAATCATCCTCACCCATAGCATCATAGGCAGAACTGGCCTTGCTGGTGTACTCCAGAGTATAGCTGTGGTCTCTCTATTCATCTTTTTGCTGAGGCGACTGCCTTACTGTGATCACCATATCATGGCACCCACATACTGTGAGCATATGGGCATTGCTTACCTGGCCCGTGCCAACATCACTGTCAATATTGTCTATGGGCTGACTGTGGCTCTGCTGGCCATGGGTCTGGATTGCATCTTCATTGCCATTTCCTATGGCTTTATCCTCTATGCTGTCTTCTGCCTGCCATCTCAAGATGCCAGGCACAAGGCTCTGAGTACCTGTGGCTCCCCCCTCGGAGTCATCCTGGTCTTCTACATTCCTGCCTTCTTCTCCTTCCTCACCCACCGCTTTGGCCAGAACCAAGTCCCCAAGAGTGTGCACATCTTTCTGGCGAACCTCTACGTGCTGGTGCCTCCTGTGCTCAACCCAATCATCTATGGGGCTAGGACCAAGGAGATTCAGAGGCGACTTCTGAGACTGCTTCACTTGTGGAAATTTTTAATATGAAATTTGAGCACAGTTTGGAGATAAGGAAAATAAATGGGTATGGTAGCTGTCTAGATGCATTTACATGGATGGAGACCTCTGATATGACAGAAATGTGTTTACAGGAGAGGAAGCCCTGGAAGGAAAGAGAAGGTCAGATGAATTGGAGGTATCAAAAATCATATTGAACATACCATGTTCCTGAGGCTCCTGGAGTGGCTCTGAAGAGCTCAGAAAGATGGTAGTATTTTTATTCTTGAGAATACTTCACAAATAGGAATAAGCATGCTTTGGAGAAATCTCAGTACCTATGATATGCCAGGTAGAATACACCTAACATTTTTTTCTTTTGCTGCAAATGTTTCTGAGACTTACTAAAGATCAAGTCAATTCCTCTTAAATCAGTCTGGGCTTCACAGTGGGAATATTCTTCTGCAAGTCGAAGTTAAAAAAAAAAATGAACATTTGAGGTAAATTTAATCTGATTTCCAATGCTTTGGGCAGTGATGAAGGGCACAATGTCTAAAGTTAGAGTACCTGGGTTTGGGCCCTGGTTCCTCTGCATACTAGTTTTGTAGCCTTGAGCACGTTGCTTAATCTTCCTATGTCTCAGTTTGGCCAACTGTCAAATGGATAAATGTTAGTATCTGACCTTTTTTTTAAATCTATTACTCTTAATGCTGTCTCTAGGAATAAGTAAGTTAATGAATGTAGAAAACTCAAGATAGTGGCTAACATGTAAAATGATCAATAAATAAATACGAGAATGTTATGTAAAGTCTGAAAATTATTAGCCAACTCATAACTTATTTAGGACTGTTTTTTCATTATGTTATTTCACAGGGTCATGATAACTATGTTATATAACATCTCTAAAATATTTAGATTGTGCTTGGGATATGAATAGTGCTCATTAAAACTGTATTTTCTCCCATTCCTCCTCTGGTCTTCCATTCAGAAGTCCCTTTCCTTTTTGCTATAAAATTATCCCTGCTTTAGAATTCAGGGATTCCTGTTCAAAATCCAAATTGTCTTTTTTAATAACCCTCCTTTGCCCTAGTGACCTCGGTTCTAAAATACACAAATAAGTCCCCAGTTACTGCTCCCAATAATTCAAAATGTGATTATTGTCTGCAATTTAAATTAAGAGCCTGTGATTCAGAGAGGTTAATATTCCTAAGGTTATGCATCTATATGGGCCATAGCTCATGCATTATCCAGTATGTGATATGTGTGAGGATGCCAACCTGCAGGAACACACAGCAACAAAAGTGAAGACCCTTTGTTTCTTGAGGTAGTAAATGGTAAAGAGACCCAGGAGTGCAATGATTTCAGGAACAGAGAAAAATATGTAAAGAGAAGCTGAAGGTGGGAATGAGTAAGGGAACTGCCGTTCTGCTCTTGAAATGCTTCTCTGTGGGCCTTATGCCTGCTCCCCCTAAGATCCTGGCTTCATTTAATCAAAAGGTCCCCCTCACAAGGCAACTGCTCACCATTCACACTAATTACCTGCCATGAAACTCACATTTTTCCCGGAAGAAAGTGGGGGTCAGTAACCCAGGAAGTTAGTACCAAAGGCAGGGCCAGGATTCAGAACTCTGGGCTCCCCTAGTAATATTTAAAATGCACCCATCTCTGGACTAGATTTTTCAGGACCATAGAGCTATAAGGGACTTGATGGACTGGTAAGGAAATTCAGGTTCATGAGTGGGCAAATGATGTGTCTGATATTAGGCCACAAGTCCCATAGTTTGCAGCCTAGTTCCTCCCTCATCTCGCCCACAAATTCACCAACCATCCGTCATAACTTGGGCTATCCTCCTCTTCTAGCTATGTCTGTGGCCTCAGAAGAGCTCAAAGAGAAAGGTCAAAAAGTGTAGAGCAGAGACTAGAAGAGAAGGAGGGGTGCAGGATCACACAGCTGCTGACACCACGGCACAGGGGTCTAGCTGCGGCCTATACTCAGGACTGATACCTTGCGGATACAGCACAGGGCGGTTCTTCCCCATGGTTTCCCCTTATTGACCAAACTCCAAGTTTCACAGACCATAGATAACAGACAGATGGAGGATTCTGCTGCTGTGACGACAGGCTCCACTCCCTAAAGTTCTCGTTTGAGCTCTTTTATCATCCTGAAGCTAAAATGCAATAGTTCCTAGAAGGGGAGGGTGATGTGTAGAAGCCATTAGGCCTTCCAGAAGACTGGAGGTGGCAGTTCTAGTCCATAGGAAGACTATTAACATTATTGCCAAGATCTCCCCTCTGACTCAGCTGTCTGGCTACTGGAGCGCATGCAGTAAAGGAGAAAGCATGCTTCTAGGAGCCCAGGAGACTGCCCTGCCTATCGCACCCGCTTCATCCCCAGACTCCCACTCTTCCCTGGGACCCAATGTGCATCACTAATCTCAGAAATTCAGACCAAGATCCCGGTGCCACAGGGAAGTGAAAAGTAAACTGTATCGGGATCATTGATGGGTCATGTGGCCCCAGAGATATTTTATGCCAAGTCCCTGACTGCCACAATCTTCAGGTCTCTAGGTTCATGCAGTGTCACAAAACAATTAAGTCACAGTGTGTAGCTCAGAGATGTCCATCCTCCCCAGCCCCCAGGAAACATGAGATTCAGTAGTTTTTCAGCCCAGAGTCATTTGGCCCCTGGGGCTAGCTCTGAATCTACAGTCCCTGGTTTCCCCAAAGTAACACCCCCAACATGCTTCCCACCTCTCTCTTTCATCAGATAGTGTCCTGCTGCACGGTTTCACGGGGCCCCTGGTCCTCTGGGGCACACCTCATATGCCTACACTGTGAATCACCTCATTGACTGATCAGAGTTTACAGAAGAGAATGGGTGGATTAGGAAAGTATTAGAGACTCTCACCAAGACACAGGGACCCTAGAATATAGAGTAGGAATGGAGCCTGGGGAAAGATGTTGAGCTATATCTGGCCATGCTGAGCCAGAGGTTCCTCTGTGACACCCAGGAGAAGGCTGGTAGGCCTTAGAAAGTACAAATAGACATCTCCTTCAGAGATGAAGGAACCATGAACACAAAAGTAAGAGCCACAGCCACGGACATGGTCAAACTCCCTGAAAGATAAAGAATCAGTGTAGCATACTCTCAGGAAGCACCACTCTATAAAAACAAAACAAAACAAAAAATGGATAAGAAAATGGATTAAATAAAGCAGCTTAAAGAAAGATGGGTCAGTATATCAGATTTTGTACAAAAGAAAAAAAAATGAGAAGATGAGGCATGAGGAGGTTTTGAGAAAGCTTCTACACTATCCTGGGGGTAAGTGTCTGGCTGCAGAGGATGGGGAGACGTGGCCACTCTGGAGAAATTCAGAGACGAAAGGAGAGAGAATTTCGGTGGCTGATAGGGCAGCAGAGTCAAGCACTTTACAGTGTAAAGGGAAGAAACCTGCCCAGGAGGAGAGGATGGGGTTTCAGAAGTGGTGGGAGTTCACCTCACAAAGCAGGATCCTGACACAGGCAGGTAAGAGAGAAAGAGCCCGAGCTGAGAGGGAGGTTGGACGGGCTTTCTGTAATACGGAGAGACTGGGCATGAAGACGGAGATACTTGGTGAAAGAGGGAGTGGCTTCCGGGGGGAACAAAAGCCAGGATTCCTTCAGAGTCGCCCTGGAGTTGGAGCATATGTGGTTTGTGATGATGATGACAATGTTGGTGGGGAACTAGATTGCTGAAAACACTCAGGACGTTCCCACCTCACGTTCACATTTGGAAAACACTCCGAGATTAGGGGTGTGAGAATAAGAGCAGCCTGGACCCAGGACCCTGTAACACGATCAATCTCTCCCCCAAACAACATTCTCTTCACCCACCTACCCCCAAATTGACATCACACACGAGATCCAAGCAATCTTTTTAATGTAGAACAAGCTTGGGCAGTGAGGGAGGGAGCTGTTCAAGTGTGCGCACGAGCTGAGTAAGAGGAGTTCAAAATATGCTACTTCCCCTCCCCTCCCCTTCCCCTTCCTCTCCCTCCCTCTCCATGCGGCCATGTGCTGTGGGCATCAGTGGGAGGGACCTGGGCCTCTGGTACCCCCAACAGCCTCTCAATGGCAGCATGAATGTTTCCCCCTGTGGCCATGAGGGCCTGTAGATTGGCATCACAATTAGCAAAACCCATGGCCTTTAGATGCTCCAGTTCTTGCTGGTAGCAGCCTTCAGTGAGGGGGGATAAGGGTAATGAGGATTGTGTGGCCTGGGAGCAGGTATTGGCCAATGCGTGGAGAAGCTGAAGAACAGCCAAGGTGGGTTGCACCAAGTCTGCTCTCTGACCCTGCCCTCCACCCCTGGTTTCAGGGGGTTCTCTAGTCCCAGGTGGCCTACCTGGCCCCCATAAACAAGGTCCCAGCCCAGGCACCTCCTTGGACAGTATCTGCAGGCCCTTTTCTATCTGTATCAATGCCTGCAGTGCTCGTGGATTGGTCAGGATGGGAAGGAGTGGCATATGATGTCGCAGGGGGCTTCCAGTTGCCAACTGGTGTAGCAGAGCTGGATTCTGCTGCAGGACATGCAAGGCTCTACGCAAGGCAGAGGGCGAGGGTCTCAGCTGACTGGTTAGAGTGGCTCTCCCTACAGGCTGCTGGTTCTCCTGGGAGAGAAGATCCGGGCCTGAGTTTACATCTGGCATACCAGTCCCACATTCTGAATTGGCCTGATTTGAGGCCGCGCACCTGGTGTGGGTAACTTCTCCTGCCCTGACCTTCTGTGCCAATGTCCTGGCCGGTGCCAAGGCTGCGGGGATGGCTGTGGTAGTGTTAGTATTGATGTTAGCACTGGCCTCCTCTTTGCAAAGCTCTGAACCTGGATTGTGGCCTTTGGAGGCAGCCCGTGGGGCCAGAGTGAAGAGCATGAGCTGCTGGGTATCAGAGCAGACTGGATGCATAGCATTGTCACCACCCGGCACTGCCTTCAACGCCTCTAACCCCTGCTTATCTGCCTGCAGGAGCTCCTGTTGCTGGGCTGGTTTCTGCAAGGTTTCCAGAGCCTTAAGAGCTGGCTCGGATTTCTGTACTGGCCTTGAGGATTCAGGAGCATGGCTGGCACTGGGTGGTTTCTCATTCACCAGGCCTTGAACCACAGGGTTTTCCAAGAACTGCACCACCAATTCAGGCGCGACCATTAAGAGTTGAGCCAGCTGGCCAAGAAAGTCAGCCAGATCAGGTGAGCTCCAGACCAGCCGGCACAGCCTGGTCAGCATCCTGGCGCTCTCTGAGGTGGAGGGTTCAGAGTGATGCATGCAGCGACCAGTGGGGTCTGACAGAGTTCCGGGACCAGGCGGAGGTCTTTTCAGATGGGTCCTCACCACCAAGTGGACCGTAGTACCATCAAGGATGCCACGCTGGCTCAGGATGTCTTGATCCCGGAGGATCTTTCCAGTGAAGATGAGCACCAATCGGTCGGTGTCACAGTGAAGGCGTTTGGAGATCTGTTTCTTAAAGTGGTGGACACTGCTATTTTCTGCCAGCATAAATTCCTGGCAGTCCTGTGGGGTCTTCACAGACACTCTGATAATGCGTGATGACATCTCCCTACCAGACACCAGCCGGCTGTCCCTTGCTTCTTCCCTAGCCCGAACCATATTTCCTCAAGAGCAGAATGCAGGACAACCAGAGGACCTGTAGAAGCCCAGGTGCAGCAGTAAGCACACCTGGGTGCAGGGACCAGTAGGTGTTGAGGGAGGTCCACTCACACACGGCCTCCGGACACCACTTCCTAATGTAGCCTGAGGTCACCCAGCTCCATAGAGGTGTTGGCTGTCCTTCGCCAAGGCCAGCCTTAAGGGATATGATGTCAGTGATGAGGTCACAGTTGAAAAGTAGACCTGTATGGGGGAAGGGCAGAGGTCTCTTCTACCTGCCCGAGGTAGGCTCTCTTTACAATCTGACTTAAAGAGCAATAGAAAAAAATTAAATGTTTCTGTCTAGAAACCTGTTGTGCCCAGCCTATTTCACTTTTGAAAATCATACCACCTGAGATTGGTAAACAAATATAGCTAAGTAGGAAAGGTACTGGTCTGAGAACTGGCTTAGGAAGTGCTCGTTCTAGTCACCTGTCTTCCACTAAATGGCTGTATACTGACCATGGCCCAGTTCCCCTAAGGTCACAAATTCCCTTGTTTCTATATGAACAGAATGAAGATGTGTACAGTTAGTCCATCCAACCTCAGTGGGGGCTTGAGGGCAGCTTGTGTCTCCAAGGCTCACCGGGCTAAGTAACTTACTGAAGCAGTTCTAAGAAAAACAACATCATGTTCCCCAAGAACTTCTGTTGTAAGTAGTTCTCAGAGACATAAGCTATGATCTCAACTCTCCAGGATTAGAGCTGAGGCAAAAGAAATTATAAGAAAGTAATAATTTTACTCTAGGTCTTTATGACTTAACAGTGATGAAATTTAAGACCCATTTGAAGATGAAAATTGTCCCTTGGGAGCTGACATATTTCAACTGCAAAAGCAGAAAAATGATGATTCTCTAAGTCACTGTTTTGACCACTCCAGGCAGGTGGGACTCCATGTTAAATCTGTCAGATCTCTGCAGCAATTGTATTTTTTTTACTGTGAAGATGGATACATCAGGCTGCCAGACTTTTACCATTATATCCTTGATCCTTTTTCTGATTCTGGTTTTTCCAAGGACTACAAAATTAGCACTTGGCTGTCTATAATACCACCTTCAGAAGGTTCTGCTGGATATGGGAAACGAATGAGCGTCTAGATTTCTCTACTCCTAGATATTGATATATGTTCTTAAACTTGGACTAGTTTGAATCAGTGTCCCCTGTATCCAACCAATATCCAGACTCTGATAAGTTGTGTTTCCTGAGTTTCAAAGACCCTCTCAGTCTGAGGAAGCTTCATAGAATGAGCCTCATGGCTGGCTGGCACCAAGCAATCTAGGGGGCCCTTCCTGGGAATGCCCAGATCTCAGAACAACTTCTACTATACAAACATTATTAGTCAAACCAATTCCTTTGGGGAAGTTTCTTTGTGTTTCACCCAGCAGAACTGTATCTTCAAGCTAACGTTCCTGGCTTTGCATTAGCTAATAAATTAATACGTAACAGGAGTTGAAGAGCATTCTGGGTGACAGTCATCCAGAATTGCTTTCTCCTACCTCATGTTTCCAGGGATTTTTTTTTTTTTTTCTTCTCCTACATAGCCTGTGAGGTGAAGCATCCCTTCTCTCTTCTCTTTCAGGCTCTAGTGTCAGAACCTGGAATGTCTCCTTCCCAAGCACCCACTGACAGCCCTTGCCAGTCCATTTACACACCGTGTCTCAGTGAGGGAGCCCTGCCCATGTCGTCCGCTGAGTTCTTCAACACAAGAATCTCCCTTCATCCTTCCTGAGAAGCCAACATCATTGGAATATTTTACATTTTACCTAAATTCCTTTTATAATTGGAAAATAAAATAAAACAATCAACTTGGTATTTATTTAATCAATTTAAAACTTACTACTTAGGACAAAAAAGGGGGAATGTGGGCTCTCTAGAGGAAAATAGCCCTGGTTTAAATCCCACTCCTACCACTTAATAACCTTCAACAAGTCATTTACCCCTTTTAAGCCAGGGTTTCGTCATCTATAAAGTGGTAGTTTTTCACAGATTTGTTTTGAAGACTGAAGGAGATAATGCATATAAAGTGCAATCCAAAGTATCTGACACAGAGCAGACACTTGTCAAATATTGAGTATGATTTCAACACTACAGTCACTGCCGATCTTCGGCACATCTTGTGGTCAGGTCCATAACTAGACTGGGAGATACTGAGAACAGGTGTGCCTGTCAGGGTTGACCAAATGCCCAGAGACATGTTCAGCTGCAGATGATGGAGACAACTCCAAGCAGCCTGGTGAGGGGAGTGTGGTATCTTCTCTTAGACCCAGGACCCCAACCAGATTCAATAAAATGCTGACTTTATGCACCTGATTTAAAGTTTATTAAGATCTAATTTCCAGAAAACATATTACATTCCCATATTTTTCACAGAGATGGGCTAAGGTTTTCCCATCCCAATAATAGTTTTATTAGACATAACTGAACAGGAAGGGCTATAAGGATTCCCATTAAGAGAGAAATGCCTGATTCTGTCCTGCTAGTGAGCTGTGTTTTCCCTCCTATAATACACTGAGTAGGTTTGAGTGTGGTTTGTAATGATAATCTTATAAATTTGTTTAATTAAACAAAAAAAGACCCTCTGATGGGAGTAGCAAAGACTACGTCCATATCACTTTTGCAATAATATCCAGACTCCTTGTCTAGCTACAAAGCCTCCCCTGGTTGGACTCCTGCTCATCTCCTTGACTTCCTGATGATGATTTTCTCCTTTTCTACAAAACTTGGCCACACCGGCCTCCCTTCTATAAATACACTGGCCTCCCTTTTATATCTGAAACAGACCAAGTGCCTTCCCATCTTTAAAGTCATTGCAATTGTTGTTCCCTAAGCCTTTAATGCTTGTCCACTTAATCTTTACAAGGCTCATCCTTCTTACCTTTCAAATCATCTCTTCACAAAGCCCTTCCCAACCATTTCGTATCTTAGTAGTCTATTTTAATTATCTGCATAGAACTTATCATTGTGTCATTATTTCTTCTTTACTATTCATTTATGTTTCCGTGTCCCTTCACTAGAACATAAGCTCCATGAGAACAGGGACCTTATTTGCTACCGTAACCCCGTTGCTAGCAAACACTAAATAACATACATGTAGGAAGGAAGAAAGGAAAGGTGGGAAGGAGGGAGGTTAGGAGGGAGAAAGGGAGATTGAAGTAAAGACGCAGACACTGATTTATTGTCATGGCAGTTTGTGATGTTTTGTTCACCTAAACAAGTCCAAAAATAGGATGAACATGGAGCAAACATATATGAGAATCCTTTGTTGTCATGATAAATGGAATCATATAAAACAGTAAATGACCGCTTGTCTCTCTCTTTCTACAAACCTGTTTCTCCCATAGTCTTCCCTATCTCGGCTAGTTTTACAAGCAAGACAGCTCATGTCAGAACAGAATCTTCACTTACCGCTCCCCCCCCCAGCCCCTTCTCCCTTCTCATACCATCATTCATTTAGTTGTTTAGGCCAGAAACACAGGAATCACCCCTGAGTCCTTTCTTTGCACTTCTAATCTATCAGTAATTATTTAGGGCTTTTTCTTCAACATGCGTCCTGATTCTGATCACCTCAACAGTTGTTTTTTTGTTTTTTTTTTAAGCAGGTTCCACACCCAGCATGGAGTCAAATGCGTGGCTCAAACTCACAATCCTGAGATCAAGACCTAAGCTGAGATCAAGAGCCAGATGCTTTACCAACTGAGCCACTCAGGTGCCCCACCTTGACATTTTCAGTGTCCTCCTAGCTGGTTTCCCTACTTCCTCTCTTGGTCCATTAGAGTCACTACTTGCCACAGTAGCACATATAGATCAATTAACCTCACCTCTTTACACAAAACCACCAAAAGGTTTCCTGTGCTACTTAGATTAATCTAAATGCTTTACCAAGTCTAAAACGCTCTGATAATTTCGCCCCGGGCTGACTCCCTGACCCATCTCCGGGGCACCCTGCCCCAGGCACAGCAGCCTTCTTGTATTCTGGAACACACCCTGCTCGTGCCTGCTTTTTAAGTGATATCCCATTTGTCAGGGACCTCGTGCTCTTGACTTTCATTTGCTCACTCCCTTCATTCATCACATCTCGGCTTAAATGCTCTCTGGCGTGATGTGCTTGGTGATTACAATCCCAGAAGAGTCCACCTGTCAATTTCTGTCTCCTTACTCTGTGTTTCTTAGCCTCTCCCTTCCTTTGCTTGAAATTCCATTATGTAGTGTATCTGCCTCCTTTCTTTTGGCTTCACAAAGGCAGGGCTTTGTGATCTAGAACACCTTCCATCTCCAGCACGCAGCACAGAACCTGGTAGAGAGAGAGCGTTCAGTTAATGTTAGCTGAATAAGTAAATGAGTTCCCAATTCCTTCCTTTCTTTAAACTTGCACATCTGATCTTATCAGAAGGGTTTGTCAATTATATCTCCAAAAACTCTTCAGCTGTCCACTTCTTGCCATATGCCCTTGTAGAGAACCCCAGTCTAAGGGCAACACCATCCCTCACCTGAATGACAGCAGGATCTTCTATCTTGACTTTGTTTCCACCCCTGCCAGCCTCTCATTTATGCTCCCCAGAGAGGAGAAAGAAATCCACACTCCATACTCAGTGGGAGGCAACACAACCCTGCACCATCCTGCCTACTGTCTCTCCCACTTCACCTCGAAGCACTCTTCCCTGCCCATTCTCACTACTCTGGACACACTGGCCTTCTTTCCTTTTTCTTCAAACCTGTTGAACTCTAACCTAACTCAGGGAACTCCTCTACACTTTCCCCTCTTCCTGGAACATTCTTCCCCCAGCTCTCTGAATGTCTGGCTTCCTCTTTCCCTTAAAGTCTCTGCAGAAATACTCCCTCCAGAGAGATACATTCTGACCACTCTTCTAAATATATACCCCTCCTCCCTCTAAATGCACTATTAAATTACCTGGTCTATTTCCCACATGAAATTTATTATAATTCAAAATTATTTTTGCAATAGAATAGAGATTAAGAGTGTGGCCTCTAGAAACACGGGTTCAAATCCCAGCTTCAACTCCACCACTGCTTAGCTGTGCAACCTTGGATTAGACATTTAACATTCCAACACCTTCCTTTACCTATCTGTAAAATTGGTTAATGATAGTACCAACCTTACAGGGTTGTTGTAAGAATTAAATGTTAATAGGCACAAAGCTTATTAAACAGTGCCTTGGTCTCAGTGAGTGCTGTGTTAGCTATTACTTCTATCTCTTGTTCATTGGAAGTCTCTTATCTCCACTATAGTGTAAGCTCCTTAGAGCAAGAACTGTATCTATCTTTTTCACCATTGAATTCTTAGCACCAAGCATAGTTTCTGGCATATAGAAAGTGTTCAGGAAATATTGGTTAAACTAATGAGTTGCAAAAGGCTCCTCTGTAACTTAGAAAAGAAGCTTCCTGACTTATTATCAAGTTAAAAAACCAGGTTATGAAACATTATTTACAATAGTAGCACAGGTTTGTAACATGTGTTGGAAGGACAACCATCATGGTATTAGCATTGCTAGTTTTCATGTTCTTATTTTACTTACCTATATTATCTGAGATACACAGTTGACCCTTGAACAATGCAAGGGTTAGAAGTGCAGTAAAAAATCCACATATAACTTTTGATTCCTCAAAAATGTAACTACTAATAGCTTTCTGTTGACCAGAAGCCTTAGGGATAACATAAACAGTGGATTAACACACATTCTGTAGGTTGTATGTGTCACATTCTGTACTCTTACAATAAAGTCAGCTAGAGAAAAGAAAATGTTATGAAGAAAGCCATAAGAAAGAGAAAACACATTTACAGTATTGTATGTAAATTTATTTTTAAAAAAAACTCCACCTGTAAGCGGCAGGTAGGGCTGGGACCGGGGAGGCAGCCCTGGGCCCAGCGCCAAGATGGCAATGTTCTGCAGCCTGGTGGCCTCCATCCTACTGCAGCCCCTGAGTGGGCCGTGGGCAGCAACCACAGCCTGGAGGCACAGTGGAACTGCTCCATCTGCCTCCTGGGGGTATACCCCCCAGCCCTGGCCACGTGCAGCTGCTGTCACAAGTGAGTCCACCATAAGTGAGTGCACCAGCCTCTCTGGGCGGGGGGTGCTGGAGGGGGCAGTGGGGTGAGGGAGCTGGGAACAGTGGAGGTGCGGGGCTCCTGCACAGTGCCATCCCTGCCCTCTGGGCGCCTTCCTCCACTCCAGCCCAGCCCCCTGGCCACCAGCCCCGGGCGACGGACCTGACTGCACCGTGGGCACATGGAGTGACCTACAGCCCAGCCCGGTCCTGGTCTTTGTGGGCCACCCCCCCAGCCCGCTACTTACAGGGCAGCAGGTACAACCTCTGCGCCAGTTGACTTGTATTTGATGTCACGGAGACTGGGGTGGGTAGTTGTAAATAAATGTCTGTGGTTTTTGCTCTCAACCCCCAAAATTTAAAATTCTACTACGATAAAAACATACGCTGGCTAACTGAACAGAATAAAAAATTTTTTTAATTCCATATATATGTGGACCCACATAGTTGTTCAAGGATTAACTGTACTTATATGTTGCTTTTTAACTGAGAAAACAATTCAAATTCATTTTAGAAAAGAGGCTTAACTATTAGAACGTTAGAGTCTTTATAACTGTTTTTCAAGGATGCATATACTTGTCTGCATGAGAATCAACAAAAAATCTGTCTAAAATAAGAATTTATCATATAATTGGTGACAGCACAGTTTCATCACAACCATATGTATCCTGAAAATATAAAGGAAAAAAATTTCACTCCAAATAACCAGAAAAATGTAACATTGAAATAAACCCTAAGGGATAGGACTAATAAAACAAAAGAAGTAACAAAAAAAGTAACAAAAGAAACTACAGTTCTTTTGTTATTGTTATTGAAGTATAATTGACATACAATATCCTATCAGTTTCAGGTGTGCATTATAGTGCTTTGATATTTTTATGCATTCTGTCACCAAACGTTATTACGGTACGACTAACTATATTCCCCGTGCTGTACACGTCGTTCCCATGACGGATTTATTCTATGACTGGAAGTCTATACCTCTTAATCCCCCTCATCTACTTTGCCTACTCCCATCCCTCCCACTCTGTTCACCAGCTGTTGGAGACACTACACTTCTTTAGAGCAAACAAAGGAAATTTGAATGGGAACATTTCGCATTCTAAAAGGAAATACTGCCAGTTGTAAAATTCTCGATTCTCTCTAATTTGTAAATGTAGTGGCCAATCAAGATCTCATTTGGCTTTTCCTGAAATTTGACATCTACTGTAAGTACACGCAGAAAAACGGACAAAATTAAACAATGGTATTTTGCAAAGGAATAAGGAGTCAAGCATTGAACATTCTGTCATTAAGAATTTCAAAGTTAAAACAATTTAAGAAGTGTGGCACTAGTTGATTAAATTAAAAAAACACCATAAATACACATATATAAACATATATAAGATATGGCAAAGGAAATATTCCAGTCCACGGTAGGCATTTGCAGGGAGGCAAAGATCCCAATTAAATGCCACAAATCCTCCCCTTTTTACTCTTTATGGGTACGGATTGAAGCATGAATTAATTTGACCGAGCGCAGTGGTTAAGAGTGTGGACTCTGGAATAGACTAATTTCAAATCCTGCCTCCCCTATGCAGAAGCTGTATAACGTTAAGCCATGAAATTTCCCCTCTCCCTATGCCTCAGTTTTGCTCATCTGAAAGATGGGAATAGTAACACTACCTGCATTAGGGGACTATTGTGTGCATTCGGATATAAAGAGCTTGGAACTGGGCTGGCACTTGGAAAACCTCAAAAAATGTTAACTATTATTTAAAATTAAATATAAGTAGTGAACCCCTAAAATATCTAGAAAAAATATGTATTTATGACAGAAGTATTAGGAGGAGAATAATAATAATAATAAAAAGAACAGGTGCATAAAATCACTTCCTGTTGTTTGAATAATGCTTTGCTCTTAACTTGTTGTCCGTCCACCTACCTGACTGGCTATGTGATACAGTATTACAGACTTCAATCCTCCTGCTGCTTCTCTCTCTCTCTCTCTCTCTCTCTCTTTTTTTTTTCTTTGCTTTCTAGCAAATCTCTCGGTCTGAAGAAAGGGTACATCTTCCTTGGGTGGAGCCAGGCACTAGAGCCAGTATCACCTAAACTGACCCTACTTCTCTTCTGCACATACACAACCCCAGCTGCGGGTCCTCTCCAGGGGCAGGTCCTGGATTTAGACCTCCTGATAGAGGGTGAGAGTCACTGCAGGGAGCAAATAAGACATCTGGAGAAGCCTGCTGTTTTGGCCACATCAGCCTGCGAGATGCCCTCTTCCCCAAACTCCAGCAGTCCCCATTTCCCCAAGCACAAGCCCCGTCCTGGGCTACCCTCTATCAGTTCACATCTGCTTCGTCTCCCTAACCACTTTCTCATTTGGGTGCTCGTTTTCCTCACTCATCATTCAGCGTTCATTCATTCAGTCTTTACTGAGTGCCTCCCATGGGCCCGGCCCTGCATTAGGATAGAGCCCTAGATAGAGGCCAGTGACCTTCCCTGTCCAAGAATCCCCTCTCCTGGACACCCAGCTGAGGTGTTCAGTCTCCGATGAGACTATAGCCAAGATTCCAAACACCCAGTCCACTGTCCAGGGCTCTCCTAACATATGGCCTGAAAACTCCTCCCTAGTCAGGATTCCCACCTGCTTAGACCCAGATTCCCACCTGCTGTCTGTCCTGAGATTTACTTCAAATGAGCCCTCATGCTTCCTTTGGCCCAGATGAAAGGCACATGAAATCAATCTTTCCCTGAGGCTTTTTCTCAAACCTACCTGGCCTTTGGAGGACAGAAATTAAGAGATTGCATGGTACACCTTCCCCGGTCAGAGGCAGCCCCACAGCACTTGCCTTATTGGTTCCAGGAAACAGAGAGGCAAGACTTGCCCCTGCCTTCCCCCACTAGCACCACTATAAACAGCAGTTCCTTTGATCTGGACAGGTCCCCCCCCTAACCCCAAGGAAGGGGAGCTTGAAGCCTCCTGTTTCACTTAGAGGTTGAAACCTAAAGCAGTGGGAGAAAGTTGCTTCCAAAGCTCGTTTCATCTCTGATGCATGCTGGTCGCTGAAAGGTAAGAGAGGTTGGGGTACAAGTGTCCTGAGTCCCAGGTGGAGGTTCTGTTTCTCCAGGTTCCTTAAAAGGACCCCCAATGTTGAGTCTCTGATGTTTAAACACACACCATGACCACTTTTACCGCAGCGGTCCCCTCCCTCAAAGCCCCTTTTCTTCTCTGGACAGCAATATAACATTAATGTTTGTGTTTACATCTCCGTTCTGAGATCAATCTTTAACAGACCGTGTTCTGTGTGTATGCTTGAACATATGTACAAAGCTGTGCCGTGTCAGGGTGTATTTAAGTGTGTTTGTGCATTTCTCTAGAGTGGCCCTGTGGGTGAGGCCTGGTTTGCTGACTTGATTCGTGCATTGTGTCACTTTTATCGTGGAAGTACTCGGGTCATGGGAAGCACTGCTGAGTGCAAACGAGACTTTAGTCTGAGAGGCCGAGGGCACCTCCTGTGTGTCATACACAGCCTGCCTCAGCCCCTTTTCTCCTCCTGGCTCTTCAGCTGGGATGCTCTCCCCTCTCCTGTCACATGTCTGCCTACTTCATTCTTACCACTTTTAAGATTTCAGCTTGGAGCGCCTACTCGGGAAGCCTTCCCTGTCTCCCCAGACAAGATCAGGCCTGTGTGCTCCTCCATAGCTCCTGCTCTTTGCAGCGCCTTTCACAACTTGTATTCTATATAACGACTAGTCTTCACATACAGTTTGAATGCTCCGTGCCCCCAGACCATCGCCTCCTGAAGGAGGATCATGTCTCTGTCTCACACGGACTCTCTAACCACTAGCAGAATGCTGAGCACAGGCTGAGTACTCCGTTTCTGAGCTGGCAGCTGCTAGAAAGACAACATCCAGGACAAACTGTGTCCACCAGGGACAGTACTTTTGCAACCTTGCACGATTAGGGAATCTTAGAACTCAGGCTGAATTCTTGGGGCTCCCCATCTACTCAGGAATCAGCCTCAAATCCAGAAAGTGAGAGCCACCTGTGGGATAGTCTTCAGGGGCGATAGAAATAACTAACCGTGCCCACTTTGCAGGCAGGCTGGTGGTAGGAATGCTCCGAAGAACGGAGTACAGGGTGGCAGCTCCTACAGGACACAAGATCTGGGGGACCTCTGGAAGGACACCAGGGAAGCTGCAGGCCTCAGTTCACCCTCCTTGGTTCTTCCCAAATCTTTGAACCTCAAACCTTTGGGCTTTCCCTCCCAGCCCTCCCACCCATGCAGACACAGCTCTCCTCGCCAGCTTTTTTCCCATACTGGCTCCTTTCCCCCTGAGCCCACAAAGAACTGGACTCGGGCAGCAACAGACACTGGAGATTGGATGTAATTGCATCTCAAGACAGGCGTAAGCAGAGCTCAGACTGGGGCCCCGAGATGGTACAGTGGCAGGGATGGTTGGGTCACTCACAGCAGCCCCACTGTTTCTGGCTCTCATTCTTCCTCATTGACTCTGGAACAACATTGTCTCCATAGTAAAGGGCATCATAGTGGATTTGGTTCATAGTGTGCAGCTGCATTCAAGAATGGGGGAGTTAGGGTAGTGGGACACGGGGAAAGGGCACAGAGGAAAAGATACGGCTTGAACAACTAGGGCTCCTATGCCTGCCTCAGCTTCTCCACAGCAGCATCCACATCACCCCCAGTGGCTATGAGGGCCTGGAGATTGGCTTCGGGATTCAGAAAGCCCATCGCCCGCAGTTGCTCTAGCTGCACCCGGAAGTGAGTCTCGGGCTGTGGCTGCTGGGGATTGGCACCAGCTAGAGCTTGCAACATCTGGAGGAAAGGGGTGGAATGGAGGTCCAGATCCACAGAGCCCTGTGCTGGGGGAACCTCAGGACCTGGGGCTACCGGGGGATCCTCAGGCATAAGGGCGCCCTCTCTAAGCTCTGTTCCACCTGCCATACTTCCCAGCCCTGCTAGGCAAGGCATGAACCAGAGGAGGAGGCGAGGGGCTTCGGTAGCCAGGATCTGCAGACCCTGCTGGATCTGTAGCAGGGCATGCATGGCGCGAGGGTTTGCCATGGCTGCCTGAAGGTGCAGAAGTAGCGGCAGTTGCCGGTGCATCTCGTCCTGCAGCTGTGGGACCTGGCTCATGCTGGTAGGTCTCAGGGATCTTGGATAAGCTGGTGGGGGCAGCCAAGCATGCTCAGGCATTCCAGGGGTAGCCGCCATGGGGGAAGGTGGTGAAGGAACGAATGGCGCCCTGTTGGCAGAACGCCACAGACCTAAGACAAGGTCAGGCATGTTGGTGCCGTGGCCGGTGAAGCCGTTCCCTGCACCACCTTGGCCTCTGTCTTGTTCAGTACTGCTCTCTGGGGGGTATCTCAGGAATGATGGGCAAGAGGACTTTCCCTTGATGGCTACTGACTCTCTGGGGAGAGGCTGGCCTGACTCACGTTCCTGGGAGGAGGAGGAAGTTGGGGGGATTCGATTTCCTGGTGGTGGTGGTGGTGGTTCTTGGCTAGGATTGCGGGTGGATGCAGTGCCTTGCAGATAGGTTCCCAGGGACTGGGGGGTCTCATATAATTGCTGAAGATAGTCATAGAGCCCTATATTACCCAGAATGTTGGGAACCCTATTTCTAGTTTCAGATACATCCTGGTCTCCAGGGCGCCTGCCTCGCCTGCCACCTGAGCTTCCATATGTGGAAGCCCAGGGGTTGGGGAGAGGGTCACAGTTCTCCGTCCTCGAAGGTCGGCTGCTGCTGGTGGCATTAGCAGTAGTGGCAGTAGCAAAGGGATTGCCACCAAACTGCTCCTGTACTGCATTAAGCATCGGGTCCATAATATCTGTGTACATGGTACGAAGCACATTGTAGCCACCAGGGATGCTCTCCAGGTTACTGAGCGCCCGGTCCTGGCTACGCATCATCTCTTGCATCATGGCTGGGTTGCGTAGGAACTCCAGCGTCTGCCTCATGATTTCAGGGTTGTTGAGAATGTGCCCAAGCTCGGGGTTGTGCTGGATCAGCTGCTGCATATGGGGGTTGTCAAGAACCAGCTGGCACATCAGGCCTGTGTTGGACAGCAGACCCTGGATGAAAGGGTCATCAATGATCTGAGCCACAAACTCAGGCACAGAGACATGCTGCCACATCAGTGAGCTTGGCTGGTCAGAGAAACTACCAGAGGTCAGGCCTAGCCCGTTGAAGCCTGTGAGAACACCTAAACTAAAGGTGGGTGGCCCATCTGCTGGGTAAATGGAGCTAGGTTGAGGGAATGATCCAGGGCTGGGGGCTGGGGCAGGGACTGAAGCAGCCGGACACTCAGTGCCCATGGTGCGGCGTTGCATCTTGATGACCAGGTGGACAGTGAGGCCATCTCGCACTCCACACTGTGCCAGTGAGTCAGGGTCCTTGAGGATTTTGCCAGCAAAGATTAAGACCAGCTGATCAGGGCGGGCCTTAAAGCGCTGGGATATCTCTTCCTTCAGCTGCTGGATGGTGCAAGTGTCTGTAACTGAGAAATCCTCCTTGTCCTTGGGCGTCTTCACTGTCACCTTGATGAGGTGGGGATCCTGGATCGGTGCTGGGCTGCCCTGTGGCAGGGCCTCTCCGCTTTTGGCCATGGTGGGCAGCAGGAGGCCCAGGTCTGTGGGGACACAGCTGGGGGATGGGGATGGGGTACCAAGATCATCCTTTTGGGCAGTGGCAGAAGTAAGAAAGGTGAGCAGGAAGAGGGCCTGGGGTCTCGGGGCGGGGCCACAGGGAGTCTGCATGGAAGGGGCAATGAGGTCCTCGGGATAGGATGCTTGTGGAGGATTATGGGTCTGAGAGGTGTCAGGTCGGGAGAGGGAGACTGGATGCCCTGAGAAAGAGGTCTATGGTTGATGAGTGAAGGGCAAAGGCAGGAAGAAGGATTTGGGTCGGGGCATACATACCAGTAAGCTGTGGCCCCGTCCTTCCTCTTATACAGGGCTCCAAACCACCCTCATCTTGCTAACAGCCACCCCTGAAGCCTTCTGGGCTAGAACCCACTCCATCAGGTCACCTCTGTGACCTCAGCACTGACAACACAGCCTCACACAATGGATTCTTGAGACCTCTCCAAGGTGCTCTGTCTCCCCAGGAACTCAGCCGCCCCCCCTTTACCTCTTCTATTTCCTTTAATTTGATGCCTTCTTCATAGTGAGGAACCTGGGCTGACCCTTCCATCACAGGTCAAGAGCCCTACTTCCACACACTTGTATGTGGTGTGTGGAGACAGCCTTGGATTGCAAAATTAGGAAAGGTTTAGCCTTAGCCCCCTATGTCCCTGTGAAGACCCAAATTCAGCTGCACCCTGAATTGTTCTTCTTCCTGGCATTCTATGTTTCTGTCTTCTCTTTGATTCAATATTAGACATGAATTTTTTATATATCTTCAGCATATTGACTTTCTGATGGGCAAGATCTAGTGTATGAGAGAGGGGCCAGGAATGATACAAAGTTTTTATTTTACTTTTTAAAAAGATTATTGTTATTCCCCAGAAGAACCCAAAGAATGGACTGGCTATTTACTGAGATTTAAAAAAAAAAAAGACCAGGGAATAATTTTTTTAAGACTTTATTTATTTATTCATGAGAGACAGAGAGAAAAAGAGAGAGGGAGACAGAGGGAGAAGCAGGACCCTGATGCTGGACTTGATCCCAGGACCCTGGGATCATGACCTGAGCCAAAAGCAGACACACTCAACCGACTGAGCCACCCAGGTGCCCCAGGGAATAAAGTTGTTAAACAGAAAACCCAGAGTTCAGAGTTACATACATTTGAAATGTTTATTTTATACCCAAATGGACATGAAGGGTGGGAGTTCTCTATTGTGAACCTGCAGTTCATCAGTATTGGCAGAGTATTTAGAATCATAAGATTAGTGAGTATAGTAACAGGATAAAGGTAAAAAAAAACCAAGGCATGGGCACTACATATTTACAAGTCTGGAATATTAGATGTGTTCCACAAAGGAAATTGAGAAGAGTAAAACACTAAGTCAGAAAAAGGAGGGGGGGGGGAACAAAGCAAATGAAGAAGAGTTTCAGAAAGGAGAGAGTAACTGATGGTGTTGGATAATGCTGGTTGGTCAGGAAGATAAAGGCTAAGAACTGACCACTGGGTTTGACAAGAGAATGGGGGACTGTGATGAACCCAGGCTTGGAAGAGTGGAGGGGGCAAAAATCTGGCCGGAGTGGGTTGAAAAGCAAGTGGGTTTAAAAACAAGTGGGTTGGAAATGAAGTGGATTCAATAAGAGTATTGTACCTAAGAGAAAGTTTATGATGGCTGTGTGGAAATGTGGGGATAGAGACGTTTTTGTTTTGTTTTTTCTTAAGTTGAGAATATTACATCATGCTTTTATTCGGATGGGAACAACACAATGAGGAGAGACAAATGATGCAGATGGGAGAGAAAATAATTGCAAGACTAAGCTATTGAGTAGATGAATTGGAGAGATTAGGATCAGTGCCCAAGTGGAGAGCTTGATTTTGGTCCACAGACAATTTATTCATAACAGGATGGAGCACAGAGTGTATGGGTTGTCACTAGACAGGCAGATTTCAGTTATGGCAAAAAGGTGGGGATCATTTAGAGGAAAGGCTATAGATAGAGTAAGGTTTTGCTGCTCCTAAATTATGAGTTCTAAATGGTAGGTGGAAAGGTTCAGAGAATTGATGACCAGTGGAAAATTGGGTCACATGAGGGATTTTCAGAGCATATCGGGATAAGAATCAGAAAGGCGACACACTAGAGCTTGGGCTTTTCAGATAACCTGAGGCAAACAGGGTATAAAGCTTAATTAGATTAATTGATCGGGTAAGGGTGCCTGGGTGGCTCAGTCAGTTAAGCATCTGACCCTTGGTTTTGGCTCAAGTCATGATCTCAGGGTCCTGGGGTTGAGCCCCACTTTGAGCCCCGAGTGGAGTACCACACTGGGCTCCACGCTCAGTGAGGAGTCTGCTTGGGATTCTCTCTCTCCCTCTCCTTCTGCCCCTCCACCTGCTCAAGCTCTCTAAATAAATAAATAAATAAATAAATAAATAAATAAATAAATAAATAAAATCTTAAGAAAAAGATGAATTGATTGGGTGGAGGCATCTTAATGGGAAGGTAGAAAATCCATTTTAGCTATAATTCTTTCTTGAGACCTATCCTTTTACTAGTTTGAGTGGGGGAGTGGGAGTCTGGCAGTAGATCTGCAGGAGCACTTGTTTTGTGGGCTCTCCTTCCGTCTTGCTGATGGCAGTGTCAGGGCTAGAGGAGGGGTAGTCTGTGAGGAGCACACAGGATTTCTGTGGGTACCCTTTGCAGACCAGAATCTGAATCTGCATCACCACCTCCACTGCTCCAGACACCACCATCTCCTGCCTGCTCCATTGCAAGAGCTACCTCATTAGTGTGTCTGCTTACACTTCTACCTCTAGCACAGTCTTTCTCCACTTGGCAGCCAGACCCATGCACTGAAACACCTGCATTGTTTGCTCGAAATCCAGCAGGGATTTTCTACTGCATTCATGGGAAAATCCAGAGTCCTCACCAGACCCTACAAAGTTCTTCCTGATGTCCTGTTTTTCCTTCCATTGTTTAGTTCAGTCCACTCCAGCTACAGCATCTCCTTGTTATTCTTCAAACACATCAAGAATATTCCCACCTCACACTTTTCCTCCTAGGTAACCCTTCTCTGCCTGGAAAATACTTCTCCCAAAGGAGTGCATGTTCAGTTCTCCCGATTTCTGATCAATTATTGCCTTTCAGGAGAGGTCTTCCCAGATTACCCTGTATGTAGAAGACCTTATCCTGCTTCATTTTTCCTCATAGCACTTATTCATAGGTTAAGTAGAATACGGTCTTATCCCCACAAAAGTAAACTCCTAAATAAAGGAACTTTATTTGGTCACTGCTATTTATTCAATGCCTAAAACAATATTTGACTTATGTAATTGTTTACATACCAATTGGCTGGGATACTCCTGGGGAGGAAGGAAGAGGAAGAGATGGGGCCTTGACTAACTACAGAGAACACAAGCTATGGACATTTGATATGCCAAAGGACTTGTATTCTTGGAAGGTGCCATGCCCCCAAATGCCTGAGTTTTGGTGACAGGAATACGCAGTCAGGGTAAGCAACTGTATCTCTCTGTGCTAAAGAGGGAATAGTAACAGTCCAGCAAAGTCCTATGATTGTAACAATGGCAATTAGTAAGAGATTCCTAAAGAGGATAAATACCTACCTAGACCTGGCAGAAATGTGGACTTTTCCTACTCTGGCCCACCAGGCCATTCTTCTTCCACTTTCAAACTTGAACAATTTGGACTTGGGAAATTAAGGAAGTCTTTATGACTACATATATGTGTCTATCTATAGTTATTTTCCCTTTTGTATGGGTATGTTATGACTGACCGTCTTCCCCGACACATGGGTGTGTGTATGTGTCTTTAGGTATTTGTGTGTTGCTGTGCATGCCCTTGGCTGTGTGTGTAATGTGTTGAATATATGTGCCTTGTATACATGAATCTTTGGCTATGTGACCTTGTGTATGTGTACAAAGCATATACATATCCTTGGGTATGTGAGCATGGTGTGACATCTGAGTTTGTGGTTCTATGTACGCAACTATGATTCTCAAAAGATAAAAAACTATGATCCTCTATCTCTATATTAATATATGCATGTGGCATGTGTGTGCACTCATGTATGTACTGTAGTGAGACAGGAATATCACATCAAACACAGATAGTTCCCTTTTTTGCAAAAGAAACAAAGCCAAACCTCAGATGGGGGCATGTGGGAGTAGCCATTTTATTGACAGATCTTCTACCCATGGCCAATGGTCTATTATTCAGTGGAGAAAGCATTGTTTGGTTTCTCCTGTTCCAGGACTTCTCCTGGACGGAAGCATCAGAAGAGGTGGAAGAGGCCGATGATGTGGTCAAATGGGTCAGTAGCAGGTAACAAGCAAATAAGTGGGCATGGTGCTTAGAATCCTTGGGATCTCTTGAGTTTGCGAATAGCAGCACTGGTGTCCCCCTCAGTAGCAATGAGTGCCTGCAGATTGGCATGATGGTTCCCAAATCCCATGGCCTGGAGAGATTCCATCTGCTGACTGAAACGAATCTCAGGGGCTTGTGGAAGGTGGGAAGGGTCTCCAGCTAAGGACTGTAGCCTCTGCTGGACTGTTCCAGATTTGTGGCAGCATTCAGGATCTTTGGGTTCAGCAATATCTGGCACATCCCAGGCCCAGGGCACTGTGTCAGGGTAGCTGCAGCTGGGTCCAGGAAGCCAACCCAGGCCCCACAGGTAAGGTGCAACCCAGGGTAGAAGAACAGGAGCCTCTGTGGCCAACAGCTGCAGACCCTGCTCAATCTGCAATATTGCTTGTGATGCTTTAGGGTTGGCTAGGGCTCTAAGCATGTCAGAAAGCTGTGTCTGCTGTAGGAATGTGGACAGCTGCTGCCTACACTGTTCACTCAGCTGGGGCATACTTATGAACAACATCATCTGGGCTGCCAAGTATGGGTTATTCAAAAGCAACTGCATCATGCTTCCTGTGATCTGGGAGCTGGTCTGCTCACCCGAAGGCTGGAAGTCATCCTCTAATTTCTGGTCAGAGCTATCTAGAGAGATGGTGGCATCTTTGTCTTCTGCCTGGGGCTGCTGGGTGAGCTCTATGCTAGGTAAGGCTGGTACCCCAGCCGGCTGCTGAATGGGACAGGTATGACTCCAGCCCTTGGTGGAGATAGTGGTAGCATAGGCACTGGGAGTATGGTTCACCTTGTTGGGGGTAACATTGGCTGAGGTGATAGAGGATAAACCACGAGAACTAGTATAGATGACTCGGGTTGTAGGGAGCTGTGGGAGCTGGTCCCGTCGTTCCTGGGGTGGTGTTGGAGATGGAGGTGAGGATTGAACTTGTTCCAAAACTTGTCCTTCCAGGAGAGCTGTGAAAGGGTTGCCCCCAAAGGGATCTTGTGAACTGTTGAGCATTTGGTCATTGTAATCAACATAACTCTGAACCGGGGCATTGTCCCCACCTGGCATTGTCTCTAAGCCTGAGTGTGACTGTGGGTTCAGTGGATGCTCAAGATTCTGTTCAGGTTGCTGGATCTGCATTAGCTCCTGAATAACGGCGAGGTTTCTGGCCAACTCCAGAGTCTGCCATAGGCTCTCAGAATTGTCAAGAATGTGGGAGATTTCTGGGTTCTGCTGCATCAGTTGTTGTATGTCTGGGTGTTCTGAGATGAACTGTCTCATGAGGTCTGTGTTAGACAGAAGCTGCTGGATACTAGGATTCTGTAGCATCTGTGTTATATACTCTAGACTACCCACTTCCAGATCCTGGGTGTGCACTTTGGATGCATCAGGCTCCACAAGAAGGGCTGATTCCACTGGGGTGTGACTCACACCAGCAGGTTGGTATACCCCATTGCTGTTACCTTCGGTGTTTCTGTCCCAGTGGCAGGGCTCTTTGGTCAGCAGGTTCCGGGAGGAATGGGGTAGGGATGTGGAGCTGCATTTGGACTTGATGACCAAGTGAATGGTGTGACCATCTAGGATGCCTCTTTGGCTCAGTGTGTCATGATCTTTGAGAAGGCGGCCCATGAAGACAAGCACGAGTTGGTCCATCTGGCACTTAAAGTGAGCAGATAGCTTCTCCTTGAACTGCCTCACTGAGGTGTCATCAGCTATCATAAAGTTTTCCTGTTTGCCTGCTGTCTTCACTATCACTCGGGTGACACTTGAAGAGATGTTCTTGTCTGCCGGCAAACCTGAAGGACGCCCACTCTGAGCCATCCTGGGTGTTCGAGAGATGACATGCGGCATGGACCTCAGTGGGAGGGCAGATGTTGAGCAGGTGGAAGCGAGGGCAGACAAATATTTCTGCTGGCCTTTGTCTCAGGTGTCGTGTTCTTAGGCCAAAGGCTAGTTTCCCTGGTGCCCAGAAAGGGATGAGTGACCAGCTGGGGCCAGGTATTTTGCGAAGTTATACCCCCCACCCCAGTTCTCCAGATGTGGCCCAGCTGAGGCCTGTCATGGCTACTGATTCATACTTGGTACTAGGTGGGCTAAGTAAAGATGACTCCACCCAGGGCTGCCCCTCCCTTCTGCCCCACCCACCAATACCATAACCTCTTCAAAAAAGGGATATTGTGATGTCAACTCTAGTCTCACAGTCTCTGCCAGGACCAGCTGGGGAAGGGAAACATATTTGCATAAGTGTTTGTGTGGGGGTGGGGGTAGGGGTGGGGTTACCAGATCTCCATAATAAAATAAAATAAGGTCATTTTCCAGAAAATGGAAGACAGAGTTCTCAGGATGGAACTATTAAAAGAAAAGGGGGGGGGTTGGTGCCTGGGTGGCTCAGTCAGTTTAACCTCTGCCTTTGGCTCAGGTCATGATCTCAGGGTCCTGGGATTGAGCCCTTGCTCAGAGGGGAGTCTGCTTCTCCCTCTCCCTCTGGCTGCCGCTCCCCCTGCTTCTGCTCTCCCTCTCTCTCTCTCTCTCTGTCAAATAAATTTAAAAAATTTTAAAAATCTTAAAAAACAAAAAGACCAGATTGTTTATGTGAGATGTGTGCTTGTCTGTGGTGCTGTGTGTGTGTCCCTGTTGGGATTGCAGTCTTGTTATATTGCAAGTCGAGTTTGCTGAAGCCATAGATAAAACTGGCATACCTGTAAGATTGGAATCTCTCCTGTAAGAAGGATCTTATTACTTTTGTTAGGGATCTCAAAAAAATGAGGCCTTACAAAGGAAAAGGGAGCAAGGACAAAGTTCACAAGTGGAAGGGGAGGTCATGGTTTTCTTTGGCTCTAGGTTTAGTGATACTGGACTTAACTGAGAGTGCTCCCATGTGGAGAATGATTTCCTCGATCCTAAAAGCAGGAGCAAGGCTAGCTGGGGAGGCTCCCTGAGGGGCATTTCAAATTAAAGGTGAGTGAGCCCTTCCTCACAAAATATTTTTTATTCACCTATCACTTGGTCTTTTCTACATGTCATTTTGGCAGAACTTTTAGAAAGACTTGATTCAGTGTTTTAGCCCAGTCTTCAGTGCCCAACTTTGTGTCATAGCATTAGTGGGAGAGATGTCTGTAGATCAAGAGGTGATGGTGGAGGTGATTCGTAGTGAAATTCCTAACAGGACAGGTTTAGGCAACTAAAACAGTTTTGTGGGATGGTGCTTGATCTATATTTGGGCAGCAGATAATTTTCCCTTAGTGGATATGTTAAAATGTGCATTCATGTTTACGTAGATGGAAATATTGTACAAATGAGTAAGAACCCATATGTCTGGTTGGATGTATATTTGTGAATGTTTGTATATGTGGAAGTATAAGCATGAGACAGTGTGCATGAAGTATTCTGGTATACAATGTGTGACTGTGAAGACTTTGGGATATGGAATTTTGACCATTCCATCCAGCCCCATGGAAAAGAGTTGAACCACACAGATAGATAAGTAACAGAGGTGGAGTGTCTGGGCCTTTATGTTCTTAGTGTGTTGAAGATGAGCAAAGATATTACAGACAGTTGGCCAGGGGACTTCCTGTGTCACACCAAAGGATTCTCTATTGAGAATGTCTAGACCACCAGCTCAGTCCACGTCAGACCCTCCTCATGCTCAGCCATTAGCCGCTCACTTCCTAGAATGGGACTCAAGCCTAAGTCCTTCCCTCAATTGCACTCAAAGTGAGATCAATTCAGGACAGGGAAACATTGATTTTCACACCAAGACACTGCCTCTTTACTCCCCAGGTACCCTGCAGGAGGCTGAGGATAAGAAAGGGGGATTCTATATCCCATTCTAATGACCAGTTGCCCTGGGTCTCTGCACTGGGACCAGAGGCTCTCAATTTAAGACTTATCTTCTTAAGCCTAGTTCATGGAATTTTATATTTGTCAGAGCTGGATTCCCAGTTTTCAAAACACAGAATAGGTTTGTTTTATAAAAATTAGAGTGCAGGGGCACCTGTGGCTCGGTCATTAAGCACCTGCCTTCAGCTCAGGTCATGGTCCCAGGGTCCTGGGATCGAGCCCGCATCGGGCTCCCTGCTCAGTGGGAAGCCTGCTTCTCCCTCTCCCACTCCCCCTGCTTGTGTTCCCTCTCTCGCTGGATCTCTCTCTGTCAAATAAATAAACAAAATCTTTTAAAAAAAATTAAAAAATTAAAAAAAATAAAAATTAGAGTGCAGTTCCTACAATTCTAGGATTCTACTGAAGAGGTGTTTGTTAGTGTTAGTGTTTGTTTCCCAGTCAAAACCCAGTCAAATCCACCTAGGCCATTACTAAAAGGAACTTTAATGTGAAGATTGAGTTATCAATTCTACAGAATTATCAATGATAAAGATATAATCAACATTTCTCAGTCAGTAGGAGTGATGGCCATTGTGGGGGACGATTCATCTGGAGTTATGAGAAGGAGGTCATGATTCTCCCAATACTCTGCCCCAGGGGTCTCAAGGCCTAGAAGATTTCTCGAGTGTGACAGGATGTGGTCAGGAAGAAGCCAAGAGAGCTTTCAAGCTGGTGGTTTTGATTGTTTCTGCTTCAGCGCCAGGAAGCTGAGGTCATAATTGATCAGGTAGCCATCATTGTAGACATAGAGCTTGTGATCCAAGGGGGAGTAATTGATGCCATGTAGTGTTTCCAGCATCTTATCCAGTGGGATGCTAAGACGGCGCTCCCGCCCAGTGGTGGTATCAAAAGCATAGAAGATCTCTTCTTGGCGGGTGCTCAGTGGGCGTAAGGCATAGAGCACTCCACAGGCCATGAAGGCTCCTGACATGGCTGGCTTGTACTGGCTGGTGCGCCAGGTTTTCTCCACTGCTAAGGTGCTGGTATTGAGACGACTCACAACCAAGTTTCCCTTGCTCTCCTCAGTGGCATAGAGAACCCACAGCCCCTTCTCATCACCAGCAAAATCTATGTCTTTCCAGGACACACCGGCATAGGAGAAGCGGTTGTTGTAGGTGGCACTGGGCAATGGGCGTCGTAGCACCAGGGTGTTGGAGGAGAGATTCACCTTGGCAATGTCACGTGTGCCATAGTAATTGAAGTACATGAAGTTCTCATACACGGTATTACCGCTGCCATCACCGTAGCCCATTGCCCTCTCCACATAGTTCTTCATCAGTACCAGGTCATCATAGGACTTGTACAGCCGGTAGTAGTCAAAGTACCTAGGCCAAGCCCCACACCAGAATCATCAGGGTACACAGTGCTAATAAAAATGAGCGGGCTAATTCATTAATAGCGGGAGCTTTGAATCAAACAGAACTGATTTGTAATCTCTCTTCTTTTACTTACAATATACTGGGACAAAAAACAACTGTAAAAAAAAAATCAGTAACAGCAATAACATTGACATCAAACTCAACAATGCCTCATGGACACTGTGAGTGCATTATCTCATTTAATTATAGCAACAGCACCAGAACTTAGGTTGTATTCCCACAGACTAGGAGACTGGTTCTCAGAAAGAATAAGTAATTTGCTCAAAGTCATTCACTCAGCTCATAACTAAAATCTGTAAAAAGAATAACAAAAGGATCTATCTCATCGATATCAGGACTGACCTAAAAATGCTAATAAACCAAGTAGTAGAATATTTATCTCCAAGTAAGCAATCATCAAGGGATAGGTATTATTCTTTTCTTCTTTATGGGGACTCTTCTATACCTAGACTCCACGGCATTCCACCTGCCCCGAGACACTGGTGTCCCGGAGTGGGACACAGTTCAGAGGTGGATTTGGGGAGACCTATGCTCATGAGGTCACTTTGGAAAGTTCTTTAAATTATCCCTGAATTCTGAGTATTGTCACTGCTTGACATTGGTAAGTCCTGCCTTACCCACAGAGATTTTTGAGCCGATTTAAAAAGCAAAATCATCTTAATATGCTTCACCTGCTACAAAGCACCTGTAGGAACTGGGAGCAATGTTATTAGTAACAGTATCTGAGATGATCTTCCACTGAGGCCCTTCAGTGATAGGTTCAAGCCATGTTCATCATACCCTCCTGTAATCTCTTACTCAGTTAGGTCTTTCTCATACTCCTATATGGACTGACTTTAAACCCCCTGCCTGTGCGTTGCGCCTAGCTGCCTAGCCAGGCTGCCAGGTTATTGAAGGGATCATTCATCTACTCATGGATTCAGTTAGCAATCTTATCATCTAAAAAAACATCCACCAGCACCAATTATACTGTCCACGCTTTTCTATGGAATCTCACATGATATTCTCATAATTTAACTATCCTCACTTTCCAAACGGCTAGAATGGGTCTGAGACATTAATGCATTTTTCAAGCTCAGTTTGTTTAAGTACTGAGATTCAAACTCAGCTTTGTTTGAGTCCATGTCATAAGTATGGTCAGGTTCATCCTTTAAACTGTTCTCAGAAGAAGCTAGGGTTTTGAGGGCCAAGTGGAGAAGAGTTTGCTCTTGAGATAAGATCAGGCTATAGATAGAACCAGTTTGGATTATGATCAGATTGGAAATTTTGGACAGTGGGTTTGTGAAGGAGCTCAGGGCCATCTGAGTCACCCTTAATCCTGAGAGGAGCTCTAGGAGGTGGCCTGTCAGGCCTTAGGCTAAGTTTGTCCAGGGGCATACCTAAAATGGAGAGAGGAAGCTCTGCTGGGGCCACAAAGAAATCTGTTAGGATAGGGTAGGGAACATTTGGAATGAACCTGGTTGCAAAAGAGAAACCATCCTGAACTCACCTGCCATCTTTACTCAGAGGAGCTACCCAGTAGAGGGAAGAGTCTAGATCGGGTGCTGAGTCTCGACCCCAGACACCTGCCATGTGGGAGAAGCCTCTCCAATTGAGTTGTACCACAAGGGGTCGGCTGACTTTCTGGAGGCCTCCGTGGGCACAAGAACCTACAGAAGAGAGCAGTCAAGGTAGAAACTAGGAGTGAAGCACACAACCCACAGGGAGAGGACAATGAAAGTGTAATAGCCATGTGTGCATTTCAGCATGTGTCTGTCTGCATGAGGGCATGCAGAGCTATATAAGCAGGTGGGACTTTGCATGAATAGAGGATAGTGTACATGTCTGATTATAGGTGTGTTTATATATATGTGTATATACTAGTATGCCTGTATGTGAGAGTGTACCTATCTCAGTCTGCAGCCCTTGGTGATGCAGCATGCAAGGAAGCAAAAGAACTTTGCTGCCCAACTCTCAGTACCCCATAACCAACCCCCTATTCCCAAATCCTGTCTTTAGGGAGATGAGATCTTAAGAAATTCAGTCTGAGGCCTCACCAGGGGGCAGGGGTGGACCAGAGGCCTCTTGCCACTTCTCCCTCTCACAATCGCTGAGCCGGCCCTCAAGAATATCCACCTCCTGACGGTAAGCACGGAGGCTGCGCTGGTTAGAGTCAGCCAGAAACTTGAGTGTGAGGCTGGCATTAGCGATCTATGGAAACGAGATGCCAAGGATATGGGTCATGGACTGTTCCTATGAACTGAAGTGAGGCTCCCATATTGCCCAACTCAGTGTCTTTTCTCCCCCCAGAAATAAGAGATTTTGGAAATCATCAAATTTAAATTTTCGAGATTAAATAAGACGGGAGACTGTATAGGGGAGAGGGATTCTCCCATCTATCCCCATGTACCTGGCTCTGGAGTTGAGAGAGGAGGTCCTCAGTCTCAGTACGTCCTTCCTTGGCCATAAGCTGGGTCACCAACTCCCGTGCTCCCTCTAGCTCCAGGCACAGCAAGTTGTAGGTTGGGGGCTCCTAGGAGGAAGCAAGAGCGATGGGAGTCCTGGCTTCAGGGCACGGTTCATTTCCAGGACCTGGTTATCCTGACCTTCAATGCTGTGAGTGTACTCACTGACCTGGGTGTGGGGAAATGGACAAGCAGAACCCCTAAACCTCAACACCTGTGGCTCTTTCTCCCATTCACGTGCCCCCCCCCCCCCCCCAGTGCCACACAGCCAACAAAACACTCTCAGATCCATCACTTTCATTTGTTCCATTAACAGCCCTTGAGGTGAGCATTAGTGTTATCTCCATCTCTCAGCTCAGGACATTTGCGTCCTTCTTTTCACCTCGGGAAAAATCACTATTTCCCCCATATGCCCAGTTTCTCTCTCCCCTTTCCTGTGGTTACAGACACACTCTCAGGAGTGTCTTGGTGAGTGAATGAATGGACAGACTCCTAGCTTCCAGGCCCTCTACCATCAGCCTTCCCCAGGGCTCTACGAGTACCCATTCCGAAAAGCTACTGCCCACATCACAGGATGGATGTCACATTTCCATTCACTCAGCCTTACTTACAGCATTGATTGCAAACTCACCGGCTTGGCCCACAAGACTCTCCAGATATTGCCCCTCTTTTAACCCAACTCCAACGCTTTTCTGTCTCCTTTGCATTGGCCATCCCACTTTCCTCTTCCTTTGCTAAGACCTCTTCCCAGCTCCCACTGCACCTATACCCATGAATTGTCCTCTTAATGGAGGAAGCACATCCTACCCAAGCCTCTCTGTACTGTGACTGCCACTGAGAATCCCAAGAACGACACCAAGTTTTTCCTTCATACTCAGGATTCATCTCAAAGATGAGGGCTATGCTTCCTTCAGCAATTTCTCTACCGCCCCGGCTCATCCTCATGTTAGTTACAGGAGAGAACATGCTCCTATGACTGCCAGCCCCAGCCCACAGCTCCAGTGCTTACCCTGGATAGCTCCTGATCATACTTGTCCATGAGCACCTGTGTTATACTCTGTAGCAGTTCCAGCTGATTCATGGGAATGAGGTTGTTGGGCAGGTGAACTACACAGTGGCACAGGCCATCCTCATCCACAGAACCTGGCACCCTTTTCACCAGCTGCAAAGGCAAGGCCATGGGCACATTAAGTGTGATGAAACATGGGTCCTAATGTGCTGTTTAGGAACATGAAGCAGAAGAGCTGACCCTACCCTGGAGTGTCTGAGAAGAGGTCTCTCGGCACAGGAGGTTGTTCATGACTGATTCTCCTTCTGCCATGAGTTGGAGTGACCCTTCCCTTGACTTCCCAGAACGTCACACGGCCCCCTTCCAGCTCCTAGAGGTGGGGCCTTCCTCACTTACCTCGTGCACTGGCTGGTCCTGGTCACAGTTCACTGAACTGGGAGTAGACTCTTCCTTGAGGCTCTGTGGAAAAGAGGAAAACTGATCTGAAAAGAAGTCTTAAGGGACCAGTTTAGGCGATACAGTACCTCTCCTCCGGAGATTGAATAGATTCCCACAAGTTCATTTTGTTGTGAAGGCAGCAGGAACAAAGTGTTCCAAGTTGTCAGAGAAGGGAGATGAATATGAACGACACAATGAGGCACTGGACTCTGGACTGATATTTAGCGCTCACAAGAACATGACAACATATGACTTGAATTCTTCATTTTAAGTTGAAAACTAGAGGTTCTGAGAGTTTAAAAAAAATAAATAAAACAGCTGGGGTTCCCTTACAGATTCTTCAAGAATCAAGATGTGTGGCTCCTGTCCCGTGAGTCGTCCCACACTAGCTTTTCTGGCCCATAGTTAATCAAGGCCATGTCTTCAGTCGGCAACTCCAGCCCAGTGATTTAGCTTTTGGGGATGTTGAAGCCTACAATAGCCCAGGCTGGCCTGCTTCGGCTCCGGCATCCTTCACTAGGCAAAGGGTGGCAGATTTCTTCAGAAAGTGAGGCCTCATAGGAGAGCAGGGTGGACAGCCCTGAAATCCTCCTCTCTCATCTTCATCCTTGCTTTCCCTCTCTCACCCTAAGCCTACCCAAGCCCAGCAACAACCAGAGCAGACTGGGCATCCTAGCCCCCTTCCAGACATCCCTAGGTCTCTCCACCTTCACTCTCTCTCAGAACCTGGGACTTACTGAAACAGGTCAGAGGGATGAGGGAAGCCAGGCTGAAGCCCACCTGCTTGAGATCCCGCCACCCGCAGGCGGTACCTGAGGCTGTCCAGGGAGCACCTGGAGCAGCAGCAGTAAGGGTATCCAGAGGCCCAAGGCAGGCTGCATCTTGCTTCTGCTCCAGGAGGGGAGCAAGACCTTTGAGTTCCGCTAGGCTTTTATCTCTGGTTCCAGTGACTGGTCTCAGCAGGAGGCATATAGATTTCAACATCTGAAAGGACTGAGCATGTGAGAGGGGTTGGGAAGGGACAGGGTGCGGTGTGGGAAAAAGAAGACTGTGACACACCTGTGCTTCCAGAGATGGGGTAGAAGGGATTTTTTTACACAGACAGAGTCTCTCTCGGCTGTGTGCCCTCCCCACACCTGGAAGTCTGTCCTCTTCACTGTTCTAAGCACTCTAAACATTTCCATCCCACACCACTATTCAAATGGATCTGCTAATCGGACATCCATATGCCTACAGCCTCCACCGCCTGTCCTTCAAGAAAGCCCCTTCCCAATATCTTCTCGTCAAGTCTCTAGTCCTCTGGCCTCTCACCTGATGTATCCTAACAAAAGAAAAAGTTGCTTCCTGAGTCAAAGCTCAGTGTTCCTAGTGCGGGCCACTCAAACTTGTTCTTTCCTCTTTCACTATGTCTCTTGAATACTTCCCAGGCAATGGTGAGTCTCAAACCCCCCAAATACCTAAGAAGATGTCAGATTTCCTATGAAGACTGCATTTTCCCCCATTTTTCCATAGAGAAATTTGTATCTTTTATTATTTCCCTACTTGTCATTGCTCCCCCAATTCAGATATCATAGGCTTTTCACATAAAAGCCATTTGCTAATGCCTACCCTCCTTTAGAGCCCATTGCCCAACACATAATACCCAGTAGGGGAGGCATATGAAGTGTGTACTTCTCCTAGGGAAAGGGCTGGAGCGGTAAAGTGAATGTATGACCCCGGGAAGACATGCCTTGGGCCCCATTGGGCAATCCTTGATGAGAGATTATACCCACATCCCGCTTTACAGGTTTTCACCCTCTGACTCCCTGCTCCAGGCCTGGGATCCATTCTCCATCAACTCCTCTGGCCTGGCCTTGCTGTAGCCACGGGTCCAGGGGAGCTACCGAGGTTAGGGAGGTGTGAGAGGAATGAGTTGGGAATTAACCTGCATGGAGCAGGAAACCTCTCCAGAATCGCTGTCCGGCTGGGTGTTCCTACAACTCTATGGCAGGAGGGATGGAGAGGAGGAAGCACGCAAGAACACAGAGCAAGAAGCATGACAACGGGAGCTGGGGTAGTCTGCCTTTGTTTTGCCAAGTAAACCTAGCAAGCAGAACCAGCTGGGAAAGCAAGGGAAAGCTCGGCACAGGAGAAGAGAGGGGAAATAGCTCAGGTGGGCACCGTGGGGCAGTCCAATGCCTTCCCTCCCAGAGCCGGCAGCTCTACCAAGATTGACAGTATGAGTTGGCCAGGTCCGAAGCCATGTCAGTTTCCAGAGCTCTGTTCTCTTTGATTCATATTGTGCCATTTCCTCAGCTCCTCCTGTCTTCATCCATTCAGCAAACATGGAGTTCCTGCTTAGTGTCACACACTGGACAAAAGGCCCCACGCAGAGCTAGTTCTCACTAATCTGGTCTGGCTGGGCAGAGTGATGGAGAAAGATGAGATCTTGATGTCCACGCCATGTCCTGGGCCTCCTTGTTTGCCAAGGTCCAGGCCCAACACGTTTATGTGTGTGAGATGCAACTGTGGAGATTAATACACACTTAGAAAGGGTAGGAAAAGTCTAGCCAAGCTAGGCCCAGGCCAGGAGAGGTGAGTTCAGTGTGCATTCTGTCCCTGAGCAGGGAACAGGGCTGGGGTGACCAGAGCACCACCTATTGGCAGATGATGAGGATACCTTGGTTAGAGCTCTGCTCAGAGGGGTCTGGCAGCACTATTTGGCCATTGGAGGGCACATGCCTCAGGGAATAGGTGCTCGGTCACTGCCATTGGCCGTCTCAAGGGCCCACATCCTTCACTGCCCTTGCCCAGCAGAGCTGAAGCAAGCGCCTGAGCCTCTGAGCAATCTGCTGGGTCCGTACTCCATAGACCACAGGATTAAGGGCACCACCACACAGAGGTTAGCCAGGAGGATGTGAATATGGGGGGGCACTGTGTGGCGGCCGAAACAGTGAGCCAGGAAGGAGAAGAAGGCAGGTGTGTAAAAGAGAGTGATGACACTGGCGTGCGCCCCACAAGGTACCCAAGCCTTTGCAGTGGGCACCGTGGGATGGCAGGCAACACACAGCATGGAGAATGAGGACGTAGGAAGCAGCGATGAGCCCTACATCCAGGGCTGGAGACAGAAGTGTGGTGGCCAAGCCATACCAAACATTGGGGTGCGTGTCGCCACATGCCAGCCGAGCCACACCCATGTGCTCACAGTAGGTGTGGGGGAGCTCCCGCTGCCCACAGTAAGGCAGTCTTTGGAGCAGGGCCACGGGGGGTACCATGACACGGGTCACCGCGGCAATAGCCACCATGCCCACCACACGCGGCAGTCAGCAATGCCCCGGAGCACAAGAGGCTGACAAATGGCCACATAGTGGTCCGCGGCCACGGCCAGGAGCACTGAAGACTCAGCAATGAAGGTCACATGGGTCACAAAGAGCTGGGCTAGGCAGGCCACAAAGGAGATCTCACCCAACAGGCCCCAGAGCACAGCCAGAGCTTTGGGTACTGTGGATGTGGCCAGAGCCAAGTCAGCGGCGGCCAGAAGCCCCAGCAGCTGGTACATGGGTGCCCGAAGTATCTTGTCAGCTGCCACCAGCCCCAGGAGAAGGGCATTCCCTGCCACAGCAGCCATGTACAGCAGGCACACAGACACTGAAAGCCAGGCGTGCGAGGCCTCTAGGCCCGACACCCCAGCAGGACAAAGGGCCCAGGCCCAGGGATGAGCACAGTCTGGTTGAGAGCGGGTGGTGCAGGATCCAGTCCCATCTCCTGGTTCTGCCGGGCTTGGTCCCTGCAGAGTGTGAATGAGGCCTGTGAGAAGGGAACACCAGCTCTCCAGGGATTTTACATAGGTGGAGATGAGGGTCGGGGCTTTGGGTGCTACAGCATCTGCTGAGAGCCCTCTGCTGAGGAGTTCCCTAGCCGTCTGTGGATTTGCTAATGTTCCCTTATGATGTATGAAGGAATTTGGTTCCTGACAGGTCAGCAGACATACTCCAGGACACACAACTGGTAAATAAAACTAGGATTTGAATCAAAACTCATCTGACTAAGTTGGGGCCCCTGGGTGGCTCAGTCGGTTAAGCGTCTGCCTTGGGCTCATGTCATAATCCCGGAGTCCCGGGATCCAGCCCAGTGTCAGGCTCCCTGCTCAGCAGGGAGTCTGCTTCTCCCTCTCTCCGGCTCTCAACTAAATATATAAAATCCTTAAAAAAAACACACACACAAAACTCATCTGACTAAAGACCACACTCTTCTGATAGTCTTCTCGGGGTGGAATGTCTCCTCATCAGCCCAGGCACAGGGGAGCATCAGAATATGCTTTTCCTGATGGCCTGTCCCAGAGGAAGTTGTTTGTGTCATCCAAGCCTAATCCCACCAACATTCTGTGTTCCCTCCACCCCTGTAAGTCAGAGGTTGGATAGACGGAATGACTCTCCTTTCACTCCCTGACTGATGCTCAAACTCCCCTTCCAAAGACCTTATCCAGAAGCCACTTTACGAGCTTACCTACTCTCCCAAACAGCCTATTCCTTCAAATTTGTCTAGTATTTTGTCCCAGCTGCCCATGGTTTTGACATCCCTCCCTCCAGCTCTATTCATCATACTTCAAAGTACCTTGGTCATAAAAATTAATTCCTTCTTTGACCAGTGTATAGACACTCATCCCCTGACCCAGCTTTGTGGCTCTTTTATGGAAAAGTTCTAATCACCCAGAGAACACAGCAGACCATCAAGGTTGGGCAGGAGTGGAGGGGACTGGGGCCAGGTGCCACTATGGCAGTGTAGGTGAAAATGCTGAACAAACTTTCCTTACCTGCGTTTAGGTGGATAAGGAACAGCTTACCAAAAGGATGTAAGCCAAAATGTGCTTTCCGTGCTCTGCCTGAAGACCACAGTTATGTCCATGAACTTCATGAGATACTGCATTTGGTATTTTAAGCTGTTCCAGGGAGTGAGGAACTTGGGGCAGGTGAGCAGAGAATAGGGTGGCCCGGAGTGGCGGAGGGGTGGTGGGTGGGGGTCTATCAAGCATCCTATGCTCTGTGTCTACTCCAGGCATCTCCACAGCACGGCCTCCTGGGCCTTCTCTCATACCCCCACATTTTGACTCCTGCAGAGAAGAATCAGGTAATAAACCAGGATAGACTTTCCCAAATTAGTCTTACTGGTTTAGAAACCAGAACTTCCTTCTGAAGAATAAGGCTTTGCCAAGTCACGGGGTCTGGTCTTGCCACTCTCACTGTGGGGGCCCTTGGGCTCCTCTGAACCCTGAGAACATCCTTTCAGGATTAACAAGGCAGGCCCAGCCTTTCCTAGGAAAGAAAGATGTCGACTCCCTTAGGCCTGGGAACGTCTCTCCCAAAAACCACAGGGCAAACATAACCTGTACCAGGCAGGGGCCCCATGAGAAAGTCCTGAACTCAGGGTCGGGGCCCTACCAGTGTACTTCCTTATGGCAAAATTCCAGGGAAACTGCCCCATATGGTCCATGTCAACAGTCCACACTTTTGCTCCTTCTACTTCCTCTCATCGGCTAAGGAAAGGGGAGGAGTATGAGGCTGAGAACCCTCCTCCAAACCTCCAACCTCGGACTCTGCTCTGTGCTTAGCTATACACAAGGGGCTGCTTCTCATCTTCCACTGCCCACTCTGCTCTCCACCTGGACCCTCGTCTCATCTCCAGACCTCACACAGCCCAGTGTCCTCTCTGAGTCAGGGGTTCACAAGGGACATGCTGAGGGAGGCGGCAGTAGGATCTCTGCCCACCCTGAGCTCTCAGGCAGGAGACTGTCTCTGAGCCATGGCCTGGGGCCTTGTAGCTCTCCTACCTGCCCATGCATGCAAAGCCATCCCATTGTCTGTGCCCCTTTCTGTGATCAGGAAACCAATGCACAGAAAGGCTAGGGTCACACACAGCTGGGATGAGGAACAACATCTCCTGCATCCCAGTCCAAGACTATTTCCTCTCCTGGAAGTCTTGCCTTGTTTCTCACTCATCAGCAATTTTCTCCTGGGCAGGAGAAGCTACTCTGCCACTCACACAGATTCTGCAGCTTATCTGACCTGGGCTTCCACTCCCACTCTGAGGGGGTCCTCCTTCTGACTCCATTCACACATGCACACCTTCTTCCCGGCATGAGTCACCGAGGCCCAGGGGGCACACAGACCTGCATGAACCAGCCACAGACTGAGACTCACCTCCCTCCATCTGTTGCCTCGTCTCCAGGGGTTCCAAGCCAGAGCCCGTGTCCTCCCTCTTCCTGCCCTCTTGATCCTTCTCAGAGTGCCTCCTTCTCCTCAGAGTGGCTCACAGACCGTGTCCTGACAAAGGGGCTTGAGGGACAAGTATTCCCTCCAGGGAAGAGCAGAACAAGGAACATTAAATGCAGCTGGAAGCAGGAACACAGAAAGAAGGCAGAGTGAAAGAGTCGAGAACTGAGCTCTGGCAACACGTGTTCAGTCCCAGCTCCGTAATATGATTTGGAGGGAATCGGTCAAGCACTTTGGCCCTTGGTTTAATCGGAATTCATGATCCCCATGCAGACTGTGGAGGAGGTGGGAGTGAGAGGGAAGCCAGGCACAATGTTCCATTTTTCTTGTTCCCATGTACTCCCCCTTCAGCACAGTGATTAGGATCTAGAGCGGGCTCTGAGGCCACATTATCTAGGTTCAGACCTTAGTTCTGTCACATATCAGCTGCGGGACTTTGCACAAGATACTCAACTCCTCTATGCCTTTATTTCCTTTACCTAAAATGGGGATAAGGAATCTTGTGAGGATAAACAAAAGAAAAAAAAAACGGTTAAGGATAAATAAAATAACATATGTAAAGCAATTCTGGAACTTCTGGACAAGATGGCAGAGGAGGATTCTGAGCTCACCTTGTTCCTCCCTAGCCCTAAATAATACGCCTATCAGTTTAACCAACCCAGAAAATGCCCCCAAAGACATATGGAACAAGCTCTCCATAGTAATTGTTAAGAGGAGGCCACATCAAAAGTGGCTTTTAAAATAAAGTATATGACTTGAACTATGAAATGATTTTTCATAAAAAAGGCAACGAATGATGAATAAATCAATTCTGCCTGAAACACAACCAATACCTAATGCACGTTAAATAGAATTGTTGGTATTATTATAATTTTAACATTTGTATTATTCCTGAAACTAGTCCTATGGAGACCTTTTCCACTTCATTCTTAGTTCTCATTTCATCATATGATCAACCATCTTGTAGTCTATCTTAAAAAACAACAACAAAAAAGAAGAGATAGAGACTAAACTAATGATATTTGAGAGCAGAATGGTCCTGAGTTTGGAAAAACCAATGGCTAAAAGTAAGGCTGAAAGATTCAAAATCGACCTGATTAGACCAAACTAGGAAGTTTCTTTGCCAATGGAGCCAAGAAAAGCAGGTTGAATACAAGACTGCTCCAAATAAAAGAAAGAATGTGGCGGTGTTGTCCTTTAATCCCTATTCCTAGTCCCCAATCTGTACCTTCCACATTTTTCTGACCCAGGAACTGTGAGAAGGGAATGGACACAGCAGCCCCAGTTCTCAAACTAAACAGCCGCACTGGCCCTCCAACACAGGCTCTGAAAGTTGTTCTCTGAAAAGGTCTGAAGCAGACTCTCTAGCAGGACAAAGAGACTTTCTGAAGCATCCCCGCAAGGATCGGCATTTCTAGCAGGACCTTCAGTGCTTAGCTCCCTATGGGATAAATCCAGGTAGGGCATAGGGAGGGGAGCTTTTTAGGAGTCCCCACACCCTGTCTAGGGTGTGACTGATCTTGGCTGAGGAATTCCTGCTGACATGGGTCAGGAGCTCTCACCTCTCTGCTGGAGAGGTGGGATTAAAGATGAGGAAAGGGAGTCTAGCCTCCATCTACCCAGGGCTTCTCCACCTGCTGCCCGTCCAGCTTGTCCATTCAGTAGTCAGTGCACCAGGAGACCTGGGGACTCTAAAGGTGCTCCCGGGGCAACCCTGGGGGAGAGCAGGTGTGGATTGGAAGGATTTATGGGTCTCTTCTCTGGCCATCAAGGGCATGGACCCTGCGTCCCTGCTGGGATTGTGCACTGTTAATGAGGGATTAGCACAGGTCTGCAGTCATCTCTGCTGATTCTCCTGGTCCTCCCAGGTTTCCGTGCCTGATGCACTCAGATCCCAGGAAAGGAAGACACTGAGCAGGGAGGTCTCTGCAGAACCCCTGGGTGGGGCACAGCACACTCAGATGGAGACGTGCTTTACGCTCCACAAATAACAAACCCAACTGCCCCCTAGACATGGACGGTCCTCATTACTTTGCATTGTTCCTGCCGCTTAGCCCGATATATACACAAAGCAGCATGGTGGGAAGAGCCTGGGCTGTTGAATCGGGCAGACATGGGTTTGAATAGGATCCACTACTACACAGACTGGAGCAAGTGTCTTATTCTTCTGACCCAGGTTTTTTCCTTTGTACAATGATGATTCAAGGACCTTCTCCAAGAGGTGGTGTGAAGACGAGAGCAGCAAGCCTGGAGCACCAGCAGGGTGCCTGAGCTTTGGAGAGCTGACACAACATTACTCAAGGTTGTGTGGCTTACAGAATCAGCTTGAAGACAAACTCTGGCTCTCTGAGATGCCTGCTGGACCCATGTGGGGTAGCTGGTGGACACTTGTAATAGACATTTAGTTTCACAACTCTCCCCTCTCTCTAAAATGCCTTCGGTTCCATGTAGAGGAGTGTAAGAGGACATGATAACAACATATTTCACAATATGTCCTCCGCTGTTTGTTTTTGTTTTTAGACCTCGTTTTAATGAACTGTTTGTGTTTATACTGTGCAGAACAAACTTAACAGGTTCCCAAGAAACAGGAAAAAAATCCTTATAATATTGTTATCCTGTGTTTTAATATTCTAGAATAGTTCAATAACCTCTTCTCATGTCCAGCCTTTCGCTTGTGGAGTATGTGTGGATACGCTGGAACTGAAATGTGTGAGAGCAGTAGTTGAGACATGGCCCAGAGACAGAAACAGCAAGTCCACTCTGCAAACATGACCATTTATTCCTAAGTGTTCTAAGTGAGGAATCCACCCTGCACTGCTGTTTGTGCGAGTATGTGCCTAGGCAGGCTGCCCATTTTACAAAAACCATATCACATCACATGTACAAGGGAGTAGTTAGGGATACAGAAGCCAACTCACAGAATAAATAAAGCTGGCAAAATATTTTTATTTCACTATGTAATACAAATCCTTTATAGTAAATGCCACTCAGCACACTTTTAAGAAACAGTATGTATATTTCTGCAAGTCTTTCATTGGTTTCCTCTGCTTAATCCAGTAATACATATTATAATGTATTTTATGCCTTTGAATACAATCATAGATATGAGATTGTGTATTCCATGGTTATTTAAAATTTTATTTTTCTAGGAATTTATTTTATTCTACAAAAACCTTAATATATGGTTTTTGGAAATTAAAAAAAAAAAAAAAAACTTGTCCCTGCTCAATGATAGTTTGAGAAAAGCTTTTCTAGAGGCCTCTCTCTACATATGTCCCTATACAAGTATAACTACCTTGGTGATTCAGTGGTTTTCTTCAGCAGAAGAATGAACTACAGTGCTCACTTGGTGGCTCTTGACCCACTCTTGGATGTGTCCTTCCAAGTTTACACTTGGAAATAAAATAGTAAGAAGGCAACATGAATACACACTCATATCACATTCTTGAATTTGACACTACTGGAAATAATGCTCATATTTGTATATCAATTTGTCCAACTCTTATACCTATCCTCAATTATTTTCCAAGAGGAAGTAAAGAATATGTGACAAATTATTAACATAGTTTACAAGCCTCATCTACTGATATTCCAACCAGCTTCCTAAATCCACCAAAGACAATTTATGAGTCCCCCTATTTCTCACTGCCCAACCCCTACAACTCCCCTGGGCAATGCCATCATCACTACGGATGATTCCTCCATCAACCTACAGATCAAACTTAACAGATTTTTTTAAACACATGATTTCTTGCTTAGGCTCAGGCAATCCCTTCTGGCTGGCAGGTCTTGTTCCCCTTATTCTTGAGGCTCAACCGTTTTGTGTTCTTCTAGACCATCACAGAAACAAACTCTGCCAGAAAGCTTTCCTTGCCTCTGAGGAATGGTTGGGTGTGCTTCCTTTGTGCTTCCCTAACATCCTATGCTACTCATTACAATACAGAAGATTAGCCAACCAAAGTACCTATATAGGTGATATATTCCTTTTGCCAACCTATAAGCTTTCTGATTGTAAGCAACATGGGTAGTATTTGCTACATATCAGTACTGCCAATTTCTATGTGTTTTGTTTCCTATAACCTGTACTTTTTGAATGTTACTGAACTGAAATTATGACCTATAAATCATGGCACATTTATTTTAAAACATAGGTTCAAAATGACAGGTGCAAGGCATAAAATCTCCAACTGCCTTCTTTCTTCTAAGAGAGACACGGTAAATCCATTCCATTACTCATTTTTATAAAGCCTACATTATTCTCCTGAACACAATAGCTACATCTACTTGCAATTGGCTAAAATACATGTGCACAATCAGGTCTAGGTATACAATGCAAATGTCTGGCTAATGTGGGGGTAAACAGGATGATGGAGTGAGTAGCACTAAAATCTAAGAGACAGCAAATGGAAAAACAAACACCTAAACAATGTGGAAATTCTGGAAGAGAGGGTTTACAGACACATTCATGTATCCTCACCATTTGTAGGATACAGCTCTAAACTCTGAGGATGGAAAGGTAAAACCCTTCAAATCCGAATTGTTTTAACATCTCATAACTAATATAAAGGATGAGGAATTTGCAAAAATAAAAATATATAGGATAAGACAACTTATATGTGACAAAGTTAGTGCTGATATTTATATAGCTATTCTCTTTTAAATCCAACCAGAACATGGAATGTAATCCATGTAATCTGACACTAGAACAGAATGTTTGCAGCCAGTCTCATCACAAAGAGCCATTGGCAGCTGGGGGCACTAGATTTGACCTTGAGGGAAGAAAAACACCAGGCTTAACCTGTTTTCAACTTCCACAAACACTGAAGTAGAGGGGGATTTTATTTTATTGTATTTTCCTTTTAATTTCTTATTTAAAATCAATTTAGTTAACATATACTGTAGTTTAGGGGTAGAATTTTGTGATTAATCATTTGCATATAACCCCCAGGGCTCATTACATCATGTGCCCTCCTTAATGTCCATCACTCAGTTAACCCATCCCACCCCTCCAGCAACCTTGTTTCCTAAAGTTCCTCCTCTCTTATGGTTTGATCCCTCTCTGTTTTCATCTTATTTTATTTTTCCTTCCCTTACTCTATGTCCATCTCTTTTGTTTCTTAAATTCCACATATGAGGGAAATCATGTGATATTTGCCTTTCTCTCCCTGACTTATTTCACTTAGCATAATACCCTCCAGTGGAGGAGGGATTTTAAATGACAATGATGAGCTCAGAGCTAAGCCTGCTAATGAGATTCTCCTCTCAGATGAGAATGGAAGTGGTAAATCGTAGAATATTAACCTAACAGCTAACACTAGATTAGTATTTTACAATCTGCAAAGCACATGAATTACATTATTTGTTTAATCCTAATACTGGCCTTATTAGGTAGGAATGCAGACAGTAAGATTTATCAGGAAGATTGCATATGAACTCAAGGATATAGAGTTACCAGCAAAGAGGCCATAAGTCACAGAAATAAATGAACATCCTTGGAGAGGAATGGTAGAAATATATTAACAGATAACTGCGCCAGAGATAGGGGGTGGGCGAAGGAAAGGAACACAGTTCAGGAGACAATCCCTGCCTGTGTTGCTTGTTCTAGGTCATTAAGCTTTCATGGGAGCCATCCCTGCGTGTTGATGAATAACCATGGGTTTGAGTACCTACCCGGATGAAATGAGTGTGTACTAATGAATTAGCTCAGAATCTATTTACTTAGATTCCTTCAGTAAATTTTTTAAAAATCAGCTCTTGGCTAATCCATGTTCTCAGCAGGATAGAAATAATCAGTAGAGAATAAGAATTCATTTCTTTGATATTTGTGAGGCACATTTAGCAAGATGGTACATAGAACATAACCCTCATTTAGTAGGATAGACTTAATTTAAGACAATTGGACTTCACCAAAACAAGAAAAATAGGCTCTGATATTCCTACATAGTTTTCCTTCCCTCTGGAGTTGTTTTCACAAGAGTGAGGTTATGTTGAGTAGGAAAATCTCTGAACTGGGGGTTGGCAGATTGTATTCTAACTCCACATTTATAACTGCCTTGCTGTGTGCCTTGGAAAAATCACTCTGCAGGCTTCAATCTCCTCCTCCTAGAATGAAGTTTAGTTGATTCCAGTCCCACAAGACCTGGCCATGCTCCTCCTCCCTCCTCTGCTATTCCCACCTCACTGTGCTCCAGACACACTGACCTCTGTTCTTTCCACAGTCATATCACACTGTTTCCAGCCCCAGGGCCTTTGCCTGTGCTGTCCTCTCTGCCACTGTCCTCATCGCCCGCTAGTAGTGCATCACTGTATTCACTTCATTTTTCTATCAGTTACATTACCCTTTGAAAGTAAAGAATTTGTTTTCTTGTTTCTGGTGAATCTTTCTCCTCAGAATATGAGCTCCATAGAACCGGGACAGAGTCTCTTTGTATTGTTAACCTTAATATTCTGAATGCTTTGAACCTTATTGCAATACAGTGGATACTCAACGAACAATTCCAAACCAATGGATAATTGTCAACAAATGCAAGATTTCTAGATCTAGATTTCTAGAACTCTAGATCTTTCTTCAAATACAATATATAGTGTTGTCTCCAGTGAAATCTTTGTGCAATTAGATGCATCTTACCATGCATGCATTACTTTCCTTTAGAGTTCCTCTGCTCATCCCCCCTGCACTACACTGCTGTGTCTGGTATTTGGTTCTCTCTCCCAGTCCAAGAAATACGCCCTGTAGCTAAGGGCCCCATGGGCTCCCAACCAGTGGAGGTAAATGTCTACTTTACTATCCCAGTGAACTGGCTCAAAATCTCTGACACCATCTCTGCAGCTCCCTTCCTCAATGTGTCTTGGAATCTAGAAGCTATGCTCCTTCACCAGCACCAGGGTTAAGAATGCTGGCATTGAGAAACCTATGCTTCTCTCCTCCTCATTGCGGCACTGCTAGTAGACCATGCTGCTCATAGCACTTGTACTGAAGGATTTCATGTGTCGGGGGGCAGTGAATGGAAACCACTGACACGTATCATGAATAATAATAAGTATTGAATATTATTGTAAATTTTCTCAATCCATCTAAAAATCCCCCTAATAATGAATTATTCATTGATACTTTCACTTTTAGTCTCTCTTCTTCAGTGTTTCTGCCTTAACACATTTTTCTCTCATTGGCTGCAAATGTCAATTTGCAAATTTGTATTCCTTTGTCTGTTTAAAGTAAGTCAACTCTCTGTTTTCACCTCTTCTTCCTAATTATATCCTATACAACTTCACATTCCACACATAATCAGGTCATCAGGAATTTTTTATATATAGAACCATCTCCTGCACATAGATCATGCCATTTTCCTGGTATGCAAAAGCACCTACAAACAATTCTCACTTTAAATAGAATTAGCTTTTTATTAGGGGTGCCTGGATGGCTTAGTTGGTTAAGTGTCTGACTCTTGATTTTGACTCAGGTCATGATCTCAGAGTTGTGAGATTGAGCCCTGAGTCTGGCTCTGCACTAAGCATGGAGCCTGCTTAAGATTCTCTCTCTCCCTCCCTCTGTCTCCCCCCACACACACTTGTGCTCGCTCTTTCTCTAAAAATAAATAAGTAATAAATAAATAAATAATATAGTTTTAGCTTTTTCCTCTTTCTTGCTACATTAATATCACCTATAAAATGATATTAACTTTCCAAAGCACATTGGGATATTATTCTGAACACTTGGTAGAAAATAAAAGTATGACCTTATCTCTGATCTGCTTGGTCTTCACTCCATAGACAATGGGGTTGAGTGCAGGTGGGATAACAATGTAGAGGTTGGCAAACATGATGTGGAAAGTGCGAGAGACATTGTGTCCAAAGCGATGGGCAAGGATGGAGAAAAAGGCAGGTGTATAAAACATGAGAATGACACAGACATGGGAACCACAGGTGCCAAGGGCCTTCTGGTGGGCATCCCGAGAGGGGAGGTGGAAGACTGCACAGAGGATGAGGGTGTAGGAGACAGCAATGAGAATCACATCTGAGATGACCGTCATGATGGGAACACAAAGGCCATACCAGATGTTGACGGAGATGTCAACACAGGTGAGCTGGGCAACGCCTATGTGCTCACAGTATGTGTGAGGGATGATGTGTGTCCTGCAGAAAGGGAGACGTATGAGCAGGAATACAACTGGCAGGATGATGCTGAAGCTTCGAAAGGAGATGCCCACTGCAATCTTGATGATGGTCTTGGGGGTCAGAATAGTGGTGTATTTCAGCGGGGAGCAGATGGCCACATAGCGGTCAAATGCCATGGCCAGGAGTATAGCTGAGTCCAGGACAAAGCTGTAGTGCAGAAAGAATAACTGGGTGAGGCAACCAGGAAAACTGATTTTCTGGGGACCAAACCAGAAGATGGCAAGGGTTTTGGGGACACATGTGGTAGACAATATCAGATCTGTCATGGCTAGCATGGGAAGGAAAAAGAACACGGGTGCATGAAGACTCCTCTCCACAGCAATGAGGTAGAGAAGGATACTGTTGCCCACAATGGCCACGAGATAGATAATGCAGAAGGGGATGCTGATCCAGACATGGTACTGTTCAAGACCAGGGATGCCCAGAAAGGTAAAGTCACCTGTGTTGTAGCTACTCAGGTTGTACATGGTCAGTGTGGTCTGAGGAATGGATTCTGTATCTGAAAAACAAATTGTGTATAATGAACCTGAGTAAATTGTGTGGTAATTCTTCCTCCCCTCTTTCCTTCAGGTTAGTTCTCCTCTTTCTTATCTACCAAGAACAACCTCCCAGTCCTAGTAAAGGCAATATTCATGTCTTGAGGAATGATTCCCCATAAAAAAAAAAAAGAAGAAGAGGAAGAAGAAGAAAGAAAGATACCCCAGACATGAAACTCCTGGTACTCATCACTCAGTTCCTCTGGAATCTTCAAACTGCATACTATTTTATTTCCATGTAATGATTGAGTGTTCCCTGGGTCAAAATAATTAGTTTCTATATAGACTTGAGTATAGAGAAAAACAATCTAACCACACGCAGAGAAAGAAAGAAACTAAGAAAGTGGGGCACGATTGGAAAAATAAGGAGAAAACAATCATGACTCCTATTATAGTCCAAGCTTTACAAAGTATTAGCTCATTTAGAACAGTCTTCTGAGATATGTATTTTCTTTCCAACAAAACAGCTCTACTTTATTACAGGGAAGCTATGAAGGAGCAGAACAAGTGAGGGTGTCTGCAGGAACTCCCATAACTGAGTAGGACTGCCAGGCTCACAACTATCTGGAAGGCAGGAGAGGATCAGCGTTCTGCCCTCTTTGGTCCATTTTGGGACCAGGAGTCCAGGCTCTCATTTCTTCGGTCTTGGGACCCAGGTAGGAATGAGCTTTTCCTGTTTTCCCTGGGATGTCCAGCAGACTTTTTGTACTGTGCTCAGAGTTGATGGAGTTGATGGGCAGGTCAAGGTCCAACTCAACTCTCCCCAGCTTGTTGAGCACTCTTCTCACAGCTTTAGAGCAGCCTTCCCAGGTCATGTCCACAGAGAAATCATGCTTCAGCATGGCTGTGGATATGGCCTGAGAGATGTATTTTTATCCCCCTATATTTTTTTTTACAGAATCTGAAACTCTGAGACATAATCTTACCCAAGATCTCATCTTGGATAACGGGCAGAGCCAAGATCATTCCAGTCCACAGCTAATCCTCCATTATGCTGCTGTGCCACACCAGGGGATTGCTCAGGAGACACAGTGTTAGATGCCAAGCACTGAGAAGGGGCCTGGGATGTAGGGAAGCCAATATGGAAAACCTAACACTCAAACTGCAGTGTGTCCAGCACACTAACCCTATGCTGACTGCAGTTACTCTCTTGATACCCCTTACACTATAGCACCTGGGATTTGTAGACCAGAATGTTCTCTGAGACTGATGTTTGGTGCCTCACCATGGAGCACAGTATGGTAATGGATATGCAACTCAGCCTCCAACCCCCTCTTAGCACTGAATGAAGAAATTGGTTCAAGTGTCCTTTTAAAAAAAAAATATGTACTGATATTATTACATTTTAAAATAATATTTTAGGAGGGTTCACTTATATGTAAGCATGTTGTGATTGACATTTATTGTTACTTTAGCCCATTTATCATCATTGTTTCCTAGCATAAGAAAAAAGAATATTTACAATATTTTGAATGAAAATAAACTACCCACAATAGCACTATGATACAAGCAGCCTTATTATACCCCTATTATAGAGACTAACATAGAAGGTAAGTTGAGTAAGACCCAAATCCAGGTACCTCTGACTCCAAATTGTGTGTTTTAAACTTCTATGGTACCTCTTCCCCAAACCATAAACGTGTGGCTTAAAAAAAGGGGGGGGGGAAGAAGAAAAGAAAAGAAAGGAAAAAACTGTCAAAGACATGTATTCGAAGAGAGTAATTGAGGGACCTCTAGTGGAAAAAATATGGAATCGATACATTCTAAATCTCAGGTCACGATAAAAGCAAACAAGCAACGTTTCTAACAAAACTAATATTTTTGGAAACCTTCAGTACACTACACAAGTCTAAAAGTCTTTACATGAAATCATTTCTATAATCCTCTTAAAAATCCTATGAGACAGGTAATAATGTTGCCTGCATTTCGAAGATGCAGAAATGGAGGCACAGAGAAGTTAAGTAACCTGCCAAAGGCTGCATGACAAGTAAGTCTTTACATAAACTGTCATGTAATAAACAAAATTCTCCATAGGATATATGGCACGTGGCACATACATGATATCTATATAACAGAAGATATAAAATTAAGTCACATGAAGAAAACACAGACAAATCCCTTATGAACCTACAAACAAATGCTGTGTGTGTCTAATCTATAACCACAAATGCAACGACAACATGAAATCACGGAACTTAGACACTGAGAACAGGTTGGTGATCGACAGAGGTGGAGGTGGGTGTTAGTGAAATGGGTAAAGGTGGTCAAATGCACAAAATTCCAGTTATAAAATAAATGAGTCCTGGGGATGGAATGTACAGCATGGTGACTCAGGTTAATAATAATATATTATATGTTTGAAACTTGCCAAGAGAATAGATCTTCAAAATTCTTATCACAAAAAAATTGCAACTACGCATGGTGATAAGTGTAACTAGGCATATTGCGATAATCATTTCACAGCAGGTGCAACATCCTTGTCAGTCGCCTACCCCAACCTTTTCCCTCAAGGTATAATATCATCTTGAATAGTTTCATTTTGTTCCTGAAAGGTCAGGTACCCAATTCTAGGATTCTGTCTTTAAGAACTGTTACTTCGAATTCACTGGCCTCATTATCACACATTTACACATGCTAACTGTGTATCTGCTCAGCTATGTGTTTCAGTGATTACCAATTTGTTCAACAACCCTGAGCCCTCTGGGGCACTGACTTTTTCGCTACTTTCATCCACTATCCTGGTGTCTTGTCATTCCTCTTTTCTAGGTTAAATTCTGATTCATCACGTCAACCACTCTCTCACACATATTTTGCTCGCCTTTGCTCCCATCATGTATGAAGGCAAAACTCAACTCCTAGATTCACCACCCTAATAAATTCTTCAGATTAAGACAGGAAGGCGCTTAACTAGATATGTTTATGTTCCCATAATTTCCCGATCATCAACCTTAAAGTTCCACAACACTGCCGAATGACCCAACAACATGATCTTGTCCAGCCCAGTCTCCCTGGGTGACTTTTTTTCCTGCTTTTCTCCAAGCACATCCACCAACTCCAGCTCTCTCTCTCAACAGATAATCTTTCATTTTACTTCACACAGAGATTCAAAGGCATTGTATGTGAAATCATGTGAGATAGCTATCACTTCTCGGTGCGTGCGTGCGTGCATGTGTGTGTGTGTGTGTGTGTATAATTGAAAAAAAAGGGGAAAAAATCCCTTTTGTATCTTCCAAAAACAAACCCATCCCTCTCTCAAATCGTCCAATCTTGTCAGGTATCTTTCATAATCATTTATTCTCTTTCTTGCCTTTGTCTTCAACCTAGCCTTTTAAAAAGTTTACTCCTTCAATATTTCAACAATAAAAATGGCTCAAATATTTTCTAGTCTAAATTAAATATGTAGTTGTCTACACCACGTACATGCTTCCCATGTCCTGCTTACCCCTTAACCCATGCTAATCTCATTTCTGTCCTCACCTTTCCACCAAAGCAGCTTTTGCTAACATTACCAGTGAAGTCCATGCCCCACCCTTGCTGGACTTCTCGGCAGCATCTGAGACCATTCGCTATCCCCTCCATCTTGAAATATCCTGTCAATGTTTTATCACAACACTGAGTTTTTCTTCAACCTCTCTGGCATCTCATCTCATCCTTTGCCTGTTCTTCCTATTCTATGTATCTTTTTTTCTAATTTAATTTTATTATGTTATGTTAATCACCATACATTACATCATTAGTTTTTGATGTAGTGTTCCATGATTCATTGTTTGCGTATAACACCCAGTGCTCCACGCAGTACATGCCCTCTTTAATACCCATCACCAGGCTAACCCATCCCCCCACCCCCTCCCCTCTAGAACCCTCAGTTTGTATCTCAGAGTCCATAGTCTCTCATGGTTCGTCTCCCCCTCTGATTCCCCCCCTTTCATCTTTCTAAGACTGTTGAATCACAGACCTGTACCTCTGAAACAAATAATACATTATATGTTAAAAAAAAGAAGATATTCTATGTATCTTCAGTCCTGGGGTTCTTTAAGGCTCTGCTTGAAGCCCCCTATTCTTTTCTTCACAATTTTCCTGATCTAGATCATCAATTCCTAAGATCCCAATTAAGAGCTATACATGACATCTCCCAATTCTTTACCTCTCCTTTACATCTTACAAGACACATATATTCAACTCCTTTCTGGATATCTTCTTATGGATATCTCATAGCACTCAAGTTTAATTTTCAAAAATTAAAATTAAGACCCATCATATTTCTTCAGAAATCCTATGTCCCCTCCTGTGTCTAATATTTCACAGAATACTAATATCATCCACTAAATGAGCCAAAGCAAAAACCTGAATTGCATTTACACTTTTTCCTCTTTAAATCCCCATGTGCAATCGATTATACTGATCTAATTCTTTTGGAATCAGAATTAAAAATCTTCAGCATAGCTAACAAGGTGTCCACAGTCTGGTCTTGTTACCTCTTCAGTCTTCCTGTTACACTCCAGGAATGTTTGCCAGAAAAAGAAGTCCTGCTTTTTCTAAAAATGTGTGTGTTAAAAGCAATTTCCATATAAGAAATATGGTAAATTCCTCTACCACTTTATTTCCAGGGTTACAACTATAGTATTTAGTTATTTCTTCAAATTTTGACTTAAGCATCTGTTGAGATTCACACTTCTTCTCTGCAGATGAACAGAAATGAGGCCAGAGATATTGGAAACCCATGTGATGAAGAGAAACGAGACCACCGTGACTCCCTGCAGGTGAGCTATCATACTGCAAGGTATTCAAAGCGGTACCAGAGGCCGTGAGGGCCACGCCTCGATGCTGCACTTCTCTGAACAACCGTCACTGTAGATGAATAAAGTCTAAATGGATAAGGTGTGCCGTTCTAAAAACAGGTAAGCTACCACATGCTCCTCAGTGCCAAAGTCTCCTGACTCTGAGACTGTGCACTTATTTCCTTCTTGACTTTAGAACAAGTGTCCCCATCCCTCTTCCTATCTCCAAGCAATGCTAGGTTCTACTTATCATTCAGGTCTCAACTAAGCCCCCTTTCATTCAACTGAAATATTACTCCCCCGGGAACAGTCTTTCTGATCTATGTTAGAAAATTCTATTTCCAAATCGTATTTCCTCTTTTCTGAAATTCATCGTATTTGCCACCACCTGTTTACTGCTTATTTTCTCTGCTAGACTGCAGTCTCTACAAAGGCAAAGATCATGTTAGTTTTGTTCTTCCTGCTTTTGTTGTTGTTGTTATTGTTGTTTCAAAAATGCTTTCAATATCTGCCCAACAGTGGCACTTAAAAAGTACTCAGTGACTATCTCCGGAACTGAATGTTGTTATTGAGTCAAGACAAGAAGAATAGTCTCATTTTCTCTGAGAATACATTTGAAATCTTTAGATATCTGTTACTAAATAAATAAAGGAAAATAAACCCATGCAAAGTGGCAGCCAATAATATGCCAAACCAGGAAAGTGCTAAAGGCATTTCCACTTAAGATAAAAAGAAGATCATGGTTATCAAAACATTTGTATTAACATTGCTCAAGAAGTTTTATCCAGAGAAATAAGGCTGTTTACTTTTGCCCACCCCCTTTGTCTCGGTTGAGGTGAAAATTCTTCCAGAAAACGTTTTCTCAACTCCAAGACCGGGTCTTATTATTCATATCCACAGAACCATGTACTTATGTCCTATGAAAGCACATGTAATTTATTGTCTATATTTGCCTACCTTCTATCTGTCTTGAGTGTAAAGACAATTTCATAGTCATAGTTTTATATTTTGATTCTAGTTTAATTTCTATAAACACTTAAGTTTTGTTGAATAGATAAATAATGTTTAAATCATTGCACACAAGTCCCTGTTTGATATGGGACCTGTGTCCTTCTTCTGCCATATCTCTCCCTACCCACCTCCATTTTCCCTTCTATTTACTCTATATTCCTTTAAAGTACAGCTTAATTAATAAGTGGCTAAAATAATAAATGAGTGAGTGAAATAAAACACACACACACACACACGGAAATCTTAGGCAAAGTTTACCCAAAGTCACATTGTTGTTACTTATTAAGAACCTGCATTTTAGAGTCAAGATTCAGATTTGCATTTGATCAGTGCCTGTTTTTTCGTCATACCAAACAAGTTATATGATCTCTCCAAAATGCCTGTTTCGTCATAGAATTTTGGTGGGCATTACATGAGTAAAGTCCTCAGCTCAGTGTTAAGCTCTCAAAAGATAGTGACTATTATGTAATGTCATTATTATTACAAACACTTGTAAATATACACAGATGCCAGGAACCCACACAGTAACAGAAAATTTCAAATCACACAGAAAACACAGAGTTTGAGTCTGCTCCTCCAGATCCAAGCTCTCAGACCATGTGGTCTGCGCTATTGAATTGTGTCCTGAAGAAAGTTCCAGTCCTATTCATTCCCATTTGCCCCATTTGTCCATCCTCATGCCAACCCTTGAGACTCTTTAAAATCTGGCCCCCAGGCCTGCAGACTCTATTTCATGGGGAATACTGGCCTGAGCCCACCCTTGTCTTTTCTTAGCATCTCTTTGCCCTCCTCTTGGGTCCTCTGTCTGTCCTTCAGTTAGCTGCCCCAGGATCCTGAGCTCTGCCCTTGGTTTCCCCAACACTCACCAAACCTAGGCCCTTGGTGAGGACCGAAGATACACAGAAATGGCACCCTCAAGCAACCAGTCCTTTTATTTCTCTTCCTGGACTTTAGTGAGGGCACTCAAAACTTGTGGGCCCCTGAGAGACCAGAACCACAAACCCAATTAGTGGCTGTGGCCTGCACAGGAAGCACTTCCCAGGGGTCTAGCTCCTGAGGCTCTGAGGTCCCAAGGCTGGGGTGGACTGAGTCCCTGCAGACTCCTGTCTTCTAGAACAGGCAGTACCCTGAGTGGGCAGAGTCCCCTGGGGCTTACAAAATGGCAAGTGCACTCTCCACCACTGCTAAAGCCATTAGCAGTGAAAGCTGTGTGTGTGTGTGTGTGTGTGCGCGCGCGCGCATGTGTGAGAGAGGGAGAGAGAGACAGAGACATAGAGAGAAATTGCATGTCTCTGTGGGTTATTGCATTTATGTCATAAATAATCATTTGTGTAACTTTACATAATGGTGATTTTAGTATGAAAACGCAAATAGACCTATGAAAGGAGGGGTACAGGTTCTTCTCTCTGATTCAAGACTAGAAAGGGAATGCCTGGCTATCACGAATCAGTCCTATTGATCAAACACTTGAACTGTCATGTAAAACTCCTTACACACATGCTTGCCAGCCCCAGCAATTGAGACTTGAAGATATTTTTAGAACACGTTCCTCCTTTGTCTCCACTCTTTAGTCCCTTGTCACCTCTGCTATTGAACCCTCGTTGATCTGAAGATCTCAGTTCCTTCCCACCAATCCATCCTCGCCTCTCAAGCCATAATCATCTTCCTAAAATAGAAATATGACCATCATTTTTGCAGAGTTTATAAAGCCTTTTGTATAAATAAATATACACATACAATATCTAGCAATTTCAGGCCCTTGACTTCCTCTGCAGTATCACCTCCTGCCACTTGTCCTCCAAACACCCTAAATTCCAGACGAATCTATTTGGAGCTCCAAATACACATTATAATTTTGCAAGCATCATCCCTGTGCACATGGTATTCCTTCTTTCTAGAATAGCCTTCCTATCCTTTTCTGTCTAAGCTTAAAACCTAGAATCACCTATTTGGAAAGTTACCCCTTATAACCCCTTGACTTTACCCCTGCCTTAGCATTAATCACATTATATTGCAATTATCTGTTTAGCTCTCTGTTTCTGCTTCTAGAAGGCAAGTTTCTGGATGATAAGGACCTTATTCCCAATGTTTGCCATTAGATTTCTATGGTTGTTCACAAAGCAGGCATTCGACTATGTTCTCAATTACTGGTAGTAAAATTGATGTTATTAGCATGTATTTGTATAGCATTTATTTTATAGCATTTTATAAAGTTACTATTATAATACCAATTAGAAAACAGTTTTACGTTGCATCTGGAAAAAGCCTGAAATGCATACCTGTATATTTACAAACCTAATTACCCACTTCTTCACACACTGTTTATGGTCATTGTCTTCCGGAAGTTATAGCATAATATAGAAAAGAAAAGAAATAGTTCTCATTGCTGAATCTTAAACAGTTTATCAGTTACAGTGCTATCACAAACTCAGATTAAAACAGCATATTTTTATGGAAGTGTACATTACATGAAAACCTCTCTTTTTTTAAAGAGTTATTTGTTTATTTGAGAGAGAGAGCATGAGCAGGGGGAGGGGCAAAGAGAGAGGGAGAGAATCCTCAAGGATACTTCCCACTGAGCCTGGAGCCTGATGCAAGGCTTGATCCCACGACCCTGAGATCATGAGCTGAGCTGGAATCAAGAGATGGACCCTCAACTGACTAGGTGCCTAAAACCTCTTTTTTATTGTAACATTTCCATAGTCTTCTCTCAGTTCAAACACCTACCCCATCCCAGTTCCTTTTTCAGGAAAATTTATGTCCTATGACAAGCATGATTGGTAGGGAGGAAAATAAAGAACTGTGGCATCTAATTGCTGCCCTTGATTTCCTTTTGTCTTTGGGGAGGAGACTGTCACGTTTTACATAAATGTTTCATTTATTCATATAACATATTTTGGGAAACAGTTGTTATTCTGAGTAGAATCAATGGTGTCAGATACAGTATGGGTACTGTGATATATATGTGCAGCCTAGGGCATTTTAATGCTGATAGCCTGGTGGATATAGGGGATCCCACAGAGAGATGACAAAACATCACAAAGGTAAAGAATTCAGGTGATTATAAATATAAACAAGTATGGAGGTTTCAAAATATGTTCACAAATTTTATGATACTCTTGTCTTCAAGGGATAGAGCTTAATTCTCCTCCAACTGAGTATGGGTTGGACTCAGTGATTCATCTCTAAAAAACAGCATTTGGTGGATGCATGCTTTCTGAGACTAGCCCATAAAAGGCATTGAGGATTCCTCTTTGCTCTCTCTCTCCTGAATTGCCCACTCTGGGCGAAGCCAGCCTTCATGCCATGAGGATACTCAAACAGCCTGTGTGGGGAGGAGCTGAAACCTCTTTGCTAACAAACAGCACTACGTAGTGATCATCTTGGAACCAGTTGCTCCAGCTCCTGCCAAGCTTTCAGATGCCTGCAACCCCAATAACTTGTGAACTGCAACCAGTAAGAGACTCAAAACAAAACCTTCTAGGAGGCCAGTCCTGAAGTCTTGACACACAGAGCCTGTGATAATCAATGTTTATTGTTAAGTTAATTTTGGGGGTAACTTGTTACACAGCATAGATAGCTGATAGGAAAAGGAACAGAGATTATCCTATCTAGTCCTACCTATGGATAAGGAACTGAAGGTCAAGGCAAAGTAACTGCAGTTCCTAGCCACTTGGGCCACTTAAAGATAATCCACTATAATTCCCCTTTGAAATTACTTCAACAAGGGAGGCCACCTGCACCTGTGAAATACAGTAAGCACCAGGTATGATATCTGTCAAAGGATTTCAAGATCACTTTTTTCACACAACAAGCATTTATTAAGATAAGAATAATATGTCAGGCCCAGAAACCAGGCATTATGCTAGACCCTGGATATTCAGAAATAAATATCAGTATTCTACTAGAGAACATAACCTGCTAAGGTCAACAGGCTTGTAAAATGAAATTTCAATACAGATTGAGAGTCCCAGGAAACCCAAAGGTGTCCATGGAAACTGAGTGGAGGAATCACAGCACAGCCTAGGGACCAGAAAAGATCTTGAGAAACAAATTAACTTACTATGAGTCTCAAGATGAAAAAAGGTTAAAGATCAGCAGAAAAAACACATGTCAGGCCAAGAGACCAGCATGGGCAAAAGATTAGAGGTGGCGGGGGGGGGGATACGATGTATTCTGGGACACAGGTGTCACTTAGCAGACCCAGGTACATTTTCTGAAGTTCTCAGAAATGAAACTGGCCTGGTGGGCAGGCCACCCCTCATTCCTTCCTGCATGCATACATTCAATCGTTCAATGCAGATATACTGAGCACGTGCTAGGAGCAAGGCACTTTCCTAGGCACCAGGACCACAGTGAAAAACAAAACAGATGCAATGCCTTTCCTCATGGAGTATTCAGTCCATTGAGGAAGAATATATTATTCAAATAATCAACAGATTATATGTGTAAAAATAATCACTACCTTTGATAAATGTGATGAAAATCTATAAGATGTTATAAAAGTAAATAATAGAGATCTTTGGTCAGACCTGGGGAAGGTGAAAAAAGATTCTGTGAGAAAAAATGTTTTAAAGAGGATATCAATTTTAACTAAAAGCTAATAAAAAAGATACTATTTATTGGGTTCTTGCTATGTGTCAATTATAGGACCAAACCCTTTAGAAACATCAAATGTAGCCCTTCCTCCCTCCCATTATGGTAGATGCCCTTATTGTTTCCATATTAAAGATATGAAAAATGATACATAGGAAGTTTATCCAGTTGTTCATCTGCTGAGTGGAGAATTTTCTACCTTAGATAGTCTGGCTCCTGAACCCTACTTCACATTACACTACATTATCTCCAGTAGGCTAAAGGAAAAAGGGAGAACATTCCAGATACAGAGAAAAGTATATGCAAAGACAATTAGGCAAGAAGGAGGAAGATGTGAATATAAGCTCCTTAGAAGCAAGTATTTTGTTTTCATTTGGGCTCATATACTTAAAAAAAACAAATAGGAGTATAACAAGTTATGGGCAATAGAAGCCTTTTTTTTGTAAGTGAATAGCCTGTTCAAGGAACCATATTGAAAGATGACATTCAACTTAGCGGTGCGTTCCCTGGCCCAGTTTCCCATTCTCCTGTACGCATTCATCCAACCACCGTTTGTTGGTGGAGTCTACCGGACAGCATAGAGGAGGGAGTAAGGTTTGTGGCCAAACACTGACTGCTGGCTGCAATTTACTAACTCCAGCAGTCCTGTTGTTTGAATTAAGAAATGTATTTAAACATCAAGTCTCCAGTCCTCATGTGGGCTTGGACATCTTACCAGCTCACAAGTTTTAAGGATTGATCTGTAAGGCTATATGTAAGGCACTTTGCACATTGTTTGGGACATCGCATGACAATCATTTTTAAATGTTTTATTTTATTCTAGTAACTGTGTGACAGAGGCTGTGGACGCAGCTATGGCCAAGGCATTTTTTTACTGTCCTAGGGAGATCACAGATTCATGGGGAAGTAGGCAGTTCCAGGACAGAGTGATAAGATCTAAGATCTTAAAAGGCACAAGGAGCTGTGAGGAACCAGAGGAGGGTGCTGCACTGAATTAGGGGAGAGGGCAGGATGGTTATTTTATGTTAGAGCTGTGTTTGAAGGAAAAATAGGCAAACCATGGGATTAGAAACATGCTAGTCAGAGAGAACATTGTTTCAAATGTGAAAAAGCAAATGAGAACATGGTGAGAGTGGAGGGACACCAGGGAGGTGGGCGAGGCTTAGAGGGAACCAGGAAATCAGAAGAGTTTGTGGGTTGCGGGGGGCAGGAACTTGTTCCTTATGCTTTGGAACGTGGATCTTATTTTAAAGGCTAAAGGATGAAGGGGCTTATAGAAGGTTTTTCTTGGGAGTAAGACAGAACAAAATTGACATATTGGAAAGTCCACTGTGGCTGTCATAAGGACTTGCTGCTGGAACGGGGAAGATATATTTGGAATGAAGCTTTAGAGTCAGCAAAATTAATTAATTTCACTGTAGCCCAGGCAGAGATGATGAGGAATGAGGCTGGCTGAGAGGACGCAAGAATGAATTAAATAATGTTCCCTCCAGAGCTGGGACTAGGAGGTGCCCAGGTTACAAAATTTAAGGAGGCACTCCCTCTCAGGGATTTAAGTGAGCACTTAAGACCCTGAGAGGGAGTGCCTCCTTAAATTGTGTCCCTGAGGCGTCTCTATGGGGTTCAGTACATGGACAATCAAAGTATTATTGCCAGTTCATCAGGAAAGGAGGTAAGTATTTTCTTGACTCATTTGTCCCTGTCTGCAGTTTAGGGGGAGACAAGAGAGGCACCAAGTCCCAGAGGTCACTCCCTTGGGATTTTCCAGGAGCGCTAAATGATCCTGGGCTTATTCTGCCTTCTGTGCAGTGGGAGTCTCCCTTCTGTTGAGGGAATGGATGGAGGTGCCTGGGCTAGCTTGCACAGATAACAGGTGAACTTGGACACAGACATGTAGCAGTTACTGTAATCACCTACATTTCAAGAAGCCATTCCTTTGTCTGTGGACTGGCCACGTGAGTAAGAGGTAAAAGATGTAATTTTTTTAGATTGTATTTTTTTGACCATCCTTTCCCATGATTTTCATTCTCTGGATCTGCATTTCCCCTCTCCTCTCCCTGCAGCAATTTCTCCCTACCTCTAGGCTCAGCCTTCTTGTGCTCTTTCCAAGAATAATGACCACTCCTGTACCTTGCTCTGTGAGCCTCCCACAGTGACACTTTACAGCTACAATGATCTCATTCTAGTTGGTTACTCACAGGAGAGCGCATGATGAGAACACTAGTAGTCCATCGCTGAATGAGACAGACTCTTTTTTTTTTAATTTAAATTCAGGTAATTAACATATAGTGTATTATTAGTTTTAGAAGTAGAGTTCAGTGATTAATCAGTTGCATATAACACCCAGAGCTCATTACATCATGTGCCCTCCTTAATGTCCGTCACCCAGTTACCCCCTCCCCCATCCCCTCCCCTCCAGTAACCCTCAGTTTTTTCCTATGATTAAGAGTTTCTTACAGTTTTGTCTCCTTCTCTGATTTCGTTTTATTTCTTCCTCCCTTCCTCTATGATCCTCTGTTTTGTTTCTTAAATTCCACATGAGTGAAATCATATGATAATTGTCTTTCTCTGATTGACTTATTTCACTTAGCATGATACCCTCCAGTTCCATCCATGTCATTGCAAATGGCAAGATTTCATTTTTTGATAGCTGAGTAGTATTCCATTGTATATTTTTACCACATCTTCTTTATCCATTCATCTGTCGATGGACATCTTGGCTCTTTCCATAGTTTGGTTATTGTGGACATTGCTGTTATAAACATTGGGGTGCATGTGCCTCTTCGGATCTCTAAATTTGTATCTTTGGGGTAAACACCTAGTAGTGCAATTGGTGGGTCATAGGATAGCTCTATTTTCAACTTTTTGAGGAACCTCCATGCTGTTTTCCAGAGTGGCTGCACCAGCTTGCATTCCCACCCACAGTGTAGGAGGGTTCCCCTTTCCCCGCATCCTTGCCAACATCTGTCATTTCCTGACTTGTTAATTTTAACCATTCTGACTGGTGTGAGGTGGTATCTCGTTGTGGTTTTGATTTGTGTTTTCCTGATGCCGAGTGATGTTGAACATTTTTTCATGTATCTGTTGGCCATTTGTATGTCTTCTTTAGAGAAATGACTGCTCTGAAAAAGGTTCTTTTTTTTTTTTAAGATTTTATTTATTTGTTTGACAGAGAGAGACAGCAAGAGAGGGAACACAAGCAGGGGGAGTGGGAGAGGGAGAAGCAGTCTTCCCACTGAGCAGGGAATCCCGATGCAGGGTTCGATCCCAGGACTCTGAAATCATAACCTAAGGCAAAGGTAAATGCTTAACGACTGAGCTACATAGGCGCCCCTAAACAGGCTCTTAATAGAGTCCATTTCAAGACAGTGTTCTGATCTTTTAACCCAGGTGGGACTCCAGATCTGAACTGTGCCTGAATGGGTGGTCTGGGGAAAGGACGCTCTTGATAAGATCAAGGAAATCATGGATTCTATGGGTCCTTCTCAAATATTTTCCTCTGTGGGTGTGAAACCCTGACTTTGAGTTCTTGGTTGCCTGTCTATGAAGTCTGGGCTCATGCACACAGCTTCTTCCACGTTAAAAGCTTGAGACACCACATGATAGGTCATTTTGTCCAGCTAGTTAATCTCTGTATAAGTAAGGAGAATGCTCTGGTTTTTAACCTTAAATACTAGGAAAATATCTTAATATCAAGTCAAAAACAAATGTATTGTGTATTGTTTTATACACACCTCTTTTGTTGGTAAATGTAATTCCCTATTCTTTGCCATGCAAATTTATGGCACCGATGAATATTTTAATTGGTGGTAGTCAATACCAGACTTCCCAGTTGGTTTTATTTTTTTTAACTATTTTTTTATTATGTTATGTTAATCACCATACATTACATCATTAGTTTTTGGTGTAGTGTTCCATGATTCATTGTTTGCGTATAACACCTGGTGCTCCATGCAGTACGTGCCCTCCTTAATACACATCACTAGGCTAACCCATCCCCCCACCCCCTCCCCTCTAGAACCCTCAGTTTGTTTCTCAGAGTCCATAGTCTCTTATGGTTCGGCACCCCCTCTGATTCCCCCCCTTCATTTTTCCCTTCCTGCTATCTTCTTTTTTTTTTTAACATATAATGTATTATTTGTTTCAGAGGTACAGATCTGTGATTCAACAGTCTTGCACAATTCACAGCGCTCACCATAGCACATACCCTCCCCAATGTCTATCACCCAGCCACCCCATCCCTCCCACCCCCCACCACTCCAGCAACCCTCAGTTTGTTTCCTGTGATTAAGAATTCCTCATATCAGTGAGGTCATATGATACATGTCTTTTTCTGATTGACTTACTTCGCTCAGCATAATACCCTCCAGTTCCACCCACGTCGTTGCAAATGGCAAGCTTTCGTTCCTTTTGATGGCTGCATAATATTCCATTGTATTATATATACCACATCTTCTTTATCCAGTTTATTTTAAACAGTCAAAGAGCAACTATAGATGGGTTCTTTGTCTGGAGCTAGTCCAACAGAGTTAGATTAGAAGGGATATTGGGTAAATTCCTTGAAAGGTGGAAGACATAAATCAAATAACTTCTAATAAAAGCTTGCATTTTTAGCACTCCCTTTAATAACAACAAAACAACTTCATCAAATTATTGTCATATATTTGGCAATAGTAAAATAGTTTCATATTTTTCCATATAATAGAAAAATAGAAACTATCAAGACAAAACAAAAATAAAATAAAATCTCCTATTAGTTTACTATGCAGATATAACAATTATTTCCATGTTTTATCCATCAGAAAGCCTATCTATGCAAATATTTATGTGCCAGTGATTTGTTCAATAATGACACCCAGCATAAGCATTTTGTAACCTTTTTAAAAATTCAATAAAAAATGGCAACTTATTAAATGTCATTTATTTTTAAAATAAAATGAATTAAGCTATCTTTGTATATAAGTTGATCTTTTCTGATACAGAATAACAAGGTTTTTCTGTTAGTAAGGAAATTACGTTTTTTTTCAATGAAGGCTTAACTTTCTTTTAATGAAGATTTTAGTCTATTTAAAATGATGGCAGGATGGGGTGCCTGGGTGGCTCACTTGGTTAAGCCTCTGACTCTTGATTGCAGCTCAGGTCATGATATCAGGGTCCTGAGATCGAACCCAAAGTTGGCTCCACACTGGGCATGGAGTCGGCTTGAGATTCTCTTTCTCCCTCTGCCTCTGCCCTTACTCTCCCCTCTCAAAAAAAAAAAAAAAAAAAAAAAATCTTAAAATGATGGCAGGGTTGGAAATTTTATTTTGATTTTCTTTAAGGAGTATAGTATCCATTATATGTTACCTTTTCAGTGATGAAACCCATTTAGCACAAGGTGGAGGGTTTCACAAATATCTCTGGGAGGGGGGATTTGAGGAAAGTCAACTGTATTATGTTTCCGGAAGGATAGAATTTTCTTGTTTACTAATTTTATTCAAACTCAGTGCTTGTACCCATATGAAATAAACATTGAAGGAATTAAAAACCAACAAAGAAAGAAATTATGAAATCTATTTTTAAAGGAATTCAAATAAGAAGTGGTTTGTATCAGTATCCAATTACATCTCTGATTTACATTTTTAACTTCCTCAAGTTACTTATTTACGATTATGCTTCTTTAAAGTAATGAAGTTGGAAAAAAAGTAATGAAGTTGAGATGTGTTAATAAAGAAAACTCTGAGATAGGGAAACTATATTTTTGAATAATCTAAGTAAACTTTCGTGTATAGAGTCTCAATCTGAGTGAGGTGTTCTATAACCAGCTCCACCCATTCTCAAGCAGCTGTATCCCCACCTATGATAATGGCTGTTCATAAGTCACTAAAATCTTTCACTATTGAAACTTCAAAACAAAGCGTACCTATAATCAATGGGTAATAATTAATTAAACAGAGAACACCTGTATTGGCACGATGGTTCTATAAGCTACACCTTGATATGTGGGATTTCTAACTTATAGGTTTTGAACTTTTCCCTTTGATGCACATGTGGATATCTCTATACTCATTGTAGGTGATCAATAGGTGTTTAGTTGATCAAAAGATCAATAGTTGATTAGGTAAATATATGTACCAGATAACAGGATTGTTGCTTAACTAGTTCAATTAAAAAAAAAAACTTTTTGTTTTTATTTGGTTTTTAATATGCTTTACAAAAATTTATAATTTTCTTCCCTGTTTTAAAATATTTAGTCAGAGAATACAATTTATTATTACAGGTTTTAAAATTTCCTATTTACTTATCATTTTAAATTTATGACCATTGCGTGAGAAAAGAGTACCAGCCTCAGGATTTTCCTCAGAAGCATCTTTGTGAAATTCTTTGATCCCACTTTGAATGTTTGGAATCTTTCTCCTCACTGTAGAATACTGCACACATTTAGGTCCATATTACCACCTCTGAGTAGGAGGGAACTTCCTAACCGAGATTTAACATAGCAGATGTCTGAGTCCTTTTATCATGCTAGTTGATTGTGACAGGCTAGCTCTCAAACTTTCTCTCTCCTTACAAGTAAGTGGTGAAAATTCCATACCATAATTCAGGAATCGTTCATCCCAACGATTCCACTGTCAATTATGATATGTTTATCCTCATTGGCATCCGTGGCCTGAAGGAGCCGCACATGTGGATCTCTATCCCCTTCTGCCTGATGTACCTGGGGGCTGTGTCAGGAAATGTTACCCTGATCCTCGTGGTGGCAGTGGAACGCAGTCTTCATGAACCCATGTACCTCTTCTCCATGTTGGCTTTTGGGGATCTGATGCTATCCACATCCACAGTACCCAAAGCCCTGAGCATCTTCTGGTTTGATGATGTGGACATCTCTTTTGGTGGTTGTGTAACCTATCTCTTCTTTATGCATTTTGCCTTTGTAGTGGCGTCAGGCATTCTCTTGGCCATGGCTTTTGATCGTTATATGGCCGTCAGCTACCCACTGACACATACCACCATTCTTAGCCATGGTGTCATCAGCAGAATAGGGGGTGTTGTAGCACTCAGGAGTTTTGCAACTGTTTTCCCCATTATCTTCCTAGTGAAGCCTCTGCCCTTCTGCCAGACAAACAACGTTGCCCACACATTTTGTGATCACTTGGGGCTGGCAAAGCTGGCTTGTGCTGATATCACCATCAACATTTGGTATGGAATCTCTGTGCCATTACTCAGTGTTATACTAGATATGGTGACAATCGTCAGCTCCTATGGGCTCATTCTCTGGGCAGTCTTCAGAAGGCTGCTATCGCATGATGCGTGAATGAAATCCCTTAGCACATGTAGTTCCCATATTTGTGTCATCCTCATGTTCTACCTTCCAGGGAGTTTTACTGTCATTGCTCAGCGCTTCGGTCAAAAAATCCCCAAACACGTCCACATCCTGTTAGCCAATCTCTATGTTCTTGTTCCCCCCATGATGAACCCAATTATCTATGGAGTAAAGACCAAACAGATTCGTGACTGAGGGGCCCTTAAGTGTTTTATTCGAAAAGGAAATGTTGCTGAGGATAACTGACTCTTGTGGTTTTTTAGAGGCGAGGAAGAAGGGTCCTATTAGAAAAGAGGACAGATAAGTTGTCATTTAGGATAGGCTCTACTTGCTGTGAAATTAGTCTTTTTTCATTCAATAGAGATGACCCAAATTATATGTGTCCCTTATTTCAAAGGTAAAGACATTCTTGAAAACCCATGTTTATAGGCATAAAGTTATTATTTTAAATGTTTATAGGGTTCTTCAGTATTTAATAACAACATATTTCTATTTCTACCAAACAAAAATAAGATTTATAGAACACTTCTCCATGTACTATTTAGATTTTTAGATCTCTATGTGTCCTCCCCAACAGCTATATTGAATACAGATTACAGTTCACACCAAAATTGTGCATAAATAAGGGAAATGTGGAGGTTCTCCCTTCTAGCTCACTTTATTCACAGAACACCTTCACAATCTTGTAACACAAATGGGAATATTTGATGATAGTAGATCGCACAAGTGCACAAATGAAATGATATTTACTGTTGTAAGTGTGTAATTTGGGAGAAAAAAAAGACAAGACAATTAGGTGTTTGGAAACACAAACTGGTTGGATGCTGCGTGTCCTGTGCTACCCTCCTAATTTGAGCTTGAGCAACCCTCTGTTTAGACTCCTTAACATCTATCTCACAGGGTTGTGGTATGAGGATCCAAAGAGAAATTGTATTCAAGATCACTTTAGAAATTATAAAATGCTCTACAAATGTGTCATGTCATTGTCGTTAATGTCATTATACTCCCTGGTATGAGCTTTCACCCTCCTTCTAGTCAAAGGTTAAGAACAAAACAAAGCAAAACCCCCGTCCTTTGTCTACAGCAAAGTCCTTCTATCTCCTGCCTCCTTTCTTTTCCCACCAGGGTTAATCTAGCTGCAGGGAGATGTCCTCCCACAGCTTTTTCCTATCAGGCATGTGCCGCCCACTTGGGTTGGGGGATGACCATAGATACTCAGTCTGCACCACCTCTATTCCAGGCAGTGTGGGCTGGGTTTGCACTTCCTTCAGAAGCCCCTACAGTAATTTTCAAGGAAATTCTACCTTGCTCCATAACCATGGAACTTCCTTTCAGCTGTCTGCTCAGACTTCTGGCATATTTGGGGTATAGAGAAGATATTTTTGTGTTTTCCCTGAGTCAGGTTCTCTGAGTAATTTTTGCCAAAATCTTGGCATCCTGGGCTAAGAGCAAGTCTTGGGAAGTTAATTTACAATGATAGTGAGATAACTAAAGATAGTGAGAAATCTCCAGAGAGAGTCATCTAATTCCAGAAGGACAAAGACATGGCTGGGTTTATTGCTGAAAACAAGTGTCTAATCTTTTCTCTGGAGAGATTTATTTCTCATCAGACTCCAAAGAAACTTTCCCTGAAGGAAGGGGGAGTCAGGGGGAGGAAAAATAATCTCCCTGCCTTCTACAAGCAGAGAAAATACATTTTTCTTCACTCTTTGATTTTGCACGCACGCGACATTTGACCTAGCCTTCATTGTATAGCCTTAGTTGTAAGAATCAGGTATGGGAAACCACACAGTTGTTGTTTGCTTTTTAAGTAAATAAGGATAATCTCTTCCTGATCTAGAACACTTTGTGTGTGCATTCAGGACAAAATTGATAACATGAGTATTTAAGTTGCTTTGGTTACCTCAGAAAAGATGTGAAAGAGTGAGGTCTCTGTGCTGGAGAAATCCTGCCTTCGTGGGAGCTAGGACAGTGAGTAAGAGCAAATACTTTGAAATCAGACAGACTAATTAGCTTTATGCTCATCATATATTATTTATGTGATACTGAACATATTATTTAACTTTTTGATTAAGGTAAGATTCACATAACATAAAAATTCACCATCTTAACCATTTTATAGTGTTCAATTTAATGGCTTTTAGTACATTTACAATGCTGTGCCATCATCCCCAATATCTAATTCCAGAACATTTTCATTGCCCCACAAGGAAACCACATCCTCACCAAGCAATCACTCTTTATTTCCCCTTCCCCTAGCCACCTAGCCACTACTGATTGACTTTCTGTCTCTATGGATTTGACTATTCTGGACTTTTCACATAAATGGAATCATACAATACATCAGCCTTCTGTGTCTGGCTTCTGTCACTTGGCATAGTGTTTTCAAGGCTCATCGTGTGATATTATGTATGAGAACTTTATTCTTTCAAATGGCTGAAAAAGACTCCATTGTTTAGATTGAACATATTTGTTTTATCCATTCATCAGTTGATATGCATTTGATATGAGTTGTTTCTATTTGGGGGACTATTATAAATAATGCTACTATAACATTTATTTATAAGTTTTGGTGTAAACATCTGTTTTCAATTCTTTTTGATATATACCTAGGAGGATGACTGGGTCACTTGATAATGCTATATTTAACCTTTTGAGGAAGTGCCAATCTGTATTTTACAGAGGCTGCACCATTTTACAGTCCTACTAGCAAAGCATCAAGGTTCAGTTTCTTCACATCCTCATCAACACTTATTATTTCCCATTTTTAAAAAAATTACAGTTATCTGGTGAGTGTGAACTAGAACAATAAAAGGGAATTGAAAAAATATTTCCTTTCACTCCCTTTCCTACCCAAGTGCAAGCTAAGCTTCAAATTCCAGAGGAAATAGCATGTGTGAAAGTTCAGAAGGAAAGGGAACATAGTTTGAAAAAGCATAAGACATACAGGGTGATCGTAGCATAAAGGGCATGTGAGCCAAAGTGAGAGCAAGGGGAAGAGATGGGTCAGTGGACATCAAGCAACAACTGGTTAGCACCAACCATGCTGTAAAAGGCTCTGAAGATATGTTAAGGCATTTGAGTTTTCTTCCAGGCAAAATGGGTAACTTGAATGATTTTTAAGTAGAGGATTGACATGATTAATTGGGGTTTAGTAAGACCCCTCTAGTTTCTGAGTAAAAAAAAATGGATGCAAGAGAGAAAAATTTGGAGTGAGCAAATTCCAAATGAGGCTGCTGAACAGATCCAGGACACACAGACACACATGCACATGCACACACACACAGAGTGGTGATCATATTTTAATATGAAACATGTGAATGAATTTAAAGGATATTCAGAGGACATAATTGATAATAAATGAATTTTAGTTCATGTTGATTGTGGAGTTTCAGTGGGATAGCCAGGAGGTGTTACCAAATACAGAGTCGGCTATGTGGGACAGAGAAAGAATTGGGAGTAGGGCTTTTGATGTGGGAATTTTCAGCATGCAGATGGTTATTGAATTTATGAGCTTACTGGGTGCTAAACAAGCCTATGAATAAAGTGCTATTTTTTCTTTTCTTTCTTTTTTTTTTAAAGATTTATTTATTTATTTGAGAGAGCGAGAGAGTACATGAGAGGGGGGAGGGTCAGAGGGAGAAGCAGACTCCCTGCTGAGCAGGGAGCCCGATGCGGGACTCGATCCCGGCACTCCAGGATCATGACCTGAGCCAAAGAAGTCCCTTAACCAACTGAGCCACCCAGGCACCATTTCTTTTTTAAATTTTATTTAAGAAGAACATTGAAACAAGATAAAAGGACCAAAGGAAGAGTAAACATTTTTTGTATTTAAGTTTTTGATTGTAGAAAATTAGGATTCTTCTATCTGATGTCTGTCATTTTCTAGGGACTTGAAAAATCCTTACCTCTCTTCCTCTAATTCTACCAATGATTTTCTCCAACAAAATTAAGGTCTTGAGAGTCATAGGAATTGAGTCCATTATTGGAGGACCTCCTACTCCTGATTTACATAAGAAATTCTATTAAATCAATATGATTACTTGACTTCCCACAATTTTTTTCTCGATGTTCCCAGCCCTGGGACACTGAATCCATTTAGGAAAGAATAGGAGGATGACCTTGTCCCTGATCTGCTTGGTTTTTACAGCATAAATGATGGGATTGAGTGCAGGAAGGATTGCCACATAGAGGCTGGCAAACACGATATGAAAGGTGAGAGAGATACTGTGGCCACAGTGATGAGAACATGGCTGGTGTGCAGAATATGAGAATGACACTGACATGGGAACCACAGGTGCTGAGGGCTTTCTGTCGGGCATCTCTGGATGGAAGGTGGAAAATAGCATGAAGGATGAGAGAGTAGGAAATACCAATGAGGATCAGGTCTGAGATAACAGTCATTACAGACACAGCAAAACCATACCAGATGTTGATGGAGATGTCAGCACAGGTGAGCCAGGCCACCCCTATATGTTCACAGTTATGTGTGAGGAATTATATGTGTCCTGTAGAAGGGCAAACGCTTCACCAGGAAAATAACAGGCAGAATGACACTAAAGCTCCGACCGACAATGCCCACCATGATCTTGACAATTGCCCTAGGTGTCAAAACGCTTGTGTATCTCAAAGGAGAACAAATGGCCATGTAACAATCAAATGCCATGCCCAACAAAATGGTTGAGTCCAGAAAAAAAGCTGAAGTGAAGAAAGAACAACTGGGTAAGGCAGCCAGGAAAAGTGATTTTCTGAGCTTTCAACCAGAATATGGCAAGTGTTTTGGGCACATACATGGTACATAATATGAGGTCTGCAGAGGCCAATATAGAGAGAAAGAAGAACATGGGTTCATGGAGACTATGGTCCATAGTGATGAGGTAAAGAAGGATGCCATTACCTGCAAGGGCCACCAGGTAGATAACGAAGGAAGGAATCCCAATCCAGATATGGAATTGTTCCAGCCCTGGGATCCCTACCAACATGAAGGAGCCTGGATTGAAACTTGTTAAATTCAATGTGGCCATCATGGTAATTGTAATTCCTTAAGGACAAAATATAGTATTTTATTCCTGGAACTGATTGGCCATGAATTCCCTTTAAGTCTTTTCGGGAACTAAGATCCCTTCGTTCCCATTGCATCACAAACACTACAGCAAACACTTACCAAAGGCTGCCAAGAGATATGAATTATTAAACCAATAATTCTCTATCTATAGACATTAACAATAACAACATTGTTACTACATCGGGACCACGTCCCACCAGATCCATGACCTGTGATCATTGCTGGGCCTGTGTTGTCAACTGAAGTTCCAAGATGATCTTGCCCTCACCAAGTAATTCAGTCTGAGATTTCTCAAAGATGTAAATATTGAATATCTTACCTGGCACGAATCTCAGTAAATCTTCACTGAGGTGCCCATTCAGAGAAATAACAGGGACCAGGTATGAGTTAACAAATCTGCATTCTTCATTGCCAATACATCATTAGGAATGTGGCAAGCCAATCTACTACTGCCTATTTGCTCCACTTCCTTAATATCTGGAAGAAAAATCTCCATCTAAATATTCTTCTGTCAACTCATCAACAATTCTCCAAAACTCGTTATTTCTTCCACCTGTTAACTTCCTGACCAGCTACCTCACTTTGTCATCACATCATTCTCCCACCACCGGAGCATGGTGATCTGAGGGTTGACTGAGGCTCTTCTTCCTCCTTCAGTCCCTGTATCTAATCTGCCAGCTCTTCTGATCCTCTTTAAAATCCTTGTCTGATCTGCCTACTCCAACTTTTCCACTTCCTCACATACTCAAGTCATTAATCACCAGTTGGAGCCATACAATAAGAATCCCAGGTCTTCCAATATCTTGGGAATCTTTTTCTTTATCTCATGCTGCCAGACTGCTCTCTTAAAAATATGAAATTATTAAGACATTGGCAACCTTGTTTAAAAGCTTGTCATTGCCCCCATTATACCTACAGAACGTATTTTATCTCCTGTTGGCAGTCAGTAGTTTCCTTATATATTTTAGTTCTACCTATGTGAATGTGTCTCACATTCTTCCCTACAAGGCATCCATTGATTTCTCCCTCATTCCTACATCTCATTGCTTCGATTGCTGCCTTTTCCATCAGTGTAATCTTGTCTTCCCTCAACATGTGTAAATTCTATTCATTGCTCTTGATCCTTACCAACACTGATGTCTCCAGGACACCTATTCCAGTAATCCTGAACCAAGCAGTCCCTTCTCCTGCCTGTAAAATCAACTCTTACTCATTTTACCAAACAATCAGATGACTGTATTGAATTTCACATTATTTTCTTGCTTATTCTCTTGGATTCTCTTTTCTAGATATGTGAGTATCCTCTGTTAATGATTGGGAGCTCTCCTCTTGAGGACAAATTTTCTGTCCTCATGTGTCTCTTCCAGAATAAAAGAAGGCAAGATTTCACATAGAATAACCATTCATACAGTCTCAGTGGTAAAATTAATATTTCAAGATTGTCATTCTTTACTAATTTTTTCATCATGTCCTGTTTAGGCCAGAAAATATTGAATATATTTCTTGAATATATACACACACACACACACACACACACACACACACACACTTCCTTGGCTTACTGTCTTGTCCTCCATCTTTAAAGACAATAAAAGTGGATTGAGTGTTTCTCAAGTCTCCTTATTCTAACTTCTATAGTCACATATCTCTCTCTGACTCTGAACTTTTCTATCTCCCTCTTCTACTTTTTAAAGACCACTGCAATTACAACAGAATCACCCAGATACCCAATATAAAGTCAAATGATTAGCAGCCATAAATATTTTTGACATATAAATAACTTATGCACAGGTTCCAGGAATTAGGATATGTATATCCTTGAAGAGTCATTCTTTATTCTAGCTACCATAATCTTTCCCTGAATCTTTCCAGGATCTTCTCCAGTCTGCCTCCCGAAGACTCCTACCACCATTACCACACTCAGATTATACTCACAGGCACCTTATTCTGATGTTAGGAAACCAATAAAGGGCTTGAAGAGGATAGTTCAAAGATGAGAACAGAAAGATACAGGAAGTAACACAACACAGTTGGGGAGGACATAGAAAGAGAAGGGTACCCAGATGAGAGGTGAGACATGGGAACAAAGAAATTTAATTCCAGCCAGGAAAGGCAGACACACTTCGACAGCATAACCTTTTTATTTCTTTGTTTTTCTCAGGGGATGGAAAGACTGAAAAGTGAAGGCTCTAAATTCTAGGGGGACTCTAGGGACTCCAGTCACCAGTCAATACTATTAGTATATAAATGTTTGCATTAATGTTTTCCTGGTCTAGAAATGACATTGTACACAAACATGGTAGGATTCAGGGTTTTGGACAGACAGGAGGAACCAGGAAGTACTGGAATACTCCAGCCTTTGTAGACTAGTCATTTATAGAAAATTCAAAAAATAATTTTGGAAAGAAAAAACAAATTTAATTTAGCTAGGCTCTAGGTTCTGACTTCAAAGAAAGGTGTGATAATAACCCTTTAAACTCTGGATCCCAGATATTTGTGTGTTTGGAGAAAGACTATCGATTGATTAGGGATGTGGGTGAGCTCCAGATGATATGATTGTAGGACAGATAAGAGTATCACCTTCTATTTCACTGAATGGGGCTTTCTGGTCTCTACTTGTAACTGCATTGAGGTACTTTGAAGAAACTCTTGACTTCTGAGCAAGATGAGTTAATCTTTTACATAAACAACTCCCTTAGGTCATTGCATATTATCGAATGTTTACAGTACTTCTGGAGATTATCATTAACATCCAGATGCTTATGGCAGAAACCTTAGTTATTCTTGAAACCACTTTTTCTCTCACTTCCCTTATTTTCTTTTCATACTATTGATTCTGTTAATGTATTGCCAAAGCAAACAAACAAACAAACAGAAACCTACCACGGGTCCTGGTGTCTTACAGAGACCTTTCACATTTGAATTGTCTTGTAAAACAGTATAACAGAGACATAAACAAAGCAAGATTTGCTTACTACAGAAAGAGCTGAAGATACATTGCAATTTTGTGGTGCTAGCTAAGCTTTCCATTTTACTAAATCAGGTAAAAGTAACAAGTTCAGAATATCTCAAGGGAAAACAGTCCAGAGTATTAAAGGTTGTTGTATGCTGACTAGCTTGGTGTATCAATTGTGGCAAATAAAAATGGGCAAACTAACCTCCTCCTCCCCTAAAAATATATTCTTTTGACTCTGCTGTGTCCCTGAGTTCTTGCAGAGCTTTAAGCAACTTACATGAAATTGACTTTCTTTCGTCTCAACCAGTCAAAGTGGGAATTCCAGAACAAAAAGTTGACTTGAGCACAGGGTGACACCAACCCCAGCCATTCCAACGATATATAAAACTAAGTTTAACATTTTAAAATAAAAACACATACCATACACAAAAACTCCATTTTTAAAAATCAAAGTAAAATAGTAACACATGGAAACATTTTAAAACTAAACTGTTGCATTCAAGAAGAGCCTAAGGAGACCTGACAACTAAATATAATGAGGTTTCCAGGACAGGACTCTGGGACAGAAAAAGAACATCAGTTAAAACTAGAGAAATCTGCTGTGGCTGCATGTACTAAATTGTCCTTCGTCTCTGACCCAGGATTCCTGTGTCTTCTACCAGCCACCATGAAACTGTGGTAAAGTAACTTGTTAGCTTGCAAGTAGAAGAAAATTTCAGACTCTTCACAGTTCTTGACATAGACAATTTGGGAATATAGAATAAATATATCATACTCTGAGCGTAAAACGCGGTAAACAAAATATCCTTAAGAAACAATGACTCACAGAAATAGAAACTATCTTTACTATCAGCTGTTCTCTTTATTAAGCCATCAAGATTATGATTCGTTGGAACAAATAAATTTAATTGTAAAATGATTTGTTGAAAATGAAAAGATATATGCCGTTCTAGAATGCTATATCACAATAAGTAGTGTTGAGTTATAGCTCTTTCTAACAAACATGAGTTATTTCCTGAACCTACAAAACATATAGTAAATGCTCAAAAGATGTTTAACTATTATTATTAGCTCTTGTATATAATAAAGAGTATATATGTATGTATATATCGCCTATTATTATATCATCATCTTTTTTTCTGTACAAATAATCTTAGTTATATACTGGCATACTGCAAATATACTGTAAACAGAAGTAAATCTTTCTGATATAAATTATATCTGAAATGAAATTCTGTTATCGCTTTACTTTCATTAATAATATGTCAATATTGGTATATTGATTATAACAAATGTGCCATACTAGTGTAAGATATTAGTGACATCGTATTATTAATTATAGGAAATCTCTGTACAGTCTTTGTAAGTTTTCTGTACCAGACACTACTAAGATAAGAGTTTATTATAGAAATGGGATACAAGATAATGTTTTTAAAAATCACTGGCATTTCTTTTCTCTTACAACAATTCCTAAGAATATGAGAAAAAATACTCTCCTATAGAAAAAATTATAGTTTCCACTTCTCTCCTCCCATTCTCTCATAAACACTCTCCAGTCTCTACCACCCCCTGAAATTGCCCTCTTTCTGGTACCCAGTGACCTCCATAATGCCCAGTCTCATGGGCAATTTTCAGTCTTCAATCTACTCAACACTCACCAGCATTTGAAAACTATGAACGCTTCCACCTAATTTAATTTTTTTTCCTTTTCATATCTTGATTTATATATTTTTTCCTGTCTCTTCTTCTACTTCATTGGCTGATCCTTATTTTCTCCCTTTCTAGGTCCTCTGTCTTTCCTTTTTCTGAATCTTTTATTACTCCGGTACTCTGTCTTCAGTTTTTCTCTCTCTACTTTTACTCCACAAAGTGTGTGTGTGTGTGTGTGTGTGTGTGTGTGTGTGTGTGTGTTTTAAGCACATTTATTCATTCATGACTTCCAAATTTATGTTTCAGATTCCTAGATTCAACTGCTTTCTCAGCACTTCTACCTAATGCTGGATAACCATTTCAAGCTAAGCATGTCCAAAATCAGACTCTTCCTTCTCCTTAAACCACCTTTATCACTAAATGGCAACTCTTTTATTCCAGTTGCTGAGACCAGTAACCTTGGAATCATTCTTGATTCTTTCTCTTATATCACTTGTGTGATCATCATTAAATCCTTTTAGCTCTGCTATCAAAGTGCATTCAAAATTTATTTTCAAAACCTCTAATTCTCTGTCTCTGGTCCATATGGCCATAATCTCTCATCTGGAAAATTGTAATAGCTTCTTATATGGTCTCTCTTCAGTTTACTTACCATAGAAAAGCTAGTAATATTTTTAAACACGTAAGCCATAACGTATAATTTCTCACTTCAAAATCTTTCTGACAACACTATAGAAAATAGTTTGGGGGCGCCTGGGTGGCTCAGTTGGTTAAGCGACTGCCTTCGGTTCAGGTCATGATCCTGGAGTCCCAGGATCGAGCCCCACATCGGGCTCCCTGCTCAGCAGGGAGTCTGCTTCTCCCTCTGACCCTCCCCCCCTCTCGTGTTCTCTCTCTCATTCTCTCTCTCTCTCTCTCAAATAAATAAATAAAATCTTTAAAAAAAATTAAAAAAAAGAAAATAGTTTGGCAGTTCTTTTCAAAACTAAAAATAGACTTACCATATGACCCCGGAATTTCACTATTGGGCATTTATCCCAGAGAAGTAGAGATATTTTCATGCATGAACTTACAGTTGGATGTTTATAAAGCTTTATTCACAATAGCCCCAAACTGAAAACTGCACAAATATCCTTCAAAAAGTGAATTGTCAAACAAACTGTAGTGTGTCTCTATCATGGAATACTACGTAGCAACAAACAGAAACTAACTGTTGGCACAGTCAACAACTTGGATGAACCACAAAGAAATTATGCAGAGTGAAAAGCCATTGTCAAAAGAATACATACTGTATAATTCCATTTATGAAACTTTGGTAAAATAATATAATTACAGAGGTGGAGACGAGAGTAGTGGTTGTCAAGGGTCAGGAAGAGGGAAAGTATAGTCATGGCTATAAAAGAATAAAATGAGGGAATCTTGTGGTGATGTTACATTTGAATATCATGATTTTGCTGGTAATTTGGCAAGGCAACACATGCAGTAAAGTTGCCTAGAGTTATACATACAGACACAGATGAGTGCATGTACAAATGGTGGAATTGGAATGAGCTCTATGAATTGTACCAACGTCAACCTCTTGGTTTTGATACTGTATGATAGATATTTAAGACGTCAACATTGGGAGAGGCTGGAATAAAGGTGCATGAGATTTCCCAGTACATTTCTGTGTGAACTTCTATGAATTTATAATTATTTCAAAATTTAAAAAGTTTTTAAAGACCTCTTACTATGCTTTTCTAGCTCACTAAGAATAAAATGTAAAATTTGTACTGCATGACTTACTGAAGCCCCTGAATGACGTGGCCTCTTCCCCACCCAATCACTTACCCCCACCAATTTTCCAGTCATGATATATCACTTCCTATTCTTCAGATACACCAATCAACTTCATGTCTCTAGGCTCTTACTCTTAATTGTACCTCTGCTACGGATAATCTTCAACCAGAACTCTGAATGTTTGCTTCCTTCCTCTTAGTCAAGTATCTGACATGACCTCACTCCTGATTGACCTTATGTAAAATAAAACCTATCTGTACCCCCATCGTTCTCAATCCCATTACCTTACTTTATTTTTCTTCATTTCACTTATCACAACCTGTCATATTATGGATTCACTTATTTATTTACTTATTATTATCTATCTATCTCCACTGGAATATAATTTCCATGAGAACAATGACTAAATCCGTTCAGTTATTACCAGTAAGTACTCAATAACAAATATTATTGAATATAATAATAAGTGTTTGGATATAGGGGAAAGAGTGTTCTCACACAATGTAGATATAAAATCATATGACTGTTATTAGGCACAGAAACTATGGAGAATGATACTAATTTTATGTATACAAAAAAGTATTTGACAGAATTGAAGGAACGGTTTCCAAGAACACAGCAATGACTGTCAGATCAATATTTTACTAGGGCAGCTACTATATCTGGGGTCACAACTTTAAAAACACCAGAATCAAGAAGCTAACACTTCTGCCACTAACATTACCACAGGTGATTCTCCAGAAAGCTGCAGAAAAACCTCTATAACCTACAACCTAGGTTAGAATCAAGTTAGAATCAAGGAGTCACCAATGACACCACCACCGATGGCTATCACATCCACATTCTAGTCATACTAGAAGAGTGCGGCAGATAAATAAACAAACAGATAAACAAAAAACTTTCTCTTTGAACTTCTTGAAAAAAAAGGAAGAAGGAAATCATGATTTCTGACTTACTTTTCTCTGTTAAATCTTTAAGAGTCTAACCAACTGAAGAAAGTTAAATTTCATTCAGATGTGTAGATGCAAGTGATGCAGAGAAAAATATATTCTTTAGTTTTCTAAACTTTTCAAAAAGAAGGAATGTTAAATGGAGATTTAAAAAGCCAAACCGCGGGCACCTGGGTGGCTCAGTTGGTTAGGTGACCGCCTTCGGCTCAGGTCATGATCCTGGAGTCTCGGAATCAAGTCCCACATCGGGCTCCCTGCTCTGCGGGGAGTCTGCTTCTCCCTCTGACCCTCTTCCCTCTCTTGCTCCCTATCTCTCATTCTCTCTCTCTCAAATAAATAAATAAAATCTTTAAAAAAATAGAAATAAAAAGCCAAATCACAGAATTCACTACAAATATATTCTCAAATATATATTATACATACAGGGGTCCTTGTCTTTACTTTGCCTACCTATTTTATTTGACCAATTTTCTATTGCAATTTTTGTCTTTTTTTGTTATTTATTTATTTATTTATTTATTTATTTATTTATTTATAGGACTGCCTCATAGTTATTTTCCTATTATTCAAAAACTGCTTTCAGCCTGATGTTTATCATTTCACTTATTTTATATTTGTGTATACAGACATTTTCGATGTAGATATAATCACAATGGTCAAGCGTTAGCTTTATGATTTGTACTTTTTGAGTTCTAATAAGAAATAAGTTCTTATCCAGTTGTCATAAATTTATTTTCCTAGATTTTCTTTTATATATTTTACATATTTTCTTAAAATATGAAACACCCCCCCTTTTTAAATGATAAAATATAAAAACAAGGAAAGAGACAATTGGTTTTTGAAACTGCTTTAAGCCAGCTCAAAAACATTTCTGCACATATGTTTAAGAATGCTTTTAAAATTTTTTTTGCTTGGATGTTGTTTTATTTTCTATATCTCTGTTATAAAATGGGGGGGAAATTCTCCCCCACAGTGTTCCAAATGAGGTAAAAGTTATGATGAAAGTTTACTATAGGTTCACAGTTTCTCCCTAAGGGATGCAATCATGTACATAAAGGGGTCAGAACAGCTCCCTTGTGTGAAATGGCACAAGGCTAGTCCTTTTAGAGTTTTGCTAGTGAGACTACATCTGTATATTAGTTTGTTTGTTTGCTTCTATTTGTTTTTATTTTGTCTATTCTTCATCATTGGAAGAACAGCACCTGCTTGGGGCCTAGATGCTACTGGAGAATTGAAGAATCCCACCTTAGGACAGAGGGCCAAATGGTTAGTGCTATTTGAACATCATTTATCATTATTTTAATAATGAAAAGAAAGTCTGTGAAGACTTACGACAAGGACTGTATCAACATGTCCTGAAATTTTTATCTCATTTTAATATTAAGACAACCATATTAAGGAGATGACATCAGTAAAAATGGATGAGTAAAGACCTTCAACAGTTTGCCTTCCAAAAAAGCTATGAAAAAAACTAGAAAAATTGTTAAAGTCAACTTGTGTAAAATTCTGGAAGTTAACCATAGGCTTGCAGCCACCTGCAGAGCATTTATTCAAGAAAAATGGTTCAGTCGAGGTAAGAACAAAGAGTTTTGTGGAGTTTTAAGTTGTCTGAAAACTATTCTCCTCTCTCCAGCTATGTAGAGCCTTAAAAATAACAGCTTACATTCCCAGGGAAGTTTGACAGCCACTGGGGAAAAAAAATGGAAATGGAGCTCGTTCAAATCCTCATTCCCAAAGAACTGTCATTATCTGATCTGTCTGGTAGTTCCCTGGAAGACCTGACTTACACAACTGATCAGAGCTTGTACAGTATTAAAAGCTTTCTGGGGAAAGGAGACATTTATTGAAAACAAAGCAGGCAAGTGTTTTAATTTTGTGCCTGTCTGAGACAATGGAGACCATTGTGGTAAACAATAAACTAACCAAAAAAAACTGAAAAGTTAAAGCTTTAGAATGAGATATCTGTAGAAGCTCTGAAAAAGACTGGCATATCTCTGTGAATATAGAAGCTCAGAGACATGTGAGGGCTGTGAGCATGCTTGGGAAAGGCCCGAGGATGCCCTAAGTTCTCACCTCTTGCTGACCTTCAGGCTCTTTAAAAGCAGGAAATGAAAGCTAAAGCAGGGTTGTGAACTACATGGCTGAGTAGTGACTATGTGCTCTAAAATGCACACAGAGTCCCTCAGTAAAGACTGGGTGATTTATTGTTCTTGGTATTTATGAAAATCTCTGCCCAATCATTAGCTGACCTCTAAGATAACTGAGTAGAGACTTCAGTGACCACATGAGACAAAGCATATAAACTTTACAGAATTAGTTCAAGAAAGTGATTAAACAAACAGCAACGACAACAATTAGCAACAAGAGCATACCCTAGGAATAAGGGAAAATTCAATTCCCAGAGTTACCACAGTTTAAACCACAGCCCAGTTTAAATAAAAAATTATGAGGCATGCAAAGACATGAAATATATAGCTCATAGACCAGAAAAAGAACAATCAACAGAAACTATTCTTGAAAAGCCCAGGTGTTTGAATTACTATAAAAGACTAAATCAGCTATTTTAAATATGTTTAAAGAGCTAAAACAAACCATGTCTATAGAATTAGAATTATAAAAAAGAAAAGAAAAAGAAAACAAATATAAATACAGAGTTGAAAAGTATAATAACCAGACTGAAAAGGGCTCAAAGGCAGACTTGAACTAGCAGAAGAAAGAATCAGCAAATGAAAAGATAGATCAATTGAGGTCATCCAGTCTGAGGAACTAAAACTTGAAAAAGTAACAAAAAATGAACAGAGCCTCAGAAACATGTGAAACACCATCAAATCTACCAACATATGATACGTAATGGGAATCCTAGAAAGAAAGGAAAGAGGGAACAATGCAGAAAGAATATTTAAATAAATAACGGGAGTACCTGGGTGGCTCAGTCAGTTAAGCATCTGCTTTTGGCTCAGGTCATGATCTCAGGGTCCTGGGATTGAGCTCAGCATCGGGCTCCCTGCTCAGCGGGGAGTCTGCTTCTCCCTCTCCCTCTGTTCCTCTCTCTGCTCCTCCCTCCCACTTGTGCTCTCTCTCTGTGTGTCTCAAAAAAAAAAAAAAATTAAAAGAAATAATGGCAAAAAACTTCCTAAATGTAATTTTTAAATGAATCTACCACATCCAAGAAGCTCAATTATTTTCAGGTAGGACAAATACAAAGATATCCACAACTAGACACATCATAATGAAATTGCTGAAAGCCAAAGACAGAGTATTGAAAACATTGAGAGAAGTGACTCTTGTACAAGGAATTGTTAATAGGATTGATAGATGATAACTCATCAGAAACCATGGAGGTGAGAAGGCAGTGGAATAACATATGACGTGCTGAAAGAAAAAAAAAAAATCTCAACAAAGAATTGTATATCTGACAAAACTCTTCTTCAGAAATGAAGACGACAGGGGCGCCTGGGTACCTCAGTTGGTTAAGCGACGACTGCCTTCGGCTCAGGTCATGATCCTGGAGTCCCAGGATCGAGTCCCACATCAGGCTCCCTGCTCAGCGGGGGGTCTGCTTCTCCCTCTAACCCTCTTCCCTCTCATGCTCTCTGTCTCTCATTCTCCCTCTCTCAAATAAATAAATAAAATCTTAAAAAAAAAAAGAAATGAAGATGACACTCAACAAACTAGGATAGAAGGGAACTCCCTCAACTCAATAAAGGGTATCGATGTAAAGCTCCCAGCTAACATCATACTTGATGGTGAAAGATTGGATGATCTCCCCCTAAGATCAAGAACAAGACAGGATGTCTGCTCTCGCCACTTTTACTCAACAGTGTACTGGAGGTTCTAGCCAAGGAAATGAGGCAAGAATAAAAAATAAAAGGCATCTAGATTGGAAGAGAATAAGTTAAACTATCTCAATTTATAGATGACATGATCTTGATATAGAAAATCCTAAGGAATCCATTAAAAATAAAAACAAGAAACTATTAGAACTATAAATGAGTTCAGCAAGGTTGCAGATCAATACACAATATTTAAGGTCATTATAAAAAATTGCTTATATTTCTATTCATTTGTAATGAACAATCTGGTAACAAATTAGCAAAATGTTTCAATTCATAAGAACATCACAAAGAATAAAATACTTAGGAATAAATTTAAGAAGTATAAATTTTATACTCTGAAAAATAGAAAATATCATTGAAAAAAATTAAAGGAGATGTGCTGTGCATAATAAATGGGAAAATATCCCATGTTCATGGATTGGAAAACTCAACATTGTGAAGATGACAATACTTCTTAAACTGATCTACACATTCAACACAATCCCTATCAGAATCACAGCCAACTTCTACATAGAAATTAACAAACTGATTCTAAAATCCATATGGAGTCACAAGGATACAGAATAGTCAAATCAATTCTAAAAAAGAAGTAAAATAGGAGGACTCATAATTCCTGATTTTTTCTTCTTTTTTTTCTTCTTTTATTTTTTATGTTATGTTAATCACCATACATTACATCATTAGTTTTTGGTGTAGTGTTCCATGATTCATTGTTTGTGTATAACACCCAGTGCTCCATTCAGTACGTACTTTCTTTAATGCCCATCACCAGGGTAACCCATCCCCCCACCCCCTTCCCCTCTAGAACCCTCAGTTTGTTTCTCAGAGTCCATCGTCTCTCATGGTTCGGGTTCCCCTCCGATTTCTCCCCCTTCATTTCTCCCTTCCTACTACCTTCTTTTTTTTAACATATAATGTATTATTTGTTTCAGAGGTACAGGTCTGTGATTCAACAGTCTTACCCAATTCACAGTGCTCACCATAGCACATACCCTCCCCAATGTCTGTCACCCAGCCACCCCATCCCTCCCACCCTCCACCACTCCAGCAACCCTCAGTTTGTTTCCTGAGATTAAGAATTCCTCATATCAGTGAGATCATATGATACTTGTCTTTCTCTGATTGACTTATTTCACTCGGCATAGTACCCTCCAGTTCCATCCATGTCATTGCAAATGGCAAGCTTTCATTCCTTTTGATGGCTGCATAATATTCCATTGTATACATATACCATCTTCTTTATTCATTCATCTGTCAATGGACATCTTAGCTCTTTCCATAGTTTGCCTATTGTGCATATTGCTGCTATAAACATCGGGGTGTAAGTACCCCTTCGGATCACTACATTTGTATCTTTGGGGTAAATACCCCGTAGTGCAATTGCTGGATCGTATGGTAGCTCTATTTTCAACTTTTTGAGGAACCTCCATACTGTTTTCCAGAGTGGCTGCACCAGCTTGCATTCCCACCAACAGTGTAGGAGGGTTCCCCTTTCTCCGCATACCCACCAACATCTGTCGTTTCCTGACTTGTTAATTTTAGCCATTCTGACTGGTGTGAGGTGATATCTCATTGAGGTTTTGATTTGGATTTCCCTGATGCTGAATGATGTTGAGCACTTTTTCATGTGTCTGTTGGCCATTTGGATGTCTTCTTTGGAAAAATGTCTGTTCATGTCTTCTGCCCATTTCTTGATTGGATCATTTGTTCTTTGGGTGTTGAGTTTGATAAGTTCTTTATAGATTTTGGATACTAGCCCTTTATCTGGTATGTAATTTGCAAACATCTTCTCCCATTCTGTCGGTTGTCTTTTGGTTTTGTGGACTGTTTCTTTTGCTGTGCAAAAGCTTTTCATCTTGATGAAGTCCCAAGAGTTCATTTTTGCCCTTGCTTCCCTTGCCTTTGGCGATGTTTCTAGGAAGAAGTTGCAGTGATAATTCCTGATTTTAAAACTTATTATAAAGCAACAGTAATCAAGAAAGTGTGGTGCTGGTGCAAGAATAGGTACTTAAATAAATGGAAACCTGTAAGTTCTTTCACATTCATTGATTGTCTCATTTGGCATTCACAGTAAAATCATAAACACACATGTACACTCAGTCCAAAGTGCAATTGGACACTTTCTGGAACCACCCCTAACTTTATCAGGCAGAATTATTTTTCTAGCCTCTGGATTCCCATAGCACTTTACACCCACTGTTTTATTTAATTGCTGGTAGCTACTCATGGTGAGAGGATTATTTAATTACTGGTAGCTACTCATGGTAAGAGGACATGATCCCCTTACCTGTAGACCTGAACTGCTTACCAAAGAAGGGCCAATTTTGACTTGAATTTTTAAATGAGCAAGACAGGGACAATAGTCTTTATATATCCTTTCCTTCAGGATGACATATGAATGCAATTGATTTTTAAGGGCAATGAAGTGGTGAAGAGAGAGCATTAAGGTAAAAAAGGAGCAGAGGTTTGAAGACGGACAATAGGCAGATGATGAATGAAAGAAGCCCAAGAGGAAAATGCTTTAGGGAGGACAAAAGGATGAGAGGAAGGGAAGAGAGAGAGTGGGATTGAAGGCATGGAAGGGAACTAGAGAACGAGTATTGAGACGGGAGATGCAAAAACAAGTTCAGTGGAAACTCTCAGGCTAAGTAAGAGCATCTGATTGGTGCTGACCACCACTGCCCCACACCCCTTAGGTTCTCAGAGTGTCTATCAATAGATTTATTTTCTCTGGCTCTATGCCAGAGCATCTCCTGTGTGCCTTAGATCCTGTGTTGAACAGAAATATATTGGCCCAAATGGCAGGGGAGGGATTTGAAACTAAGGGAAGAAAGGACCCACAAAGGGAGGAGAATCCCTATCCCCGAAGGAGAAGAGGAACAAAGACCATATGAAGCAAGGCCCTAGATCCAAGTCTATATATTGAGGAAAGCTGAGCTCTGCGAGAAACGTTGAATCGAAAACCTGTGAATCTGAGAAGGTGGCTTCAGGGAGGTAAGTCTGGGTCTTATATTTTCAGGATGGAGAGGAGGGTATTAATATGGGGGAATGGATGGGAAATGGGTAAAAAATAAGCAGACAGCTCTTAGCAACATTCAAAGAGGGTGAAGGGTGAAGGGGAAGAGTGGACTAAGTCACCAGAGGGAATCATGTTCTCCTGCAGAGTGCGATGGGGGAAGAGCAGTTGGAAGGGTCACTTTTTATAAAGGGTCTTTTTTATACAGATGAGGTTGGGAGATCGATGAGCGATGATCCTTGGCTTGTCAGGAGGATGCTAGAATCATAAATGGCACTCAGACATCGAGAAACAACGGGGAAAATGTTATTCTACTGCAGTTGGGGGCCACTTATAAAGGATAAAGTTTCTGGATGGAACAGTCAAGTAAAGGACTAAAAACAGGTGGAAATAGGAAATAGAAGGAATATTTTTTTGATAATTTTCCCAAAGCTGAGAAAAGCAAGAACTAGAGCGCAAGAGAATGAGGCATAAAAGGAGTGGGAGTTCTGAAAACAGGGGCTGCCAGAGAGAAAACTGTAAGTGGAGCTCTTAGGGATAATTCCTTAGTCTGGGGGTGCAGCAACATCAATGGTGCCTCAACTGGAGTGAAAACACAAGTCCCATGGATTAGCAATAGGGAGCTACTGTGAACAAAGGCTGCCTTGGAGGTGGATTATGTAGAAGGAGAACTGAAGCCAGAGAAGAAAAGTTGATTCAGGGGCTGAAGGGACCCAGGAAGGTGGGAGCGCATAGTGGAGGATGAGCATGATGAGTGATGCTGGGGGGGAAGAATGGGTGCAGCAAGGGCATGGGCTAAGACTAGAAGAAGATGTGAGAACAAAGGGTCTGTGATTACAAACCCATGGTTTTCATGGTATGAGTGGGTGCCCCGGACAGTGTGAACTTATGTGGCTGTGTGAGTGGAGACTTACCTATTATTTCATCTTTCTTAACGTTCAACACATGTCAACTCTATCCCAGACACTAGTGAATAAGACGCAGCCCTGACCCTTAAGGAGCTCACGATACATTGGGGCTGAAAAGATTTCAGTGTGGTAAGTGTTAGAGAGAGATGTGTACTTGCAGGGGAAGGTAGGTGCCTAGAGGGAGCACACAGCCCCACCTCAGGGGATGAGGAAAGTCTTCCTGAATGAGAAACATAAACCAGGTAGATGAAAGTGAGGATGACGGTAGAAGAAGCAGAATGTATAAAAGACCACAGAAAAAGAAGAACAGGTTCAGAGACAAGCATTTGATCCAGTATTTAGTAGAGGAAGTGGGAAACATATTTGCGTGAATCTTTCAGGCAGAGGGAAATTATTATCTGTAATCAAGTAAGTACTGTGCTCAAAATTATCTTTAGGAAACATAATTTATTTATATATGGAGGCTGGTTTAGAGACTGGAAGGACTGCAGACTAGGTGGGGGGCGGGTGGTGTTCAGATGAGTGGATCTGAAGCCTGGAAAACCATGTAGATGACAAATACAGATCTGGGAGGCACTAAATGAAGCCCAGGCGGTGGACCAGATTAGTCAGGGTGAGTGGGCAGTGAGGAGAAGTTGCAGACAGCCGAGAGGAAATACCAACAGTAAATCATCCTGCTGGGACAGAATAAGCCTTGATGAGGACAGGGAAGCAAGGTCAGGAGACAGGAGAAGAACCAGTGGAGGATAAAGAAATCAAAACCTAAAGAGGTGTTTATGGAAGGACTGACTTTGAAGGAAACAAGAAAGAACAGTAAGTAGTGGAACAGGTTAGTAGAATAAGGTATTTTTGTGAGAGCTGTTGTTATTTTTTGTTTTCAAGGTTCTGAAGCCTTGAATGTTTATAAATACAAAAGATCCAAGAAAGAAGATCCAAGAAATTAGAAGAGACTGAAGATACAGAAGAGAGGATTAACTGACAGAACAAAGTCCCTGGGTAGGTAGGAAAAAAAGAGGATTCAGAGAATAGATGGGGAAGTTATTCTTTTAGACACACTTACACACATATGCATATATATATGCACACATGCAGGGATATGTGTACGTGTGTGTTTATCCAGGTGGTTTTAAAAACAGTTTAAGACCACATACACACAAAAGTAACTATGTGAGGAGGTGATGGATGTTAAGTTATTTAACTTGATTGTGGCAATAATTTCACAAATGCATGCGTATTCTAAATCACCACATTGTTTACCTTAAATATACGCAATTTTTTATTTGCCAGTTGTTCAAAAAATTAAATTTAAAAAACAAATTACAGATTTATTTGGAGAAAACTGATATCTTAACAATCATTTGGATCCTCTGACTTGTGTACATGGTGTATATCTCCATCTATTTATGTTCTAAAAAATCTCAGCCATATTTTATAGTCCTTAGTGTAGAGGCTTTGCAAATTTCAGGTACATTTATTTTTAAATATGTGATTTTGTTAACGTATATTTTGTACGTTTTTATGTTTATATTATAAGGGAAGCTTTAAAATTTAATTTTTCGGTTGTTTGTTGTTAGTATAGAAAATAACAATTGATTTATGTTGTCTCTAAGTAAACAAATAAAATAACTTGAAGGAGCTTTTTTAGGCCTAGGTTAAGTGAAATATATTCCAGCTCTGATAAAGGAGTCCTTGAAACACGGGAGAAACATTCACACGACTTTCTCTAAGACTGGAGGAAAGGAGAGCAGAATGGGAGCAGAGATAAGATAAATTGACGAGAGAGTGGAATAATAATATGAGTTGGCTCCTGACAAAGCTGAAATCTGGGTCCTACAGGAGGAAAGTTCTGTTGATAGAGGAACAGGAATTTGGACAGTGGTAAGAGTTATAAGTTCATTGTGAGGATAATTGGGTAGGATTGAGGGGTCTACAGGTAGTAAAGACTATTTGCAGGGTCGTCATTTTCTCCACATCCTGACCATGTGAGCTGAGGATAACACTGGTTAGATTTAGTGGAAGTCTGAGCATTTCCAGGGAGAATGCTGCAGAAACCAATCGGAACTTAGAAGCTATTGATCCTGGAAGAAGGGATGGACACCTAGACCAGATAGAAAGAACGGTAAAAAGCTCCGGTCTCAGCGGCTCACAAACTTTAGCATGCATCAAAGTCAGCTGGTGGCCTCGCTAAAAAGTAGGTTGCTGCCTCCAAGCCCCGCTTCTGATTCATTAGATCTGTGGTAGGGTTGAGGAATCTGCAGGTTCCCTGACAATGCTGACGATGCTGATGATGCTGGTCTGAGGACCTCACCTTCTGATGCATTGTTCCATGCCTTCCTTCTTGTTCCTGGTGACAGCACCACACTTCAGAGACAGATGGGTGACTCAGGAGGCACCACACCATTTAATAAGGTTTCCAAAGACAAAACTTAATATAATATACCAACAGGATAACAATTAGGCTCATTTTAAAGATCAGGAAAATGTTACTTAGAAAAGACAGTGAGTTGTCCGAAATCACAAGTCTAGTTGACAGAGCAGACCCAGGTTGTTGTTGTTGTTATTGTTGTTGTCATTGTTGTTTTCCCACATAATGTCCAGTGCTCTCTCTAAATGCCACGGCTGCCTTCACTGCCTCCATACTTCTCAGAGCATCTGTGATGCGGGGGCGGGAGGGATGTAGTGTCTGCAGTGCGCACTGCCCCCAACCCTACTCTTCCACATGGTCTGCCAAGCAGAGGCAATTGCTCCATGGTATGGGACTGTAGCCCTTCTGTGCAGAGCCTGGGGCTTTTGCAGAGCTCATTACAGTTCACATACCTGTAGAGATTATAGAGATTGTTTTTGTTGTTCTAGCTAGTCCTGTTCTTTTCATAACCTGTGGCACTGTACTTACTGGGTCTGGCAATGTTTTTGAGCCCTATGAAAGTCCTAGAACTATATCAAAAGCCTCTGAATAGGAACACAGACCCTTTCTGTGGGCAGGGTCTACAACCGTGCACTTTGTGCAGAGCCTGTGTGTAATTGTTTAAAGAGAATACGGCTGTTCAGGGCCCATAGTGGTTGTGGGACTTGTAAGTGTATGCAGACCTTGTGGTTGTTTGCAAACATTTCTGTGCACTCTGCTGGTGTATACAAAGTCTGAAGCTATGGCTTCCCTTTGGCACAGGTGAAGAAAACCATGGCCCTTTCGCCTGCCAGCAGCACAGCTGCTGTGAATGATTCTGACACTCGTGGGCAGGCTGCCTCTTCATTGGCATCCCTGGGCTGGAGCACCTGCACATCTGGCTCTCCATCCCCTTCTGCGCCATGTATGTAGCAGCCCTGGCAGGGACTGGCATTTTAATTTGTGTCATCCTCTCCCAGCCAGGCCTGCATGAGCCCATGTACATATTCCTGTCCACGTTGGCCAGTGCTGGTATCTTGCTCTCCACTTCCGTGCTGCCCAAAGCCCTGGCCAACTTCTGGCTGGGTTCTAGCCACATTTCCTTTGATAGTGGCCTCACGCAGATGTTCTTCATCCACTTCCTCTTTGTGGCTGACTCTGCAGTCCTGCTGGCCATGGCCTTTGACCACTTTGTGGCCATCTGCTCCCCTCTGTGATATGCCACAATCCTCAGGAGCACAGTCATTGGGAAGATCAGCGCTGCCACTCTCACCCGCAGCTTCATCATCATGTTCCCCTCCATCCTCCTTCTCAAGCGCCCACACGATTGCCGGGTCAACATCATTGCACACATTTTTGTGAGCACATGGGCATCGCCCATCTGTCCTGTTCTGATATCTCCCTCGGTGTCTGGTACGGCTTGGCAACTGCTCTACTCTCCACGGGCCTGGACATCCTCCTTACCACTGTTTCTACATTCCCATCCTCTGAGCTGTCTTCCGCCCCCCTTCCCGAAATGCCCGGTCGCAGGCCCTGAGCACGTGTGGCTCCCAGGTCTGTGCCATCTTACTCTTCTGCATCCCTGCCCTCCTCTCTGCCTTTGCCTATAGTTTTGGTGGGAGACGCATCCCACGCTGTCCATATCCTCCTGGCCAAGCTCTATGTGGTCGTCCCACCTATGCTCAATCCCGTTATTTATGGAGTGAGGACCAAGCAGATTTGGGAAGGGGCTAAACAGATGTTTTTGCATCTTGCCCAGGAATCTGAATAAAAGTTCTCCATTTGACTTCAACTTGACCTCCTTCTGCATCTATCAGTTGTTCTTATATCCACCCTACCCTCTTCTCTACGTCTTCCAGGTATCGCTGTGCTATTATCATCTATGTGCTAATTTACTTAAATAGATGCCCTACTCAAACCCACCTTTGATTTCTTTTTTTAGAAATACACAGTAATACCCACCCCACTTTCTTCCACCTATTACTCGATACCTTCCAATAACCCACTGTCTTAAGAAAAACTGATAGGGGAAATGTGATAACTTATCTGAATCTACCATCTAAATAAGAATTTTCTCAGGATCCACTTGCGTTTTCCCCTTAACATGTGTATAAGAATATGCATTATAGATATATTCTATAATATATAGGACATAATATATACAGAACATCTATAATTTATCTATAATACATACAATATATAAAAATATATACCATATAATATATACGTACAGTGCTTAGTATATAATAAGTGCTTTGCAAATATAGCTTTATTTGTATTGTTATTTTAAGTATTATTAACTAATAGGTCATCCAACTCAATTAATAGTTCATTACCTCATCATTAATAGAAAGCTGTCCTGAGACAAACCATAAGAGACTCTTAATCATAGGAAACAAACTGAGGGTTGCTGGAGGGGAGAAGGGTGGAGGGATGGGGTAACTGGGTGATGGACAGTAAGGAGGGCATGCGATGTAATGAGCACTGGGTGTTATATAAGACTAATGAGTCACTGAACTCTACCTCTGAAACTGATCATACACTATATGTTAATTAATTGAATTTAAAAAAAAGTAGTCCTGAGACCCAAGCAGATTGCATAATCATACATGAATTTTATTTCTATACAGAGAAATAGGAAAGAGAAAACAAGATTTAAAAAAGAATCTAATATTTATCATAACTGAATTCAACCAAATATAATTTCTAAACATAAAAATTAAATGTGTTTAGAAATTGTTGTAGACATTGCTTTAAGTATACCTACTACAAAACACATACACTCTGTTGCTGTTTTGCGGACACAGCAAGTTCATCTCCTCCTAAGGTCCTGGTACCTGTCAATCTGATGCCTGAAACACCATCTTTCTATATCTTTACATGACTCACTCCTTCCTTTCATTCACTTCTCTGTTTATATGTTTCTTCCAAAGAGACATCCCTATGATCTTCCAATAATAAATACTTCCTTTTTTTTTTTTTTCAGGGCAAAACAACCAAAACCAAAAAAAAAAAAAAAAGAACCCCACCATAAGCCAAGTCGAAAGTCAATGTCAAATTGGGAAGAAATATTTTCAAGTTGTATTACAGATGAATGGTTAATTTTTCCTAATATATAAGGAGCCCATAAAATGTAGGGAAAAAATGATCAAAGAGGACAAAGTCAATTGGAATGTGCTTAAGCATTAAGAGAAAATGAAATTAAGACTATACCAAAATACAATTTCTCATCTGTCAGATTGGCATAAATTAAAAGGACTAATACTGTGTTGGCAAAGACTTAAGAAAACAAGCTCTCTCATACATTGCTCGTGAATATAAAATATGACAACTTTTGTGGAATTTGGAAATATCTTGACAAAAGTCTCATGCATTTATCCTTTGTTCCAGCAACCACACAGGAAATTGCCTTTTAGACATATCTTTAAAGGTACAAAACAACATATGCACAAGGTTAGTAATTATGGCAAAATTTTTATAATAATAAAGTATTTGAAAAACTAGGCCCCACTGCTTACTAGGAGTGGTACCTTCCCCAAATTCCACAAAGGCTCTATTTAAAGCCACACAGACTTGACTTAGAGAAAGTCACCATAGTCAGTACATACTAGCCATTTGTCATTAGGCAGTATATTGAGCCTCTTTAAACTTCTTTTCCTTCTCTGTAAAATGTAGTAACACCCACTTCAGAGTTGTTTTGATTATTAAAGAGATTAGCCTGACATAACAAAATAAATGGTGTTTTAATGAACATTTTGTTGCTATCAAATTTGTTACTATTGGGGCACCTGGGGGCTCAGTCAGTTAAGCATCCCACTCTTGATTTTGGCTCAGGTCATGATCTCAGGGTTCTGTGTCAGGTTCTGTGGCCAGCCAGGAGTCTGCTTGAGATTCCCTCTCCCTCTCCCTCTGCTCATCTACCCGCCCCCCTCCCCGCCGGTCCCGTTCTCTAAAATAAATAAGTAAATCTTTATTAAAAAAAAATGTGTCATCAGTATTATGAAATAGCTGGAATACACTTCCTTTCAGGTATACTTGTGTGCATCTCTGGGAGAACCGTATTTCTACAGGTTAAATACCTATAAGTGGAACAGTTAGATGATAGATTATGCAATTTAAAATTTTAATAAATTATGTCACTTTTATTAATAAAAAGGCGTTTTTAAAAAGCCTTATTTACATATTTTTGTTCATATCAATTATGATTTGAATTAAACAACCCTAGGGTATCTGTTCCATTTTAACAAATTCTTGGTAACTGCTTTAGTAACTTTTGGTAATGTAGTCTTTTTTTTTTTTGGTCCTTCACCCCTCAGTCTGAATAAGCTGGAAAAAATTGAGAACCTTGAAGGCCCTGAAGGAAACAGAATCTCACCAATCTGAATTAGGAAACAGTTGCTAATTAAGAACAAGGAAGGAGATAATCTGTGTCATCACCCTGGACCTTCTGACAACACCCTTGAACACCAACTATGCCCCCAGCATCCAGAGATGCTGCATCCTCAGAATCTGGGAGAAGTAAGAGCCAGCCAAGGAAAAAGCCAAACCTATACTACTGTATACCATGTACTGGATCAGCTTCCAAGCTAGAACACCCAGAACACTCTAGCCCTTTCTCTGTCTAGCCATCCTGGCTGAAAACTGCAGGGCACCGAAGCTGGGTCCTAGAGAAAAACTTCTCAAGAATTGTCAGGAAACATTGGCAAAAATTTGGAAATGGGAGAAAAAGATTACTGGTGCTCTTGGAGTGGAATTTTGGATGTTGTCTAACAGACTCTGGGAGTTATCTGGTTCTATAAGGATGTACTACTGTGATTATCTTTGATTGGGGTCTAAGCTATTTTGCAACCCTACAAATTGTAGAAAATGTTAACAAAGCAAATGTTTTCTGTCTGGCATTGCAAATGACTCTTGTTCATGACAAATGGAAGTAATTTTGTCTGCTGAGAATACAAATTTCTTGTCAACTGCTGGCTCCCTTAGAGTAACCCATAAATAATCTGTTGATAAAACAAGGCAAAGTTTAGTCTTAATATGAGAAGGGCTGGAGAGTCTTCAAAGGGAGAATGGTAAAGTTGAGATATTTATGAAAATTTGGAGTTTTGTGCAAGATGGGTCTTGCAATTCAGGGGCTTAATTAAGACTGGGTAAGGATAAAATTTTAAGATTGATGGAAACATAAGGTAAGAAGAATTTTGAGGTAAGGAGGCTTGAAAAGTCTTAAGGAGTAAACTCTATTGAAGTTGATCCCATATAAATGTATTTCTAGGTTGAATAATAAACTTATTTGAAATTTTTACCTTCCTGGACAAGAGCCTCCTAAAATAGCAAAATCATGTTGGAGTAGTAAATTTTTATTAATGTAGAGAGTAAGTTATGTAGGATGTAGAATGTTTCCGTTCTCATTCCTTAAGTCATAGTCTTATTTGAACTGATTTTAATATCTTATTGTTTCCTTCCTTAATTAATGAATTAAATAAATCCTTGACATGTGTTTATTTCATACTTGTATAAATGTTGTGGATTTCATCTGTTTTAAATCCTTTAATGAGAAAGCAGATGAGAGCCTGGGAGAGAGGGGGAGAGAAAAAATTATGTGGTATTAAAGATTCACATGAATTTAAAATGAGGGTGTGTGTGTGTGTGTGTGTGTGTGTGTGTTTCTCCAACCATGGTCAGTTAACTGGATGAAGAGAGAAGCAGCGAAGAGTCAAGTAAAAGCAGGGTTGGTATTTTGTTAAGAACCCACAAAGAAGGTGGAGAATGGCAAAGTCTTTGAATGACCATGTCAAAGAGTGATTATGATAGTGGCATTTAAACTGGGAAAATTGGAGAGTAATGCAGACATGGAGGGGGTGCTGTGGCCAGGGAATAGGTGGCAGGAACCGGTTTCATTATGGTGGGATTAAAGGAAATTATGGTGATGGCACCTAGAGAGAGAGAGTGAAAGGCCTGAAACCAAGGTCATAGAAAATTTTTGTAATTAGGGGGTGACAACCGGGTGTGCAGCATGGCCATGGGAAGGAGGGACAGAGAAAGGATGAAATACAAGCTTATTTTAAGAAAGGTAGTGAACAGAATGAAGGTCAGTATAAGCAAGGATCCTCTATGAATTGAAATATCAAGAATCATGATAAGAGAATTATGGAGAGAGAGAAAGAGACAAAGAGCCAGGGACAAGACCAAGAATGTAAAGATAATATTCCAAGAAGTTGATAATATAGGGTATTTTACTGATAGATGACTATGAGTCTCTGATTGTCCAGTGGAGGATTTCAAAAGTCGAAGAGGGGTGGAATATGGAATCAAAACTAGGGATATCCAGGGCCTTATGGTGATAAAAGTGTGAGGAATGACCTTGAATCATGAGCTTCTCGCATAGTGACATTGTTCTTAATGGCCTCAAAGCACTGAGTGGTGGTGAGTATCCTGAGGAGGGAGGTGCGACGGGTCAGTCCAGGGGAACTCACTGTTGGCTGCTCTAGCCCCTGGAGATGTGGAGGCTGGGGAAGGGCTAATCTTCTCTGAGGCAGAGGGTCGCTCTCTTGATTCCCGGGGCATCACTCCAACATTCCATGCCCCTTTTGAACAAGATGGACTTCACTTATTCTCTACAAGGCAGTCAAGTTCTCCCAGGCTCCCTTCTGCCTTAAATGCGCAATGTTAGACACCAGGACCTCTTAGGTGCTTACAAAATGTTTGAGGGGCGCCTGGGTGGCTCAGTCGTTAAGCGTCTGCCTTCGGCTCAGGTCATGATCCCAGGGTCCTGGGATCGAGCCCCGCATCGGGCTCCCTGCTCTGTGGGAAGCCCGCTTCTCCCTCTCCCACTCCCCCTGCTTGTGTTCCTGATCTCGCTCTCTCTCTCTCTCTCTCTCTCTGTGTCAAATAAATAAATAAATCTTAAAAAAAAATATTTGAATCTTAACAACAATATTCCCCATAATATAGAGGAAAGGTAAGCTGTAAAACCAAAATTAATCAATGCTTAACTGTCTATTAACCATACTGCTATGCTTCAATTCGACTCTCCTAGTTAATTATTTTTAACGTGTGGGATGTGGGCATGTTTTTCTTTGTTTTAAATCATGGAGGAAAAATAAACATCCCTGAGGCCAAGACCTCAATATCACCATCTACTGGCCTCTGGTAATATCCAAGCCCTTTGTATTTGCTGTTTTTCAAGATCTTGTCACCAGTCTTGCTTGAGGCAGGCATTTCTTCCTCTTTCAATTTTCCCATTGGTATTGCAGCATTCCTGACAAAAGCACACACTGAAAATGACTGGATGTACTTTGAATACCTCCCTATAGCAGGTTTTTGGGCTCCTCCGGTCCCATCCCATTCTTTCCTCTTTTACCCCTCCCCCACCCACAAACGTTTTCCTTGCTTTCTGTCCCAATCTGCATATGCAGGTAGAGGGGAGTGAAGCCAGGTGTCCTTCACCCTCCCAACGGAGAGTTTCACCTCCTTACTAGGCTTCAGCAGTGGGCTGGTGTTGAGTGGACAAATGTAGGGGATTTTGCAAGTTTCAAGTGTGACCCAAGCTTGGGGAGATAGCAGAGAAAAGCTGATCTCGGGCCATGACGTAGCTGTGTAAAGGCTATTGTCCAGCAGACCCTGATACAAAAAGCTAAATGAAAAAGGAGAGGCAGCCTGGAAGCCCTGAATAAAGGGATCGGGCCATCAGATAAGAGAGACTGAGAGGCCAGCAGCCCACGTTTCTCTTTCTCTTTCTGCTCCAGAAGGTAAGCCCAGTTTCCTTCCTTCCTTCCTTGCTTCCTTCCTTGCTTCCTTCCTTCCTTGCTTCCTTCCTTGCTTCCTTCCTTCCTTGCTTCCTTCCTCCCTCCCTCCTTCCCTTCTTTTCTTTCTTTCCATTTAAATAAGAGTTTTATTGAGGTGTAATTCACATACCACACAAATGACTTGTTTTGAGTGTACGATCCTGTATTTATTATGTTCATAAAGCTGCCTTCCTATCACCACCACCAGTTTTAGAGCCTCCCAGTGACCCCCCTCCCCCAACAAAGCCAGTATCGCTTTTTCTTCCATCCCACCTCCCAGCCCTAGGCAACCACTAAGCTACTTTCTCTCTTTATAAATATATCAATTCTGGACATTTTACATAAATGAAATCATACAGTATGTGATGTTTTCTGGCTGGTTCCTACTGTTTTCAGGGTTCATCCATGTTGTTGCATATATTGGTACTTCATTCCTTTTGATGGCTGAATAATCTGCTGTGGTATGGATACACCACATTTGTTTATCCATTTATAAATTAATGGATGTTAATGTAAGGACACAGGAATCTGAGAGAATTACTAATCCTGAGACTCCTATACTCTACATTCCCCACTGACTTTGAGACCTTGCCAAGTTCTCTTACTATAGACACCTGTCCATTCCTGCTGATCATGACTCCTTAATACACAGATCAGTGACCCACATCTGTTAGCTGCTCAATATCCCATCTTCTTTGCCCTATGATTCTCACAAGGGCTCATACCATTCTTCGCAAGAGAAAGTGATTAAACCCCATCCATATACTCCTTTACTCCTTTCTAGGACACTTGCTACCTCCTTTGAGAGAAAAGAAAGGTTAAGTCCAGAAATCACAGAACACACCCTCTTCTAGAAAGGTTTAGTACTGAGGTCAGAAAAGCAGGACCCTGGCCGACTGTACCAGAAATCCAACAGGGGACATGAAAGATGCAAAAATAAGATCTCTAGGGTCTAGAGCCTCACCATCCTTCCAAGAGCTTAATGCAAAATCTATCTGAGATTCTCCTTTCTCCTCCCTCCAGTATGTTGCTCTTGCAGAGCCTGATCTTGCCGCCTCAGCAGCTTGCTTGATCAGTTACTTCATATTCTCACTCTGTTGCCTTAATCTAGTTTCATCTGGACTGTTTTAATCAACTAGTTGGTCTCTCTGGTTTCCACATTGTGTACTTCCTAGCTGCCACCTTTCCCAGACACCCGAAAGATCTACCCAAAATACAAATAGTTACACTTGCCATTGCCTATAATAAAATCAAACCCCATAGGGCGCCTGGGTGCCTCAGTCAGTTAAGTTTCTGCCTTTGGCTCAGGTCATGAGCCCAGGGTCCTGGGACCGATCCCCTGCATCCAGCTCCCGCTTCTCCCTCTGCCCCTCACCCCGCTTATACTCTCTCTCTCTCAAATAAATAAATAAAATCTAAAAAAAAAAACAAAACAAAAAACCCATAGAAGATATTTATTGAAAGGAAAGTAAACTAGCCAACACATTACAGGACAACATCTATTCAGTACCTGACATGCCAGTTAATTTTAGGCAAACAAATATAAGGAGTTTCTTAGGGTTTTTTTCTAAAGCAGATTTCCATCTTTCACTGATAAGCTGAATTTCAGGTAAAATTTTACTGAATTTAACAATTCAGTAAAAACTGAATTGTTAAAGGCCTGTGAAGGGTGAGGGTGGGTGGATTGGGCTTGCATGAAGTAGGGGGTTCAATATTGTGGGGAAATAAGAGTCCAGGAAATAAGAGAGATCAAGAAAAACTTGTTAAGAGGACTCAAACTGATTTGAAAGATAAAAAGATGTTTTAAAAAGAGCAAAGCAGTGTGGCATTTGACCTGGAATTTTGGAGTAGCTAGTCCCTTGAGAGAAAAACAAGTCAGAAAAGAAATGCAAATTGTATCGAATGGAATGAATTATCCACTATTTGATTTATTCATCCTCACCTTGAAAAAAGCTTTTGATGAAAAGAGTTTTGAGCTAACTCCCGTGCTAGATGCTGCCTTTCCTTTGTATCTTTTCCAGAGCTAGACCTCAGACTTCTCCTTAAAAAAAATTATTATTGAAGTATAGTTGACATACAATGTCATATTAGTTTGAGACGTACAACATAGTGATTTCACAATTCTATATATTACTCAGTACTCACTATGATAAGCATAGTCACCATTTGCCACCATAGAAAGTTACTTCATATTATTGACTATATTCTCTATGCTGTACTTTTTCATTCTGTGACATTTATTTTGTAACTGGAAGTATGTAACTCTTAATTCCCTTTACCTATTTTGCATCCCCCAACACACATCCCAGGCCTTTTTTAATATTGGGGCTCCCTTGGGCTTTCTCCTTGGCCCTTTGCTCTGTTCCTTCAAGGTGCTTTCCCTGGAAAGATGTTCCTTCAGTGTGATCCCTTGAATATCGCTTCATATTTCTCTTCTTGTGTTCTTCATCTGTTAACTCACCTCTTCTTCTTCATGTCCTCATTAAGATGTGAGAGTAAGAAATCTGGATGTACATCTAGAGTTATGTACCCTTAATCCCTACCTACACATTATCACCAATTTGCATGGAGAGAAAACCAATTATTTCACAAATCCATTCTCTTTTATCTGAACCCAAGAGCATCTAGTTACACATGCTTTCCTCTGCATTAAAGCGATAGCAAGACATTTACTCTCCCTGGATTGAGGCATTTTGTTACTTGCAGACCTCTGTACCCTGCTCACTGCTGCCAGGTGATCTTTCCTTATGTGACATTTACAAATTCAGAACATGTTACACACACACACACACACACACACACACACACACACACCCCTGATTAAAACTCTTCAGTGGCTTGCCAGCGATGTTAAGATAATCCAGCGGGCAAAGAATATAGTCCTGGGACAACTGGATATCCACGTGCAAAAGAATAAAATTGGACTTCTATTTCACACAATAAAAATTAACTCAAAATAGATTATAAACCTCAGTATAAGAGCTAAATCATATCTTGATAACCTTGGATTAGGTTAAGCCCTCACAGATATGACAACAAAAGTCTAAGTGACAAAAATGAATGACTTTCACCAAAATTCAAAACTTGTTCTTCTAAAGGAGACAGTCAAGAAAATGAAGAGACAACCCCTAGATGGGAGAAAATATTTACAAATCATAGAATTCATAAAGGACTTGTATCTAGAATATATAAAGAACTCTTAATAATAACATGACAACCCATTTAAAAAAATAGGCAAAGGAACTGAATAGACATTTCTCTAAAGAAGATATGCAAATAGTAGTAAAGTGCATGAAAAGATGCTTAACACCATCAGTCCTTTGAGAAATGCAAATTAAAATATCAATGAGATACCACTTCATACCCACTAAGATGACTATAAAAGACATATAATAATAAATACTGGCAATGAGGGCGCCTGGGTGGCTCAGTTGGTTAAGCGACTGCCTTCCGCTCAGGTCATGATCCCGGAGTCCCGGGATCAAGTCCCACATCGGGCTCCCGGCTCAGCGGGGAGCCTGCTTCTCCCTCTGACCCTTTCTCCTCTCATGCTGTTTCTCTCTCTCTCTCAAATAAATAAATAAAATCTTTAAAAAAAATAAATAAATACTGGCAATGATATGGAGAGATTAGAACCCTTTACACTGCTGGTGGGAATGTAAAATGGTGCAGTCACTTTGGAAAACAGTCTGGAAGATTCTCAAGAGTAAATATATGATCTGACAATTCTAGTCTTAGGTATATACCCAAGAAAAACAAAAGCCTATGTTAAAAAAAAAATTGTACAAGAAAATTCATGTCACATTATTCATAAAAGCCAAAAAGCAGAAACAATCCAAAGTATCTAAAAACTGATGAACAAAATGTGGAAATCCATACCACAGAATGTTATTCAGCCATAAAAGGAATAAAGTACTCATACATGATTCAATAATGAACCTTAAAAATACTATGCTAAGTGAAAAAAAATCCATGTTGCCCAACCTTTCTGTCCTGACTTTTATCTGGACAGCCCCCCTCCCCGTAGGCCCTCCTGCCCCAACCCACTTTCCCAGACCAGGTCAGGTGCATTTCCTGGGGTCCCTTGGGTCAAAAGTTTGCCCTTCCTTTTCTTCTCAAGAGTCTCTGTGCCAATGAAGGGCGGGAGCGGGAATCTGAGGGGAGACGAACCATGAGAGACGATGGACTCTGAGAAACAAACTGAGGGGGGTGGGGGGTGGGTTAGCCTGGTGATGGGTATTAAAGAGGGCACGTTCTGCATGGAGCACGGGGTGTTATACGGAAACAATGAATCATGGAACACTACATCAAAAACTAATGATGTAAAGTATGGTGACTAACCTAATAAAATAAAATTAAAAAAATAAGAATTAAAAAAAAAGAATTAAAAAAGAGTCGCTGTGCCACTGAAACCTTATAGTTACAGCTCTCAGCCAAGGACCTAAAGACCCATACATACGGTCTCTCATAGGGTACATAGGTCACATAGGTTAAAATCGCAGATATAATTTTTAAGTTAATACATTTTAATTATGTTTTTGCAAAACATACCATTATCCTGCGAAGCGGTTATCTTTACGTACTCGTATAAGTTTGGATATTTTTTATTCAGACATTTTAATCAGGTGTATTATCAGTGCTCCTCAACACTGACAAGAAGTCGGAAAACTCAAGTGAAGACAATTTGCAAGCGCCTTCTCTGGCGTTTCGGATGTTCTCCAAGGCCCCTGCACGTGAGGCGCCCACAGGTAAGCGGAACCGCGCCCCGGCTGGCAGGTGGGGCCCGGGCGACCACACCCCTGGAGTGCGGGACCCGCGCGGCGCGGGTCTGGCGGGCCCTATCGGCAGCCCTCGCCCTCCCTCGCCCTCCCTCGCCCCGCCTCTGGGCCTGGAGTCTCTCGGCTGGGGAGGAGGCGGCCGCAGCTGTCTGTCCTCGGCTCGGATCCAGGCCCCAGAGTCCAGGTTAGTGAGCCCCTCGGTTTTCTGGCCAGCCACGGCTGTCCGCGCTGGTACTGGGAGTTCGACCCACCCTGCAGGCTGGGTTGCAGGGTTCGCGCGGGTGGACGGGAGTGAGGGAGACCTCTGCGGTTTTGAGTTGACTCAACTTTGGCAAGAGACCTCGACAGGCCAGGCTACTCCTGGCTCGGCACCCGGGGGTGGTCTGTGCAAAGGGTCGTGACAGGGGGCCGCAGGAGGTAGGGGAGGCAGCCCGAAAGTTTTGCTTTCGGGAATGCGTGCAAACCGTGGGACTGGCGTGGATTCCGAGGTCAGCATCCCCTCCCCCATCTCTGCCTCTCTGCCCCAGGAAGTGACACCGCTCATCCTCCACCCGGGAGGCCCTGACCTCTCCCCGGGGAGCTGGGGGGTGAGGCTTCCGCCCTCGCCCGACCTGCGGGTCTGTTCCAAGGCCGGGCCCTGGAGCCCTGCCTTTCTGGGAAAGGAGTAGGCCCGCGCGCCCCCGGTCTGCACAGTCTACTCAAAACTACGGGGAGAGTCTTGACCACCTGGGGCTGCTCATTCTGTCGGTATGCCGGACACGGGGAGACGTCTGCCCTTCTGTGACGGACCACTTACTGTCGCTCCTGGCAGAGGTGAGAGGCCGGTAAAAGATGCGGTCCCTTCCCGAGCTCATGATATCGATCATTTATTTTTATTTCTTTTTCATCCTCGCTGCGAATGAGCTCGGTGAGATTAGGGACAACGTTAATTAAATTAATCAATGGATGGAGAAATGGGTGTGTCCAAATTCTGCCTCTGACACTGACCTCTTTGAGCTTCCGTTTTTTCCCCCATCTGTAAAATGGACCTAGTAATATTTATACCCTAGAGGTTTGGTGAGAATTAAGTGAGGGAGAGGTTTAAACACACAGGCGACTGCCTGACAGTAAATTAAGTCATTATTCTTGACAAAGTCAACGCTGAGCTTTTAAAAAATTACAATTTTTTGTAATTATTGAGAGAACAATTTTTGTAAAAAGAGAGTGGGAACAATTTTTGCAAGAAGAGAGTGGGAAATAAAATATGTTAAAATGCACTGTGATAAAGAAGAATATGACTAACATCTAAACAAGTGAAAATATAACAAGAGTTTTAAAAATTTGGAATTAAAAGCGGAATATCACAAATTGGGAGCCTTCTTCTCCCTCTGCTTCGCTCTCTCTCTCTCTCTCTCCCCCTCTCTCTCCCTCTCTCATGATTAAATAAATAAAATCTTTAAAAAAAAAATTTAAAAAAAGGGGCGCCTGGTTAAGCGTCTGCCTTTGGCTCAGGTCATGATCCCGGGGTCCTGGGATCAAGTCCCGCATCGGGCTCCCTGCTCCTTGGGAGCCTGCTTCTCCCTCTGCTTCTCTCTCTCTCTCTCTCTCTCTCTCGCTATCTCATGAATAAATAAATAAAATCTTTAAATTAAAAAAAAGTGGAATATCACAAATGCAAGGAAAAGAAGAATTTTGTGAACTATCCATTTAAAAAAACCTCAGTTCATGGATTATCTAAAACTCAGGGAGAAGAAAACTTGTCCAGGACAATATTTAAAGAATTTGCAAGGTTCTTAAATTATACATTTCTGAAATGCATGGGATAGAGATTTCTTTTTAAGTAAATTTAAAAAAGAATATGAAGCTGATTATGTTCCAATTCCAATATTTATCAAGTGCCACCTTTTAGATAATCCATTCCAGAGAATAGGTTAAAGTAGAATAATAACTCTACACAAATATATATATGTAGTTATTCCCTAAGCACAAGAAACCAAACTCACTTATGAATGCAGTTTCCACCTGTTTAAGTTTTTACTGCATTTTCAGTAGAGTTCCCAGCTGGGGGGCAGCGCTGCCCATCTTATTTCTAACTCATTCTGGGCCCCCAGCTTGGGCTAGCCTGTAGTATTCCCTGTCCGGTCACTGACTTGTTCTGAAGCCATTTTGATATTGAATTGTGAGCTTCCGTTCTATTGAATGCTTCCGATCTAACTATCAGCCCATCCTCTGACTTTTCCTCTTCCCTGGTCCCTTTCTAGCTATTTTGCCCCCTAAATTGCATCTGCCTGGGGAGGAAGTGCCTTTACCTGAGATGGGGCTTCTGAAGCCTTGATGTGCATGCGCTTCACCTGGAGATCTTTATTGACTTGCAGAAACTGAATTGGCCAGGGTGAGGCTGAGATTTTGCATAAAGAGCTCCAGTGCATGCCAATGCTGATAGTCAGCAGACCACCTGACATTCTTCTGATTTAATAGTTACACCTGGTCATGAATTTGGCCTCTTTCATTTGCAAATTTGATCTACTGGGCTCTGGCATCTCAGGCTCTGGGATCTGCACTCCTCACACAGCCAGGTTGTTCTCTCTCGGTCCAACCACACTGCTCTTGAGACAAGGCCTTCTTGGGAGACTAATTCACCTGCCTTGTCTCCTCTGGGCTGTGCTTTGCTGCTGCAGGTAGTCAAGGACCTGCTGGGCTGTGGGCAACAGCTACTCAAAATATGCTAACTGTATGCTCCCCTCCACAGTTTCCTTTCTGTAGCCTCATCTTCATTCCCTCTGACAAGAGACGTTAACTCTTACAGCATCTTTTCTGTTCAAAAAATCTTTCTCTGTCTTGAGTATCTATAGTACTGCATTAGGTGGAAAATAAATATAGAAATATAATGGGGCCACATATATAATTTTAAATTTCCCAGTATCATTATTAAAAAGAAGAAACAGGTGAAATTGATTTGAATATATTTTATTCAGTGCATCAATAACAAAATATTAGGATGTGTAATCAATATAAAAACTGTTAGTGATATGTTTTAGATTATTTTTTCTAACAAAACCTTTGAAATCTGGTATTTTATACTAAAAACATCATCTCATTTTTGATTAGCCACATTTCAAGTGTCAAGTGGCTACCATATTTAACAGCTCAGTTCTAATTTATGCTTAGAAGATCAGAAAGCCAAGCCTTCATCTTTTCTCAATATACTTCTTTGTTCTGTTTTTGTCAGCTCTAATGAGTTATAATTTACATCTATTAAATCAATTTTAAAGCATACAATTCTGTGAGTTTTGTTATGTATAGTTATGCAACCACCAGCGCAATCATTTATAAAGTGCATTTCCATCACCCCCAAAAGTTCCCTGTGTCCTGTTGCAGTTAATCCCCTTCTCCCAACCCTGGGCTTTGGCATCCACTAATCTGTTTTCAAATAGTACAGTTTTATTTTTTCTAGGATTTCATATAAATGGAACCATACGATGACTTACCTTTGGTGTCTAGTTTCTTTCCCTTTGTATCATGCTTTTGAGATTTATCTTGTTGTGTCAGTTCCATTTTAGTGTTTGGTAATATGTCATTGTATGGATATACCACAATCTGTTCATTTACCAGTTAATAGTTTTATGGATTATTTCCAGTTTTTGGCTATTATTGCATTACATTGCATCTATGAGGCAGAAATGCCCCGTGGCCTGTCCTGTACAGGAAGGTCACACCTGGGACCCCAGGGCTTAGTGTGACTTTGATAAGGCAGTACATTTGTGAGTTGGCTCTTCTTTAATGTCCCAGGCAAGACTCCAGCTGGGTAAGCAGAGCAAATGGCTTCCAAGGAAAGTGATTAAATGCAGGAACACACACTCACTCTATACACACATAAGAAAAATGTCTTTAAAAAATTCTCACTGTGATTTAAGACAATGGTAATACAATTTCACAACTGAAAACTTCTAACAATGAGAATAAAATAGTGTTTTTCAATGAGAGCATCTAAATTCAGCACAAACAATAGAGTTAGAGTAAGTTCTAGCATCTCTAGTTGTGTAGTTAGAGAAGCTTCTAGCTTTCCTAACTGACCCTTGCCCCAGGCACACAGAGACAACTGGCTCAGGTCAAGCTTTCTCACATTGTCCTTAAATGCCATCTCATTAAATCTTGTTATGAATTGAAACAGTGGATTTTTCTCCTAGTTCTAAAAGAAGTAAGAAGAAATGAAAAGGGGTAAGAAAGTGATTCATGAATTCTTATAACAGATATTTATATAGAGCTATCTCTCTACCAGATTTTGCTCTGTCCCCGCTAAAAATATTGAGAGGCCCTTTTCCTCCTGGTGGCAGGTAAGAGCATTGAAGGATCAGAGAGCAGCACCAGCGTAAGTGTAACCATAACTAGTTTTTATTGAGACTATTCTCAATACAAATTACCTGTGCATTGGCTCAGGTAATTATTACAACTATACTCCTAAGGGAGGAGTTGATCTCAGCAATGCAGAAAAGATGGAGCCATATCTCAGATCAGGAATCATTCCAGTGTTCTAAAACTAGATCAGTAAATTCAGGATTTAGACCTGGGTCTGTGTTACTCTAGTACCAGTGCCGCCTTTTCTGCCCTAGACTACCAGGGAAAAGGAAGCAGCCTAGATCTGGCATGTGCTGCCAGGAATGAAGCAGAGTTGAGCTGGGGAGGGAGCCGACAGATACCTTAGGAAGAGCTGTAGGATGCTTCTAAGTGCTAAGAAGAACGGGGCTATCATATGAATCAGCACAGCCAAAAAATCACAGTCATGTCATGACCTGAGTGCCCTTGCAGGTGGTGTGGGTAGCATGAAGAAAACATTCCCTTTAAGAACCAGATGGGTCACTGGTTAATAACCTGAGATTTGGAGCTGCATAACACTGGATTATAATCTTTACTTTGTCACTTACTCACTCTGAGACTTTCGGCAGTTAAATACCTTCTTAAGAAATTCATTTTTCACCTTCAAAAATAGGTATTATTAAACGTCCCAAGAGAATTATTGTGGAATTTGCTTTTTTTTTTTTTAACAATGTCTGTAAAGAGTTCAGCCATTGCCTAGCACTTAAGAAGTGATCAGAAAATGGTATTGGTGATGATACCTTCCCGTTACTGTTCTTGAAACAAATACCTCCATGCATCATTATCTCCCCACACCAGCCACAGAACCATGCTTGACTCTTTAGTCTTCTCCTACGGGCACATATCTTCTTGGGGTCCTGCACCAGAATGCATTGCGGCCTCCATCACCCCAGCCTTTCCCCTTTCCCCCAGCACATGGGTCCCTTAAGACTCCTGTCAAAGTTTATGATGGGCCGTGGTGAAATTTCTTAATCAAACAGGACCTTTCTCATTTCCACACCCCTAAAGCACTGGGTCTGTGTTTGACTTTTAACCACCTTTACCACCGAATGTCTGGTGAAAGTTCTGAGGTTGAGGACAGAGCCTTGAACTAGGACTGTGGACATGTTAGATTCTGCCAACTCTGACTTACAAGATGTTTGATTTTATATTGTCACTTAATGTCTATTGCTTTAGCAAAGGGCCAAAAATACTCTTATTTATTCAGAGTTTTTCTATGAGGGATAAGGAAAGCAGGGGAATGTGATTTCTAAATCACAGTTAGGTATACAAGTGTTGTAAAATGTTACCTCAGGGTTATTACGGTCATTGTTTGTTCGGTGGTTCTGGGAAGGTGACCGTGAGGGATGAGAGGGCTCTGTGAGGAACAGAGCTGTTAGAAGGTGCAAGTGTCTTCTCATGGGAAAACTCATGACAAAGGAGGTTCTGGATTTTCATTCATCAAAAGTTGAGGACCTTACACACTTGAACCTAATATAACACTGTATATGAACTCTACTGGAATTAAAATTTTATTTTATTTTATTTTTTTAAAGATTTTATTTATTTATTTGACAGAGAGAGACACAGCGAGAGCAGGAGCACAAGCAGGGGGAGTGGGAGAGGGAGAAGCAGGCCTCCCGCGGAGCGGGGAGCCCGATGCGGGGCTCAATCCCAGGACCCTGGGATCGTGACCTGAGCCGAAGGCAGACACTTAACCGACTGAGCCACCCAGGTGCCCCTGGAATTAAAATTTTAAAAAAATTGAGGACCTCTGTGTAGACACTGCTATTTCTGAAGATACAGTAATGAACAAAAACAAGCTCTGATTTCTAGAGCTTATATTCTAGTGGGAGGATTCAGGCAATAAAAGATATATATTAGGTGGTGATAGAAAGGAAAATCAAGCAGGTTCGTATATGGAGAGTGATTGTATGGGTGGCCATGCTTTAATTAGGCTAGACAGAGCCAATTCTTCTGATAAGGGAGCATGTAAGGAGAATGTGGAATGAAGTCAGAGTCAGGCAGATATTAAGGTGAAGGGTCTTTCTTGAAGCAGTAACAGCAAGTGCAAACATCCTGAGGCAGCAGTGTGTTTTGGTGCTTTTTAACAGTGAGGGTGTGTTTTGGTGGATGAGAAAAGATCAAACAGATGGTGGCTCACTCAAGGCTACTCCTCTCACAGGCTTCAGTTGGTCCCTCCATCCAGTAGGAGTGAAGGAAAATCATAATCCTTGTTCTAATGAGGGTACAAATTGATGTCTAATGTGATCTGGAGGTAAATAACATGTTTGAAGCTTGAATAAGAAGCCCTTGTGACCTCAGGTATCTGACCTGTTTGTTCAAGATACTCAACATCCTTTTATTCACACTCATTTCTTACCCTGACCGCCCCCCCCTTTTTTTTAACCCATCTACCCAGAATTCTGTAAGCGAGGAGCACCTTAGAAATCCCCGCTGGGCAGGCAGGAGCTAGGAGAGAAGCTACAATGACCTCAGCGGTCCTGGTGGACATACGAGATGAAGTGACCTGCCCCATCTGCCTGGAGCTCCTGACAGAGCCCCTGAGCATAGACTGTGGCCACAGCTTCTGCCAGGCTTGCATCACGGGGAACAGCGCAGAATCAGTGATGGGCCAAGAAGGGGAAAGCAGCTGTCCTGTGTGCCAGACCAGCTACCAGCCTGGGGACCTGAGGCCGAATCGGCACCTGGCCAACATAGCAGAGAGGCTCAGAGAGGTGGTGTTGGGCCCTGGGATGCAGCTGAAGGTGATTCTCTGTGCACACCATGGAGAGAAACTCCAGCTCTTCTGTAAGGAGGATGGGAAGCTCATTTGCTGGCTTTGTGAGCGGTCTCAGGAGCATCGTGGTCACCACACGGTCCTTATGGAGGAGGTTGCCCACGAGTACCAGGTAGGATTCCAAACGAAGGGAAGGTAGGAGATTGTAACTTTCCTTCATGCTGTCATCTAATTTCTTTGTCGTTTTTCCATTTACCTAGAGGATGAACCTAGAAAATGCCCCTCTGCCCAAGAGTAGAGACTTTATCTCTTTCTTGCTCCTCAAGACCTACTCCACATGAGTAGAGGTTGCTGCGAAGCATAGCTAGGGGGCTTGGGGGATTGAGTGTGGGTGATATGGCGGCGGTGAGAGGGAAGTCCTGCATGGCCAGGTTCTTTCCCTGGGAGGAAAGAGAATTAGCCTGTGTCCATTGGCTTTCTGTGCACAGCCCATGTGCATAAAAGAACCTTAGTCCTTCTCAGTTCTTCCCCATTCACTCCGTTCTGGGCACAGAGATGAGTTGGTGCTTGACCCTGCTTGCCTTGATGTTTCTTTAAGGAGAAGTTCCAGGAGTCTCTGAGGAAGCTGAGGCTAGAGCAGCAGGAAGCTGAGAGACTAACTGCTATTATCATAGGGAAGAGGACATCCTGGAAGGTAAGAGAGATTCTTCCTGAAGCTGTCCTGGGATAGGGATCGGGGCAGGGCATGGGAGCCCAGGTCCTGTCTTTTCCTTTTGCCTAATCCTTCATTGCAGCCCTTCCCAACAAGGGTGTTGTTTGTGGTGCAGGGATGGGGAAGGGGGAGATAGAGAATGAACATATCAAAAGGAATTCAGGTTTTTAAAGATAGTTACATAGAGGAACCGTGGCCATTGGCAGCCCCCAATTCCTGATTCCAGACCGTGTTCTAGTTTCAAGTTCTGAAAGCTCCTGGAAAGACAGGTCACACACCAGCCAATCAGTCATTCCCACCTGGGTACTCAAAATTGGAAGGGGAGGCCGATGCAGAGGCACGGGAGGCCAGGGAGGTGGTTTGGAATCTAGACCTCACCCAGGAGCCACAGTCTTCTGTCTTGGAGGCCTAGATAAGGTAGCCTGGGGCTCATGGTCTGGGAAGAGCTGAAGAGAGAGCAGAAGGGAAGAACAGGTTCTGCAGGACTTTCTTCCCATCTTTACTCCTCCTTTCCTGGTGAGACCCGGCCAGGAAAGCAGTGCTGAGCCTGACTCTCCACCCCCTCCACCCAAGAGCAGAGACCCTCAGCTCAACAGATGAGCAGCCTTTTTCTCTTGCATGTTCCTGAAGAATCAGATGGAACCCGAGAGACACAGGATCCAGACAGAGTTTAATAAGTTGAGAAGCATCCTGGACAAAGAGGAGCAGCGGCAATTGAAAAAGCTGGAGGAGGAAGAGAGGAAGGGGCTGAGTATTTTAGAAGAGGCTGAGAATGAGCTGGTCCAACAGAGCCAGTCACTGAGGGAGCTTATCTCAGATCTGGAGCTTCGGTGTCAGGGGTCAGCAATGGAGCTGCTGCAGGTAAGACCCGTGGAGGAGCCCCCAAGTCTGAGAGTCAAGGCAAAGGGAGACTAACTTTCCTTCCCTTCTTACATGGGACTCATGACCTGGTAGGGGCAAGAAAAAGATTTATTTGGCCCTGTTGTGCCTCTTGCCTATTAAACTGTGCGGAGGTCATGGGTAAAGCATAGGATAATTAAAGTACAAATGCTAAGGCACTGTCTCATTTTTATTTATTAAATATAAAGGGTAGTCCAAAAGCTTATTTGATATTGTGGAGAAGATCTATTATATCCACTGATGTTCTAGAGCTGCATTTCTGAATCTCAGCACTATTGTTGTTTTGAGCTGGAAATTCCCTGTCATGAGGGGCTGTCTGGTACCTTTTAGGACGTTTAGCAGCATCCCTGGCCTCTGCCTACTGGATGGATGTCACTATCATCTCCCGTCAGCTGTGACAACCCAGAATCCTCCAGATACTGCCATATGTCCCCTTTCCCCCTGTTGGGATTCACTGGCCATTTGGCACCTGTTGTCTCTGAGGCTGTGTTGGGATTTGTTGTGTACTTTTCACCACAGGCAAACACACCAACTCAAGTACTTAGAGATTCTGTATGTTATCACGATTCCTTCTTTGCTTTTACTCTCGTCTCTAGGGCAGAATCATTTAACATGTTGTAATAGAAGTTTGAACAGGTCTTTTTAAGGCACAAAGAAGACTGGGTTTTGGGGGGTGTGTGTGTGTACGTGTGCCTGCATCATCTCAGATTTGGAGAGATTTGATGCAGGAGCTTGAACCAAAGTTGAAATCTGAGCAGGTGTTTTCTACATAGACGGAAAAGTGTGACTGAAGTGGAAATAGGATGTACTTGCAACATTCTGGAAACTTCAGGCTGTTCCTTACTTTCTGTTTGCCTTCTTGCTTTCCTCTTGCTCTCCCTTTGTTGGTGGAATAATCACCTCTTTACTTATTCTTGGGCCTTAGTATTGGGGTCATGGGGTAGCTACATTCCACCTATTGGAGCTTTTCTCACGTGCTGCTTCTGGTTTCCCATCTTCGTTTTATTCTTCTTGCCCTTTTTCTTCAGCTTGGACATTGGGTTACCCTAACACTTCTCCCTGCCCCCATTCTAGCCCCTCCACAGATTCTTGAGGCTATAAAAATCGCTCCCTAAGTGCAGAGGGATCATCAGTTTGTATGATTCACCCAGGCCCCTATGTAGACCCTCACACCTGTTCATAGGACTGCCCAGTGGGTCTTTTCACTTGAGTGCTGTTTCACAGTCAGGTTTTCTAGAGCTCGCCCAGCACAAACACAGTCTTCCTCTTCTCCATATCTATGTGACATGGTTGCATGTTAAGATTTGATAGCCCATGCAAGTTTGCAGCTTTCAAGTTTCAGTGTGACCCTTGAGAATAAAGGTAATGCAAGAGAAGGAGCCAAGAAGTGGCACCCGGATTTGGCCATTTGAGTTCTTCAGTATACAACCATGCCTTAAGGCTGATGGCAACCCTGGATATTTGGTGTAAACTGACACATCCACCCCCTCTACTGCTTTCCATATTCAAGCCAGTTTGAGTTGTGTTTCTGTCAAATGCCACCAAAAGTAGCCCCAGCACAGAGAAAATAGTTATTCTTGTGTTCCGTAGATCAAGCCGTTGGCCTTTCCTTCAGTCAGTGTGGTGTGTAGAGCAGAAGTTAGACCAAGCAGGAGGCCCTGAGGCAGTTCTGCTCCAGGGAGGCCGGCAGTGGCTGCGATGACCGTGAAGAGCAGGTGGCTAAAAGAAGGGGACTGGCTTGGTCTGAGATGGGACATCAGGGTGAATATAAGGTAGTTTTTAGGATCATGTTTTGTCTAAATTTGGTGATTAAATGGATGCTGGCAACACTGATGAAGATTGAAGGTAAGAGACCTCACGGTTGCAAGAAAAGTCAGGTTTTTGTAGTTTTTGTTGTTTTTTTTTTTTTAATGTCTTGAGTTTGTGGTGCCTGTGGCTCATTTGCTGGCCTATATGAGAGAGATCTGACAGAAGTACAGATTTGGGAATCATCAACACGTGTGTGTCGAAATCAAGAACACGGGATGAAGTCAGCAAAGGTGGCATAGAGGGTGAGGAGGGGTGAAGTTTGAGAAATAAACACTTTTAAGGCTCTTGTATCCTTAGCAACCAGAATGGAAGCATCTCAGTGACAGAAATTATGACAATCATGTGGGATTCTTTAGTGCTAACAGATTATATATATATAATATTACATACACATACAGACACACATATACACACACACACTATCATCAAAATAAAGGTACTAATGAATGAGTTGAATCATTTCCCAACATCTCTACAGAGGGTCTCAGGGACAGTCTGCACTGAGTTCTTATTCTACTCTGTGGCCTCCATTTCGGGTCCATCTTTATTCCCATCATAACCATAGGGTGGTGGGTATGGGATAAGGAACAAGGATGAAGCCTATCATTCCTTGACTTAACATTTCTCTTTCCTTCCTAGGATGTGAGTGATGTCATAAAAAGGTATGTGTAGGAGAGAACACGGGTTGGTTCCCTTGGGTTGACAAAAGATTCCTACACCCATAGAGTTATCTTGTGGTCCGTGGAAAAGGAAAAAAAGAAAAATCGCAAGGCAGGGAAGATTTAGGACTGTGATGTCTTGAGTTGCTCATCGTGAGAATTTTTGGGTTCCCCAAAATAAAGGGAATGGCCTAGTTTCTATGGTCAGAGAATTTGGGTGATTGGAGGGAGACGGTCACAAATTGGGGTAGTGTTTTTAAGAATAAAATTTGCAGTATCATTAACTCTCCTAGTATCCCATAATTGGACCCCTTTGCCACAAAACTCTACCTGTTTCCAGCACTGATTCTTGTAGCTTTTAGTATTTTATCAGAGGGAAATTTCCCACCTGTCTTTCCCAAGGTCCATGAATCAGTGCCTGAGGCATTTATTTGCCTTCAATTTCCCTTTCTCTCTTGGCTTTAGAAGCGTCCTGCCTTGCTACCTATTTCTCCTCAGACTTCCATTTTTTTCAATTCCAGTAAGAACATAGACATGAGGTCTTGAGAAGATTGGTTTTGGCCCTGGAAAAAAACGTATTCTCTTCTCTGTCCCATACTCTAGAATCTCATCCATCGAGGTGACATTTGGGGTTGCCCACATACCTGGTACCTTTAAGCTTCTCACAGACACATGAAATATGGAGCCTGTTGTCACTTCTGAAGTGTTCACTCGTGGTTTGGAGGTGAACATGTCTCCTTTCTCCAACTGGCATGATATTCCCAGAGATAGTGCCTCCTAAAACACTGTTCTGCAGGGTTTTCTCTCTAGGCCTCTGGCAGATCCTAAGGCCTAAACTCACTCTTCAGAAGGAAGCCCTTTACTCAAAATTCTCAGAGCCCCAGCAGCAGGTTCCTGGTGTTCTCCCTGTCAACACACACATCTCCAGCCCCTTATAGTAGACCCTTAAGATGTCACTGACATTGTAAGCACTTTGTATCATTTTTAGAGGTAGCAAAAGGTTTCCCAGCCATTATTTAATTTTATATAATCTTAGGATGTAGAGAGAGAAGGGGAAATTACTGTATTTTACAAAAACAAAACAAACTAAAATGAGTCTTTGAAGGGTTAGATCTTACCCAAGTTTGCACAGATGGTGAGAAGCTAGTTTCTAGTCCAGGTCTTCTGGTCCCAATGCCAGAGCTCTTTGCAGAATGATGCTAATTTTCTTAAGGAAAGAATGCTGAAGTTCTCCCAGAGGCCTGGTCAGTGAGGGGGACGGATGTTGGAGGAACCCAAGGCTGGCAGTGTAGGAGATTCATAAGGTCTGTTCTCTCTAGAAGTGAGTTCTGGGCCCTAAAGAAGCCAGAAGCTCTTCCTACCAAGCTGAAGAGTACGTTTCGAGTTCCAGATCTGAAAAGGATGCTGCGAGTGTTTAGAGGTGAGGAGATTCAGGGGACAGCTCTTGGATGTGGAATTATTATAGCATAAGCAATAAATAGAGTATAGAGTTGGTGTTTGGGAATAGTGGTGCAGAGAGAGGTCGGAGAGGGAGGGGCATACCATGCTGAAGAAGATGCAGTTCATACTTAAGGGGGAACGAGATGGCCAGCTTGTATCCTTATAGAATTCCCTGCCTCACCCCTCAATCAGTAAGGGAGAGACGGCAGACCTGACCTATGTCCATTCTGTACAACATAATGATCTGTTTATCTTTACAGAACTGACGGATGTCCAGAGCTACTGGGGTAAGTGGCAACCATGGCCTCTTTGAGCTGACATGTTCTTACCCTTTCTTGTATGCTCCGCAACCGCCCCCCCGCCCCGGCGCGACACACCCACACACACTCTCAGCCACGAGGTGTTACTACCATCCCTCCATCCCCCCACGTTTCCAATTCCTCCACTTCTGTGTTTCTTCTTCTCAGTGTCTTAAGACCCACGTACCCCTCCTCATCTGCTGATGTTGTACCTTTTCCCACAGTGGACGTGACTCTGAACCCACACACAGCTAATTTAAATCTTGTCATGTCTAAAAACCGAAGGCAGGTGAGATTTGTGGGTGCCAAGCTGCCTGGGTCTTACCTGGAAGAGCATTATGACTGTGGTATCCTGGGATCTCAGCACTTCTCCTCCGGGAAACATTACTGGGAAGTGGATGTGGCCAAGAAGACTGACTGGATCCTGGGGGTGTGCAGTAATTCAGTGGAACCTACGTACTGTTTCAACCAGTTTACAAACAATCGAAATGTTTACTCCAGATACCAACCTCAAAGTGGATACTGGGTGATTGGGCTACATCATAAACATGAATATAGAGCCTATGAGGAATCTTCCACTTCCCTGCTCCTCTCCATGATGGTGCCCCCTCGCCGTGTTGGGGTTTTCTTAGACTATGAGGCCGGCACTGTCTCCTTTTATAATGTCACGAACCATGGCTTTCCCATCTACACCTTCTCTAAATATTACTTTCCTACCACCCTTTCTCCATATTTTAATCCTTGCAACTGTGTAGTCCCGATGACCCTGCGTCGCCCAAGCTCTTGAACATTCCATTGACTGCACCCATATCTGAGCAGGGCCCTTCACTCTGAGATTCATCTGTACCTCAGTCTCTCCTTTCTGAACTTCTGTTTTCTCGCATTCTTACATCCTTCCCTCAAACATTTACTCAGTGCCAAAATATACCCAGAGGTGATAGTGGACATCCCAAATTAATTACAGATCTTGGGATGGGTGGGGGGTAGCTTTCAACATGTTACCATTAAGCATGATGTTTGATGGAGTTTTTTGTTGTTGTTGATTCATGGGAGCAAATTCAGGAAGTTCTTTTCTATTAATTTGCTATAATTTTTTGTACTGAAAGGAAAATTGAATTTCAACAGATATGATCTATAATTATTGAGATAATCCTATGTCACTTTTATTCTGTTATTGGAGTACATTGATTTGTTTCCATTTTTAAATGCAACACAAAGTCCTGAAATAAATCACTATTCTGCATATGCAATACTGGATTTGTTTTTGCTAATACATTGTTTACATTTCATTTCCATCTCCATTTGTGAAAAAAATTGACCTATATTGTTACATTGTTGTCAGGTTTTATAAAATTCAATAAATAAGCAAAGAAATTACTGTGCTTTTGTGTAAGTACATATAGGATTGAGTGATAAAAACCATTATCATGTTAATTTTGGTGGCTTTAAATTCAAAGAAAGAAATTTTAACTTCAATTTTCACTACAACCTTCACGGATTTAAAAATTTAAGGGTAGTAGTTGAAAATTTAAAACAAATCTCCCAAATTCATTGAAGTAGAAAGGGGAGAAGAAAATGATCAATCCAAAACAGATTTTTCTCCCAGAATGGGAGGAAAACGTACAAAGAAAATATAAAGCACTTTTAGGAAGTGCTTTTTCCAGCTTCACCCCCTTTCTTTATGCCAAACATGAACAGCTTGTGAATGAGCTGCTATGACTTAGCTAGAGGTGATAAATGCTTTTGAGCCAGCTGTAAAAGAAATTAGGAGGTGGATGTGAGTGTGGAAACAGATATTGAGGAGTTGACTAGAGCTGCTGTCCAATGTGGTAGCCAAGAGCTACCAGTGGCTATTGAGTACTTCAGATGTAACTAGTCTGAATTGAAGTGTGCTTTATGTCTAAAATGCACACCTGAGGTATTTTTGTAGAAGAAGGTAATAGCAGAGAGAAGAAGATCTCAAAATATTTAGAAATTTACGATGTGGAAGATCATAGAAAGGGATCATGGCCAGAGAAAATGATTCTGCCTAGTCTGGTCCCTGTCTTTAGCCCTCAGTCTGTTGGACACTTGACAACTCTTCATGGTTTGAGGAAATACTAACTAGTTCAGGGGCGCCTGGGGGGCTCAGTTGGTTGAGTGACTGCCTTCGGCTCAGGTCATGATCCTGGAGTCCCGGGATCCAGTCCCACATCAGGCTCCCAGCTCAGCAGGGAGTCTGCTGCTTCCTCTGACCCTCTTCCCTCTCCTGTTCTCTATCTCTCATTCTCTCTCTCTCAAATAAATAAATAAAATATTAAAAAAAAAATACTAGTTCATCCCCAGGGCTCAGCTCTGGTGTCTGTAGGGCAATGACATACAGGTTATAGCAAAAGCCCAGTACTGGTTTGTTCTAAGTCAGAATTCTATTTGGAGATGAAATTTGTGGGAGACCAGAGGCCAAATGCACAGTCTTCATCCTGATTTGCATTTCAACTGGAAGAACTATAAAAGGAGATAGAGCAGGCAAATCGTTGCCCACAAATTTGGTGGGGGTTTGAGGATGAGAGATGACAAAAGAGAATCTGCCTGAGTAACTTCTCCCTTCCACTTATTTTCCCATGTAATAAGTTCCAGGTGAAAAGGAGTTAGCCCAGCCGTCCTCTACCAGTGGAGGTGTTCAGTGAATGACCTTAGACAATAAGGAAAGACAAAGTACTTGCTGGGATTGTGTAGGTGAGATCTGGGGAAGGTTGTCCAGTGAGATTTGGAGGAATGAATTTGCAGCCCTGACTCTCCTGGGGGGTCTGGGCAGGGGCCTACTGGCCTTGACATGTTGGCATAATACGGTAGACTAACCTGCTATGAAAAGTAAATCCAAAAACATAATGGATCAAATACTAAAGAAGTTAATTTCTTTTAAAAATCAAACATGAGTGTGATTAGTGCTACATGGCCTTCTTCCATGTGGGTTTCATGCACCAAGCTTTCTTCTGTCTGAGTCTGCCATCCCCAAAGACAGTATTGCCCTAAGCATCCAGCCAGCAGAAGGGTAAAAAAACTTGGGGAGGCAATTTGCTTCTTAAATTCCTCACTTAAATATGGGATTCATAATTTCTGCTCACTTTCTCTTGCTGAGAATAGCCATGGGGCCGCACCTAACTGCAAGGAAAACTGTAAAACTGTATTATGTACAACAAGTTTTAAGGGAAGGAAAGCACAGATTTTTGTCGAGACCTATTAGTCTGTTCCATGGGGTACAAGGAGTGCCTAGAACCTTAGACAATTCCTCTTTCTCATTATAGAAGACCCAGGACCTTAGCTTTTTTTTCTGGAACTGTGTTTATTCCATCCTGTAGCCTAAGATTGATAAAGGGGAAGAGATGAGAAGTTTTGCTGTCATACACATGGGTGTGGGCTAAGTAACAACCATCTTTTTAAGTTAAAGGCCAAGCTAAGATCAAATGGTAAATAAGTTAAAGGAGACAGAACAAAAGGAATGGAACTGGTGGAGAGTGTATCAGGATTTTCAGGAGGCTGGGGACAACCAAATCTAGAATGTATGCTCTGATCTGATTGGATGGACTACTGAAGAGATTGCAAATGGGTTCTGTCTCTCACCTTCTCATTTCCAGGAAAGACCTCTGCAGAGATTGAAGTACTAATGAGAGCTGAGCCGAGGGGGTTGGGCCTATGGACCTATATAAAGACGTGAAATATTCAAAAGGAACTAGAGGCACAAACATGGATGGACAGAGTAACTTACTTAAATAAGAAATAGATGTTCATTTAGTTGCTGAATAATTAAGTTAAAGGGGAAAGAAATAGATGTTCAATAATTACAAAGAGTTGAATATCAATAAACTATTGAAATGTTTACTGAGAGAAATTAAGTTCTGGTTGTGATGTGATGTGCTGTGATAATTCCATATCATAAGAGGTAAGGCCTCTATTCACCAATAACAGTAAAATGGTTGATAGGAGGACAAACTTACAACATTAGTAAAACTGTTGTAGAAGATAATACCAAGAGATGTTCTTGAGATGAAAATGTAATGGTCTGAAGGCCTCAGGGGCAGCTATAACCCCAGGAAGCCCAGAAGGAGAGCCACCTTTTTAATATCTCTCCCTCTGGCCCACATACACAGGCCACATATTTATGGCTTTTCAAACCTGCACATCCTTTCCTCCATAATACCATCCCTAAATTAGGTTTACACATGTGTTATGTCCAATAAATGAACTGTTAGCATTAGTGCACCAAATAGTCTTGTTTCCACTTGAATGGGAATTAGTAAATATTAATCCCATTTTTTAAAAGATTTTATTATTTATTTGTCAGAGAGAGACAGAGAGAGACAAGCAGGGGGAATGACAGGCCGAGGGAGAAGCAGACTCCTCCCTGAGTGGGGAGCCTGTTACAGGACTTGATCCCAGGACCCTGGGATCATGACCTGAGCCGAAGGCAAACGTTTAACCGACTGAACCACCCAGGCGTCCCTATTAATCCCATTTTAAATAAGGACAAATAATTTGAACATCCATATATGTTTATAAAGGCCATATATGAAAGACCCACAGCTAATATCATCCTCAATGGGGAAAAACAGAGCTTTTCCCCTAAGGTCAAGAACACAACAGGGATGTCCACTCTCACCACTGCTATTCAACATAGTACTGGAAGTGCCAGGCTCAGCAATCAGACAACAAAAAGAAATAAAAGGTACCCAAATCAGCAAAGAAGAAGTCAAACTTTTACTCTTCACAGATGACATGAAAATGTATGGGGAAAACCCAAAAGACTCCACCAAAAAATTGCTGGGACTGATTCAGGAATTCAGCAAAGTGGCAGGATATAAAATCAGTGCACAGCAGTCTGTTGTATTTGTATACATCAATAATGAAACAGCAGAAAGAGAAATCAAGGCATCCATCCCATTTTTAATTGCACCAAAAACCATAAGATACCTAGGAATAAACCTAACCCAAGACATAAAAGATCTGTACTCCGAAAACTATGGAACACTTATGAAATAAATTGAGGAAGAGACAAAGAAATGGAAAATCATCCCATGCTCATGGATTGGAAGAAAAAAATATTGTTAAAATGTCTATACTACCTAAAACAATCTACACATTCAATGCAATCCCTATCAAAGTAGCACCAGCATTCTTCATAGAGCTAGAACAAACAATCCTAAAATTTGTATGGAACCAGAAAAAAACCCCAAATAGCCAAGGTAACATTGAAAAAGAAAACTAAAGCTGAAGGCATCACAATTCCAGACTTCAAGCTGTATTACAAATCTGTAATCATCAAGACAGCATGGTACTGGCACAGAAACAGAGACATAGATCAATAGAACAGAATAGAGAACCCAGAAATGGACCTTCAACTCTATGGGCAACTAATCTTCAACAAAGCAGGAAAGACTATCCAATGGAAAAAAGACAATCTCTTCAACAAATGGTGTTGGGAAAACTGGACAGCCAAATGCAGGGAAATGAAACTGGACCACTTTCTTACACCATACAAAAAATAAGTTCAAAATGGATGAAAGACTTAAATGGAGACAGGAATCCATCAAAATCCTAGAGAAGAACACAACCTCTGTGACCTCGGCTGCCCCAACTTCTTGCTAGACATGTCTCCAGAGGCAAGGAAAACAAAAGCAAAGTGAACGATTGGGATTTCATCAGGATAAAAACTTTTGCACCACAAAGGAAACAATCAGGGAAACTAAAAGTTAACCTATGGGTTGGGAAAAGATATTTGCAAATGACCTATCAGATGAAGGGCTAGTATCCAAAATCTATAAAGAACTTATCAAAATCAACACCTCCCCAAAATTTTTAAAAAATCCAGTTAAGAAATGGGCAGAAGACATGAATGGACATTTCTCCAAAGAAGACATACAAATGGCCAACAGACATGTGGGAAAAAATGCTCATCACTCATCATCAGGGAAATACAAATCAAAACCACAATGAGATACCACCTCACAATGGTCAGGATGGCTAAAATTAACAACTCAGGAAACAACAGTGTTGGCGAGGATGCGGAGAAAGGGGAACCCTCTTACACTGTTGGTGGGAACGCAAACTGATGCAGCCACTCTGGAAAACAGCATGGAGGTTCCTCAAAAAGTTACAACTAGAATTATCCTACAACCCAGCAATTGCACTACTAGGTATTTATCCAAAGGATATAAAAATAGTGGTTTGAGGGGCACCTAGGTGGCTCAGTTGGCTAAACGGCTGCCTTTGGCTCAGGTCGTGATCCTGGGGTCCTGGGATCCGGCCCTGAATAGGGCTCCCTGCTCAGTAGGGAGTCTGCTTCTCCCTCTGACCCTTTCCCCTCTCATGCTCTCTCTCTATCTCATTCTCTCTCTCAAATAAATAAATAAAATCTTTAAAAAAATAAAATAAAAGGGCTGGAACTTTCAGTTTAGGAGGCAAGAAGGACTGGAGGTTGAATCAGCCAATAGCCATGAAGTCAGTCCTGGCTATGAATGAAGCCTCCATAAAAACCCAAAATGACTGCATCCTTCGAGCTTCCAGGTTGGTGAACATGTAGAGATTCGGGCTGAGGGGTGCACTCAGAGAGCGTGGATGCTCTTCACCCTTTCGCCATACCTCACCCTATGTATCTTTTCCATCTGGCTGTTGATTTGATCTTAAGCTGGTAAATATAACTGTTTTCCTGAGTTTTATAAGCCACCCTAGCAAATTAAAAGAACGTAAGGAGGAGGCTGTGCAAGTCAGAAGCCCAGGTAACAACAGCCTGGGGCTTGCACCTGGCATCTGAAATGGGGGCGGGGCAGTCTTGTAGGACCGAACACTTACTCTGTGGAATCTGATGCTATCTGTGGGAAGGTAGTGTCAGAATTGAATTGACTCCTTAGACACCCTGGTGGTTGCCTAGAATTGCTTGGTGTTGTGGGGAGGACCTCCCCCATGTTGGAACTGGGTCTGGGAACCCTTAAATGAGTGGTATATACATATATTAGACGATTCAGCCTTCAAAAGGAAGGAAATTCTGATACCATGCTACAACATGGATGAATCTTGAGGACATTATGATAAGTGAAATAAGTCAGTCACAAGACAAAGAGTGTATGATTCCACTTATATGAGACATTTAGAGTAGTCAAAGATAGAGACAAAGAGTAGAATTCTGTTTGTTGGTGGCTGGCGGAAGGGGGGAATTTGATAGTTGTTTTATGAGTATAGAGTTTCAGTTTTGCAAATGTTCAAAATGGTAATTTTTAGGATTATATATGTGTATATATACTTATATAAATATATAAATTTTTATAAAAATTTATTTATATAAATATATTTAGTTATAAATTATAATAATATTTATATAAATATATTATATATTTATATATTTTATACAAATTTATGTTTATATAAATATATATACATACCTATACACACGTGTGTGTGTGTGTGTGTGCGTACATATATATATATATATTTTTTTTTTTTAAGAGAGGGAGAGAGAGCTAGGGGTGCAGGGTGAGGAGCAGAGGGAGATAGACAGAGAGAATCCCAAGCAGGCTCCATGCCGAGTGAAGAGCTCAGTTCGGGCCTAGATCTCACAACCCTGAGATCATGACCCGAGCCAAAATCAAGAGTTGAATGTTTAACCAACTGAGCCACCCAGGCACCCCTTATGTTATATAAATTTACCACAATTAATAACTATTAAAAATGTAAAAACAATAATTATGAAACGGGTAGGTAAAATATGATTTTATCATAAATTGCCATATTTTGCATCCAGAAAATATGTTTGAAATATAATAACTATTATAAATCTCTGTAAAAGATATAGTTTGGTTATGAATGTAAAAATATATATAAGAAAACAAAGAAAAAATAAACTACACTAACAACAGCTGTCCTTTTTATGCATTTCATTATTTCTTATTATTTTAAAGTGAAAATTTCATGACTTTTTATGATTTAAAAAGAAAAATATTATAAGCAACTTAATGTAATACCTACTCTGTCAGATGATCTAATAGACTCTAGTGGAGCAATACATGTGGAATTCTGAACCTGCTGTCGATTGGACATGTTGGGGAGGAAGAATTTCCTCTACCCTTCAAGGTCCTAGCTGGACTAAGAATCCAGTCGACGTGAGAGAGAGTAACAGAACAAAATGGAACTTAATAGCAATAGCAGAGATACAAGGAATCCACACAGACATGGAAATCCCAGACAGTGAGGCAACATGGAGCTTCTATGAACTAAGGAACAGGGTAAGGGTCTGAGGATACAAAGGAGAGAAAGACCATTAGAAGAAGGTGAAAGGAGAAGTCTGGGAAACAGAGGTTGCCCTTTATGCAGATAAGGCTTTTAGGTAAAGAGGAATCTCTGTGAATGGCTCTCCTAGTACAAGCTGGCAGTTGAAGGGCAGGCATAGAGCTTTTGCTGAATCTGCTGGGTTTTGGTTGCTTTTTCCTCAAAATAATGTTCATGCCACAGTGTCCCATCTTGGGGCAGCCTGCCCTTGTTGACTACAGACACAACACTAAATAACTAATTGCAATGACGTGTGAGAAATGGTTTTTAAAAGAGTGTACTTGGCTAAATTATACATGGGTAAGTTATAAATGTCTGCGCAAGTCCGTATGTTTGCCATGGTAATATGTCCACTCTATCTTGTTAAGTGAGGAAAATGTGTTCCAGATCAGTTAACAGTATATGGTACATTTTTAAGGCAAATATGTATTTGGATAGAACACATATAACATAGAAAATATTTATCAATATTTTCTGAAATGATAGTAGTGTATATCTCTACTTTGAAAAAACAATGATTTCTATAAACATTTTATTTTGACTCTCTTGTCAAATTGTTCTACATTTACCTGCTTTACTAAAAAACATACTTTTAAAAAAGAGGAATGTGAACATCAAGACAGTATGATTTTAAAATGCTTAGTTGGGAAGATGATTTATAACATGCTCTACGAAGGAGCTAAGATTTCAGATGGTTGGGATCTGAGTACAGGTTCATCAATCAGTCAAAGAAGGAGGATATTCCTGGCAGAAAAAAATCAATGAGGATAAGGACACAGAAGTAGTAGAACCCATGGTGTGACTAAGGGGGAGTGAAGGATGAATTATGCGCTGTGTCTGATGAACAGTTATGAAAGAGGAAGTGAGAAATATTGCTGGAAAAGTAGCCTGCAGCGAAATGCCTAACGACCTGAGGTGGGAATTCTTGAGAAACTTCCCTATGAACTGAAGAGTGAGAGGTTTCCAAATCCCATTCCCTGGCATCATCTGACACCAAACATTCTAAAACTCTACCAAATTGTCCCTGATTGGGGGATCACCTGGCTTCAGGGTATCCAACTACCTTAAAAGTTACACCCAGCAACTGAAGTCCTATATTTCTCTCATTTGAATAAAGGTTATTCATTCAGTCATATTTCATTCGATAAGTATTGTGTGCCTACAGTATGCTAAGAACAGCTCAGGTTTATGCTATGAAGAAGGACCGAAAGCAGAACCCTTGCCTTTGTGTCAGCTGGGATGCTTCTGTTGAAGCATCACACCTCAATGTGATCTCTCTCCACCTGGTCTCTTACTCCTTTGCCCAGCCTGAGCTTTTTAAATGGCTGCTAGTTTCCAAGAGGGCAAAATGGAAGTTGCAAGGTCCATATGCCCTCTAATTCACAGATCATCTCAACCCTGTTTTATTGGTCAAAACAAATCATAAGGCCATCCCAGATTCAAGGGCCTGGAGAACAGACTGTACCTTGTGATGGCGGGAATTGGCTTATGTGTGCAGCAGAGGAAAGAATTATTGGCAGCCATTTTTTGCAGAGTGGCCAGCCACACTTGATAAACTATCACAGTGATGAATGTTCCAAAGCTTGACAACAGAGATGCCTGGGTGGCTCAGTCAGTTAAGCATCTGCCTTTGGCCCAGATCATGATCTCAGGGTCCTGGGATTGAGTCCTGCATTGGGCTTCTTGCTCAACAGGGAGCCTGCTTCTCTCTCAGCCTGCCGCTCCCCCTGCTTGTGCTCTCTCTCTCTGACAAATAAATAAATAAAATCTTTAAAAAAAAAAAACCATCATTATTCATGATTCTAAAATTTGCAACTTACTAAAATCCAGAGGATGAATAGAACTTCAACTTAAGTCTTTTTATGAGGAACAGAACTTTACAAATAGAAATCATTGGTACATATTATTTATATTTATATTCCCTTCGAAAATGAGTTAACATTCATTAAATAGGCCTCTAGCTCGATTAGGTGGGAAAGGCTTTCCTATCAGAGAAAGAAGCAAGAGAGAAGATGATCAGGAGGAAGGGTGGGGGGGGAGATGGGTAATGGTTTGAGAGACACAGCCCATTTGAGAAGAAGGCGAGGTTGGTGGAGACTGGCTCTGTCCCTGGAGCCCTAGGGTAAGTGCTCCCTCCAGGGTTCCACAAAAGAAGATAAGCAGCTCAACTCCTGACCCACAAGCTGAATTTTATTATGGATCTCATGTCATCTGCTCCTGGAGACTCAGTCTAAGGCTGGTGAGTGAATTAGACATCTGGGGGTGGGAAGGTTTCCAGATCAAGGTAAGGACAGGGCTGGTGTTCTGTCCCCAACAGGCCAGAGGTGACAGGACTCTTGGAGGCTATTGATACCTATGGACAAAGTGGTAAAGACCAGAGGTGCAAATCTGATTGGTTCTAGCCGGTGTGGGAGGTGAGGTCTGGGAGGGGAGCTGAGGATATATGGGCTGGATGGAAGTTCCTGAAGAGTGGCAAATCAGAAGAAGCAATCCTATCAGTGGCAGATGCCCTAATAATTATAGACTAGAGATGAGAAAACAGAAAATGCATTTACTTAGACTACAGACTCCTCCTGGAAAACCATGAAAGGAGCCCTGAGAATGGCAGCGAATTGGTCACCTGCCCCAAGCCAGATATTGGGGGGATTTGGGGGAAGGAGCCGGGGCGTCTTGGCAGGTGTGAGAACTAGGAGCCTACTTTCCTTCCAGAAAGAAAAATCAAGGCGCCACGAGAGGGAGCTGGAGTGGAAGTGTAAGATTTATCTTAGCCCCTGAGCTAGACATTTTAAAATACCCCTTCATTTAATATCTTCAGAAACCCTGTGAAGAAGGTATTTTATTATCGGCTCCATTTCTTCTTCATTCTGGAGAAAACAGGATTAGATATGGCTATCTTTTCAGGAGGTGCCTTCTGAGCTACACCTGGAACATTTTGCTGAACCCATCTGCTTACATACCCACCACTCTCCCAATCCATAAGCCCAGTTAGGACGGATGCCCGAAAAATAGCGCATGCTTCAAATAAGCTTGCGGAATGATTAAGCTAATGAATGAAGGGAAGTCTGCTAGGAAGCAAACGGTAAAATTACATGTCAGTTTCTATCAGAAGAATTTTCCAAATACCAAGTACTGCACACCCTTCCCCAGAAATAATGCCTTTTTTCCTCCAACTTTCAGTCATTTCTTTTTATTTTTTGATTCTTTTTTAATTTTTAAGTGACATCGACCCCCAACACGGGGCTCAAACCTACAACCTCAAGATCAAAAGTCTTGAACGATCCACCGACTGAGCCAGCCTGGCACCCCAATTTCAGTCATTTCTAAGCTTAGCTCCCCAAGGTGTGGACACAAGACACAAGCCCCGACTGTTACCTCTTAAAGTTCTCTTGTCTTCACAAGTGAGCAAACTGTATGTAGTGAAGTTAGAGAGATTTCAAACTCATTCCATCAATTATTGTTGTGAAACTTGGCAAGTAATTCATATTCTTTGAATCTCTCTTTAGGTGTGAAGTGGAGACAATGAAAATATCCACTTACTAGAGTGGAGGTCTGCTCCCTACAGGAGGAGTATACAAAATGCCACATGCAACGTGGATACTGCCATCCCTGGCCTAAAACAATGAGTAGTAAATATTAGTGTTTTTTTTTTTTTTTTTTTTTTTTTTTTTTTTTTTTTTTTTTTTAGTGATTTCATTTATTTATTTGACACAGAGAGAAAGCGAGAGAGGGAACACAGGCAGGGGGAGTGGTAGAGGGAGAAGCAGGCTTCCTGCAGAGCAGGGAGCCCAGCGCAGGGCTTGTTCTCAGGACCCTGGGATCATGACCTGAGGCCAAGGCAGACAGTTAAGGACTGAGCCACCCAGGCACCCCAGTAAATATTAGTTTAATTCCTCTGTGACTGTATTACATTCAGACCCACTCTATTCCTAGAACTCAACTTACCTTTTAGCATCCAGTTTCTCAGTCAATTCCAGGAAATCTTCAAGACATGTGATGGCTGCCCCCTGTGTAAAGGGTGAGGTCTAAGTATGAAGTTGTGATCAAGGCACTTCATTGCCTGTGCACCCCTCCCTGCCTCCCAAGCATTCCCTATGCACCTGTCACCCTAGGCAGGAAATGCTTCATGAACATCTTGTGTGTTGATCAATATATTCACCTTTTCTTATGCTGCCTCCCTTCTGATAAATTAGTCAATTTCAAGTATCTTTTACACTCTTCCTAGTCATGCATAATGGGTTTTTCTGTTTTTGTATAATCCTCTGAAAGTGAAATACATACAATAATGTTTCTGACTTTGATTAGTTGGAGGTGAGTATAAGTGGCTGTCATTCACTGAGGCACAGACCATATCCTTCATCTTTGCGTATTTCCCATTTGCATGTTCTGAGAAGATGAAGAGTGTGAGATATGCCAAAAGCTGTAATATTCACAAAGAATATTAGAATAATTCCCCTTAAGAACATATTAAAAAGAATATGTATTTTCGGGGTTAAGCATCTGCCTTCAGCTCAGGTGGTGATCTCAGGGTCCCGGGATTGAGCCCCATGTCGGGCTCCCTGTTCAGCCCCAATCTGCTTCTCCCTCTCTCTTTGCCCCTCCCCCTGCTTGTGCTCCCTCACTCTCTCTCTCTCAAATAAATAAATAAAATACTTTTATTTTTTTAAGAATATGTATTTTTATCTCTTTGTAAACAGAAAGTAGGATCCCAGGTCATCTTCTCCAGGCATGACTGCCTTAAACCACACTGCTATTAGCCACATGGTCTTCCACTTCCTGGGCACCCCCAGCCTTGAGGACCTGCACAGGTGGATTTCCATCCCCTTCTTCATTTCCTATGCCATCGCCCTGCTCAGGAACAGCCTGCTCATCTGCATTATCCTCACAAAACACAGCCTCCGTGAACCCATGTACCTCGTCCTCTGCATGCTGGCCGGAGCGGACATTGTCCTCTCCACGTGCACAGTACCTCGGGCCTTGGTCATCTTCTGGTTCCACGCTGGGGAGATCTCCCTGGATCGCTGCATCACTCAGCTGTTCTTCATCCGTACCACCTTCATCTCTGAGTCAGGGATCTTGCTGGTGATGGCGTTTGACCGCTACATTGCCATGTGCTACCCCTGAGGTACACCACTATTCTTACACGTGCTCTGATTGGGAAAATCGGTGTGACTGTCTTTCTGAGAAGTTTCTGTACCCTTTTCCCCATAATATTTCTTTTGAAAAGATTGACTTTCTGCCACAACAATGTCATTCCACACACCTTTTGTGAACACATTGGCTTGGCCAAATACGCTTGTAATGACGTTCGAGTGCACATCTGGTAGGGATTTTGCATCCTATTGTTAAGCGTGGTTTTAGATGCTGTGCTAATTTTTGTTTCCTATTTGCTGATTCTCTGTGCTGTCTTCTACGTCCCTTCTCAGGACGCTCGCCACAAAGTTCTCAACACATGTGGCTCCCACGTCTGTGTCATTGTCCTCTTTTATGGGCCTGGAATCTTGACAATCCTTACTCAACGGTTTGGATGCCACATTCCTCCTCATGCCCACCTCTTGTTGGCTAATCTTTGCCTGCTTGCCCCACCTGTGCTGAATCCCGTCAGTTATGGGATCAAGACCAAGCAAATCCGGGCGCAGGTGGTTCACGTGTTGTTTACAAAGCAGAAATCACTTTGGTTTAAGAACTGAGTTTTCAGAATCCCTGGCCATCTATGAGGTGGTCTCTGGAAGTGGTGGGTGGCGGGGGGGGGATCCACTGAAACACTCGGAAATGGCTCAGTGAGGTCTGTGTCTGGGGCAAGTTCACCAGGGAGGTTGCAGGACTTACTCCTTTGTCATCAAAACAACCTGAGCACAGCACCCCATTGGACTGAGCAAGCCCGCTCCCTCCAAGACCCTGGGACAGGATGCACTGATTTTCAGAAGTCATACATCCTTAATGACTCTAGCATGATCTTTAGAAGAGATGAAGTAAGAGCAGTGCTCTGGCCTGGGATTTTGTTCGGCTATTCCTCAGTGAGTTTCTCAAGCTCTGAGACATCTTGTGAGGTCTCTAGACAATCAGAGATTCCTTAATGCCCTTCCTTCTGGTTAATGACATTCTCAGAATCAGTGATTCCTATGTTTTGTAGTTATTCCTATTATATTATATTTATATCTTGTCAACATGAATGTCTGTAATAAGAGAATATAAATGAATTGTGTGTTTTGCATTCGGCAGAACAACCCCTGAGGAGACTGAGGGAATGGAGACTGGTCCCTCCTGTGGTTTCTGAGGGCTGTTGTGTGCTGGGGGGATGCTGAGGAAGGGCTCCTCCAGTCTCAATGTCAGGCCATGTTCTTCAGTGATCCGCTCTTCAGTGGGGTAGTCGAGGCCTTTAACGACCCGACTGCTCACCTCCTTTACTGCAGCACTGCCCACGTCACCTCCAAGTGACTGGAGCATCAGACTCACCAGGCCATTTATGCCTCCCCTTTCCCAGGCCATGCCGTGTTCTCCACGTCCCTGCTCTGCCTCGGGATAACCTCCATCAGCTTGTGGAAAACTCCTATTCCTCCTTCCACACCCACTTCTCATCTCTTCTCCTCTGTGACTCTCTCCATCCACAGCTCCTTCCCAGTGTGCCCTTTAGTTGATACTTCCTCTTGGAGGAAGATGGTGTGTTGTCCATGTTTCTTTTCTAAATATGTATTTAATTAAAAATCTATGTCCCTTTAGAAAATATTAGAAATTATGAAAAAAGGCAAACCTGAAATGGAACTCATAAACCCGTAAACGTACAGCCCCAAGTCCTATGGTTATATGTCTAGATCTGTGTCTCTACACTTACCTATCCACAGCCGCCTCTGTATCTAGATCCGCGTCTGTACACTTAACCTATCCACAGCCGCCTCTGTATCTAGATCCGCGTCTGTACACTTAACCTATCCACAGCCGCCTCTGTGTCTAGATCCGCGTCTGTACACTTAACCTATCCACAGCCGCCTCTGTGTCTAGAGCCGCGTCTGTACACTTAACCTATCCACAGCCGCCTCTGTGTCTAGAGCCGCGTCTGTACCCTTAACCTATCCACAGCCGCCTCTGTATCTAGATCCGCGTCTGTACACTTAACCTATCCACAGCCGCCTCTGTATCTAGATCTGTGTCTGTATTTTTTCCTCCATCTGTATCTACAGCTTGATCTACTCCTTTATCTACCTGGAAAATATTATCACATGATACATATATAAAATATTGATTGTACTATGTATAGGGTTTTTTTTTTTTTCAAATTGTATTTTATTTTATTATGTTATGTAGTCACCATACAGTATGTAGAGGGCTTGTAACTACTTTTCTGGTAGTACTTGTTGACATTGTTTCTAGTACATATGCGTTTATATAATCAATTACTGTGCCTGCATAGTATTTTACTGCAGGGTTTTATTATACTTCATTTAACAAAATATTATTCATTTAGGCCCTTTTTGCAAGGCATTATGACTATATATTTACAAATTTAAGGCTCAATTCTATTTGATGTTTATGTATACAGTCCAGATATGTTTAGATACATTTTTTGTAAGTATTGTCTTTCAATATAAGATGCAAATACTCAATGTAAGGCAACTGGAAAACAACAAAAGTATAAAGAAAATCCCTAGTGAGGAGAAAACTACTGGTAACTTTTTGGTATACTGACTTATATTAGTTGTTCTTTGCATATATTTTTTTCAGACATTTTAAATATTTTTAGACATTTGGACAGTTTTTAACTATATAAACAGACTTCTCCAAACATAAATCTTGTGTTTCAATTTTTATTTTAAGGATGGAGTCCTAGAAATGCTACTGCATATTTTATAGAATTTTTTGATGAATCCTATAGAAATGCACTCAGAAAGGATGCACAATATATCTCTCTGCACTAACAATGGAGTTGAATATTTTTCTTTAATTTTTTTTTTTGCCATTTAAAGGACAAAAACATTTTGCAATTTTTACTTTTAATTGTTTTGAGGTTAAATTGTTTAATTATGTTTACTTGTTTTGAGGTTAAATACATATTAGATAGCCATATCTCATCTTACAATGTAATAATAACTACCATTTCTTGAGTACTTATGTTCCAGCTCCCATGCTAAACATTTTATGTACATTACCTCACATCACCTTCACTCGCACTTCGTAAAATAGGTCTTACAAATGAGGAAATGGAAACTTTACAGAGGAAAATGTCAGAGGCAAAAACAAATCTGTTTCTTTTTCATTTGTCGAGTTTGTGCGCTTGACTACTAAATCACCCAGATGATTTTAGCTGTCTTTGCTTTTGCCCGTTTAACTCCTGAAAACTCTGTGTTGTCCATATCTCTTTTCATGATTTTTAAAAAGTATCCTAATAATATGTTTTCATTCTCATATTTAAATATTTATCCAGTATGTCTGTCTTTTATTTTTAACCTTTTTATAAACTGATTTAAATATTTAACGTATTTAAGTATATTAATAGCTGTATATATGTCACTTCTGTCTTTTCCCTTTGCTTAATCGTAGAAAATTCACCCTAAGCTAGGATATGAGTATTTTTCATACACATTTCTCTATTTTCACTTTCTCATCTCTAAATTAGGATTATTTTGTAAACCTTATAGAATTCTTATAAGGATTAAATGGCTTACTGTATGTAATGTGCTTAGAATGGCATCAAGCATGTAGAGTTATATGTATTTGCTATTATAATTATTACTTTTTATTTTCCTTTGACTTCCGATATCTTTTTTCACATTTAACAGGTGCAAAACCTCTTTTCATTTTGAAATAATTAAATATTCACAGGAAGGTGCAAAATAACTATGTACTGGAAGGTCATGCTTATCTTTCAACCAGTTGTCCCCTGCGGTAACATCCTGTGTAACTGTACTACAATTATCCGAACTGTAAGGTTGACATTGGTACAAAACCATAGAACTCACTAGATTTCATCAGTTTTACATGCACTACTTGTGTGTTCTGTGTCTGTGTGTGTATAATTCTTTGTGTGTGTGTATAGTTTTAAATAATTATATCACATTATAGATTCACAGAACCTCCACCACAATTAAGATGCAGAGTTGTTCAATCACTACGTATGATACCCTTTGGTAGCTTCACCCACACCTTCTCCCTCCTTACCTAGCCCCTGGGAACCACTAATTGTTCCTCCATTCTACAATTTTGTTATTTCATGAATGTTATGTAAATGGAATCACACAGCACATAACCTTTAGAGACTGGGTTTAAGTCACTCAACATAATTTGCTTTGAATTCATCCACATAGTTGTGTATATCAGTAGTTTATTTCTTTTTATTGTTGAGTGGAATTCCGTGGTATTCTACCATGGATGTATAAAGGATGTACCAGAGCGCTTTTAAGCATTCATATGTTAAATGACATTTATGTTCTTTCCAGTTTGGGGCTATGAATAAAGCTGCTATGACCGCTTGTGCACAGGTGTTTGTGTAAATGTAAGTTTTCATGTCTGTGAGATTAATGCTCAAGTGTGCAATTCTGGGTCCCATGATAAGTGCATATTTAGTTTTATAAGAAACCACCAGTCTGTATTCCTGAGTGACTTTATCAGTTTCCATCCCCACGAGGATGCGGAGTGATCCTGTTTCCATGTGTTTGCTTGTCATATTTCTCCTCAGGGAAATACCAGTTTGTGTAATTTGCCTGTTTTCTAATTGGATTCTTTGTGTTTTTACTGTTAAGCTTGGGAGTTCTTCATATATTCTAAATACAAAGCCATTGTCAAATGTATGGTTTGCAAATCAATTTTCCCAGTGTGTAGCTTGTCTTTTCATCCTCTTAATGGAACTTTCTCAGAATAAAATTTTAATTTTTAAAACTTTTTAAAGTTTTTAAGTGGATAAGAACTCCAATTTATTGATTTTTCATTTTTGGAGGTTGTGCTTCAGGGTCATCTTAAAACTCTTTGTCCTGCCTTAGATCTTCGGGATTTTCTTTTGTTTCTTCTAAATATTTTAAGAGTATTTATTTTATCTTTACTTTGACTTTGAGCTAATTTTCTTTTCTTTTTTTCCTTTTTGGCCTATGGATGTTCATTGCTCCAGCATTATTTGTTGACAAAAGCTGTTCTTCCTCCATTCAGTTCCTTTTGTGCCACTGTCCAAAATCAGCTGGGCATATTTATGTAGGTCTGTTTTGTGGTTTTCTATTCTGTTCCATTGATCTCTGCATCTATTCATCTGCCAATGACACACTATGTTGATTATTGTGGCTAAATAGTAAGCTTTAACATCAAGTAGAGTGATTCCTCACACACCATTCTTTTTCAAAATCGTCTTATATATTTCAGGTCCTTTGCTTTCCTTATAGATTTTAGAATAAGTGGGTCTATGTCTACAGAAAACTTTGCTGGGGTTTTGATAGGAATTTCATTAAATAATAGATCACATTTGGAAAGATCGATATCCGATCTCTTTATATGTTGAGTCTTCCAATTCATGAACCTAGTATGCCTCTCCATTTACTGAGCTTATGTCCTTTGACTTACTTCGTCAGCAATCTAGTGTTCAGCATATAGATCCGATATATATTTTGCTAATTTTATACCTAAGTACTTTTTTTTCTTTTGGTATAGTTAAAAATGGTATTTTCTCATCTCAATCTCCACATATTTTGTAATATATGAGGGGGATATGCTAAGAAACTCAAAGTTTACAGACTCGAGGAGAAGACAGATGTTAAAAATAAAGATATAAGAAAGCATTTGAATTACACTTGTGATAATGGAGGACATTGTTAGGACCTATGGTCAAAGATACTTACCTGAAGGAGAAGCCTTTAATGAGAGATATGAAGGATTGGTTAGATTTGGTTGAGTGAAGTAGGAGGGGCAGAGACTTCTGGAGAAAAAAACACACAACAGGAGAAGGAGCTTGGCTCTGGTGAGGTACTATAAGAGGGGCAGCGGGAATGGAATACAGTGAGTGGCTTAAAATAAGACCAGAGGTCTCTGTCACCCCTTCACTGAGTGCCGGGTCGACATTGTTAATAAATTAAGTTTCAATCCTAAAAGCAATAGATACCCAATGAAATGTTTTACTTTCAACGATGGCATGATCATATTTCCATTGTAAAAGAAAATTTTGGTTATTCTGTGAAGAATATATGTTGGGTAGAATGTGTTAACCAGGAGAATAATAAAGAAGCCATAGAGCAGAAAAGAGGTGATGCTGGTGTGGAAAATGATGTTGGAATCTGAGAGAGAATAAGTAGATGGAATTTTAGATATATATAATGAAGAGAACTTATCTTCTGATGGCATCTGATGGCCCCGTGTATTTATGTGGGTTTGCGTTGAGGGGCCTGAGTGGAGGGAGAATGGTGCACGGGCTCTCCAGCCCACCCACAGAGCTCATATTCATTTTTAATCTTATCTCTTCTTGAATGTCCAAATTGACCCCAATCTAGGCTTCCAGTAAGGTCCTTCCTGGCTATGCAGTTTGTGCGAGGGCTAATTGTCATATGGATATGAAGAAAGGCACGTGTCAGTGTGAAACAGCTCATTCCTGGTGACCTATTTATCTAAATCTATAACTAATCTAAATAAATTTATCTAAATCTATAACGAGCTGTCCATTGATTTTTATCCTGGCTTCTGATCTTTATGATTTGAATGAACCATTTTTAGAATACATTTTAGTGTACCTTAAACGTGGTTACCTTGGTCTTATTTCAAGAAATAGAATAAGTTGATTTAAAAATCACAGATAATTTACCAGTTCATTACTACAATGCGGTGCTGGCTCTTGAATTATTGACAGATAACTCTCCAGAGATATTCAGGTCTTTCATTCTCTGAAATTCCCAGTCCCCAGTTAAGATGAGAAAGTGGTTACAGAGAAAGAAAAGAAAAAAAAAAAAAAGACTTGAGATAGCAAACCAGAACAAAAAGATCTACAAGCTACCGGTCATGATCTTTTCCACAGAGCCCCGTGGCCCTAGAAATGGCGCCGTCTGCTGACAAGACCACGAAGCCTGCGGGCTGCTTCCAGTTTTTCCGTTTTCAGGGAAAGACCAGAGAAGGGATCTGAATTTCAAATAAAAAAAAAAATCCTGTGGGTGCCAAGTGTGGATTCTCACCACCCAGGAATCAGTTCTAGGACTTTCTCCTTCCCATCATCTCTGAAAGTGTATGTGGCAGTAATGCCCCCTGGTACTTGTGGGGCCTTAGGACTGCGCTGGGCCATAATTAGAGATGACGTGTCCACCGTGGAAGTCTGGGGGGGGGGTGCTCGGGAGAATCTCAGGGCGTAAGGAGCCTTCAGTCTGCAGGACTGTCTACGGACAGTGAGCAAGCTGCAGTAACTAGAGCCATCACCAGAGGGCGATCAGAACTTTCTCAACCGTGGGAACTGAGCTCCTCGCCTGAAATAGACATAGGATCTGCGCTCATTTGTGTGAAATTCTACTGATCTTCCCTCTTGTCTGAGGACGATGCTGGACAATCTCTTGATCCCGACCGCACCCCAGATCTGTTTTGTTTTTGTTAATCTCAGGACCCTCAACCTTTCCCCCTCTGCTGTGCCTCTCCCAGGCTGTGTACCTACCCAGCGCAGGTGGTTCATCTAGTCTCCTAAGGGTGGGAGGAGAGGAATTGCTTTTCTCCTCAGGATTGCTTTGCCACAGAGACCCTACAGGCAAAGTGCTATTTCCCAAGTGCTTTCAGTTATTCTTGAGAATATTGGAGACTTAAGAACGCAGGTCATAATTGTCTTCAAGTTGTTTTGGTGGTGGGCGGAGGGCACCTCCTGGTCCCTAAGTAAGTGTTAATTACCTTTCTACCAGAAATGCTATTATGCCAAGTGCTCATCTTTAACACACTCATACGATTTTAGAATATTTATATTTAATGTGGGATATGAGTGCATTCTTATTGTGCGGTAAGAAAGCTAAATTATACAAACAAATAAGGCAAAAGGTAGCACAAACTAGCGAAATTGTGAATGAAAGTAGTTCATTACAGATAATTAAAAATAGTCAAAAGAATTACACAATTCAATGCTAATAAGCTCTAGAATTCTGCGAAAAATTTTAAAAAGTCCAATATTCAAAAAACAACCAGGAAAGCTTCACAATGAAATAAAAATGAAGAGATGTACACAATTATCCTCCATGTTCAGAGGGCCTTATGCACACTGATATTTGCAGAGACCCAGGCTTCCGAGTTACTTCTACAAGTGGAGGCTCTCAGAGCAGAGAGCCCAGCTGGGCCCCGCCAGGGAAAAGTGTGGGTCGCATGCAGATGACGGGAGTTCAGTCAGGGGATCTGGGAAAACTGTCACTTTACTCCTGCCCTGGTATGTTTGTGGTGGTTGTCATCCTCCTGCAGATAACTCCCTAGCTCTCTCCCTGCCTTTGTAAATGAGTCTTGATGATGCTGACACTTGTCCACCTCTTGTGGCCTCTTCTGTTTACCTAGAGCTCCAAGTACAGTGCCATGGCACTATGTGCAGATTCCTGAATGCACCGAACTTGCTTATCCTTCCGTCCAGGCCATTCCTGTCTTCTGGAAGCATAGGTCAGCTGACAGTGACATGCCAGAGAAACTCCTGATGCCCTAAAAGGAGTTTCCAAAAATGCCGTTTTGTTCTATCTTTAATATATTATATGGTGGTAGATGGTTAGGGAAATAATAAAAATATGGCAAAGTCATAGCATGCTTGCAAGCCCATTGAATTCAGAGAAATCAGGTTTTAAGAAAAATAGAGGGAAAAAAACCCAAGTGCATAAAATTCGTGATGAAAATTGGACGTTATTCACACAGAAGTGATGGGCAGTGCTGAGGTAATTCACACACCTAAACTAATGATTTACACACCTAAACTAACAAGTCTGTCTAATGATTTGTTATCTGAATGACGTAAATTACCAATATTGAATTAAGGATAAACAAGCCTAAATGGGTAATTATTGACTCCTTAAAAGCGGTCAAAGCAAAAACCTAAATGTAATAGATACAGATATTTTTATGGGAAAGTTGTTAAAATTTCAAGCAATTTTTTTAAAGATTTTTAAAATTTTATTTATTTGTCAGAGAGAGCGAGCACAAGCAGGGGGAGCGGCAGGCAGAGGGAGAAGTAGGCTCCCCGCTGAGCAGGGAGCCTGATGCGGGACTTGATCCCAGAGCCCTGGGATCACGCCCTGAGCTGAAGGCAGTCGCTTAACCGACTGAGCCACCCAGGCGTCCCTCAAACCATGTTTTAATTGTATTTCCGCTTGGGGCTTATCCTTGGGCCCCAGACACGAGTCAGATGATGAGGGAGGGCAGAAAGAACAATGGTACCTTGGAAAGCACTTCCAGAAGTGGCACTTGTTATGGAATGTGCTCTCCAGGAGCCCAGGAGACTAGGATTTCCTTGATGAATACAACACAGAAAATTAATCCATCCATTTATTCTCCTCATGTGCTCTTCATGGAGGCACCATGTGCTGAGATCATCCTGTGCCCAGAAAGGGTGGTGACTCCTGATAGGGACACTCCTGTTCAAGAGGACTTCCTATCAGATGTGGTGTCAAGGTTATCTCAATTTCAAAGCAGTCCTTTCTGCCCAAGGCCCCAAAGGCCCAGTTCACCACTTGAGGCCAGTGGTTCTCAAGCTCAGACTCACGTAAGAATCACTTGGAGAGACTACATCAAAATAAAAAGCTTCTGCACAGAGAAGGAAACAATCAACAAAACTAAAAGGCATAGGGAATGGGAGAAAATATTTGCAAATGACATATCTGATAAAGGGTCACTATTCAAAATCTGTAAAGAACTTATAAAACTCAACACCCAAAAAACAGATATCCAACTAAAAAATGGGCAGGAGACATGAGTGGACATTTCTCCAAAGAAGACCTACAAATGGCCAAAAGACACATGGAAAGATGTTCATCATCACTCACTGTCAAGGAAATGCAGATCACAACTACAATGAGGTGTCACCTCACACCTGTCAGAATGGCTAAAATCAACAAGAAACAACAGATGTTGGTGAGGATGTGGAGAAAAAGGAACACTCGTGCATTGTTGGTGGGAATGCAAACTGGTGCAGCCACTCTGGAAAACAATACGGAGTTTCCTCAAAAAGTTAAAAATAGAACTACCTTATGATCATGGAATCTCATTATTGGATATTTACCCAATGAATACAAAAATGCTAATTCAAAGGGATACACGCGCTCCTATGTGTACAGTGACAGTATTTACAATAGCCAAATTATGAAGTGTCCATCAACTGATGAATGGATAAAGAAGAGGTAGTATCTATCTACAATGGAATATTACTCAGCCATAAAAATAATACAATTTTGCCATATGCAACGATGCGGATGGAGCTAGAGGGTATTATGCTAAGCAAAATAAGTCAGTCAGAGAAAGACAAATACTGTATGATTTCACTCACGTGGAATTTAAGAAGCAAAACAAATGAGCAAAGAAAAAACGGGGAGGGGTCAAACCAAAAAACAGACACCTAAGTATAGAGATCAAACTGAAGGTCACCAGAGGGGGGGTGGGGGGGGATGGGTGAAACAGGTGCCGGGGATTAAGGAGGGCGCTTGTGACGAGCACCGAGTGATGTGTGGAAGTGTTCAGTCACTACATCGTACACCTGACACTGATATGCTCCATGCTAACTGACTGGAATTCAAATAAAAACTTAAAAAGCCGGAGTTTTACATCTGTGTGACTACTGCGCAAATAGGATTTAGAAAATCATACTCCAAAAAGTTGTCGTGGTCCTTTGTCGCCAACTCTTCCAGCACCCTCCATCCCTCGTCTGCCCAACTCCTGGCTGTTTCCTAGGAGGTGGTGGTGTGTTCTTTGGGGGTAAATGGAAGGCGGGACCTGAGGGGATAATTCAAATTGGTAGGCCGAACTGACGGCCTGTGCACAACCATAAGATGGGAGGAGACTCTCCGTGCCTAGCTGGCCCAGGAAGCAGAGGCGGTTAAAACAGCATCTCAGTCTCAGCACTCTGGACATTTTGGACTGGATCCTTCTTTGCCGCGGGAGCTGTCCTGTGCGCTGCGGAGCGGTGAGCCGTACCCCTGGCCTCTACCCACTAGATGGCAGTGGCGTCCCCCAGGTTGGGCAACCAAATCTGTCCTCAGACTTCGCCAAAAGTCCCTTGGGGCAGCCCTCCCTCCCCGCCTTTCGAAGCACTGAGTTGAAGCATTTCTCTTCCAGTGGCCCTACAGGACCACTGCCCGTTGGGCCCAGAAGCTTCTTCCCCTTTCATCTTCCTGCCAGCCCTGAAGATTTCACTTTCATTTCCCAGCCATCTGCTCAGGAGGAGTGGCTTCTGGCCGACCCAGCGCCTGTTTGGTGAGGAAATGCTGACCACGCCTGCCCTGGCTTTTCTTCACCACTTAAATCAGGAGCCAAGACTCCCTGCTGGGGCTTCAGGGTGCTTGGGGAAGTTAGTGGGGGGCAGACGGTGGGAGACGCCAGAAGGAAGGTACGACAGGAAGGGATGTGAGTTTAGTGTGTGGCCCAGAAGTGCCCTGAAGGGAGGAAAAGCCAGTTTGCAGACTTCCTGCTCTGAGTACAGACAGAAGGCAGCCTTGAATCTGGTGACGGGTGGCCTGGAGAGAAAGGAGCGCCAAAGAGGTGGGGAGCATTGTTCCTTTCCTGGAGGGGCCCTTCTTTCTCCAGGCTGCGTCCACCCTCATCCCCTTACTGTTCTGGAGTTTGAATTGCCTGCCTCGCTGAGAACTGGAATCCTTTCCCTCTCTCACTCTCTCTCTTTCTCAAAGATGAACAGAAAGTATCTTCTCTTCTGCCCACCTCTACCTGCTTGAAGAAAAGCTGGCAGAAGAGGTCCCTGTGTTCCAGAGGTTTGAAAGCCCAGGCTCCTAGAGCAGAGCACAAGACAAATTGGAGTTTGGGGGGCATGCCCGGGCTCATATTGGAGCTGATTCTCTCATTCCTGCCGGGGGGAACCAACCGAGGGGCCGTCTCGGGCCTTCCTCTCCTGCTGGCCTGGGGGGTGATGTGCCTGCCACCTGCCTCCCTGGCCCCCTTACGCCCTGTGTCCTTCCGAGTGCCAGTCCCAGGGGTCTCTTTGCACTGCCCTGCATAGGCCGCTGTCCTCTTCACCTGCCTTAGGGCTCTTTCTCCATCATTCCTCCTCCGTAGACACCTCTTTGCATGGTTATCTCAATTCCTTAATATTTTTCTTCGTTCAGAGCTAATTAACAGGAGCTGATTATTGCTCAGAGGGAGTCCAGAGGGGGCCCCTGGGTGGCTCAGTCGCTAAGCGTCTGCCTTCGGCTCAGGTCACGATCCTAGGGTCCTGGGATCGAGCCCCACATCGGGCTCCCTGCTCAGCAGGAAGCCTGCTTCTCACTCCCCCTGCTTGTGTTCCCTTTCTCGCTGTCTCTCTCTGTCAAATAAATAAATAAAAATCTTTAAGAAAAAAAAAAAATGAAGGAGCCCAGAGATCCAGTGGTCTTGCTAAGACATTTGCTCCATGACTGACAGTGATGATGTCCCGTCTTAAGCTCACTTGTGAGCAGTTTTCACGTTGATGGGTTTGTTACATGCCTCCTGACACATGTACATCCTGTACGCCTACTTTTCAGAAGTCACTGTTCCTGTCTTCCTGGGGGGATCTATGCTTTACTCCTGGATGGGGTCCATTTCTGCCCAGATACTGATTGTCCCCCAGGGTCCAAAACAAAGCCCAAACCCATAGGATGAAATAGATTTATTTATTTATTTAAACAATTGATTCATTGGAACTAAAGCTGCTTGTGTAAAAAAAAAAAAAGTGCAATGAATATGCATTCAACATGGAGTAAATGTTAAATACATAGAAGAGCTTACAGTTGAGCTGGGGAGAGATTGTAAACAAACAAATAATTGATATGTATACAAGAAGGTGACTAATAGCATGAGGTAACAGTTTTTAAGTGTCAAAGGTAGTGACCTCGTAAAGGCCTTGCAACTATTAAGTAGTTTTCCTGAAGGCCTCCTTGTGAGGAGATATTTGAGTAGAATCTTAAGAATATGAGGGATTCAAAGGCTTTAGCATGGGTTTCCTCCCGGATTGAAAAGAGGCCAGTGTGGGCTGGGGCGGAGTAGGCAGAGAGGAGAAGGAGGTGGCCTCAGGGGTTAAAGGCTGGAGGGAGGAGGTGTGTCATGTGGCCTGACTGGTGGTGATGACGACCCGCTCACACAGGACGACACGTATCTGAGCACAAGGGTGACAGGACTGGTGTCTGCTCTGAGGAGAACTCTAGTCAGCGACATGAGAACAGCGATGGCAGCACACTGAGGAAGGGCAGTGATAGTTTCAGGGAGAACCATTACCCAGAATCCACGCAGGAGACGCAGGTGGCTCCTGCCAGGGGGATGGCAGTGGAAATGGTTGGGACTAATTTGAAGAAAACACTCTTAGTCAAAACATCTATAAATTTTATGCCCTGATGATCCTTAGGAAGATCTTGTATGAAAATTGTGGAGTTGAAAGCTTTATTAAGTTGTGTAAATTGCAGCTATACCTTTAAGCCCAGCCCCAAATCATTTGGAGAAACTAAAGAAACAAACCTTTCTCTACTCACAAACTATTCTGTATTTAAAGTATAATGGCTGAGTCATGTGAGTAATACACTTCCCATTCTCATCACAAGATACACTAAATAAAACTTTTACTAAATTTGAAATATGCAAAATTTGTAAGTGAGCTTTCAAAATGGCAATTAAATGAACATTTTCTCTGTTTTAAAAAAAAAAGAAAAGAAAAGAAAACACTCTTAGTGTCTTCTGATGAACTAATGAGACTAGGAGCAATTTAATAAAAGTGGTCCTATGTTACAAAATGACTTTTTTTTAAACGACTTTTTAAAAATATTACTTTCTAGAAACATATTTACCAGAGAGCTAGAGCTCTTGGAGAGAGGGTCATGAATGGGGCGTTTTTTTTGGGTGGGGGCAGGCACAGATTTAGCCCTGGATTCTAAGGAGTTGCTGAAGCAGGAACTCTCAATATAGAGTTATGGGGAGGGAGCATTGCAATATTTCTGAGTTCCCCAGGTCTCTCCATGTCAAGAATAGGTCTGACTTTCCCTAGGGGCAATTCCTGGCCCAGGAAACCAAGAGAAATGTCTAGGATGCTGTCTAAAACTTCAAAGAACATCCTTCCCTGCACGCCACTTCCTGGAGACACTTTTATTTTACTGTGTGACCTGCAGAGAGGCATAGAGTTGCATTTTCATGGGTCCTGATGTTAGGAGAAAACTCAAGTGTAGGTTATGTGTGGCCGCCAGTTGACCTGGGACTCCCATCAGGCAGATACTGCTTGTATTCCCTCCCTATCTTCCTGATCACTGCTGGGTTCTCGGGGCACTCTTGGGCACCGGTGGGGTCACTGCCCATGTGTGGGGGCTCTGCCTCCTTTGTACCTTTCTCCTTCTGTGACCAGTGTGGTGGCAGCTGCTTCAGCATCAACTTCTTGTAGCCCCACTGTGAACATGAGGTTTATAACCCCATAGTAGGATGCAGGGTCCACTTCCCCATAGACTTGAGATGTTTCTCAGCATTGGTTGGATACTGAATAGAATGAAAGATAACAGAGCACCCCATGCCTATGGTTGGCTTATAGCTTCAGCTGTGAGCAGGGGTGGATGTTATCATGTCCTGTAAACCCCTGGTGTGGCCAGTCATTAAAGCCTGATCTGACCATAGGACAATTTTCAATATCTGTACCATTGGCTACCATAGATCACATTGACCAGTCCACATTCAGCTTTATCTTTCACCAGGTTCACTTACTGGATGATTGGAGAAGTGAACATATTTCTAAACCTAAATTTATCTCCATACAGCTTTCATCATGCCCCTATTTTCTCTTTTTAGAGCAAAGGGGAGATTATGGTTTGTTACGAACCTCAGTTCTTTCTTTATCAGACCTTTTCAACTGTGTTACTTTCCTAAGGTTTTATAATCAATTATGGCTTCAAACCACAGGAATTTATTCTCCCACAGTTCAGGAGACCAGAAGTCAAAAGTCAAGGTGTTAGCAGAATTGGTTTCTCCCGTAGGGACTGAGGGAAAATCTGTTCCATGTTTCTCTCCTAGCTTCTGGTGGTTTCCATCAGTCCTTGGCATTCCTTGCCTGGTTGCTGCACTGCTCCAGTCTCTGCCACCATTGCCACGTGGCCTTCTCCCCTGTATGCGGTGCACCCTCTCCTCTTCTTAAAGGACACTGGTCATTGGATTGAGAGCCCACCTGTTCCAGTATTACCTCGTCTTAACTTGATTACATCTGCAAAGACCTTATTTCCAAACAAGGTCACATTTACACAGGCGATGCCGATGTGGGGGATAGAGTTCAATCGTTTAAAACAAGTATCATGATTAATATCTACTGAGATCTTCCTTTTTTGGTTTTTTTGTTTGTTTGGTTTTTGCCTCACAGTTCCTTGTCCATCATAATGAGTCCGGGTTCCGAGGATCAGCAGCGTCTCCATGCTGCCACCCTGTGATATGCTTTCTGACTGACCACCAGGAATAATTTTAGGTTTGGTTTGTCATTCCCACTCATGTGACTTAGCAGGACGGAAACCAGTCAGGTTCACGTAGCTTAGCTGGGGCTAAGCTAACCTACGGGACAGGAGATGCCGCACAGCAGCATGGCTGCCTCACGTGAGCTCTCAGTGAGGGTCCATACAGAGGCATAGGAGGGACTGTATGTCCTTCATCCGGTCATTTGTAAGAGAACAAGACCACGTGGTATGTATGAAACTAACATAGCTTAGGTAGTCTTGGGCCGATAGACGGATTACCTCGTAAGAGCCATGAACATAGCTTCCAGCCCCCTGCCGGCAAAGATTTCATTACACGAGTCACAACCCACTTGTGGAAGTGGAGGTCTGTGCTTACCGAAAACAATAAAAATAAAACAGAGTGCTAGGAGAAGGTAATGTTCATGTCCTTTTTACGGCAAGAAAGGACTGAAGCCTGATGATGACCCGTACATCCAACCTAACTCCCAGTTCTGTCACTTTTATCTGACCGTCTCTCTCAGCCTTGTCTGTTTCTCAGTCCCTCCAGCAGCTTGTCCTACAAGCTCCCAACACCGATCCCTGCTCTTTGGAGAGAGGCTGTCTCTTTTACATCATTTAGGAAGGGCCACATTTTTGGTCCCTGCTGGCATATTAACGCCAAAAGCCTAGCAACTATCTGCATACCGGCCATACGGGTATTTTAAGACCTGTAGAAGATGTTGTGTCTTCCATCAACAAGGCATTCATACATGTGACTTCTTCTCTCTAAAATATGTTTTTCCTCTTTCTCATTCCATACCCCTTCTCACAACTTTTAGTTCAATCCTTACTTATCCAAGGGGAATATCTCGGATATTCTCCTTTTTGGCAAATTACTAGTTCCTCCAAAACAGGCACCCCTGGGTGGTAGTGTTTCTCACACCTACCAGACCTCTGAAAAAGGATCCTGAGGACATTGTATTCACCCTAATTCAACTTACTGAATGAAATAATCTTTATGAGCTACTTCATTCAATTTACACACTTCAATAAAGTACTCTATTTCCCAAGGACTTTTGTGTAAAGAATAAATAGGTCAAAGTGATTTATAAATTGTAACTAGTTCTACAATTCTTAGTGGTAAATTCCTTCCCTACTGTGGCATTTGTTTCTGTGAGTGTCTCTGGGAGTGAATATGAGAGAATGGAAGGGTTCTGTATGGGACAGGTATATGTGGAGGTAAGCATTTCTTATGTTGAAACTATATCTGTGGTCCCAATGTTTACCTATTGGAAAACAGATAATTAATGGAACAAGAAGATGAAATGCTGATAAAAAAGAGGTCTAATCACCTATGGAGAAATGAGGAAGTTCTTTATATATTCATCAAAGGTTGTGTTCCTGTGCATTCTAGCACTAGGGATACAGGAGTGAATAAAAACAAAGTGCCTAATCTATGTGTGGATTGTATTTTAGGAGTAGGGTATTTAAGGAAAAGATATCATATATATCGTGATAATAAGAAAAGGATGACTAATGTGTAGTGAATGATGTATTGGTAATTGTGCTATAGATAAAGTAATCATTGGGTCCTTCTTTTTTTTTTTTTCCCATTGGGTCCTTCTGATGAAATGATATTTAAGGAGAGAGTTGGATGAAGTATAAGAGGAAGTCATACAAATATCCAGGGGTGGATCATTCCAGGCTTAAAGAAGACCAAATGCGGAAGCCTGAGGCATTAGCAGTTTACCCAGGCCACTGAATTTTATTTCTGTTTTTTTTTTTTCTCTTCTTTTTTGTCCTTCAACATTTCAGTTTTGGCCAATCCTTAATATCTGCACAATTAAAAACCTTTTTACTACTGCCATTCTTACCTCATCCCCTTTCAATCTGCCCAGCCATCCAGGAACCTTTAAGCAAGAAGAGCTCCAGGAGTTAGGACAGGAAGAAGCCAGGGGAGATGTACTAAGGCTTTAAAAATCCTGAATATACAAGATGAGGTGTCCTGTCCCATCTGCCTGAAGCTTTTGACAGAATCCCTGACTCTAGACTGTGGCCACAGCTTCTGTCAAGCCTGCATCACTGTGGACACCAAGGAGTCAGAGATCAGCCCAGGAGAGGAAAGCAGCTGTCCTGTGTGTGGCATCAGATACTCACTTGGAAACCTATGTCCTAATCAGCATCTGGTCAACATAATGGAGAAAATCACAGAGTCCAAGTTGAACCCAGAGAAGGAGCTGAAGAGAAACCTCTGTGTGCACCATGAAGAGAAACTCCTGCTCTTCTGTAAGGAGGATAGGAAGGTCATTTGTTGGCTTTGTGAGCGGTCTCAGGAGCACCATGGTCACCACACATTCCCCGCGGAGGAAGTAGTCAAGGAATGTCAGGTAGGGCCCAGGATGGAGGGAGAGAGGAGGAAGATGGTACTTGGTGGGAAATCTCACCTTTCCATCCTTCTGTACACAGCTTGGCACCATGGTACTGAGCCCTGTAATCTCCTTTCATGTATGTCTCTTACACTATGCTCAGCTTCCAATGCCTGAAGGACATTTCTGTGTATTCCTTCCACTTACATAAAGAATGAGCCTTGGGGTGCCTGTATGGCTCAGTCAGTTAAGCCTCTGACTCTTGGTTTCAGCTTGGCTTGTGATCTCAGGGTCATGAGATCCAGCCCCACATGGGGCTCCAGGCTCAATGGGGAGTCTGCTTCCCCTTTCTCTCTTCCTCTGCCCCTTCTCCCCACTCTCTCTCAAATAAATAAATCCTAATAAAGGGAGGGAATGAGCCTAGAGTCTAGAGCCTAGACTCTTGGCCAAGAGTGAGAGGTTTTCCTTTTTTTTTTTCCCCTTTTGTTATATGAGTGGAGAGCTTGGCTCTCGTTGTTCCCCTCAGCAGAATGGTTGCTCTTCAACATTGCGGATTGGATGTGGAAAGAGTGTCAGTAAGAGTATAGGATTTTTCTTGGGACTGCAGAATCAATCCTCTATGAAAAGAGAGAATTAGGCTACTCTTGGTGAGGGATGGTGACACCCAGGAACAAAGGATGTATTCTCCTTAGGTTTTCTTCTGTATCATAGATTCTAATCACAATTTCTGTAAACTGGTCTCTTCAGGGATCAGCCTGATTTCTTCCCCATTTATTCTTTGCTGTGAAAGCTCATAGATTGTTGATGAGTCCTGATGTGAGTCATCTGATGTGACTTCTCTTTCACAGGAGAAGCTCCAGGCAGCTCTGGAGAGGCTGAGGAAGGAGCAACAGAAAGCTGAGAAGTTGGAAGCTGACATCAGAGAAGAGCGGACTTCCTGGAAGGTAGGAAGAGACTTTCTAAGGGGTTTTTGACACAGGAATCTTGGCAGGACCTTCAGTCCAAATCACAAGGAAGCCCCTTCCTCTTTGTTCCCTGACACAGAATGCATCCAGAAGCCATTTGATTAGTTCTCCTCTTTGTCCTGTCTCTGTTACGTTGAGGGCTGGAGAGTGGACATGTTACAAGTACACACAGGTATCTGGAATTGAGAATAAAGACAGACTCTTCGGTGAGGAAGGATGGAAAATTCTGTCTTCCATTCCTCTTTTCCAATGAGACTCTGACACTTCCAGTGAAAGACACTGGGCAAAAGACCAAGATTTTCCCCAAGGTTCAAACTTGGAAGTATGGTAATGCGGGGAGGTGTGAGTGTCCAATACAGCCATCTGCAACCTAAACCTCACTTAGGTTTTACATTTCATCCCAGGGTTGGCCTAGATAAGACAGTCTGAGGCCTGTTTACTAAAGGGAAAATAGTAGGAAAAATACCCAGCTTTCCCAAAAATTGCCCCTGTGCCTCCATTTCCCTCTTGGGTAGAACTCAGTGAAAAACTATGTCTTTTCTTGGCTCCTAATCCCTTATACACTAGGTTTTCAGGCAGATAGACTCTTTACCTCTCTTGTTTGTCCAACCTTGCAGTTCCAGATACAGACTGAGAGACAAAGGATATGGACAGAATTCGATCAGCTTAGAAACATCCTGGACAGTGAGGAGCAGAGAGAACTGCAAGAATTGGAGGGAGAGGAGAAGAGGATCCTGGATAGCTTGGCTGAGGCTGAGGCTGAGCTGGCTCAGCAGAACCAGTTGGTGAAAGAGCTCATCTCAGATCTGGAGCATCGCTGTAAATGGTCAACAGTGGACCTGCTGCAGGTAAGAGGAATGCCGCACTCTGGAATTCTTGAAACACAGTCTAAGCTACCTTCTTTTCTGTGTCCTTGGGCTCTGATCTTGGTGTTGACACTAAGAGGTTCCTTTGGCTTTGTGGAGCCATTCTTTGTCATCCATTCAAGATATCATGGACCATCGAATATAAGCATTCCAGGGGAGTGTCCTACTTTATTATTTTATGAAGTAAGGAAATACATTTGACCTTGGAGAGAAGATCCATGGTATCCAGTGATATTCTCTAGACCCCTATTATCTGTGATCCAGTGTTGGATAATTTTCAAGTTCTTTTCATTCATCTTAGCCATAGGCAAATACATGAATTTTCAGGTATAAGAAATTTATCCCTTTTTTTTAATTAAAAAAATCTGTATTTATTATTACAAACTTCTCTTGTTAGATTTTTTTTTTTAAACATGAAGAGATAGAACATTGAGCCTTTTCTTAGGAGGATGGGCAAATATATGGATAGGAAGTATTATACTTGAGTGGTGAGAGTCTGTGTGCAAGTGTGTATGTGAGTTGTGTGTGTGCCAGAAAGGTTGCTGGTGTCAGGAAAGCATGCTGGTACAAATCTATAGACACTTGAGGCAACAATTAATTAAAATTTAAAGTTTTTTTTTTTGAAGCTTTAATACTGTGACTGTGATTCTGAGCCATGATGTATGATGGTCATTCAGGGAATTCCAGACTTTTCATAGTTTTTACCTGATTCCCTATCTTTTTCCTTTTCTTTTCTGGATTTCCAAACACTTTTTTTTTTTTTTAAATTCTTGATGTCAAGCAGAAGGATAATTGATTTTCACATGTTGGCTTGTTTCCTTTGTCTCTGATGCTTGTATCTTAGTTTTCTCCTTTTTTCTTTTTTTCAGTTCCCTTGACTTTTTTTCTTCTTTTTTGATTTCAGATTACTCTGGGGCAGAGGTCACAAAATCTTTTTTTTGTATCGGAATCACCTGGAGTGCTATAAAAACCTTAGGTCCTCAGACCCATTGTAGTAATGTAGATTTTGCATTTTTTAATGCATTTTGCATTAGGATCTCTAAGTGATTATAACACTAAACAAATTTTAATAAAATCTACAATAGGTCTTTTCAACAAATTAGGCTGGGAAAACAGAATATCCACATGCCAAAAAATGAAGGTAGACTCCTACTTCACACCATATACAAAAATTAACTCAAAGTAGATCAAAAATCTAAATGTAAGTAAAAAGGCAAAAATTATAAGACTCTTAGGAGAAAGCATAGGTATAAATCTTTGTGACTTGGGATTAGGCAATAGCTTCACAGATACGGCACCAAAAACAGAAGCAACCAAAAATAAAATAAATTGGAGCTCATCAAAATTGGAAACTGTTGTGCTTCAAAGGACACTATGTACAAGTGAAAAAACATCTCACAGAATGCGAGAAAATATTTTCAAATCATATATATGATAAGGTTTAGTATTCATGATATAGGGAAAACCTTTTACAACTCAACAATAAGAAGACAACCTGGGGCACCTGGTGGCTCAGTCAGTTAAGCATCTGACTCTTGATTTCAGCTAAGGTGATGATCTCAGGGTCCTGGGATCCAGCCCCTCATCTGACTCTGTGCTCAGCGCAGAGTTGGCTTGTCCCTCTCCCTCTGCTCTGCCCCCCCCCCTCCTCCTGGCTTATGTGTGCATTCTCTTTATCAAATAAATAAATACATCTTTAAAAAAAACAAAAAAAGACAACCTAATTTAAAAATGGATAAAGAACTTGAGGGGTGCCTGGGTGGCTCAGTCGGTTAAGCATCCACTTGTAATTTCGGCTCAGGTCATGATCTCATGGGTCAGAAGATTAAGCCCTGAGTCAGGCTCCACACTCAGTGTGGATTCTGCTTGGGATTCTCTCCCCACTCAGTTGCTCTCTCTGTCTCAAATAAATAAATAAATCTTTTTTAGAAAGGGACTTAAATAGATATTTTTCCAGAGAAGATATATAAATAGTAAATAAGCACATGAAAAGATGACTGATATCATTAGCCATCAGGGAAATGTAAAACCAAAACCAAAAAAAATGGACAATACCAAGAGTTGACAAAGATGTGCAGAAATTGGAACTTTCATATATTGCTAGTGAAGTTGTAAAATGGTGAAGCTATTTTGGAAAACTGCTTGGCAGTTCCTCAAAAAGTTGAAGATAGAGTTACCATATGGCCCAGAAATTCCATTCCTGGAAATGAAAACATGTCCACAGCTAAACTTGTATACAAAAGCTCATGGCAGCATTGTTCATAATAGCTCAAAAGTGGAAACAACCCAATTCTCCATTAACTGAAGAAGGAATAAACAAAATGTGTTATACCCAAACAATGTAATATTATTAGGCTCTAAAAAGAAATTAGCACTAATAGATGCTACCACATGGATGAACCTTGAAAATATAAGTGAAAGAAGACAGACCCAAAAGGCCCTTATTATATGATTCCATTTATATGAAGTCTAATTGATAAATCCATAGACACAGACATTAGGTTAGTAGTTGCCAGGGACTGTAGAGGAGGCAGGAAATGGTTGCTACTGAGAGTAAGGTTTCTTTTTGCAATAATGAAAATGTTCTGGAATTAAATAGTGGTGATGGTAAATATACATAGTAAATATACTAAAACCTACTAAATTGTGCACTATAAAAGGTGATTTTTTTTTTTTTTTGGTATTTTGTTATATCTGAGTAAAAACAAAAACTTTGCAGGCTTATTCCTTTTCCCTTGTTTATAGTTCATCCACAAGCTCTTCACAACTCTTTCTATTGCCAACTTCACAAAGACTCGTGTTTATGTCACTTTGCCAGGCATCTGTTCTGCTTAAGCCAGCTTAAGTTGGTACCTGGTTACTTGTAATAAAAACGGTGCTCAGTAGATAAATGTTATACATTTTGTGGGATTAACTTCCCACATTTAGATAACAGCTTCAAAGAATGACAAATGGGCTAACCAAGGAATTTACTCTTTTACTAGATTAGGGAGTTTGGATGTTCCTTTCCAACATGTTGAGATATATGCTATTGATTGTGGTGCTATCCCTTCATAACCCTGTTTCCTGAAACTCTTAAACAGCTTTTCTTTTGTCTGGATCTTCATTATAGTGATTTGGATGGGTCATTTTATTATATGCCTATTGTTTGCTAGAGGGACTGTTGTTTGCATGAGGGCTACACTCAAAACTGACTGGGAAGAATGAGCTAACAGAGAAGTGCCAAACCTGAAAATGGATGAAAATTTAGATGAGATATAGAAAGGAGGCACTTCTGTTCTTAATGTTTTTGTAATAGTATTATTACATTGGGCCATTTTTGTTTTTCAAATTTTGTAGCATGACACATGAGTGAATGACAATAGGGAGTTAAATGATGGAGTGAACATGGCACCTATCATTTTTATCTGTTCAGTATCCAGACGGATACTGGAAAACTGTTCCAGTATTTTGTTGTTGTTACCAGCAACACCTGGGATTTCTTTCTGATGAAACACAGCATGTCTATTTTTATCCATGTACTTGTTTGGGGCTAAGATAATCAGCATCAAGGAGGATGCATAGGTTAATCTTATGTAAATTAGTTTATCTAATTCCTGTATTTCCACAGACTACACAGTTGGGCATTAGAAGTTGGGCATATGACCCAATTTTGGTCAGTGGCTCGAGGCATCAGAATTGTATTGTCACTACATTGAAGAAAATTGTCCTTTTGCCTGTGAATTATATCAGTGAAAATAATTTAAACCAGGAGATTTCAAGTTGCTATCAATTAAAGTCTGAGAATAAAGTCAACAGACAGGGAAGAAAAGAGAATTATGAGACACAGAAAAGCCACATATATGATAGCATTTGAGCTTCCAGATCCACCTGTGACTGAAATAATATTTCTCTGTCCACATGTTATTTTTGGGGGGGGTGGCAAGTGGGGGGTAGTTTAAGGCAATGTTAGGTGGCTTCTTTGTCATATACAACCAAACTATACTAATCCAGGGATGCAAAACCATTCCTTTGTTTTGGTTAACCCAGCTGGTGGCATTTAAGAGTAAGGCCAAATATATTTATATATTGTTGAAAACAAATAAATCCATAGTCGTGATGATGTGGAAATGCAGATTAGCCAAAAGAAGTTAAGGATGTGGAATGGACTGGCTTGGTAGGGTGTTTTAGTGTTTGAGACAGGGACTAAGTGAATATTGTTACCGTATTTGACAAGTGGACATAAGAGAGGACACAATATAGTGGGTGAATAGTAGGTTATATTTTAGATATTCTGGGCTTTTGGTTAGTGTTTCTTCATTGTGTATTATATTAGCCTGTATACGTGATTAGAGACAATAGACCATGATTAGATTATATAAAGTTTGGGAGCAACAGCACCTGCATGTGAGCTGAAATTTAAGAAGTGGAAGAGGTTCCATAAAGGCAGTGTATGGAGCAGAACTTTGCTATATATAAACTATGTATTCTGCAAATAAAGAGAGTTTTACTTCTTTCCAATATAAATGCTTTTTATTTCTTTTTCTTGCCTAATTGCCTTGACTAGAACCTCTAGTACCACTTATTTATTTTTTTTAAAGATTTTATTTATTTATTCGACAGAGAGAGAAAGAGAGAGAGCACAAGCAGGGGGAGTGGCAGGCAGAGGCAGAGGGAGAAGCAGGCTCCCCGCAGAGCAGGGGGAGCCTGATGTGGGACTCGATCCCAGGACCCTGGGATCATGACCTGAGCCGAAGGCAGTCGCTTAACCAACTGAGCCACCCAGGCGCCCTCTAGTACCACTTTAAATAGAAGTAGTAGGAGTAGACATTCTTGTTTTGTACCTAAGCTCAGGGAAAAATCATTAGGTTTTTCATCATAGGGATGATGTTACGAGTTTTTCATAGATGCCCTTTATCAGACTGAGGAAGTTCCCCTCTATCCCTAGTGGGTTGTTATTATTCCTTTTTTGTTGTTTTTATCATGAAGGGATGCAGAATTTTGTCAAATTTTTCCCGTGTCTATTAAAATCATCACGTCGTTTTTACCTTTATTAATAACAATGAATCACATTAATTGCTTTTCTTATGTTAAACCAAATCCCATTTGACCATGGTGTATATATATTCTTCCATATTTTGTTGGATTCCGTTTTTTAATATTTTGTTGAAGTTTACATCTATATTCATAAGAAATACTGGCCTGTAGTTCACTTTTCTTGTGATGCTTTTGTCTAGTTTTAGCATCAGAGTAGTACTGGTCTCATAGAATGAGTCGGGTATTGTAACCTCTTTTTCTATTTTTTGGAAGAATTTGTAAAGTGTTTCTATTATTTCCTCTTTAAACCTTTAGCAGAATTCACCAGTGAAGCCATCTAGGCCTGACTTCTTAGCAGGAAGTTCTTGATTTCCAATCTAATCACTACATGTTTTAGGACTATTCAGATTTTCTATTACTTCTTGAATCAGTATTGGTAGTTTCTGTGTTTCTAGGAATTTGTCCATTTCATGTGGATTATCTAATTTGTTGGCATACAATTGCTCACAGTCTTTATATTCCTATTAATTTTTGTAAAAGTCGGCAGTAATGTCTTCCCTTTCGTTCCTGATTTTAAGATTTTTTAAAATTTATTTTTGAGAGAGAGGGAGAAAGAGAGAGAGCACGCAAGCAGGGGGAGGGACAGAGGGAGAAGCAGAATCAGACTCCCCGTTGAGCAAGGAGCCTGAGGCGGGACTTGATCCCAGGACCCCGGGATCATGACCTGAGCCGAAGGCAGACACTTAACCAACTGAGGCACCCAGGTGTCCTCATTTCTGATTTTAATAATTTGTCCTCTCTGTTTTTTTCATGGTATGTCTGCATAAAAACTTGTCAATTTTGTCGGTATTTTCAAATAGTTCACCTTTGATTTCTCTGATTTTCTCTAGTGTTTTTCTTTTCTTTCTTTCATTAATCCTGCTCTAATCTTTATATACTCCTTGACTCATGTTTTCTCTCTTCTTCCTAGGACATGAGTGGAATCATGAAATGGTATGTATGATAGGTGACCAAGACTGGTGCTTTTGTGTTATGAAGAAAGGTTTGTAGCCATAAGAATGTTCTGATGGTCAATCAGAATGAAAAATATTCCAAATCAGGGAAATTTGGATGTAGAATTATTTTAAATTGCTGATCATTGACAAGGATTTAAGTGTTCCCCATCTAAGGAGAATAGACCAGATTCTACGGTAGTGAATTCAGTGGTTGGAGTTCACAGAATTAGGCATGGTAAAGGTAATAATGATCACGGATTTCACTATCAGACTCTTGTGACTTCACTTTGTCCTTACGCTCATTTCTGTATTCCATAGGTGCCTATCCTATCACATGGAGGGCTTCATCAAGCCCTAAAATAGGTTATAGGGGCAGCCCTTTATATTTACTTTGCTTACACGGAAATATAAAAGACCAGGTCATTCTACAAGGTTCTGTTTAGTTTTTCAAAAACAAACCTGAGCCTCAGGGTTAGTGACATTGACCTTGGTGCCATAACTAATCTCTTCCTCGTCACACATGTTAGAAAGTTACATGGGAAAGTGTAGTTCTTGTGGCTTAAGTTGCTAACCGACCTGACAGAATTAAATTCCTTACAAACACAGGAAATTCTAACCATTTGTAGTTCAGCGGTCATAACTTCTCCTTTGCCAAGTGTTTTCAACAGAGCACCTGAAATTTCAAATGTTATTTGTGGGTCACACCACTGGGTTTCAGGCTTTGGATGAGGGCACAAGCTCACAGGTTCTCAAAAAGAGACTTATGGTTCTCACATTATAGCTAGGATCTGCAGCCTCACTACTTACTGATCTATCTGCCTGGAAAGACACATCTATGGCCTCCATGAAAGACCACTGTGATGACTTTACCACATATTGCATACCTTTTTTAGAGGTAGCAAAGGCTTTTTCTACATGTTATTTCATCAAATTTTCTAGTATGTCCATGAGGTATCAAGAAAAAGGTTAATTATTCCATTTTACGAAGAATAAACTGTTTATTTAAGGTGAAGACATTCCCAAGGTTACAAATAGTAAATGAGAAGGTAGACATGAGCACATTTCTTCTGGCTTCAGCATCAGGACTCTCCCTTCTTCCCAACTCAGGCTTCTCAGGGAGAAGGGTTCAAGTGCATCAGTGGCATGGAAGGAGAAAAAAAGGCAGTTGTTTTGGAAGGGTACAAGGTAAGAGATGTAGGGTCAACATTTTTGTCATGCCTAGGAGTGAGATCTGGACACTGAAGAAGCCAAAAACTGTTTCCAAAAGACTGAAGAGTGTATTCCATGCTCCGGATCTGAGCACAATGCTGCGCACGTATAGAGGTGAGGAGAACCAGAACGGGAGGGTGGATGTGGGACTCCTGTGGTGTCAGCGACTAAATTGGGGAGCTGGCGTAGTTTCAAAGAGAGGAGAGAAAGGAGGAGGGTATTCAGAGAAGGAGGGATAGTGCTGAGAGAGATGTGGTTATATCTAAGGGGGAATGGCAAGGTGCCTAGTTCATCATCTCTTTCACCAATTCATAGCCTCACAGGGCTCCCGTTTGCTGGCCCTACTCCAGAGAAGAGATAGGTATTGGTGCTTCATCATTTGCTTCCAATCAACATCACTGAATCTCTTATCGTTTCAGAGCTAACACGTGTCCAGTGCTACTGGGGTAAGAAGAAGTTACTGGTTCTTTAAATCCCTGTGTTCTACTACCCTTTCATAAACTTGTGATTTCAGTGTGATTTCATGACCTTAGCTCCATGTGTTTATACATATAATATTATATATTTCTATATGTATTTTAGAATATATATATATGAAATACATTTCTCCAGTGTTTTACCCCCTCCCCAATCCATCACTACAAGCTCTACCTAGTCACTTCCCACTTTCCCTCTTCACAATGTAACCAGATAAACCTATCCGCTATTTTTCACCTGATCTTACAATTTTTATTTTTTTTCTGCAGTGGACATCACACTGAATCCAATCAACTTAAATTTAAGCCTTGTCCTTTCAGAAGATCAGAGAAAAGTGATGTCTGTGCCAATTTGGCCTGTTAAGTGTACTAATTATGGTATCTTGGGCTCCCAATATTTCTCTTCAGGGAAACACTACTGGGAAATCGATGTGTCCCAGAAGACTGCCTGGATTCTGGGGGTATACTGTAGAACACGTTTCCGTAATATAAAGTTTGGCGTTAGACAAGGCACAGTGCATCAGAATGTTTACTCCAGATACAGACCTCAATGTGGCTACTGGGTTATTGGGTTACAGAATAAATTTGAGTATAAGGCCTTTGAGGAGTCTTCTACATCTCATCCCAGGGTCTTGACTATTTCCATGGCTGTTCCTCCCCATCGTGTTGGGGTTTTCCTAGACTATGATGCAGGCATTGTCTCATTTTTCAATGTCACAAACCACGGGTCACTCATCTACAAATTTTCTAAATGTTGCTTTTCTCACACTGCTTATCCATACTTCAATCCTTGGAACTGTCCAGGCCCCATCATCCTGTGCCCACCACGTTCCTGAACCTTCTTAGCCGCTAACCCACTTCTGTGTAGAACCTCTTGTCCTGGGGCTCATCTACACCTGAGCTTACCTGCACTCTTCCGAACACCTCTTCCTTCCCTTCTCCTTTTATTATAGAATGTCTTTGTACAATGCATGTATTCTTTCTGCATGTATTGAAATGAACATGCAACTTTTGCCCTTTTGTTTCTCATTTAATTCAACTACCTTTATAGTTTTGTTATTATTGTATTTTCGTAGTTATTCTGTGGTTTATGCCTATGTTGTTAGTACCCTGATTTTTTTTCACAGATTATTGAGGTTCTGTTCATTATTTTCATATTGGATAATTTACGTTAATCTACTTTTAAGTTCACTTAGTCTTTCTTTTGTGATCCTGAATTTCTCTTAAGCCAGTCCTAGATTATTATTTGGAGTGATTGCAGCTTTTAGTTTTAGTATTTCAATTAACAAAACTATTTTTGTTTTTTGACATTTCCTATTTGCTCATTTTATAAGCATATTTTCTTTCATAGCCTTTACCCTAGATATGATAGCTGCTGTGAAGTCCTTGTCTTCCTTGTTGTAAGTCCTTATTGTAAATATGACATCTGCATTATCTTGGAATTGATCTCCACTGATTGCCTTTGTCCTTGAGTATGGACCACATTTGTTTCTTTGTATGTTAAACAATTTTAACATGTATCTAAAATTCCCCAGGGGGAATTGTGAATGGGATGTAAAGATTCTGGGTTCTGTTTATTTTTCTGAAGAATATTTTTTTTCAGGCATTTGGTTGAACTCAAATTTGAAATTGTCCCCTGAATTTGCAGAAGCTGAAATCTCTGGTCAGTTCTTTTAGCTCTATTTGGGCTGCTTGGTGTCTGCCTCAAACATGTGTATTTCAGAGAGTTGCTCAGTGTGTATGTACAATTTGAGATTTCATCCTCTGGATCTCTTTTTTACAGACATTGTCCTACCATTTTTCAGCTGTTGTGATAGCTCCAAATCATTCTTCTTGCTCTTCAAGCTAATAAGTCTGTATGCCGCTGAGTTTTAACTGTTCCACTCACTACCAATTGAGTTTTGCTTTCAAATAAAAAGCCATAAAACCAGAAAACTCCTCCAAGAGTATTACCTTCCTCCAATTGTCTATTACACTCTAGGTTCTAAGTGTTTTATCAGTCTCTAGTGCCTTCATTTTTTTTGTTTGTTTTGCTTTGTTTTTATAATTGTTCAAAGTTTATAGCATTGATATATAGGTTATGGGTGCTGCTTTGTTAGAATATATACCTCCATTTATAGAAACAGAACTTTAGTTTTTCTTGCTCTGGATAGTCTAAGCTATAAGTTCAATCGCTGAATTTTAGTGGTTTTTTTCCCTTTTTTGTTATACAAACCACCAGATTTTATTCAAAGTGATTATGCCATTTTGCATTCCCACAAATTCAGAAAGGGAACAATGATGGTATAGGGTTGGGTGGTCAATGCCGAGATATTAAGAATAGGTGTATTTTTTGGTACATTTGGTTGAAACTGAAGAGGATTGGAGAGCTGAGTCTGACTGTGTGATGAGTACAGCATAGTGGTATTGATTGCAGTGTTCAGAAGGAAAGAGCTTCCTTAGCCAAAGACCTCTTCTCTGTCTGGTACTTCTTCCTTTCCCAATCCCATCTAATGGATATTAGATCCATTGTTTTACTCCTCTTCCTCTGAATTGCTTAACTGACCCCACATCCTTGGTTAATATCTTGGGACTGTGTTATGAGAGCTGAGAGAAATCAGTGAGGAAATCAGGTCTCATCAAGATACCTGAAAACTTGAGCAAGCAGAATACTTGGATTTACACTTCTCTCACCATGCACATTTTTTTCACCAGAGCTGAATATGTTGGTATGTTCCATATTCCAGTTCAGTATATTCTGAGTTACAGGGAAAAATAAATCTTTCTTAGGGGTCTGTATTTTCCCTCCAGCCATTACATCTCCTACTTGGAGAGGAATCTAATGAAATATCCCCTGCTTTGACCCATGGATTTTCAAACACTTTCCCATTTGAGAAAACCATAGAGTAAAGCAAGAGTTAACATAGTTAAAGTGTGTTGGTGGAGACAGATTAAACACCAATCCAAGTAAACCTTAGGAAAAAAACAGGAGATAAAAAAGTTGATTAGTATTTGTCAAAAAGTGGAAACAACCCAAGAGTCCATCAATGGAATAATAGAGTAGAATACTACTCAGACATTAAAAGAGTGAGATCTTGCCATTCAACAACACAGATGGACCTTGAGGGTATTATGCTAAGTGAAATAAGTCAGAGAAAGACAAATAACATAATGATTTCACTCATATGTGTAATCTGAAAAACAAAACAAGCAAACAACACAAAACTCATTGATACAGAGGATCAGATTGGTGGTTGCTAAAGTCCAGGGTTTGGGGGTGGGCAAAATGGGTGAAGGGGATCAAGAAGTAAAGGCTTCCAGTTATAAAATAAGTCATGGGGGTATAATGTATAGCATGGTGACTATAGCAAACAGTATTGTGTTGCAAATTTGAAAGTTGCTACAAAAGTAAATCTTGAATGTTCTCATCACAGGAAAAACATTTTTTTTCATGACTTCCTATGGTGATAGATAGTAACTTGATTTACTGTGGTGAATATTTCACAATGTATACAAATGTTGAATCATTATGTTGTACACCTAAACTAATATAATGTATGTTAATTACACTTCAATAAAAAATTATCAAAGGGAAATCATACATATGTTATTGATACCAGAAGAATAACTGAAAATTTTTAAAGATTTGATTTATTTACTTGACAGAGAGAGAAAGAGAGCAAGCACAGGCAGGGGGAGTGGGAGAGGGAAAAGCAGGCTCCCCCGTGAGCAGAGAGCCCAATGCAGGACTCAATCCTGGGACCCTGGGACCATGACCTGAGCCAAAGGCAGATGCTTAACCGACTGAGGCACCCAGGCATCCCAAGAATAACTGAATTATATGATATGACAGCAACTGTGTTCACAGCAAGAATGGTAGACTAGAAGTATGATTTATCATCAAGATGTTCCATTCAATTAAAAATATTTTTATAGTTATATATCTGCATATCTATCAGTCCTTATTTGCAATAACTTCTAATAGATTTGAGGTAATAAGCAACAGAATAGAGAAAGTCCCTCACTGACTTCATGAAACTTACAGTTGGGGGTGCAATGTGAGGTGGGTGATTACCACTGATAAGATCAGTAATAACATTAGGTTTCCCATTGCACTTCTCTCTCTTGCCTTCCACTCACGCATTTTCATTTTCCAATTCAAGGAATAGTGACTGAGTCCTCACCTCTAGGAGTAACCCCAGTTTTAGAAACGACTTCCAGAAAAATTCTACAAAGAAAGCCCTAGACAAAGAGCCTATGACGTGTTCGTGGGCCACCTCCCAGGCTTCTGGACCAGTTCCGCACTGAGAGCAGTAGAGAAGAGAACTAGGCCTGGCTCTGCTCAGGGATGAAAAAGATACTTTGAGGAAGACAATAAAGGAAAGTCAGAAAGTTCTTTGAAGCTTAACAATTTAATGTTTCAGTATAATAGTATAGGATTTCTGCATGACACTCCATAGAAATTCCTAGCACCCTGTCCTCCCTAGGTTTGAGAGGCTTAATGGGGTGATGGTTGCTCTGCTTTGCGGTTTCTTTGGTGTTTTCTAGTCTTACAAGATTTGCAAGTTCAAACTCAGGGATCTACTGCAGTTCACAAACAAACAACAGAAAAACTAACCTTGCTCATCCTTCTTCTTGGGCCATTTCTGCCACCCAGAAACTGAGCTCACCTGGGAGACAGCTAGAAGAGCATGTAGGAGGAATTTCCATAAGGGGCATCCTGACAACTTTTAATAGAACAAAATGAGGGGCACCTGGGTGGCTCAGTAGGTTGAGCATCCTTCTCTTGATTTCAGCTCAGGTCGTGATCTCAGGGTTCAAGCAACAACAACAACAACAACAACAACAACAAAATAAGATGCATGCTTGTTAATAATATGAAGAGACATCAGAAGAAGTGGCATGATAACAAGATCCTAAGGCCTATGAGAATAGGGAGTTAAAGTAGGGGAACTTCTTTATTCAACTACCTCTTTTCCTGTGAAAGACAGCCACACCCCAGATTGACTGACTCAGATGGCAGATCCCACTCAAAGTTTTTTTTTTTTAACCCATGACTCCCTCCTATCTGACTAGGTCTTATGGGATTATAGTTGACTTTTTAAACACTATTACCTCTACAACATCCTCCTTGTGCCCTTACCTCTCCTGCATCACTCTTTGGCATGTGTCCTTAGAAACCACACATTTCACCTGTCTCATTGTCACTGTCATTACCACGATTCACCTGTGCCATCTGACACAAAACTTTAGAATTGTTAGGGTTCGGGGCGCCTGGGTGGCTCAGTTGGTTAAGCAACTGCCTTCGGCTCAGGTCATGATCCCAGGGTCCTGGGATCGAGCCCCGCATCAGGCTCCCTGCTCAGCCAGAAGCCTGCTTCTCTCTCTCCCACTCCCCCTGCTTGTGTTCCCTCTCATGCTATCTCTCTCTCTCTCTCTGTCAATTAAATAAATAAATAAAAATCTTTAGAATTGTTAGGGTTCTCCAGAGAAACAGAACCTACATGAAGGGGATTTATTATAAGGCACTGGCTCACATGATTATGGGGGCTGAGAAGTTCCAGGATCTGGCACCTGCAAAGTGCAGACCCAGGAAAGCTGGTGGTGTCATTCAGTCCAAGACCAAAGGCTGCAGAGCCAGAGTAGGTGATGGTGTAGATTCCAGTCCAAGGACAGGAGAGAACCTATATCCCAGCTCAAGCAGGCAAACAGGAAACAAAAGGGATGAATTCCTCATTTCTCCCAGGCCCTCAACAAATCAGATGATGCCCGACAACACTGGGGAGAACAATCTGCTGAGTCCACAGACTCAAATGCTAATCTCATCTAGAAACAACCACCTCCCAGACCCAGAAATGTTTAATGGGGGCACCTCGTGGCCAGTCAAGTTGATAACACAAAATTAACCTTCACAATGATTTTCCTGCTTCATTTTTATTATGCTAAGATTATAGGGATTATATGTTAAATAATATTAGATGGCATTGCCCAACAAATGACACCATCCACAGTTTCATCTTCCCAGCGTCTTTAGCAGAAGTGTCATTTTGGCCATACTGAATCCAAATTCTGAAGGTCAGCCTCACTGTGCTGCCACTCCATGATAGCCACTGACTGTCCCACTAAGGGACTTGCAGATTTGCACAGCCCTTCCCTCTCACACACCTCATAGGGTACACCCCGGCCAGATTCACTTACTCTAGCGGGTGGATTCAGAACAGTAGAGACCACGTTCCTAGGGTTGCCTCAGGGCAGCCTTCAGTGTGGGTCCCTCCTTGTGGTAAAGAAGGAGTATTATTTCCTCTACATGACAGCTCATTTGTAGGGAAAAAAGGCTAGGCACATTTGTGTGAAATTATATTGCTCAGGTAAGCCTAGTGCTCCAAAGGACTGATTACCTTGAAAAGTCAGGAGAGCAGCGTCTAGGAGTGGAACGGAAAGGAATGAGTGCAACCACTGGCTCATCTGGCCCCCGGCACAAAGCCTTGTCACCTCCTAGGGGTCTCCCATTGGTCTGCAGCCTCTCTCTTCCTTTCCTGCCCAAACCAGAGAATTTAACTTTCATTTTCACTTAGCACCTCCGGATCTTGGTGGAGATCGGCCCCTGGTTTGCTGAGAGAATCCTGACCATATTCCCTCCGTGGCCTGCCTTCACTCTTCTCCAAGGAGGCACAACTTCTTACCTGGGGTCTGAAGGTGTGTGGAGTGGAGGGCAGAGGTGGGGAGAAGACCTGAATTTTGGAGTGAGTTTAACGTGTGTTCAGGCAGCTGCTGTGAAGGGTGGAGGGGGGCAACGCCCAGCTGCAAGCTTCCTGCTGAGAGTGAGAGGTGGGGGGGATATGGGCTGGGGAGGTTGGGGGAGGAGCAGTCCCCAAAGAAGGGAGGTTTGAAGGCTTGAAAGGCTTTGTTCTTTCATGGAAGGACCTTATTTCTACAGGCTGAATCTACCCGGGAGATTCTCCTTCCCATTCTATAATTTTGAATTACACCTTGCTGAGGACAAGCCAGAATCCTCTATTTTTCAGAGATAGAAGGTTCCTTCTCTCCACAGCAAGAGCAAAGGCAGAGGGATCTTTGATTCCTAACATTTTAATGCCCATCCTGTAACAATGTAGCATTTCTGCATGACTCTAGATAAATTCTCATCACCTTGGCCTGTCTGTGCTTAGGAGCTTAACGGGGTGACAGCAGCAAGGCCGAATCACTTACCTTACTCATCCCTCTCCCGGGGCCGTATCTGCCACCCAGAAACAGAGGCCAGAGGCCACCTGAGAGATCAGGAGCAAGGGGAGCACTTTCCAAATGTGGTATCTTTTCTAACTTTTGTGTTTTTTTTTAACTTTTTTTTATTATGTTCAGTTAGCCACTGTATAGTACGTCAGTAATTTCTGATGCAGTGTTCAATGTTTTATTAGTTGCATATAACACCCAGTGCTCATCACAACACATGCCCTCCTTAATACCCACCACCCAGTTACCCCATTCCCCCACCCCCCTCCCTTCTGTAACCCTCAGTTTGTTTCCCAGAGTCCAGAGTCTCTCATGGTTTGTCTCCCTCTCTGATTTATCCCCCTTCAGTTTTCTGTCCCTTCCCCTATGGTCCTGCATGCTATTTCTTATGTTCTACATGTGAGTGAAACCATTTGATAATTGTCTTTTCCTGCTTGACTTATTTCACTTAGCATAATCCCCTCCAGTTCCATCCATGTTGATGGAAATGGTAGGTATTCATCCTTTCTGCTGGCTGAGTAATAGTCCATTGTATATATGGGCCACATCTTCTTTATCCATTCGTCTGTTGAAGGGCATCTCAGCTCCTTCCACAGTTTGGCTATTGTGGACATTGCTGCTATGAACAGGTGAAGTGCATGTGATCCTTCTTTTCACCACATCTATATCTTTGGGGTAAATATCTAGTAGTGCAATTGCTGGGTCATAGGGTAGCTCTCTTTTTAACATCTTGAGGAACCTCCATACTGTTTTCCAGAGTGGCTGTATCAGCTTGCATTCCCACCAACAGTGTAGGAGGGTTCCCCTTTCTCCACAACCTCTCCAACATTTGTTGTTTCTTTCCCTGTCCGTTTTTGCCATTCTAACTGGTGTAAGGTGGTATCTCAATGTGGTTTTGATTTGAATTTCCCTGATGGCTAATGATGATGAACACTTTTTCATGTGTCTGTTAGCCATTTGTATGTCTTTGGAGAAGTGTCTGTTCATGTCTTCTGCCCGTTTTTTGACTTGATTGTTTGTTTTTGAGTGTTGAGTTTGAGAAGTTCTTTATAGATCTTGGATACCAGCCCTTTATCTGTAATGTCATTTGCAAGTATCTTCTCCCATTCTGTGGGTTGTCTCTTTGTTTTGTTGACTATTTCCTTTGCTGTGCAGAAGCTTTTTATCTTGATGAAGTCCCAAAAGTTCATTTTTGCTTTTGTTTCCCTTGCCTTTGGGAATGTGTCTTGAAAGAAGTTGCTGTGGCCAGTGTCAAAGAGATTACTGCCTATGTTCTCCTCTAGGATTTTGATGGATTCCTGTCTCTCATTGAGGTCATTCATCCATTTTGAGTTTATCTTTGTGTGTGGTGTAAGAGAATGGTCCAGTTTCATTCTTCTGTACGTAGCTGTCCAATTTTCCCAGCATCATTTATTGAAGAGACTTTTTCCACTGGATATTTTTTCCTGATTTGTCAAAAATTAGTTGACCATAGAATTGAGGGTCCATTTCTGGAGTCTCTCTTCTGTTCCATTGCTCTATATGTCTGTTTTTGTGCCAGTACCATGCTGTCTTGGTGATCACAGCTTTGTAATATAGCTTGAAGTCAGGCAGTGTGATGCTCCCAGCTTTGTTTTTCTTTTTCAACTTCCCCTTGGCAATTCGGGGTCTTTTCTAGTTCCAAACAAGTATTAGGATTGTTTGTTCCAGCTCTTTGAAAAATGCTATTGGTATTTTGATTGGGATGGCGTTGAAAGTATAGATTACTCTGGGCAGCATAGACATTTTCACAATGTTTATCCTTCCAATCCATGAGCATGGAATGTCTTTCCATCTCTTTGTGTCTTCCTCAATTTCTTTCATAAGTGTTCTGTAGTTTCTAGAGTATAGATCCTTTACCTCTTGGTTAGGTTTATTCTGAGGTATCTTATGGTTTTTGGTGCTATTGTAAATGGAATCAATTCCTTAACTTCTCTTTCTACAGTTACATTATTAGTGTATAGAAAAACAACTGTATTCTGTGCATTGATTTTGTATCTTGCCACATTTCTGAATTGCTGTATGAGTTCTAGTAATTTTGGGGTGAAGTCTTTTGTTTCCACATAAAGTATCATGTCATCTGCGAAGATAGAGTTTGACTTCTTCTTTGCCAATTTGAATGCCTTTTATTTCTTTTTGTTGTCTGATTGCTGAGGCTAGGACTTCTACTACTATGTTGAAAAATAATAGTGAGAGTGGGCATCCCTGTCAAGCTCCTGCCCATAAGGGAGAAGCTCTCAGATTTTCCCCATTGATAATGATATTCGCTGTGGGCTTTTCATAGATGATTTTTATGATATTGAGGAATGTTCCCTCTGTCCCTACACTTTGAAGCAGGAAAGGGTGCTGTATTTTGTCAAATCCTTCTTCTGCATCAATTGAGAGGATCACATGGTTCTTATCTTTTCTTTTATTAATGTGCTCTATCATGTTGATTGATTTGCAAATGTTGAACCACCCTCGCATCTCAGGAATGAATCCCACTTGGCCGTGGTGAATAATTCTTTTAATGTACTGTTGGATCTTATGGCTAAGATCTTGTTGAGTATTTTGGCATGCATGTTTATCAGGGATATTGGTCTATAATTCTCCTTTTTGATGTGATCTTTGTCTGGTTTTGGGATCAGGGTAATGCTGGCCTCATAGAATGAGTCTGGAAGCTTTCCTTCTGTTTCTATTTTTTGAAACAGCTTTAGTAGAATAGGTATGATTTCTTCTTTAAATGTTTGGTAGAATTCCCCTGGGAATCCATCTGGCCCTGGACTCTTGTTTTTTGGGAGAGTTTAGATCACTGCTTCAATTTCGTTACTGGTTATTGGTCTATTCAGATTGCCAATTTTTTCCTGCTTCAGTCTTGGTAGTTTATAGGTTTCTGGGAAGGCATCTATTTCTTCCAGGTTGCTTAATTTGTTGGCCTATACTTGCTGGTAATAATTTCTAATAATTGTTTTTATTTTCTTGGTGTTAGTCATGATTTCTCCCCTTTCATTCATGATTTTACTAATTTGGGTCCTTTCTCTTTTCTTCTGGATAAGTCTGGTCAGAGGTTTATTGATCTTATTAATTCTTTCAAAGAACCAGCTTCTAGTTTCATTGATCTGTTCTACTGTTTTTCTGGTTTCTATTTCATTTATCTCTGCTCTAATCTTTACTATTTCTCTTCTCTTACTTGGTTTAGGTTTTATTTGCTGTTCTTTCTCCATTTCCTTTAAGTGTAAGGTTAACTTGTGCATTTGGGATTTTTCTAATTTTACGAGAGAGGCTTGGATGGCTATGTATTTCCCCCTTAGGACCGCCTTTGCAGTATCCCATAGGTTTTGGACTGATGTGTTTTCATTCTCATTGGTTTCCATGAATTGTTTAAGTTCTTTAATTTCCTGGTTGACCCAATCATTCTTTAGCAGGATGCTCTTTAGCTTCCAAGTGTTTGAATTCCTTCCAAGTTTTTTCTTGTGATTGAGTTCTAGTTTCAAAGCACTGTGGTCTGATAACATGCAGGGGATAATCTCAATCTTTTGGTATCAGTTGAGACCTGATTTGCAACCCAGTGTGTGGTCTTTTCTGGAGAAAGTTCCATGTGTGTTCAAGAAGAATGAGTATTCTGTTGTTTTAGGGTGGAATGTTCTGTATATACCTATGAAGTCCATCTGGTCCAGTGCGTCATTCAAAGCTCATGTTTCTTTATTGATCTTCTGCTTAGGTGATCTGTCTATTGCTGAGAGTGGAGTGTTGAGGTCTCCTACTATTGAAGTATTATTATCAAGAATTGCTACCCCAGCTTTCTTATGAGGTCCATTGGCATGAAAAATGTTTCTCCATCCCCTCACTTTCAGTCTGGTTGTATCTTTAGGTTCAAAAGGAGACTCTTGTAGACAGCATATGGATGGGTCATGTCTTTTTATCCAATCTGCAACCCTGTGCCTTTCATGGGAGCATTTAGGTGGTTCACATTGAGAGTGATTATTGAAAAATATGATTTTATCGCTATCACGTTGCCTGTGAAGTCCTTGTTTCTATAGATTGTCTCATAAATTTCTGGTCTATTACTCTTGGGGTCTTTCTTCTTTTATAGAACCCCCCTGACTATTTCTTGCAGAGCCAGCTTGGTGGTCACATATTCTTTCAGTTTCTGCCGGTCTTGGAAGCTCTGCATCTCTCCATCCATTCTAAATGACAGTCTTGCTGGATAAAGTATTCTTGGCTTCATGTTCTTCTCATTTAGTACCCTGAATATGTTTTGCCAGCCCTTTCTGGCTTGCCAGGTCTCTGTGGATAGGTCTGAAGTTATTCTGATGTTCCTCCCTCTGTATGTAAGGAATCTTTTCCCCCTAGCCAGTTTCAAGATTGTTTCCTTGGATTTAAGATTTGTGAATTGTACTATTATATGTCAGGGTGTCAGTCTTTTCTCATTGATCTTGGGAGGGGTCCTCTCTGCCTCTTGGACACAAATGCTTGTTTCCTTCCCCAGATTAGGAAAGTTCTCAACTATGATTTGCTCAAATATACCTTCTAGTTCTCTCTCTGTCTTCACCCCCTCAGGGATCCAAATAATTCTGACATTGGGACATTTCATGGCATCACTGATCTCTCTAAGTCTGTTCTCATGGGCTTCCAGCTGCCTATCCCTATCCTCCTCAGCTTCTTTCCTTTCTATCAGCTTATCTTCTAGATCACTAACTCGTTCTTCTGCCTCATTTACCCTGGTTGTTAGAGAATGAGTTTAGACTGCATCTCATTCATAGCATTTTTAAGTTGGGCCTGATTAGATCTCATTTCTGCATTTAGAGATTCTATATTGTCACTAATGCTTTTTTCAAGCTTAGCTATTGACTTCATGATTGCTACCCTGAAGTCTGTCTTTGACATCTTGCTTATTTCCATTAGATAACATGGCAGAGGACATTGTCTCTGGTTCTTTTCTTTGCTGGGAGTTCCTCCTCTTAGTTATTCTGTTGCGGGATGGTTGAGGGCATGTACAGAGTCCAAAATATCAATCACGACCAAGAAAGACATGCCGTAGGAAAATCCAGGGCAGTTGGAAGCCACCCTCAAAAAAACAAAGTCAAAATGAAACACAAGAATAAAATTTATAAAATGAAAAAATAAAAATAAATAAAAATTTAAAAAATTGGGGTGAGGGGAAGGGGGACTGTAATCTCTCAGTGTGGACAAAGTAGGGTGTTTCAGTTGTTCTTGGGTGTATTTTGGTCTGTTTGTTAGAAGAACTACTTCCCAAAATTACAGGGAAAGTAAAACTTGTATATGTAAAAAGGTAATATTGAATAGGGAAAAAAGGACTACAATGAAAAATGTACCTATAAAAAAACATAGGTGTGAAAAAGTACAAGTTAAAAAGCTACTATGAAATATAAGTTGATATATTAAACATCTAGTTGAAATGAGAAAAAGGTAAAAAGAAAAAACAGAGAAGAAACATAAGATAAAGAATAACAAGAAAAAGAGAGTGGTATCTGAAAAATAAACAAGCCGTGAGGCAATGCCTGGAGCTCAATATACTATTTTCCCCTGGTGTTGAGATTGTACAGTCTTATGAGGTCCGTGGGTTGTCGCCCTTTTGTTCTTCCAGCCTGTCTTCCAGGGGAGAAGCCTGCCACGCTGTTTCTCAGGCTACCCTGCTTGGGTGGAGTTGCCTTGCCCCCTGTTAGGGGAATGGGCTCATTGGAAACCGTTTTTTTGAGCTTTTGTTCTCTTGGCAGCTTTCTGCACCTCTTCAGAGGGTCAGAGCACGAATGGCCGCACCCAAACCTCTGGCCCAGAGCAGAGAAATTGCAGTCTGCTCTCTTCATTAAACCCGCCAGGACACAGTCTCTGTTTCTGTACGCGATGCTGAAAACCTCAGCCTCCCAGGGTGCACACCCACAGTGACTCTCTCAGAGGTCATCCCAGGGGCCCAGGCTTGTCCCTGCCCTTTGTGCTTCTAAAACGTCGAGCGGCCCTGGGCTCGCGCCACACCATCAGCTCCTGGGTCATGTCTGAGCACTGCTCTAAAGCCCTTTCGCAGGCGCTACTGCTCTGCGAGTTTTTGCTGGGTCCCCAACACAGGACACTTTGGCACTCTGGTGTTACAGCACTTTCCAGGAGCCAGCTTATGGTGGCTCCTGCCCCCTTCTGTTTATCTTCAGATATCACCCAGCAGATTCAAGACTGCCCTTCCTACCTTGAGACAGGCAGTGCTTTTCTGCTTGTAGAGATCCCGATATATATTCTTAACATGTCAGGCTGATTTTTGTGGGTGTTCAGAATGGCTTCATAGATATCCAGCTGAATTTAAGGGTCCCGTTGAAATGGTGTCCCCTACTCCTACCTTCTCCACTTTTTCTTTCTTGTCCTTCAATATTATGATTTGGGCTTGTCCTTGATTTCTACACAATTATAATTTTACTCTTTCCAACTCTGCCCCCTTTTAACCTTGCCAATCATACAGGATCGGTGAACAAGAGGAGCCACTGAGGTCAGGACAGATAGGAGCAAGGGAGCAGCTGTTATGGCTTTTAAACTCCTTACAAACATAGAGAAGGAGGTGACCTGCCCCATCTGCCTGGACCTCCTGAAGGAACCCTTGAGCCTGGACTGTGGCCACAGCTTCTGCAAAGCCTGCATCACTGAGGAGAACAAGGAGTCTGTGACAAGCCAAGGAAGGAAGAGCAGCAGTTGCCCTGTGTGCCAAATCGCTTTCTGCTCTGGGGAACTGCGGCCTAACTGGCATGTGGCCAACATAGTGGAGAGGCTCCAAGAGGTCAAGGTGAGCTCTGAAGAGGAGCAGAAGAGAAATCTCTGTGAGCGCCATGAAGAGAAGCTTGTGCTCTTCTGCAAGAAGGATGGGAAGGTCATTTGCTGGGTTTGTGAGCGGTCTCAGGAGCACCGTGGTCACCAAACGGTCCCCATGGAGGAGGTTGTCCAGGAGCACCAGGTAAGAGACCAGGATGGAGGGAATACAGGGCAGAAAATAGAATTTGAGAAATCGCCACTTTGCACTCAACTTTATTTTTTATTTTTTTAATTTAATTTTATTATGTTATGTTAATCACCATACATTTCATCATTAGTTTTTGATGTAGTGTTCCATGATTCATTGTTTGCATATAACACCCAGTGCTCCATGCAGTACGTGCCCTCTTTAATAGCCATCACCAGGCTAACCCATCCCCCCACCCCCCTCCCCTCTAGAACCCTCAGTTTGTTTCTCAGAGTCGATAGTCTCATGGTTCGTCTCCCCCTCCAATTTACCCCCCTTCATTTTTCCCTTCCTACTATCTTCTTTTTAACATGTAATGTAGTATTTGTTTAAAAAGATTTTATTTTAAAAAATAAAAAGTAAAAATAAAATAAAAAAATAAAAAGATTTTATTTATTTATTTGTCAGAAAGAGAGAGTACAAGCAGGGAAAGCAGCAGGCAGAGGGAGAAGCAGGCTCACCACTGAGCAAGGAGCCTGATGTGGAACTCGATCCCAGGACCCCGGGACCATGACCCAAGCCAAAGGCAGATGCATAACCAGCTGAGCCACCCAGGCATCCCAATAAGTACATACCAAGCACTAGTGAATGCCTGGCATTTACTCAACACCTTTTTTTTTAAGATTTTTTTTTTTTAATTTATTTGACAGAGAGAGAGAGAGAGACAGTGAGAGAGGGAACACGAGCAGGGGGAGTGGGGGAGGGAGAAGCAGGCTTCCTGCTGAGCGGGGAGCCCAATATGGGGCTCCATCCCAGGACTCCGGGATCATGACCTGAGCCGAAGGCAGACGCTTAAAGACTGAGCCACCCAGGTGCTGCCTGTAATGTATTATTTGTTTCAGAGGTACAGGTCTGTGATTCAGCAGTCTTACACAATTCACAGCACTCACCATAGCACATACCCTCCCCGGTGTCTATCACCCAGCCACCCCATCCCTCCCACCCCCCCACCACTCCAGCAACCCTCAGTTTGTTTCCTGAGATTAACAATTCCTCATATCAGTGAGATCATCTGATACATGTCTTTCTCTGATTGACTTATTTTGCTCAGCAAAATACCCTCCAATTCCATCCACATCGTTGCAAATGGCAAGATTTCATTCCTTTTGATGGCTGTATAATATTCCATTGTATATACGGACCACATCTTCTTTATCCATTCATCTGTCGATGGACATCTTGGCTTTTTCCACAGTTTGGCTATTGTGGACATTGCTGCTATAAACATTGGGGTGCACGTACCCCTTCGGATCCCTACATTTGTATCTTTGGGGTAAATACCCAGTAGTGCAATTGCTGGATCGTATGGTAGCTCTATTTTCAACTGTTTGAGGAACCTCCATACTGTTTTCCAGAGGGGCTGCCCCAGCTTGCATTCCCACCAACAGTGTAGGAGGGTTCCCCTTTCTCCACATCCCCGCCAACATCTGTCATTTCCTGACTTACTAATTTTAGCCATTCTCACTGGTGTGAGGTGGTATCTCGATGTGGTTTTGATTTGGATTTCCCTGATGCCAAGTGTTGTTGAGGACTTTTTCATGTGTCTGTTGGCCATTTGGATGTCTTCTTTGGAAAAAGGTCTGTTCATGTCTTCTGCCCATTTCTTGATTGGATCATTTGTTCTTTGGGTGTTGAGTTTGATAAGTTCTTTATAGATTTTGGATACTAGCCCTTTATCTGATATGTCATTTGCAAATATCTTCTCCCATTCTGTCGGTTGTCTTTTGGTTTTGTGGACTGTTTCCTTTGCTGTGCAAAAGCTTTTATCTTGATGAAGTCCCAATAGTTCATTTTTGCCCTTGCTTCCCTTGCCTTTGGCGATGTTTCTAGGAAAAAGTTGCTGTGGCTGAGGTCAAAGAGGTTGCTGCCTATGTTCTCCTCTAGGATTTTGATGGATTCCTGTCTCACATTTAGGTCTTTCATCCATTTTGAGTCTATTTTTGTGTGTGGTGTATGCACCCAACTTTAATTACCTTGTCATCATAGGCCTGAGGCCTGTGATGTCTTTTTTTTCTATTCTCACCTTCCAAGGCCTAAAGAACATTTAAAAAATTTTTGCCTGAAGGACATTTTTGTGCATTCCATTAAATTATGAAAGGATAAACCTATAGTACAGATTTAGTCAGAAGTAGATACTTTTGTGCCTTGTGCTAGGTGGGTGGAGATTTAGTGCCCAAGAGAGGTCCTCATCACCCCGCTGAACAGGAGGGTAGATGGAGATGTAAGTTCTTTCCTTGCTGCAGGGTTTGGTTTGTTCTAATAGTACAAAGAGAAACAGTCCTCTTTTTGCTGGTGATGTCTATCACCTGGGTCTTTTTTTTCTTGATTAATTTTTGGTTTATTTTTTAAATGCAAGTATAATTAAGTACTGGGAAATCTCTTAATATAGTTTTCTGAATAGAATGCAATTTTGTTAATATAATTGATACATTTATATATAAAAAAGTGATTATTTCTGTAGATTCTGAAAAGATTTTTTTTATTATTATGTTTAGTTAGCCAACATGTAATACAAAATTAGTTTTTGATGTAGTGTTCAACAATTCATTAGTTGTTGCTCATCACCTGGGTCTTAAAGAACACATTCACCACGTCAAGTTTTCTTCCAAGTCATAGATTCTAATTGCTATTCTCACTGATTCTGTAAACTCTAATCCCTTTGGAGATTGACCTGATATTTTCACCATTTATCTTCTATGCTGATGCTGAGAAATCTGACAGCTTGACTCTGGTGTGACTCCTCTCTCATAGGAGAAGCTCCAGACAGCTCTGCAGAAGCTGAGGGAGGAGCAGCAGGAAGAGAAGAGGTTGGAAGCTACCCTCAAAGAAGAGAGAACTTCCCTGAAGGTAGGAGGAGAAACTTCCTGAGAGAGTTAGACAAAAATATAGACAGGATCTTGGGTGTTAGTGACAAGGAGCTCCCTTCATTTTTGTTCCCTGATAGTCGATATGTCCAAAAGTATTTTGGTTAGTCCTCTTCTTTATCCTTTCCCTGATAAAGTTGGGGCTGAAAAGTTAACATGTTATAAATGAACACAGATGTTTAGAGGGAGGTATTCACATAGAAGATGGCTAGTGAATTCTGTGTTACATTCCTGTTGTGATTTTGAGTCTTTGACCCTCCTGGGGGAAGACAGTTAGCAATGACTCAAGGTTTTGTCTTCATTGTTCAACTTTCAGCCAAGGGTGAGGGGATGGGGGTCAGCAGTAAAGCAAGGAGTCTTGGTTGTCCTGGACAGCTGCGTGAAAGTAGGGCCACACCCAAGGATCCTATTTGGGCTCAGGGTTGGCCTCAATAATGCAAACTTGAGGCCATCATTTTGGAATGTGATGGACAAAAAAATAATAGGAAAAGTTGGTTTCCCCAAGAATTTTTCCTTTGCTTCTCTCTCATTTCCCAGTGAGAACTTTCCAAAGAAAATAGTTCTCTTTCTGACTCCTAGTCTCTGCCGATAGCCTGAGTACCTCTCTTTCTCATTTCTGAAGAATCAAATACAAAATGAGAAAAGGTGTGTCCAAGCACAGTTTAAAAAACTCAAGACTATCCTGGAGAATGAGGAGCTGAGGATGGTGCAGCAGCTGGAGAGCGAGGAGAAAGCTATTCTTGACACCCTGGCTGCAACGGAGGTTGAGTTGGTCCAGCAGGGCCAGCTGATGAGAGACCTGGTCTCGGAACTGGAGCATCGGCTGCAGGGGTCGACAGCAGACATGCTGCAGGTAAGACTCAGGAAGAAGCCCCAGCATCTGAGATTTGACAAAAATGAAGACCAAGTTTCCTTCTCTCCCATGTTGCTTTGCTCTTCCTGGTAGTGACACTAGGGTTCCTTTGGCCTTGCAGTATCCCCTTTCTTGTACGTGTGTCAGAGATTATAGGAATAAATAACAAGGGACAATTTCATATTTATTTATCAAGTGCAGTGCAGAAATCTGATGGTGGCAGAATTTGCACTGTATCCAGTGATAGTCTAGAGGCCTCTGTGATCAGTGATCTAGTGCTAAGGACTTCTCAGGTACCTCTTCATGATTCAGCTTGGTCACAGACAAATGAACATCACATTCTAAGACTTTTTTTTCCCTCATAGAATAAACTAAGATTGTTCTCCCTCTTTCTCTATTTCCTGAAAAACAAATAAACAAAAAACAAATTGTGAAGGACTAGTATTATTTATTCTTTAAATATTCAATAGAATTCACGAGTGAAGCCATCTCATTCTGGGCTTTTCTTTTTCAAAAGGCTTAAAATAATATTTAAAAATATGTATTAGGTTTGCTTATTTTTTTACCATTCTTAAGTCATATTTTGATGATAAATGTCATTGTAGGGATTTGTCCACTTTAAAGTTGCCTGATTTGTAGACATAAAGGGTAGTCATAATAATCCCTTATAATCCCTCTGGTTTCTACAGCACACACAGTAATGTTTCCTCTTTTATTCCTAATTTTGGTGGTGTGCTTTTTCTTTTTTTTTTTTTCTTGGACAGTTTAGTTGTCTTTGGTCAATTTTATTGATTTTCTTCAAGAACAAACTTTATTATTTCATTTACTTTTTTAACCTTTTTTTTCTTAAAGATTTTATTTATTTGAGAGGGAGAGAGAGAGAGCATGAGCAGGGGTGAGGGGCAGAGGGAGAGGGAGAAACAGACTCCCCACTGAGCAGGGAGACCAACAGGGGCTCGATCCCAGAACCCTGAGATCACCACCTGAGCCAAGGCTGCCACTTAACCAACTGAGCCACCCAGGTGCCCCGCTTTTTTTAACATTTCTATGCCATTTGTGTCTGGTCTCCTCTTTATTGTTTCCTTTGTGTGTGTATGTATATATGCACGCATGAACATGAGTGTGTGTGCATGCATGAACACTGATATGTGTGCACGCATGAACATGCGTGTGTACACACATGAACACAAGTGTGTGCATGTATGCATACATGAACACATGTGTGTGTGCTGAGTTTAGTTTGTCATTCTTTTTCTAGTTTCTTTTTTAAAATTTTTTGACAAGATTTTATTTATTTATTTGACAGAGAAAGAGATAGTGAGAGCAGGAACACAAGCAGGGGGAGTGGGAGAGGGAGAAGCAGGTTTCCCACCAAGCAGGGAGCCCGATGTGGGACTCGATCCCAAGACCCTGGGATCATGACCTGAGCCAAAGGCAGACGCTTGACGACTGAGCCACCGAGGCGCCCCTTTTTCTAGTTTTTTAAAGTGAAAACTTAGATTACTTATTTGAGACCATCATTTCTGATACAGTATTTAATCATATAAATGCAATGATTTAGGTATATTCCATATATTTATTATATTTATTTATTTAATTATTATGTTCAATTAGCCAACATATTAATCCACATATTTTGATTCTTTAGTTGTTATCTTCATTAGTTCTACTTATTTTCTAATTTCTTTTGTGAATTTTTTGGTTAACCCTTGGGATATTTGAAACTGTGCTATTTATTTATTTATTATTTATTTATTTATTTATTTAAGTTTTTATTTAAATTCCAGTTAACATACAGTGTAATATCTGTGTCAGGTGTACAATACAGTGATTCAGCACTTCCACACATCACTCGGTGCTCGTCACAAGTGCCCTCCTTAATCCCCAGCACCTGTTTCACCCATCCCCCCTACCCACCACCCCTCTGGTAATTATCAGTTTGTTCTCTATAGTTAAGTGTCTGTTTCTTGGTTTGTCTCGCTCTCTCTTTTCCCTTTGCTCATTTGTTGTGTTTCTTAAATTCTACATATGAGTGAAATCATATGGTATTTGTCTTTCTCTGACTGACTTATTTCACTTGGTGTAATACTCTCTAGCTCAACCACGTTGTTGCAAATGGCAAGATTTCATTCTTTTTTATGGCTGAGTAATATTCCATAGTATCTATCATCTATCTATCTATCTATCATCTATCTACACCCCACACACATATATATATGACACATTCTTTATATATATAAAGACATAAATACATTATTATATATTATAATATATATACACCATGTTTTATTTATCAGTAATCAGTTGATGGACACTTGTGCTGTTTCCATAATTTGGCCATTGTAGATAATGCTGCTGAAAACACTGGGGTGCTTGTATCCCTTTGAATTATATTTTTGTATTCTTTGGGTAGATACCTAGAAAGTATGCAACTTAATTTAACAATACTTGATTTCTTACTTTTTTTTCTGCTGTGGTTTTCAAATATAATTTCTTTGTAATCAGAAAACACATATTTTATTATTTCACTATTTAAATGTACTGATACTTGTTTTATGGACTAAAATATTGTATGTCCAGAAAATTTTTCTGTGTGAATTTGAGAAGAATGTGCATTCTGCGTTTATTAGATGAAATAGTCCATAGATATCTGTTAGGTCAAGTTGGTTGATAGTATCATCTATGTCTTCTGTATTTTTGATGACATACACGTTATTTTATCAATTATTTAGAGTGAGCTGTCAAAATCTACAACTACTGAATTGTCTATTTTTCTTTTTAATCCTTTCAATTTTGCTTTGTGTATTTTGAAACTCTGCTGTTGGGTACATTTACATTTGTAATTGTTATATCCCTTCTTGATGTACTGAACTTTTTATCATTCTGAAATTTCTCTCTCATTCTCTCATAATATTTATGGTCTGAAAGTCTATTTTGTCTAATATTAGTATAGACATGAGCTATTTTATGATTACTGCTTGCATGGTATATATTTTTCTATCTTTTTACTTTTGCCATATTTGTGTCTTTGTATCCAAACTTTGTCTCTTGTTGATAGCAATAGTTGAATCTTGCTTTTTATCTGGTCCAATGATCATTGCCTTTTAATGGAGGTGTTAAGACAGTAACATTTTATGCTAATGTTGATGTAGCTGTATTTACATTTATCATATTACTGGGGTTTTTTTTCCATATGTCGCCTGTAGTTTTCATTGTCCTTTCTCCTTAACTAGCTTTGTTTGAGTTAAAGAAATATTTCTAGTATAAAATGTTAAGTTTTCCTATTTCTGTGGGGTTTTTGTTGTTGTTGTTGTAGTTTGTGTTTTAGTTTTTTTCCCCCTAATGGTTGTTCTAGTGGTTACAGTATGCATCTTACCCTATCATGGTCTACTTCAGATTAATACTAAGTTAATTCCAGTAAGATACAGAAACTTGCCTCCAACATTGCTTCATTTCCTTCCAGCTCCAACACAGGGATGCTTTAATATGGGCACCTGATCCAATGCAGAGCAATGACACGCGGGCATAGAATTTTTTGTTTTTGTTTTCTGGTTGTGTTTTGTTGTTGGTGTTGTTGTTGGTGGTGGTGGTGGTGTTGTTTTTAACTGGGAAGAGAAGTTCTCTTTTCTTCTGGAGTTTATATCAGGAGATTCATGTTTCCTTCATGAACTGAGAGTAAATTCAAGATAGAGGGAATAAATAGAATTTGGAAGACATAGACCAGATCCTGATGATAGGGTTTGAGCTTCAAAATTCAGCTTTGGTTCAAGTTATAACTGCTCCCCCAATTCCTTTTCTCTACTTAACCTGGTTTTGCTTTTTATCGTATACAACATAAAAGGCCTAATAAAGAGAGCAAAACCTTTTTTTTTTGGCCCTTGTTGACCCACCTGTTGGCCTAATTTTTGGTGACGTGAAAGAAGGCTGAGGTAAAGGAAACCAAATATATTGGTAGATATTTGTTCAAACAACCAAACCAATACCTGTGATGATAAAGAAAATCAGATGGCTAAAACTGTTAAGAATGTGGACTAAACTGAACTAATATTATACTGTATGTTAACTAACTGGAATTCTAAATAAAAACTTAAAAAAATAAAAACAATAACAAAAACAAGAATGTGGATTAAATTGCTCAGTAGAACCTGAAGTGCAGGTAAAAATTGTAGTTTTAGGACAGTGGCCGAGTGGATATTTGTAATATTATGAACAACGGAGTATAAGAGAGGAGACCATTTGGTTGGTGAAGGGTAAGTTACATATTAAACATCCTAACCCATTAGTTCCTGTGGCTTCTTTACTACTGAATATGTTAACGTGCATCTAAGAGACAAAACTGAGTAAACACAAAGAGTTGGAAATCAAGTGCATATATGTGTGTGTCGAATTTGAGAGAGTGGATAAGGTCAATTATAGATAGTGTGTAAAATGAGGAGAGATTTGAAAAATACCTAACTTAATATATTTGCCTGTGTCCCCTGCAAAGTCATGTAAACTTCTTGAGGGATATTATGATAATTTACTCATCTTTGATTCGCCAAAGCCTGTCCCGAGGTTTGGCAAATAACAGCATATTGCTTTATGTTCCTGTTGAATAAATGAAAGAACCATTGCATTATTCAAACTTTCTCATGCAGTTAGGAAAAAATTATGGGACTCTTGTTTTCCTCATAAATATGTCTCATTTCCAGATACTAGAAGCCTCATGCTATAATTCTACAAGGCTCAAAGCTGTTTCTACCTTTTAGGAAATCTGACAACCTCACATGTCTTCTGGAATGATTGGCCTGGGTCTTATTTTTACTTATTTGCTCTCGCGTTGAGACCATCTTTACTCCTACCATGGGGTTGGTAGGGATGTGATGAAGCTTTGTAAATGAGAAGGGTCTATCACCTCTTGACTCATGTCTTCCCTTTTCTCCCTAGGATGTGAATCACATCATAGAAAGGTATGTGTGGGGTCCTTTTGTGCAGTAAAAAGAGGTTTAAAGTCATTAGAGTTCTATGGTGATCAATTAGAATAAAACATCTCTCAGGGCAGAACAATTTGGGTGTAGTTATATGTTAAATTTCTGTTCACAAATTGTGGTTTGAGTGTTCTGTAACTATTGACAATGGACCAGGTTCTGTGGGAGGGAATGTGGGTGGTAGGAAGTCACACAGTTTGGGTCAGTAGCAGTACTGTGGATAAGGGGTGGCAGACCCCTATGACTTCATAAATTTTATTCACCTTGCATGCCCGTAACTAACTCAGGTACTTATATTTCATAGGTGCTTGGCTATGGGAAGTTCATGTCTTCTTTTCCTGCCAAGTACCTGGAGTTGGATACAGTTCCCTTAAATTTAAACTTCTGCCCTGGGAATAGAAGAGACCTTCTATATGGCTCTGTTTAGATTTCCAAAAACAAACTTGAATCTCATGGAATATTTTGGCCCTAATATACACACAAGTGATCCATCTTCGTCACAAACTTTAGAAGCCAGAATGGAAAGGTGACATCCTTGTGTATAAATTTGCACACCTACCTGACAGCATCAAGCTTTTTCCTAACACATGAAATTCAGGCCATCATTAGTTTGGTGTTTGTGTCTTCTGTTCTAAGTGTTTGCAAATTTTCCCAGAGAACCTAAAAGCTCAGATGTTATTCTGAGGGCTTCCCTGCTGGGGAGCGGAGTTTAAAGACCTTGGTCCTCCCCAGACAATATTCCCACACTTGATATGTTCCAAACATCCAGGAGCCAGGTCCTGCAACTTCATTTTCTGAACATCTGGCCTGGGAACCTGCATCCATGCAGTGGCTTTTCCACGCATTAAGTTTTTTTCAAGGTATCAAAGTTTTGTTTCGTTATATCCATTATTTTATATAATTTCTAGGAGATAGAGAGGGAGAGGTAGATGATTTAATTTTGGAAGGAAGAAACTGCCTCTGAGAGGTCAAGACTTTCCCAAGGTCACACAGAAGGTAACTGGGAAGGTAGACATGAACACATTTCTTCTGGCTCCAAGGTCAGGAGTCTGCTCTCCTCTTTCTCGGGGTCTCTGGGGAGGAGGGCTCAAGCTCTTCAATGGGATGAATAGGAAGTCAGTCATTTTGAAAGGACAAAAATTCAGAAGGGTGGGGTTCAATTTTTGTCATCCTTAGGAGTAAGAACTTGAGCCTGAAGAAACAAAACATGTTTCTCAAGGAACAAAGGAAAGTGTCCCCAGTTGCTGATCTGAAAGTGATAATAGAAGCATTTGGAGGTGAGGAGTGCTGGAGCAAGTGGTTGGCTGTGGGAGTCTTGTGACGGCGGGGGCTAAATGGGGAAAAGGGCACAACTTCTAGGTACAGAGAGAGAAGACAAAGGACATCACATGCTGATGATATGGTCATATTTAATGGGAAGTGGCCAGGTGTCTGGGGCACACTCTCCTTAACCATTTCACTACCTCGCCATAGTCCCCAGTCCTTCCCCTAATCTTCAGGGCAAAGAGATTTCAGGGCTGTCTCCTTGGTTTGTGTAACCTTGAATAATGTACATAAATGATGTGTTTATTTTCTTAAAATCATCTTGGTGTAAAAACTGCACCATGCTTAGGATCACTGTAAGAAAATAAATGTCATTAAGTATAAACATCTAAGTATTTTGATTTATTTTTTTATTTTTTTAAATTTAGAAATAATGAAAGAGAGCAGCATGACGGACAGAGAGAGAGAAGCAGACTCCCACTGAGCAGGGAGCCGGACATGGGGCTCCATCCCAGGACTCTGAGATCATGACCTGAGCTGAAGGCAGATGCTTAACCTACTAAGCCACCCATGTGCCCCTGAGTGTCTTGATTTATTAATAAATATTTGCTCCTAAAAAATATAAGCTGTGTCAGTGTCTCATGAAATTCTATGGGATTCAGTTTTCTCATTTGTAAAAACAAAAAAAAAGAAATGTACCTGATACAGAATTGTGAAAATTAACCAACAGAATGTTTTCCAGCACATAAGAAGGGATCTAGTAGGTATCTATTTATGTTTTGGACCCTCTCATTTGGACTAAAATAAATGATTTTAAGAATACATATTAGTTTTACTTTCAACATTAGTACATTTGTTTTGTGTTAAGAAATAAAATAACTTGATTAAAGAATTACAACTTTCTTTAAATCTTAGCTAATAAATGTTTCTGTATAGCTGCCTAGTTTTTTTTTTTTTTTTTTTTCATTTTTCTGCAGTGATTCTATTTCACTGAAATTGAATTTCGATTTGGGCTGTTTGCCCCACTTTAAAAAGTTATTATTCACAGTGATACAGTAAGAGAAGTACAGTTGTGGATTTCTTGACAATGGTGTAGGTAAGTGTTTTGCTAGTCTGATGGGCTTTCCTTTTGCAACAACTTGAAACTTCTCAGGAAGGAAGAGGGAGATCCTGCTCTCCGGTGAGATTGGAGGGGAGTTATCTCTGCAATGGACGTTCATTTGGGGCTTGGTGGGATCCCTGTGTCTTTTAGCATTTTTATTCCCAACTCTTTTTTTTTTTAAGATTTATTTATTTACTTATTTATTTGACACAGAGACAGAGACAGAGAGACAGCGAGAGAGGGAACACAAACAGGGGGAGCGGGAGAGGGAGAAGCAGGCTTCCTTCTGAGGAGGGAGTCCGACGTCGGGCCTGATCCCAAGACCCTGGGATCATGACCCGAGCCGGAGGCAGACACCTAACGACTGAGCCACCCAGGCGCCCTGTATTCCCAACTCTTCTTTAACTATGTTCAGAGCTAGGAGAAAAAAAGTGGGCTGTCTGGTTAAACAGTATCTGCTCTCATTCTTGCTTATCCCCAGAACCCCATCTGCCTCATCTTTGGATGACCTTTGATGACACAAAGGATTCCAAGGTGAATATTTCTGGAATCTATGTGTGTACACAGGTGCACACACACACACACACACATACACACACACACCTATAACTCAACACTCATCCCTGGAAACTGGAGGAAATTGATCTTCTAAATTTTCCCTTTGACCTCTGCCTTCCTGTCACCCCATTGTCACAATGAAAAATTTGAGGAATATAAAAATGTCTTCTAGAAGTAGCAGAAAATGCGATAGAATCATAATAATGAAAGTGTACAAAATTATGAAATTATAGGTGTCCAAAGTATATGAGGCAATGCTCCTTTTGATAGCCCAGCATCTGGGTCACTTCTGTAGTCGGGGACAGTAGATCATATCTCTGTCTGCCCTGCTTCAGGAAAGAAAAGGGAATGAGGAGACTCCATTATTTTAAAGCCAGAGGAATGTAGGAAAGCTGATCCATTTGCTTCTTCTACTTGTAAATATGTTTGTGATCCTATGAAAAACTTCCCAGTGCTCCCTTTACCTATGTAAAGGAGGCTAGATGATGGAGCCCCTGCACAGTTCTGCAACCTCTCCTCTCTTCACCTGTCTCTCTTGAGCCCCTTGCCCAGTCCTTTGGAAAAACCAACAGGTGTCTGAATACTCATGCGTCGGCCTGGGCCCTGTCTGCCACCTGGAAGCAAACTTCAGCCAAGGATGCAAAACCAAAGTAAAACTTGTACCCTAAAGAAGAATTTCCAAAATTGTCAACATTTTTAAAAAATAAAAGATAACTGTAACTTCACATACATTTGTAAGAAATAATAAAGAGAAATGCCTTGTGCACTTTCCTCAATTTCCCCCATTTTTCAGATCCTTGCCACCACTGTCAAGACTATTCCAGTTCTGCTTTTGATACACACACACACACACACACACACACACACACACACACACACACACACACAGATCTCATAGGCAGACTTGTTTTCAGTTTTTTAACAGCTTTGAGATATCACTGACATATAAAAATTGTAAATATTTAAGGTGTACAACTTAATGGTTGAATATATGTATATGTTGTGAAATGATCACAATTAGGCTAATAAACATGCATCACCTCTACATGGCTACCATTGTGTGGTGTGTATGTGTGTGCATGTGTCTCCCCATTTCCTCCAACTCCTACCTCCTGACAACCACAATTCTAATCTCTACTTCCTAGTGTAACTGTTGCAGAGCCCGCACATAAATGCAGGATTTCTCTTTCTGTGTCACAGGTGGACTTTTATTGTAATTCTGATGTTGCCATATACTGGCCCTTATCAAATAAACTACATTTTATGAGATAGACTTTCTCATTTATAAAAAAAAAAAGGTAATGAAAATTGCTTAATGAGTTACGGTGAAAATTAAATAACAGAATATTTTTAATAATTGCTACTATTTCCTAACAGATGAGCAGTGATTTAGAATGATGTCTGTTCTTTTCCTGATTCCCTTCACCTGTGACTTTGAAATAAATTATTTAAAAAACACATATTAGTTTGCTTTCAAAATTATTGCCTTTGCTTGGTTTTAATTAACAGAATAACTTGCTTAAAAAATTACAGATTTCTAAAAGAATTTTATCTGATTGTAAAATAAATATTTTAGCATTATGAGTTTTTTCTTTTCACCTTCATAGCTTCCCGGTCTTATTTATAATTATCATGGCCTCTTTAACTGAATATATTAATGGAAAGTTAATATCCTCTCCTGTTTCTGCAGGAATCCTATTTCATTGGAAATCTCCTTCTGTTTGCCTGTCTTTACTCAATCATTATTCATGGTAATATGGGAAGAGTCCAGAGTACTTTGTGGGATTTCTCAACAATGTGCTAGGCCAAACTTTGGTTTCTCCCGGTTTGCCTCATTCTTCCCAGTGAGCTGATGGACTCTGACAGTCCTCAGGAATGAAGAAAAGCCAGTTCTCCCCTCTTTTCTTCCAGAATTGTTTCTGTAGTGGTTCCTCATGCAGGCCTTGGTGAGATCTCCCTGTCTACTCCTCTCAAAATCCAGACCAATCAATTCCTTTTCAGTGAATACTGTAAATTGACTTACTGGTTTTTAGAATTAATGCATAGTTTATGTTATAACAAATTACCAGATGTTTTTCAAAGTGGTTGTCTCTTTTTTCACTATCACAGGTCAGAAAGGAGAAGAGGGATGATAGGGTGTGTGGTGGTGAAGGTAGAGATGTACAGTAGATGTGACTTTGGATAGTCTTTTTTTGCTCTGTAAATCTTGCTGACAGTTGGAGGGGAGTGCAGGGCTCCAGGTGTGTGTGTATTTATGGGGTGTGAACAGGGGCAGGAGAGGGGAGTTGATTATGAGGACCAAAAGAGATGAGTTCCTAATACTTCCTCCTTTCTCATGCCTCCTACAAATCCCATACCCATCCTTGTACTCTTTTGAATCTCTGATTTGACCTCACATCCTGGGCCCCAGACACCTAAAGTTTCCCTCCAGACTTCATGTGAGCAGTTTGTACGAGGGCAAGAGCTTCTGGAATGTGAAGAAAGAGATGTTTGGCGGCACAGGGTGTAAAAGCTGACTTTTTAATCAGGATTCCTTCTATTTAGCCCTCAAGAACTCCCTTACTTCCCAAACTCAAACACCCAGTACCCCTTATGCATTTCTGAGTAAGTTGAGATAGGGCACTTTTGGGCTGTAAAACCTTGGATCAATCTATAATTTGAAAATTACACTTACATAGAGGACCTGATGTTTTTGAGGTTGTCTGAGGAGAGATAACAAAAAATTCATCTGGAAAATGTGGGAGGGAATCAGAGGCCCAAGAGAGATGAGAGTGTGGGAGGGTAGTAGGGTCGGAGGAGGGCGCTGGCTGATGTCGCAGGAGCCACCTCTGAGACATAGATTTAAGGTGGGAGAAATCAGTGAAGAAATCAGAGTTCGTCAATAGAAGGGAACATGGGCTTTTGGTCGGAAACCTGAATGAACCTAGCTCCTTCTCCTACCAAAGTCTGTCTCTGGAGCTCAGCATATCGCGGTGATCCATATTCCAGCTTACTATGCACTCGGGAATCAGGGAATAAAAAGTCCTCCTTAGGGCTTTGTGCCCCCTCCATTTCCTGTATGTCCTGCTGGGGAGGAATCTAAATGAGAGATCTCCCACTTTGGGCCCATGAATTTTAACTGTTTTCAGTCTGAAAAAAACCACAGATCACAGGAAGTAATGTGGTTCGATTGTGCTGGTACAGAACAAAAAAACAGGCATTGAGATAAGTATCTGAGTAAACCTTAAAAACAAAACAAGAGAAGACAGGAAAAATTGTTCTTTAACATTCTTCAAAGGAGGTGGTGTCAATGTTCATACCAGAATTTACATGCACCACAGCAATTACGGTGACTGCAATTGCAACAGTGGAACAGAACCATGATTATCATTAGCATGTTCAATGCAATTAAAATATGAGAGTTGTATAACTGCGTGTCTTTCTATTCTAGTATCGTTCCCTATGTGCAGCACCTTGTAATAGATCTGAGACAAAAAGGAACAACACAGAAAAGTTCCCTTCCTGCCTTCATAAAACTTACCGTTGTTTGGTGCAGAGCTGCTTGAGGAAGGATACTCGATGATAGTATTATATGATAAAAAGGTGATAAAAAATTGCTATCTCAGAATGGAATTTGTACAAAATTTGGATGATTATGATTGCACTTGAAAAGCATCACAAGTTTATTCATTGTTATGAAAAACTTACTTCACCATAGCTCAGTGATGTTGCCTGCATGATTTTCAGCTCCTGCCTCATAGATGTAAGTGATTCAAAAGGAGTTTCTAAGCCATGATTACATTACATTTCTGTGGGTTACAAACAATACCAAAATATCTGTGCTTTAATTCACCAAACATTGGCTTCTCAGTCACCCGACAGGGTCTGCCATCAGTTCATGTGTGAAGTTTGCCATGCTCTGCAATTCTGCCAGTCAGGGGTCCAAGGTGGAGCTTCCATCATCGTGCAATTGCCCCATCTAGAACATGTCATCAGAACAAGATAGACACACAGCGCAAAAGTCTGTATAGGAAATACAAGATGTTTCAGTCTTGCCTTTGAGATTAAAAAGGACAAATTTTTCCCAAAGGAAGTGGGGAAAGTTAGAAAAATTATGGAGAGGGCGCCTGGGTGGCTCAGTTGGTTGAACGACCGCCTTCGGCTCAGGTCATGTTCCTGGAGTCCCGGGATCGAGTCCCACATCGGGCTTCCGGCTCAGCGGGGAGTCTGCTTCTCCCTCTGAACTTCTTCCCTCTCGTGCTTTCTATCTCTCATTCTCTCTCTCTCTGAAATAAATAATAAAAAAAACCCGAAAAATTATGGAGATGTGTTTGTTACTCAGTACAAGATTATGCTTGAATACTACCATGTATTAACCTCCATTTTCTCACCTGCCTCCTAGCTGTTGGGTAACAAGGCACTGATTTTGTTCTACTATAGTTAATTTCTTCCTTACCTGCCTGCATAAGAAATAGAAACTGGTAATTAAGTGGTATACTTCTAAGATTCAATGACATTTGGGAAAAATTTTCTCCATAGGCTCACACTGAAGAAATATTTAAATTTTATTTTCACAATGATGGCTGCTGATAGTCACTATGTCTGCTCATACTTACAGAGTTTTATAACTGATTATCTTTCCCATCACAGTCTGCAAGGGTTCAGGTGCCAAGACTTTCCAGATCATTATTTTATCCTTTGTGGCTTGCCTGGGGCTTGAATATAGCATAAGCTCAACAAATAATTCTAGGATTGAATTGAAATGCTGAGGATTCCGGCTGTATCATTGTACTTCACATTTTTTCTTACACAAACATTCTTGCCAGAGTAAGGCAGGGCAGGAATAAAAATGTAGTGACTGGGTGCCTAGCTGATGCAAGTCCTAGAACATACCCTTTCCTGGCACCTTACTTGGTGCCCTCCCACTGTTATTGCTTTGTAAGTTTCCATTCTATTTCCTTTCTTTCATTTCCCCTCCTCAGATTTTCAGTTTCATTTCTACCCAGTTCCTCTAGGGAAACTCCCTTGTGAAGACTAGTTTTCTGGCTTGGTGAGTGAATCTTGCCCATACCTGCATCTGATCTCCACTGAATGAAGACTTCTGTACTTCAGCCTAAAGGTTTGTGGGGCAGTTTGTGAAGGAAAAGGGCAGGAAGTTTGGGAGGAAGAGATTGAATGTGTTTGGATGAGTTTAATTTGTGCTTCTGAAGCTGCTCTGAATTCACCCAAGAGCCAGCTTGTATGTTTAATGCAGAAGAGAGGTGCATTGAGTCTGGGGGTGGCATGACCGCTGAAAAAGGGAGACTTAAGAACACTGAGAGCCTTGTTGGTTTCTTGGAGGGATCATTATTTCTCCAGGCTGAATTACTCTCATCTGCTTTCTCTTCTGTAGTTTCTACTTTTCTACCTTGCCAACGAGAGCCAGAATAAGTGTTTTTTTTTCACATACAGAAAATCTCTTCCTCTTTTACTCCAACAAAGCCTATGAGATGGAGCTCTGTTTTCCCTCTTCATAAAAGTCCGAACTCCTGGACAGAGCCAGTAGAGATAAAGAGTCCTTATCTGGACTTGTGGGAGGGAAAGGGATCTTAGGGGCTGTGCCGGGCAGAAGACACTCTTCAAACTTACCCTTTTACTCTTTTTGTCCTGGTAACTACTGGGAAGCTGTCCAGAATCTTCCTGATAAATCACCAGACTTTTGGCCAGCCTGATGAAAGAGGCTGGATGATCAGACTGCTTGTCCATCTCTGCAGCTCCCCCATGGTCACTTGTCTCTCTGGAGCTCCAGCCACAGGGAATTTGTTCTCTTTTCAGTGTGCCCATGGCTTACTCTCACCTCAGCAGCACCCCATGACACTCTGGTGTCTACTCTTGATTCAGAACTTGTCCTCCATCATCTTAGACACAGCTTTCCATTGCTTTTTAAGCTCAACTCCTTACTGCATTTCCCCTGCACAGAGCTAAGGAAAGGAGTTGGTAATTTCTCAGAAATAACTCCACCTTAATCTCGCCTCAGGAACACCTTGTCCCTGATCTGTATGTTACATATTTTGATGTGTACTTTCCTTTCCTCTCACTTTTCAGAAGTCACTGGTCTGTGTCTTACATCTAGACAAGGTTCATATCCGGTTTATATTGTTTACTCAGGGGGCTAGTACAGGGTCCAATGGATGGGAGAAAGTGGGTTTTGAAATTTAAAAAATATTTTGATTAAATTCACAAGAATAAAAGCATATAGCTATGAGGAAAGAATTATATTAACACCTACTGAACATTCAATAAATATTAAGCATCTATAAAAGATTATATTCTGGGTGAGTGAGAGAAAATAAACAAATAGCAAAAGAAAAATGCAGTATGAGAAAAGATGAAAACAAAGAAACAATAGCACTAAGAGACAAAAAGCCCACCACAAGGCTCTGTGTCTATGGTGTGCCCTGGTAAAGGGCTTTGCAATTTGAAATAGATTTCAGGTTAGGTCTCAGTGTGGGAAGGTGATTTTGAGCTGAGTTTTCAAGGAATGGATGGATTTAAGATGAATTTTTGACCAGAGTGATCAAGGAACACGTAAGGCAAGCAGTATGGGTTGGGGAGGGCTAGGAGCTAGACTGAGGGGATGAGGCAGTAGGAAAGGAGGTGTAAGGTGAACCTAACTCTACCGTGATAAAGACTGACTCAAACTGAATGACATGGATTTGAGCAGAGGAATGGCAAGATTAATGGGAGCTTCAAAAAAAAAATCATTCTTGCTGGTGGTGTGAACAGTGATGAAAGCAGATTGTATGAGATGAATGACAGTATCAGGGAGACTGGTGGGGAGACTGTTCCAGAAATCCAGGTAAAAGACTCAGTTGGATGGGATCTAATTTGAAAAGACAGACAGGGATGAGCCTGCCATAGCCTTAGGGACATGGACTTCTATGACAAAATGACTGCTTTGAAAAAAGTTGACCTCAGACCTTGAGCTCTCGGGGGACAGGGCCATTCATGTGGGGCAGATTAAACCCTGGACTCCAAGGGGTGGTAGAAGAGGGAGCACTGAATGTAGAGAAATGCAGAGGAATTGCAACACTTCTGAGTTCCCCAGGTCTCTGGATGCCAAGAACAGGCCCTGCTTTCCCGCTGGCAGCTCCTGACCCAGGGAACAGAGGAAGTATCAAGGATGTTATCTAAACTCCTCACAGACTTTCTCTCCTTATTGTGGAGACACTTTCATTTTTCTCGTCTAAACTGTGCAGACCTCTGTGCAGACCATCAGGATAGAGTGAGATAAGGAAACTTGGGATCTAGTTGGCCCTTACCCTACTGGAAACTCCTACATTTGTACCATCTCCAAGGGGAGCCTACATTTTGTCTCTGTGTCAGTCTGTCTGGTTTAGGTGGAGAGAGTTTCAGTGGTGTCACACTTCTTCAATGATAGAATAAAGAATAAATGAATAGAGGAAACATAAGCATTTATGTTAGTTTTCTAGGGCTGCCATAAAAAAAAAAACATCACGAATGGTTGGCTTAAGTGAAATTTATTTTCTCCCAATTCTGGAGTCTAAAATTACAATATCAAAGGTGTTGGTCGGGTTCGTCCTTCTGTGGGTGGTGATGGAAGATCTGGTCCCTGTCTCTGCTAGTTTCTGGAGCTTGCTGGCAATCTTTGGTGTTCCCTAGTTTGTAGATGCACCACCCTGATCTCAGCTTTTGTCTTCACTTGGCCTTCTCCATGTACGCATATCCATCTGTACATCTAAATGGACTCATTTTGTGAGGACACAGTCCTGTTGATTTAAGGCCCATCAGAATGGCTTCATTTTAACTTGATCATCTGCAAAGACACTCTATTTCCATGTAAAGTTACATTTACACATACTAGGGGTTAGGACTTTGACCTCTTTTGGGGGAATATAATTTAACCTGTAATAGCACCCAATCTGTTTGAAACAGAACACACTTATCTCTCTACCTATGACCTTTGTTCTATACAAAGTGTAGAGTCTTCTCTCCCATGACCAACAGATTCCTCATTGGAATTTATGTTTCTTGAGTATCTGTCATGTGTGTGATCCTATGTGTATATGAACCTGTTCTTTTCCACCCTAAAAACGCTCCTTTAGGTGCCCATCGATAGATGTTCTTGCTGTATGTCCAGGCCAAGGTAAAATCCCATCTACAAATACAAGACTCCCCAGAACCACCAAGCTGGTCTTTGTATCTCCATTTTCACACATCCATAGCAATGGGTATCCATCTAGTTCTTACAGCCTTTACCTCTGTTTGTCTTTGTTAAAATCCGCGCAGTAATGGAGAAAGCTCTGAAAGAGGAACCTGAAGATCCCCTGCAGGAGTCTGTGAGCAAGAACAGCCTCAGTTGTCAGGACAGAAGAAGCCGGGGGAGCGCTGCAATGGATTTTCCAGCGCAGGTGAACGTACAGAAGGATGTGACCTGCCCCATCTGCCTGGATCTTCTGACAACGCCCCTGAGCCTGGACTGTGGCCACAGCTTCTGCCAAGCTTGCATCACTGCAAAAAGCAAGGAGTCAGGGGCCAACCAAAGAGGGGAAAAGAACTGCCCAGTGTGCCAGCGTAAATACCAGTTTTGGAATCTCCGACCTAATCAGCCCCTGGCCAACATAGTGAAGAAAGTCAGGGAGAACATGAGCCCACAGCAGAAAAATCTCTGTAAGCACCATGGAGAAAAACTCCTGATCTTCTGTAAGGAGGATGGGAAGGCCATTTGCCAGCACTGTGCCCAGTCTGTGGAGCACCGTGGTCATCAAATATTCTTCATGGAAAAGGTGGTCATGGAATGTCAGGTAGGCCCAAGGGTGAAGGTGGATGGGGCAGAATGGTACCTCAAGTGAATCCTTCACTTTTTGAAACTACTTTCTTCCCTTGGTCATCATAGAACTGAGCTCTGCTATCTCTTTCTGTACCCTTTGCTCAGCTTCTGAGATTTAAAGGATATTTCTGTGCATTCTTTCATTTGATCAGAAATAAGTCTAGCCTACAAAGAGCAGTTGGATGAGTGGAGAAATGCTTCCCAAGATAAATTCTGATTGTGCCTTTGAGCAGAAGAAACCCTTCTGGGGAACACGGTTGGTTGGATGTGGGGAACATGTCACTGAGATGAAAGGACTTTCCTTGCGGCAGGCTCAGTTCTTCCTCTAGGAAAAGAGATAATCAGGTTACTCTTCATCAAGGGATGGTAGCTTGCATCACCCAGGGATACAGAGTACATTAATCTCTTCAGAATTTTGTCTACATCCTAGATTCTAATCACCAGTTTCATTTCTGTAACCTAGTCTCTTCTGAGATGAGTCTGTTTTCTTTCCTCTATCCAGGTGCTAAGAAAGCTCATAGCTTGACTCTGGTGATTCTTTTCTCACAGGAAAAGCTCCAGGCAGCTCTGAAGAAGCTGAGGAAGGAGCAGCTGAAAATGGAGGAGTTGGAAGCTGACATCAGGGAGGAGAAAGCTTCCTGGAAGGCAGGAAGAGATATTTCCTGAGGGAGTTCTGAAAAAGAAAACTGGGCAGCACCTCAGTCCAGTCACAAGGAGGCCCCTTCCTCTGTGACCTCAGAATTAAGGAGTTCAGGGGATTCTCAATTAGTCTGCATTTCATTCCTTCCCTGTTGGGGGTTGGGTGCCAGAGAGTACAAATATCACAAGTGAAACCAAATATTTGGAGGTGAAGGCATGGAGGAAAGCAATGTAAAATGACTCATGAATCCCATGTCCCATATGCATCATCAACTTTGAGGCACTAACACTTGCAGAAAACACACTGAGAAAAGCCCAGCGTTCCCTACTTAGGAGCTGTGGGTGGAAGGGCTTCCTATGCGGTGTGGCGTGATTATCCAGGACAGGTGTCTGCAATCCAAGCCTCATCCCGGTGTCACTTTGTGTCTCAGGGTGGGCCTTGTTAAAGTAGACTTTAATCTACTCCTTTGGGAGAAACTCAAGAGCAAATAGTGGGGAAATGACTTTCTCAGTAGTTGCTCACTGCCTGTTCCCTTCTCTTTGAGAAGTCCCTAAGGAAAATAGTTCTTGTCTTGGCTCCCAGGCCCAGACAATGTAGGCCCTTGGCCAGACAGACTGACTGCCTCTTTCTCTTCTCATCCCCAAAGAGTCATATGCAGACTGAGAGACAGAGGATTCTGAAAGGGTTTAATGAAATAAGAGGCACCCTGGACAGCGAGGAGAGGAGGGTGTTGCAAAAGCTGGAGGAAGACGAAGTGAATGTGCTGGATAACTTGGTAGTGGCCAAAGACCAGCTGGCCCGGCAGAAGCAGTGCTTGAGAGAGCTCATCTCAGACATCCAGCATCAGATATGGGGGTCATCAGCAGACAAAGTGCAGGTAAGTCTTGGGTTGGAGCTCCTACAGGATGAGAATCATGGGAAACACAGAGACAAAATTGCCTTCTCTGCTGGGTCCCTGCACTTTCTTCCCTCTGGTGACATTCAAGGCTCTTGGGCCCCTCAGTACCTCTTCTCTGTCATTTCGGGTGTCCTAGGGATAATTCAAATTATGAACGACAAGGGAAATGGCCATTGTTAGCAATTTATGAAAGGCAGTGCAAAAAATTTGGAGAGAAATTCTTCATAAGCTCCCATTATCTGCTGTCTTGCATTTGTAAGGCATCTCTTCACTGAGTTTAGTCAACTAACACCAATCTCTGTTTATGTTTGATTTTCTTGTTCTGTTGAGTCCAGACTGTGCAATACCTGTGGATTTGATTTGCATTGCCTGAGTGTAGACCACTAATGTTTAGCATCTTTTCATGTGGTTTATTGGACATTTGTATATCTTCTTTGGAGAAACATCTCTTCAAATTCTTTCCCCATTTTTCCAATTAGGTTGTTTGCTTTTTGTTGTTGAGTTGTAGGAGTTTGTTGCATATTCTCTAGACTAATACCTTATCAGATATATGATTTGCAAATATCTTATCCCTTTCTGTGCATTGTCTCTTCGCTGTCTTCCTGGCGTCCTTTGATACACAGAAGTTTTTAACTTCTTTGTGGTCCAACTTAGTTATTTTTCTTTTATTCCCTGTGCTTTTTTGGGTCATATCCAAAAACTCATTACCAAATCCAGTATTGTGAAGATTTTTCTTTTTGTTCTGTTCTAACAGTGTTATACTTTTAGATCTTAAGTTTAGATCTTTAATTGATCTTAAATTATAATTTATATGTGAAATAAGTCATCCATGTTTAAAATTATTGTAACCATTGTATTATGTTGAGCCTTTTTGGGGGGAAATAATTTGTTAAAAAGGGTGAGGAGACGGTAGCCAGTGAAGGGGTGGGCTGTATGGGACATTTGTTTGTCCAACCTCAATTCCTTACCTTTTTTTGGTAACGACCTCTTCAATTACCCATTCAGGAACCATCCTTACCCTCAGTCCATGTAGTTGGTTAGGGTTTGTAAAATCAGCAGCATCAGGGAGGTACGTGTCTCTCAATTCTAAGTAAATCAGAATATCAGATTCCTATCCAATGATGCGGTAATTATTTTAAGATATATGCACCTGACCCAGTTTAGGTCAATGATTTTTATGCCTTAGAATTTCACTATCATGACTAGAAAGAGAAGTTCTCTTTTTCACCAAGTAATATATCAGGGATTATCATTTAAACCAGGAGATGTGAGTTGATTCCATACAGAGTCTAAGAAGAAAGTCAGTATTGCAGGTGGAAAATAGAATTTTGAAAACAGATTCTGACGACAAGCTTTTCATTTAAAAACCTAGCTATGTGGAGTTGGTGGGGGGTGGGAGGGATGGGGTGGCTGGGTGATAGACATTGGGGAGGGTATGTGCTATGGTGAGCACTGTGAATTGTACAAGCCTGATGAATCACAGATCTGTACTTCTGAAACAAATAATGCAATATATGTTAAAGAAAAGAAGAAGAAGAAGAAGATAGCAGGAGGGGAAGAAGGAAGGGGAGTAAGTTGGAGGGGGAGACGAACCATGAGAGACAATGGACTCTGAAAAACAAACTGAGGGTTCTAGAGGGGAGGGGGGTGGGGGGATGGGTTAGCCTGATGATGGGTATTAGAGAGGGCACATTCTGGGCGGAGCACTGGGTATTACGCACAAACAATGAATCATGGAACACTACATCAAGAACTAATGATGTAATGTATGGTGATTAACATAACAATAAAAAATTATTAAAAAAAAAAACCTAGCTATGACTCAAGTTACACCTGCCCTGGAATTTATTCTTTTTTCTTTTAAATTTAAACCAGTTTTAGTCATATACAATAACAACAAAAAAGCCTAATACAGAGAATAAAACTTTATCTGAGGATGTGGAGCCAACTGGTGGCCAAGTCATTGTTGGTATAAAAGGGGTTAGGCTGGAGAGAGGGAAACCAAATATATTGTTACATTTCTGTTCAAAAAATAAGGCAAGGGGTGCCTGGGTGGCTCAGTTGGTTAAGTGACTGCCTTCGGCTCAGGTCATGATCCTGGAGTCCCGGGATCGAGTCCCACATCGGGCTTCCTGCTCAGCGGGGAGTCTGCTTCTCCCTCTGACCCTCTTCCCTCTGTGCTTTCTATCTCTCATTCTCTCTCTCTCAAATAAATAAATAAAATCTTTAAAAAAAATAAGGCAAATAATGGCTCTACTGGGAATAAGAAGATGGCTAAAATATTTTGAGGATAGAGACTGGACTGACAATACAATATTGGAATTCAGAGTAGGTTATTATAGTTTCTAAAACAGTGACTTGAGCAGATATTGGTATCATTTTGGACAATGGAATGTAAATAGTTGGGAAATGGTAAGTTACATTTTAGACTTCCTCAGGTTCTGGCTCCTGTGGCTTATTTCATGCTTAAAAATTGGGGAGATTACCTGTAGGTAGTATAGAGGAGGTATATAGAATGAGTAGAGGGAAGCCAGAGAAATATTTGTTTGAAGTTCTTGTTTACTTGTTCCTGCAGCAAAAGAAAGTATACTTTTTGAAAACTATTATTATTGATTATTCATATTTGACTTTCCAGAGCCTGGAATGATGTCTGGCAAATATGGTTTTCACTTTTATTTGTCTCTAGAATAAATAAAAGGATAATGAATTAATGAGGTCTTCTCATGAACATATTTTTTTAAATGTCAACTCTCTTATCTTCTTTTTATTTTTTTATTTTTTTTAAGATTTTATCTATTTATTTATGAGAGACAGAGGGAGAGAGAGAGAGACGCAGAGGGAGAAGCAGGCTCCCAATACGGGACTCGATCCCAGGGCTCCGGGATCATGACCTGAGCCGAAGGCAAGACGCTTAACCATCTGAGCCACCCAGGCACCCTCTTATCACCTTTTAAATATATCCCATCTCCAAATACTGGAAATCACCTTTCTAACATAATCACATGAGTCCTTGGGATGGTTGATCTTGGTCTTATCTCTACATTTTGTCCTCCATACTCTGATAATCTCCTTATTCACATCATACCAAGGGGCTTTAGGGGTCTAAGTTGCATAAAACTTTTTAAGGTAGGAGGGCTTATATCTCCTTGGAGGGTTGCCAGACAAAATACAGGATGCATAATTAAATTTTAAATTCAGATAAACGATAAATTGTTTTTTTTTTTTTTAGTAGAAGCATATCCTGGTATCCTAAATATTATAGTAAGCATAGTTAAACTAAAGCATATTTGTTATTTAACTAAAATTAAATTTTAACCAGCCATTTTTATTTTCTAAATATGGCAATCCTATACTTGACTCATGTTTTCTCTCTTCTCCCCAGGATATGATTAATGTCATGAAAAGGTAAGTGTGGGAAACCAGGTATGGTCCTTTTTTATGTGAGGACAGAATTATAGCCATGATGAGTTATCTTGGGATCAATCAAAATTAAAAAAAAGAAAAACACAGAGCTGGGGAATTTGGGAATGACATCATTTCAAATTTTTGATCAAAGATGAAGGCTTTCAATGGAATTTGGGTGGTGGGAGGTCACAGAGCTAGGGCCAATAAGACCATGATTTCACTCATTCTGGTCAAACTTCAGTCTCTGCCTCAGTTTGTTTCCATATTTCATAGGTGCCTATCTTATTTCAGAGAAGACACTGTCTTCCATCTGCCGGGTCCCCAAATGTTCCACAAGGACAGCTCCTTTGCATTTATTTTCTTCCTGATGTTAGAAGAAACAAGGTCTTTCTAGTGGTTTTATTCGGACTTCCAAAAAAAAAAAAAAAAGTCTCCAGTTTTGGGGAATAGTGGCTTTCATCCTGGTACCAATAATTGATTTCATCTTGCTTACACACTTTAGCATCTTGTAGAAAATATGGTCTTCTTGTGTCTAAAGTTGCCTACCTTGGCAGTATAAGGTCTTCCCAAACACATGAAATTCAGACCACTATTAATTTGGTGTCATAACTTCTCTTTTTCCAGATGTTTCTGATGTTTCCCCAGAGAATATAACCTTAAATATTAATATCTGGACTTCTGTACTGGGATAAGAGGCTTTAGAGATCCTTCAGACTTTTAATACAGGAGCTCCATACTTGATAACCTAAATCCTTCAGGAGCCGGGCTCTGGAGCTTCTTTACTGATCACCTGCCTGGGAACTCACATCTGCGGCCTGTCCCAGGTGGAACCACTAAGATGGCAGTGACTCCTTCATATATCAAATACTTTATTTAGAGGTATCAAATACCTTTTAAAGGCACCATTATTTAATCTAGTTTTATTATTTTTAAGGACTAGAGTATGCAGTTAATTTTTCCATTTTAGAATGAAGAACATGAGCTTCTTTGAGGTGAAGATCTTCTGAAGGTCACACAGAGGGTAAATGGAAAGGTAGATATGAGCATATTCTTCCGGTTGCAGCATCAGTGCTCATTCCATCTGGCCCCCCTCCTCAGTATCTCCGGTGGAGATCATTCAAGTGAATCAGTGGAGTGAAAAGTAAGGGAAACAGTGGTCTTGCAGAGACACAAGGGCAGAAGTGTGGGGTGATCAATCTTTGTCTTCTCTAGGAGTGAGAGCTGGACCTTCAAGAAGCCAAACATTGTTTCCAAGAAACTGAAGAGTACATACTTAATTCCAGATTTGAGTGGGATGCTGCAAGTGTTTAAAGGTAAGGAGAGTCAGAGGAAGGTTGTGGGTGTGGAATTCTTGTAGTATCAGGGCAAAATGGGAGAGAGGATGTTGTTTGTAGATGAGAGAAGATCTAGGCTTGACAAGGAGAGCTAGATCTCTAATGCTGAAGGTGTGATCAGACCTAAGGGGGAATGGTCAAGGTGTCTGGTTCATCATCTCATTCCCCAGTTCATAGCCTCACAGGACGCCCCTCCCTATCCCCATTCTAGTGAGAAGATAGGTATCAGTGTTTACTCCTTGCTTCTAACAACATCATTGAAACTTTTGTCATTTCAGAGCTGACAGAGGTCCGACGCTACTGGGGTAAGAAGGAGTTACAGGTTCTTCAAATCACCATATTCTGATCCCTTTTTAGACGTTGTGGTTACTGTCAGGTCCTATGATCTTAGCTTCGTGTGTTCCTCCCCAAACACGCATGCCTACAACAGTTCTTAAGTGTCCTACTCATCTCTCACCCATCAACATAAGTTCCTCCCAGTCAATTCCTGATATTCCACCTCCTGATGTCACAAGACACACCTACTCTGTAACCATCACCTGACCCTGTCATTTTTCCTACAGTGGACGTGATGCTGAAGCCAGTCAATGATATTTCGAATATTGCCCTTTCTGCTGATAAAAGACGAGTGAAAGCTGTGCACAACTTCTCGCTTAAAAATATATTTCTAAGCGATTTCTCTGCTTTTGATGTCTTGGGCTGCCAGTGTTTCTCCTCAGGGAAGTATTACTGGGAAGTAGATGTGTCTGAGAAGATTGCCTGGATCCTTGGGGTGTACAGTAAAGCAAGAAACCTCAAGAGAAAAGGGAGCTCTGGGTTTGTTTTTGATCCAAATGTAAAACATTCAGATGTTTACTCTAGATACACACCTCAATTTGGCTACTGGGTTATTGGGTTACAGAATGGATCTGAGTATAAGGTCTTTGAGGAGTCTTCCACCTCTGATTCCAAGGTCTTGACTCTTTTCATGCCTGTTCCTCCTTGTCGTGTTGGGGTTTTCCTAGACCATGAAGCACGTATTGTCTCATTTTTCAACGTCACAAACCAGGGGTCACTCATCTACAAGTTTTCTAATTGTCAGTTTTCTCAGACCACTTACCCATATTTCAATCTTTGGAACTGTCAACACCCAATCACCCTGTGCACACCGACTTCCTGAACCTTCTTAGTCCCTCTCCTACTTCTGTGTAGCGCCCCTTGTCCTGGGGTTCATCTACACCTGAGCTCATCTGCACCATTCTGAACACATCTTCTTTCTTTTCTCCATCTTTCATTTTAGAATGTTTTTGGAATAGTCTGCTAGGACTGCTGTAACAAAGTCCCCCCAAACAAAGGCTAACAACAGAAATTTCTTGTCTCACAATTCTGGAGGCTGAAGTCTGAGAGCAAGGTGTCAGCAGAGTTTGTTTTCTGAAGGCTGTGAGGGAAGGTTCTATTCCTTGCCTTGCAGATGGCTGTCTTCTCTCAGTATCTATTCAAATCATCTTCCCACTTTGCATTTCTCTGTGCCTAAATCTCCCTTTTTCTAAGGACACCAGTCAGATTGGAAAAGGAGCCACCCTAATTGCATCATTTTAATTTAATCACCCCTCTAAAGACCCTATCTCCAAAAGGTCACATTCTCAAGTATTGGGGGTTAGGATGGTAACATATAAATTTGGGGGGAACACAAGTCAACTCCACAGTCTTTTATACATCCCTACCATGCAGTGAAAGCTTGATGTTTTCTTCCTAATATTTTGTTTTCATTGGGGGAGAATGCTTTATTTTTCCTTATTAGTTTTTGCTTAGTATTAGGAGAGACTGCCTATTTGCAAAGGGAACACATCTAATCCCTTCTATAGAAAGAGCAGTATTGCTGTACCTCCTCTGACATCGCTTTTCCTCGTTCCCTCTGCTGTTGAATGGAATTAACAAAGGGAAAGTTATCAATTCTATCTAAGTGCATAGGACATAGAACAATGCATAGGGATCTGTCACTAGGTACTGGATCCTTCAGAGTGGATTGCCTTATCAATGGCACCCCTTTATGTATCACAGAGTTAAAGCAGAAGCACATAAGTAAAATTTTTATCAAGAGTAGATTTTTGGTGCTCAGAGTTTCTGAGGTCAAATCTTGTCTCATTACTTAAAAGCCGTGTAAACTTGAGCAACTTACTTAGCACCTCTTGGTCTCACTTTCCTAAAATAAAAATTGCTGTTAAGATTGTACCTATTTCCTAGGGTCACACTGAGAAACCAAATTTTATTAGATGGGAAGCACTTACCTAAGAGTCTTATTTGTAAGAATCAATATTTTTATTGTGGAAAAATTATAAGCTGTATCGATGAGAAACAATTTGTTTTGTTTTGGTTTGGTTTGGTTTTGCTTTAATAAAATGATAATTGACTCTACTGAAGTCTCATTTCACAGATCCTGAAATCCCATGCAGACAGTATGGCTTTTCATGATGTGTCCTGTAGAGAAGGTCAGGTCTAGGCTCAGCTGTGCTTATGAGAGACAGCCCTCTGGTGCTCAGTCCTCTTCCTTGTGGTGAAACACCGGAGTATGCCACTGCTTTGACCACCCTCTGCACTCTCCCCCTTCTCCTCCTCCCCCTCCCCCCTCAGTCGCCCCCTTCTCCCCCTTCTCCTCCCCCTCCTCCCCATCCTTCTCCATCCTCTCCTCCTTTCCTTCTCCTTCTTTAAAGAATATGAAATGGGGGCGCCTGGGTGGCTCAGTCGTTAAGCGTCTGCCTTCGGCTCAGCTCATGATCCCAGGGTCCTGGGATCGAGCCCCGCATAGGGCTCCTTGCTCGGAGGGAAGCCTACTTCTCCCTCTCCCACTCCCCCCACTTGTGTTCCCTCTCTCGCTCTCTCTCTCTGTCAAATAAATAAATAAAATCTTTAAAAAAATAAAGAATATGAAATGAAGGATGGAACTACCTAGGACAGTGAAGACACAGATTGTTCTTCGAGAAGCATGCATTATAAATTAGGGCAGGCTATGCCACTATACAAAATTTCAATCAAGATTTGTAGGACCTTAGAGAAAGATGGGTATCCTGGCCATGCTGGATAAAACTGAAAATGTCTGGCGTGGGGTCAATGTATATATCTTTACGTGTCTATCTATATGCACACACACATATCTGTACACATATGGGTATATATACATGTAACCATTTGTATAAATACATGTACATATATTAACATTATCTTGGTTAGTCTTTACAAATACCTTAAGAGGGAGATATTTATATCAGGCGATTAAAAGAATTTATAAACTACAAAAAAAGGAGTTTATAAACCATTAGAATTTTCTCCTATGGTCCCAAGGCTAGAGAGTGAGAGAGGCAGCTGTGTGTTACTCCAGAGCTGTGGCTTTCCTCTGCACCACACCACAGAGAGGGGAGCAGCCTGACTCCCAAGGGTGTGGGGAAGAAGGGAGAGCCGGGACATGCTCCGTGCAAGGGGAAACCTGGTGCATCTTAGGGAAAACCTTAGGTGCCATGAAATGCAATTTGATATGCTCAATCCATGTAGCCTAAATGAGACGGAAGTAGGTCATGACCCATAGGCATATTATGCCGAGCTTCGTCATGGCCAGCATTCTATTGTAGATGACATGAAGAAAATATCCCACTTTTTAGTGTAGACGGTGAACATTGGAATTGGAGGTTATAAGACTGGCCTCTGAAACAGATCAAATTTTGCATAATGATATAGTTCCTTTGCGGCCCCTACCAAATTAACTAAGTTCTATGGGATTCAATTTCTCGTATATAAAATAAATAAAAATAATAAAACTTACCTGATGAGGATGCTGTGGGACTTTTAAATACTAGGAAACTGGAGATAACCTGCTGTTTTCTAGCACATAAGTACTGCCCCAGACTTGTGTCTATTAGTGTTTTTTATTGGTTTCTTTTCTGACTTGAAATAAATGACTTTAAGAAACACATTCATTCATTCTAAAATAATTAACTTTGTTTTATTTTAAGAAATAGAATAATTTGAGTAAAGAATCAGTCTTTAAAACCCCTTTCTATCCAGTTCTAAAGTAAATATTACATTATTGTAAAAACAACTTCATTCTCATCATCCCCTATAATCATAATAGCCTCTTCAACTTAACATACTAGATAAAATTGAATTCGTGGTTCTCCTGCTGTCCAACAAACTACCATGAAGTTAGTGGCAGCCTTAACGTTTAGGCTTAAAAGAACGCACAATTATTATCTCAGAGTTTCTGTGGATCAGGAGCCTGGACACAGTTTTGCTGGGTTCTCTCATTTAGCATCTCGCCGGGATGCGCACATGGTGTTGCCTAAGTTACGGGTGAGAGAGGGGTAGGGTCTGGATCTAAACTAACTTAGGTTTTTGGAGAATCCTTGCACTTTGCACTTGCAGGACTGAGACCCTCTGCTTCTACAGAGTGTCCAAAATTCCTCGCTCTGTGTGCTTGTCCATAGGAAGCTCATAAAGTGGCTGTTACTTCCTTCAAGGCAAGCAGGAGAGAGCACCTCTAGGGAGACAGCCTTAGATAACGTCACCTACCCACCGTAATGACAGCTCATCACCTTTGCCACATTCCATCGACCGTAAGGAATTCACAAATTCTGCTTCTCTCTAGGGGAAGGAATTGCACAAAAGCATGAACACCAGGATTTGGGGATCACTAGGGGTCTCTTCACCCAGAGGGGTTTGAAAAAAGCTAGGGAAGCTGTTCCCGAGCCACTGCCCAGGGTGTCCTGCCAGGTGGGAACAGCCAATGGGCTTCTGGGAGCTGAGTGACTCTACACAGGCCCCTGGCCCTGATAGATACTCTGCAGTGCAGGCAGATGTTGACACTTCAGGAAGAAAAAAGAGTGTAGAGCCCTTTGGGATCCATTTGCCCAGCAGCCCTAAAAAGATGTTAGAGCCTTAATCAGATCCTCTTTGGAAGTAGGCAGTGTTGCTCCAGTTGGTAAGCAAGAACGGCAGTGTGGCTACCTTAGTACAAGCCCCATCCTGGAGAGGGAATTGGTGGCCCCGACAGCAGCTGCTGCCCCAACAGACCACAAGCAGCAGCCACGTGTTTGCAGGCACGGCTAGGAAACCCTGCAGGAAGCTTGGGCTCAGCTCAAATCAGTCTGCCTGCACTGTGCCACCTGCTCTCCAGTCCCTCCCTGTGTCCCAATCCTGAGGGCCACCCATGTGACTCATCCAGGGACCACGGTTTCCTCTGGAGCCCGAGGTGATGAGAGGGCCCTGCCACTTTTGCCCGGATGTGTCTGCTTTCAGATACAAACAAGACTGGGAGTTAAGTGGATGCCTCAAAGTCCTAAGGCCCTCCCCCTCTGCCTTGCCTCTCAGGATGATGCACCCTCCCCTCCCCCAGCCCACTCCTCTGTTCTTGTGACTCTCATCTAGTCTGTCTGGGGTGGTAAGTGTGGCTTTATTTTTTTCCTGAGTGGTGCTTTGCCACTAAGACCCTACAGGTACGTCCCCAGACTCTAGGTATTTTCAGTTGCTTTTGAGAGTATTGGAAAGCAATAACCCATATCGTCTTCAAGGTATGGAGAAAAATTCTCATAGCAGATAAATAAATGTTATTTTTCTTTCTATCAAACATGCCATCATGCTGAGTGGTCATCTTCAACAAATTCATGCAATTTTACAATATTTATATTTAATGTGTAACATTATATATATATATTTGGTGTTTAATACAATCTAGCAAAACTAGAATGAAGTGATGATAGCTTACAAGTGGCACCTGGGCCCTCACAGATGTTTTCAGTGGCCCCAGGTCTTCCTGTTCACTAAGAACTTCATTTCATTTTGCACTGCTGATTCCAGAAATATCATAGTCTCCTTATTTCTGTCTACCTTCATTAGGTATAGTATAAGAAATTTTTAAACAAAATATTTCTATTTTTTCTCTCCTAATCTCTGGGCTATAAAAATAGTTAGAGTTCTTGCTTATCTGATAAAATATCTTCATTTTGCCTTTTTTAAGAATATTTTCATTGCACACGGAATTGTAGACTCATATATATAATTTTTTTCCTTCAGTTTTTAAAAAATATCATACCACTGCCTTCTGGCCTCTGATGTCTCTAAATAGAGGCCAACAATCATCCCACTATATTTATTGTGCTGCTTCCTCTGGCTGCTGTCAAATTTTTCTCAGAACTTTGAATATAATGCTTAAAACTGATTTTCTTTGTATTTATTCCAATTAGGGTCTTTCATAAAATTAGGACCTTTTTGGTTATTATCCCTTTAAATATTTTTAGATATATACTGTTTTCCTTTACTTTTAATTCTGGAATCCCAATTAAATGTATATTATTCCTTTTATTTTGTCCCACAAGTCTCTGAGACTCTGTTTTCTTTTTTCCCCTTCCATTTTGTAAATATGTTGTTCAAGTTGGATATTTTTTTCCTCTTTATTGAGGTATAATGGACAAATAAAAATTGTATATATTTATTTAAGTTCTACAAAATAATGTTTTGATATATGTATATATTGAGAAATGATGACCACAATCAAGCTAATTAATATATCTGTCACCTCAGAGTTACCTTTTTTGTGTGGTGAGAATACTTCAGATTTACTCTCTTAGCAAATTTCAAGTATACAATACAGTATTTTTTTAAATTTTTATTTATTTATTTTAGAAAGAGAGAGAGCACGTGAGTAGGGGGAGGGGCAAACGGGGAGGGGGAGGGAGAAAGAATCTGAAGCAGACTGCCTCGCTGAGCGTGGAACCCCACAAGGGGCCTCGATCCCAGGACCTCAAGATCATGACCTCAGCTGAAACCAAAAATCCGATGCTTAACTGACTGAGCCACCCAGGCACCCCTACATTACAGTATTATTAACTCTAGTCACCAGGCCCTACATTAGCTCTCCAGAACTTATTTACACTACATAACTAAAAGTTTGTACCCTTTGGCCAACATTTCCTCATTTCCCTCAGCCCTCAGCCACTGGCAACTACAATTCTACTCTGCTTCTAGACGTCGACTCTTTTAGATTCCACAGGTAAGTGAGATCATGCTGTGTTTGTCTTCCTGCGACTTATCTCACGTAGCATAATGTCCTCTAAGTTTATCCATGTTGTCACAAATGGTAGAAATTCCTTCTTTTTAAAGCTGAATAACATTCCACTGTGTGTGTGTGTGTGTGTGTGTGTGTGTGTGTGTGTGTGTGTGTACACACCACATTTTCTTTATCCATTCATCTGGTGATTGACACTAAGGTTGTTTTCATGTCTTGGCTCTTGTGAATAATGCTACAATGAACAGGGGAGTGCAGATATCTTTTCAAGATGTAGATTTCATTTCCTTCAGATATATATCAAGAAGTGGAACTGCTGAATCATATGGTAACTCTACTTCATTTTTTGAGGAGCTTCCATAGTGTTATCCATTGCGGATGTATCACTTCACCTCCCACAACTGAGTGCAAGTGTCTTTTTTCTCCACACCCTCATCAACACTTGCTGTTTTTTGTATTTTTTACAATAATCATTTTAACAGGTGTGAGGTGATCTCTCAATTTGGTTTCTCTTTGAATTTTTCTGATGATTAGTTCTGTGCTTATTACATTTAACAGACTTAAGCGCCTTTTCCATACACCTTTTAGCCATTTGTATGTCTTCTTTGGAGAGAGAGCTATTCAGGTCCTTTGCTCATTTTTTTGTTTTTGTTTTTGTTTTTGTGGCTCTCAGGTTGTTTGAACCTCTTATATTATTTTGGGTATTACCTTATTAGAAGCATGGTTTGCAAATATTTTTCCCCATCTCCATCCTACTTGTCATTTTTTACTTTACTTCCTGTGCTTTTGATGTCATATCCACAAAAATAATGCCCAGGCCAATGTCAGATTTTTCCCTATGTTTTCTTCTAACAGCTTCACAGTTTCAAGGTGTATAAGTGTTTAATCCATTTTGAGTTGATTTTTGTGTATGGTGTAAGGCAGGGGTCCGTCCAGTTTCCTTCTTCTGCAGGTGGGTATCCACAGTTTTTTTTTTTTTTTCTCAGTTTGGATAATTGTAATTAATCTATCTTCAAATTCCCTACTCTTTCTTCTCGCATCCCTTATCATTCTTTTAGCCCACTTAGTGGTTTTAAAATTTCAGTTATTGTTTTTATAGTTTTTACTTTTCATTATTTTAAAATAATTTTTATTTTTCTTCTGAGATTTCCTACTTGCTCATTCATTAGAAACATATTTTTCCTTGTGTTCTTGAATATAGTTAAAGTAGCTGCTTTAAAATCTGTCCACTGGGGCGCCTGGGTGGCTCAATCGGTTAAACATCTGCCTTTGGTTCAGGGTTCTGGGATGGAGCCCCACATCTGGCTCCCGGTTCAGCAGGGAGCCTGCTTCTCCCTCTGCCCCTCCCCCAAGTCATGCTCATTCTCTTTTTCTCTCACATAAATGAATAAAATCTTTAAAAAAAAATCTGTGTCCACTAATTCAAACATTTGGCTCATCTTGGAGTCACCTTCCATTGATTTTTTTTTTTGAGCCTGGGTCATGTTTTTTCTATTTTTCTTGTATGTTTAATAATTTTAGATTACATACTCTACTCCAGAAATTGTGAATGCTATGTTGAAAAACCAAAACAAAACAAAAGACAGAACTAGATTCTGTTATACTTTTTTGGATTAAATTTATTTTTTCAGGCCGTTTACTTGGCTGATCTCAAATTCCATCTACTTTTCTGCAGTAAGTAGCTAAAATACCTCTTCAGGTCTTGTAACTTTACTTAGATTGTATAGTCTTCCTCAAACACGTGTACTTTAGATATGTGGGCAGCATTTATGCATAGAATTTTCAAGCTCTTTCTTTTGTGGGTATTTCTCTTTACTTTTCAGCATACGTGGTAGACTTGCATTTTCTTTTTTAAATACCTTCCTAATCAACAAATCGAGCTTTTTTACAAATTTTAATTGTGTTACCTTGTACCTCTCAGTTGAAGAGACACAAAAACAGGAAACTCACCCAATGTTATTTCCTTTCTACTAAGGGCATACTCCCTTTTGGTTTCTGTTTTTGAACATTTTACAGTGCCTTCAGATTATTTTCCCTTCTCCCCTCCCTATTCAACCCCCCCCCACACACACACATGATTTTAAGTTATCTACGGGAAGGTTATTTTGATAGAATGAATTCCTCAAGTACTTGAAGTTGAACCTGAATTTTGCCAGTTTGGATCTTCTTATGAATGGAATCATACAGTATGAACTCCATTGTATAAACTTTCTTTCACCTAACTTAACATTTTGTTCTTTATTCATATCATTTTATATATCAGTGGTTTGTTCTCTTCTCCTGCTGATTAATATTAATAATATTGTATGAATATATACAATCTATTTATCCATTCTCCTGTTGAGACTTATTTGAAGTGTCTTCAGTTTTTGGATATTATGAATCAAGTATTATGAGCATTTTTATACAAGTCTTCTTGTGGTGGACATGTGCTTAATTCTTCTTGAGAATATACCTAAAATTTGAATTTCTTTGTTACAGGGTAGATATATATTTCACTTTAGGACAAGTGCTAGATTTTCTTACAAAGTTGTCATACCGTTTTACACACCCATCACCAATATATGAGGATTCAGATTGCCACATATCCTTGCCAACATATGAATCTGTAAGTCATCATAATTTTAAGCACTTTAGTGATTTTTAGTGCTATTTCATTATGAGTTTTTTCAATAAAGTATATTTTTTTATTATGTTATGTTAATCACCATGCATTACATCATTAGTTTTTGATGTAGTGTTTCATGATTTATTGTTTGAGCATAACACCCAGCGCTCCATGAAGAACACGCCCCCCCCCCAAGGGCGCCTGGGTGGCTCAGTTGGTTAAGCGACTGCCTTTGGCTCAGGTCATGATCCTGGAGTCCCTGGATCGAGTCCCACATCGGGCTTCCTGCTCAGCGGGGAGTCTGCTTCTCCCTCTGACCCTCTTCCCTCTCGTGCTTTCTATCTCTCTATCTCTCTCTCTCTGAAATAAATAAATAAAATCTTTAAAAAAAAATGTGCCCCCCAATACCCACCACCAGGCCAACCCATCCTCCCACCCCTCTCCCCTCCAGAACCCTCAGTTTGCTTTTCAGAGACCATAGTCTCTCATGGTTCGTCTCCCCCCCCCCCGATTTCCCCCACTTCATTATTCCCCTCCTAATATCTTCTTCTTCTTCTTCTTTTTTTTTTTTTACATATAATGTATTATTTGTTTCAGAGATACAGATCTGTGATTCAACAGCCTTGCACACTTCACAGCGCTCACCATAGCTCATTATGATTTTAATGTGCATATTCCTGAACTCATAATGACAAGCATTTTTCATGTGCAAATAGGCCATTCATAACTTTTCTTCATGTCTGTTCAAATCTTCCACAATTTTAAAATTACAATGACATGTCTGTTCAAATAATTCGTCTATTTTTTTTAATGATTTTATTTATTTATTTGACAGAGTGAGAGAGAGGGAACACAAGCAAGGGGAGCAGAAGAGGGAGAAGTAGGCTTCCCGCTGAGCAGGGAGCCTGATGAGGGGCTCGATTCCAGGACCATGGGATCATGACCTGAGCTGAAAGGCCACCCAGGGGTCTCCATTTGTCTATTTTAAAATTAGATTATTTTGTCTTTTTTAATACTGATTTGTAGATTTCTATACTGATTCTGGATATAAGTCCTTTGGTAAATATATGTTTGGTGAATATTGGACTATTTTCTCTCTGTCTTTGGCTTGCATACGCACCTTTTTTTTTTTTTTAAAGATTGCTTATTTATTTGTCAGAGAGAGAGACCACAAGCAGGGGGAGCAATAGGCAGAGGGAGAGGGAGAAGCAGGCTCCCCGCTGAGTAGGGGCCCCGATGTGGGACTCGATCCCAGGACCCTGAGGTCATGACCTGAGCCGAAGGCAGATGCTTAACCATCTGAGCCATCAAGGGGTCCCCATACCCATCTTTTTAAAGGTGTCTGTGGTTGAGAAGAACTTTAAATTTTTTTGAAGTTTATCATTTAAAAAATCTGAATTGGAGTATTAAAAAATTTGAATTAGAGTATAGCTGACATGTAATATTATATTAGTTTCAGGTGTATAACACTGTGATTCAACAATTACATGCATTAGAAAATGCTCTCCATAAGTGTAGTTACCCTTTGTCATCATACAAAGTTATTATAATATTATTGACTATATTCCTTATGCAATTTATCATTTTCTAAAAGTTTATTATTTCTGGTTATCTTTTGGAAAATCTTTGTGGAAAAGATGATTAATGAAGACAAATTTATGTTGATGCAAAAGTTGGGTATTCATCTTTTCTGATGGCTGAATAATATTCCACTGTATATATGGACCACATCTTCTTTACCCATTCATCTGTTGAAGGGCATCTTGGCTCTTTCCACAGTTTGGCTATTCTGGACGTTGCTGCTATGAACATTGGGGTGCATGTGGCCCTTCTTTTCACTACATCTGTATCTCTGGGGTAAATACCCAGTAGTGCAATTGCTGGGCCATAGGGTAGCTCTATTTTTAGCTTTTTGAGGAACTACCACACTGTTGTCCAGAGTGGCTGTACCAACTTGCATTCCCACCAAGAGTGTAAGAGGGTTCCCCTTCTTCCACAACCTCTCCAACATTTGTTGTTTCTTGCCTTGTCAATTTTTGCCATTCTAACAGGTGTCAGGTTATATCTTAATGTGGTTTTGATTTGAATTTCCCTGATGGCTAATGATGATGAACATTTTTTCATGTGTTTGTTAGCCTATGCTATGTGAAATAAGTCAAGCAGAAAAAGTCAATCATCATATGGTTTCACTTATTTGTGGAACATATGGAATAGCATGGAGGACATGAGGGGAAGGAAGGGAAAAATGAAGGGGGGAATCGGAGGAGGAGATGAACCATGAGAGACGATGGACTGCAAGAAACAAACTGAGGGTTCTAGAGGGGAGGGGGTGGGGGGATGGGTTAGCCTGGTGATGGGTATTAAAGAGGGCATATTCTGCAAGGAGCACTGGGTGTTATGCACAAACAATGAATCATGGAACACTACATCAAAAACGAATGATGTAATGTATGGTGATTAGCATAATATAATAAAAAAAAGAAAACCTCAAAAAAAATTCCACATTAAAAAAAAAAAACAGATCTTGGAGGAAGATGGTGGAGGAGTAGGAGAGCTGGATTTCGTCTGGTCTCAGGAATTCAGCTGAATAGGGATCAAACCATTCTGAATACCTACTAACTCAACAGGAGACCGAAGAAGAGAGTATCAACAACTCTCTGAACAGAGAAGCGACCACTTACTGGAAGGTAGGACGTGCGGAGAAGTTAATCCAAGGCAATTTTCGGGAGGATAGACGGCGGGGGAGGGGGCCTCCGCCTTCTGGCAAGTGTTAGAGCCGCGGAGCACAAAATCGAACTTTTAGAAGTCGGCTCCCCGGAGGGCCGTCACTCCAGTGGCTAAGCGGGGGGTGGAACCCTCACAGGACAGTGTGGTCTCAGGACCCTCGGGGTCACAGAAAGACCTGGGGTGCCTGAGTGCGCCAGAGCTCCCAGGTATTGGAGTGGGGAAGCTGGCTGCAGAGACGGAGCCGAGGCGCGGGCTCTCAGCTCGGGGTTGCCATAAACTGTGATCCATGGCCCAGTCGGGCCACTGCTCCTCCAGCAGGGACCCAACAAGCGGCAGAGCTGGGGAGACTCCCCTTCCTCCCCAGGGAGGAGTGGCGCGGGAGCGCACCGCAGGGATCTGCTGGGTTTGGAGATTCCACATGGGGTCGGGTGCCAGAGATAGAAATGCTCGGTCACAGGCCGGGTGAGCACGAGTGCGGCCAGAGACCAGGGAGACGGGAGTGACTGCTTTTCTCTGGGGGCGCACTGAAGAGCGGGGCCCCGAGTTCTCAGCTCCTCCGGGTGGAGATTGGGAGGCCACCATTTTCACCCTGGTCCTCCAAGGCTGTACCAGAGCTTGCAGGGAACAAAAGCTCCTGAGAACAAACCCGAGCAGCTTGCTTAGCCCGGACTGACAAGGGCAGGGCAATTCCGCCTCTGGCAAAGATATTTGGGAACCATGGCAACAGGCCCCTCCCCCAGAATATCAGCACGAACAGCCAGCAAGCCAAGACCAAGTTTACTGATCAAGGAGAATGGGAGAACTCCAGTGCTAGGGGAATACTGCACATAGAATTCATGGCTTTTTTTTACCATGAATCATTAGTTTTTCAAAGTTAATTTTTTAACTGTTTTTTTTAATATTTCTTTTTCCCTTTTTCAACCAACATCTTATCAATCCCTTTTTAAAAAAAACAGTTTTTATGTTTTATTTTTAGTCATATTTTATCCCTTCATAGTAGTTACCCTTATTTTTGGCATATATATATAAGTTGTCCTCTCTTTAAAATTTTGAGATACAGTTTCTTCCAACAGATCAAAATATACCCTAAATCACTAGTGTATGGCTTTGTTCTAGTCTCCTGCCTGATCACATTCTCTCCCTTTTTTTTCTTTTTTTTAAATCTTCTTTCTTTTTTCAAACAACTTCTTATCTTATCAATTCCGTTTATAAAATCTTTTATAATTTTCATCTTTACAGTCATCTTCCATCCCTTCATTATATCAACCCTTATTTTGTACATATATAAGTTTTTCTTCCTTTAAAATTTTAGGAGGCACTTTTTTCTAACAGACCAAAATGCGCCCAAAATCTAGTGTGTGGCACTGATCTATGCACTAGCCTGATCATATTTGATCATATTCTGTTTTTTTTGTATTGTTCTGTTTTTGTTTTTATCTTTTTCTTTTGTTTTTTTTTTCTCTTTCTTTTTTCTTTCTTTCCCTTTCTTTTCCCCTGGTTTCAGGTCTTTTCTGATTTGTATACAGTATATTTGCTGGGGACGTTGTTAACCTGTTAGCATTTCGTTCTCTCATTCATCTATTCTCCTCTGGACAAAATGACAAGACGAAAAAATCACCTCAGCAAAAAGAACAAGAGGTAGTACCGTCAGCCAGGGACCTACTCAATACGGACATTAGTATGATGTCGGACCTAGAGTTCAGAATCATGACTTTAAAGATACTAGCTGGGCTTGAAAAAAGCGTGGAAATTATTAGAGAAACCTTTCTGGAGAAATAAAAGAACTAAAATCTAACCAAGTCGAAATCAAAAAGGCTATTGATGAGGTGCAATCAAAACTGGGGGCACTAACTGCTAGGATAAATGAGGAAAAAGAGAGAATCAGCGATATAGAATGATGGAAAATAAAGAGGATGAGAAAAAGAGAGAGAAATAACTACAGGATCACGAAGGCAGAATTCGAGAGATAAGCAACATGATAAGATGAAACAACATTAGAATAATTGGGATCCCAGAAGAAGAAGAAAGAGAGAGAGGGAGAGGGGCAGAAGGTATATTGGAGCAAATTATAGCAGAGAACTTCCCTAATGTGAGGAAGGAAACAGGCATCAAAATCCAGGAGGAACAGAGAACCCCCCTCAAAATCAATAAAAATAGGTCAACACACTCACATCTAATAGTAAAACTTACGAGTCTCAGAGACAAAGAGAAAATCCTGAAAGCAGCTCGGGAGAAGAGGTATGTAACCTAAAATGGTAGAAATATTAGATTGGCAACAGACCTATCCACAGAGACCTGGCAGGCCAGAAAGGACTGGCATGAGATCTTCAGAGCACTAAACGAGAAGAATATGCAGCCAAGAATACTATAAGCAGCTAGGCTGTCATTGAAAATAGAAGGAGAGAGAAAAAGCTTCCAGGACAAACAAAAACTAAAGGAATTTGCAAACACAAAAGCAGCCCTCCAAGAAATATTGAAAGGGGTCCTCTAAGCAAAGAGAGAGCCTAAAAGCAGCATAGATCAGAAAGGAACACAGAGGATATACAGTAACACTCACCTTACAGGCAATACAATGGCACTAAATTCATACCTTTCAATAGTTACCCTGAATGTAAGTGGGCAAAATGCCCCAATCAAAAGACACAGGCTATCAGATTGGATTAAAAAACAAGACCCATCAATATGCTGTCTGCAAGACACTCATTCTAGACCCAAAGACACCCCCCATTGAAAGTGAGGGGGTGGAAAACCATTTACCATGCTAATGGACACCAAAAGAAAGCTGGGGTGGCAATCCTTCTATCAGACAAATTAGATTTTAAAACAAAGACTGTAATAAGAGATGAGGAAGAACACTATATCCTACTTAAAGGGTCTATCCAACAAGAAGATCTAGCAATTGTAAATATCTATGCCCCTAACATGGGAGCAGCCAATTATATAAGGCAATTAATAACAAAAACGAAGAAACACATTGACAACAATACAATAATAGTGGGGGACGTTAATACCCCCCTGACTGAAATGGACAGATCATCTAAGCAAAAGATCAACAAGGAAATAAAGACTTTAAATGACACACTGGACCAAATGGACTTCACAGACGTATGCAGAACATTCCATCCCAAAGCAACAGAATACACATTCTTCTCTAGTGCCCATGGAACATTCTCCAGAATTGATCACATCCTAGGTCACAAATCAGGTCTCAACTGCTACCAAAAGATTGGGATTATTCCCTGCATATTTTCAGACCACAGTGCTTTGAAAGTAGAACTCAATCACAAGAGGAAAGTCGGAAAGAACCCAAATACATGGAGGCTAAAGAGCATCCTACTAAAGAATGAATGGGTCAACCAGGAAATTAAAGAAGAATTAAAAAAATTCATGGAAACCAATGAAAATGAAAACACAACTGTTCAAAATCTTTGGGATACAGCCAAGGCAGTCCTGAGAGGAAAGTATATAGCAATACAAGCCTTTCTCAAGAAACAAGAAAGGGCTCAAATACACAACCTAACCCTACACCTAAAGGAGCTGGAGAAAGAACAGCAAATAAAGCCTAAACCCAGCAGAAGAAGAGAAATAATAAAGATTAGAGCAGAAATCAATGAACTAGAAACCAAAAGAACAGTAGAACAGATCAACGAAACTAGGAGCTGGTTCTTTGAAAGAATTAACAAGATTGATAAACCCCTGGCCAGACTTATCAAAAAGAAAAGAGAAAGGACCCAAATCAACAAAATCATGAATGAAAGAGGAGAGATCACAACCAACACCAAAGAAATACAAACAATTATAAGAACATATTATGAGCAACTCTATGCCAGCAAATTAGATAACCTGAAAGAAATGGGTGCATTCCTAGAGCTGTATCAACTACCAAAATTGAACCAGGAAGAAATAGAACACCTGAACAGACCTATAACCACTAAGGAAATTGAAGCAGTCATCAAAAATCTCCCAAGAAACAAAAGCCCAGGGCCAGATGGCTCCCCAGGGGAATTCTATCAGACATTTAAAGAAGAATTAATACCTATTCTCCTGAAACTGTTCCAAAAAATAGAAATGGAAGGAAAACTTCCAAACTCATTTTAGGAGACCACCATTACCTTGATCCCAAAACCAGAGAAAGACCCCATCAAAAAGGAGAATTACAGATCAATATCCTTGATGAACATGGATGCAAAAATTCTCACTAAAATACTAGCCAATAGGATCCAACAGTACATTAAAAGGATTATTCACCATGACCAAGTGGGATTTATCCCTGGGCTGCAAGGATGGTTCAACATCCGCAAATCAATCAATGTGATACAATACATTAACAAAAGAAAGAACAAGAATCATATGATCCTCTCAATAGATGCAGAAAAAGCATTTGACAAAGTACAGCATCCTTTCTTGATCAAAACTCTTCAGAGTATAGGGATAGAGGGTACATACCTCAATATCATAAAAGCCATCTATGAAAAACCTACAGCGAATATCATTCTCAATGGGGAAAAACTGAGAGCTTTTCCCCTAAGGTCAGGAACGCGGCAGGGATGTCCACTCTCACCACTGCTATTCAACATAGTATTAGAAGTCTTAGCCACAGCAATCAGACAACAAAAAGAAATCAAAGGCCTCCAAATCGGCAAAGAGGAAGTCAAACTCTCACTCTTTGCAAATGATATGATAGTATATGTGGAAAACCCAAAAGACTCCACCCCAAAACTGCTAGAACTCATACAGGAATTCAGTAAAGCAGCAGGATATAAAATCAATGCACAGAAATTAGTGGCATTCCTATGCACCAACAACAAGACAGAAGAGAAACAAATCAAGGAGTCGATCCCATTTACAATTGCACCCAAAACCATAAGATACCTAGGAAGAAATTTAACCAAGGAGGCAAAGGATCTGTACTCAGAAAACTATAAAATACTCATGAAAGAAATTGAGGAAGACACAAAGAAATGGAAAACGTTCCATGCTCATGGATTGGAAGAACCAACATTGAGAAGATGTCAATGCTACCTAGAGCAATCTACACATTCATTGCAATCCCTATCAAAATACCATCCACTTTTTTCAAAGAAATGGAACAAATAATCCTAAAATTTGTATGGAACCAGAAGATGTTTCTTCCTAGAAACATCGCCAAAGGCAAGGGAAACAAGGGCAAAAATGAACTCTTGGGACTTCATCAAGATAAAAAGCTTTTGCACAGCAAAAGAACAGTCCACAAAACCAAAAGACAACCGACAGAATCGGAGAAAATATTTGCAAATGACATATCAGATAAAGGGCTAGTATCCAAAATCTATAAAGAACTTATCAAACTCAACACCCAAAGAACAAATAATGCAACCAAGAAATGGGCAGAAGACATGAACAGACATTTTTCCAAAGAAGACGTCCAAATGGCCAACAGACACATGAAAAAGTGTTCAACATCGCTCGGCATCGGGGAAATCCAAATCAAAACCTCAATGAGATACCACCTCACACCCGTCAGAATGGCTAAAATTAACAAGTCAGGAAACGACAGATGTTGGCGGGGATGTGGAGAAAGGGGAACCCTCCTACACTGTTGGTGGGAATGCAAGCTGGTGCAACCACTCTGGAAAACAGTATGGAGGTTCCTCAAACAGTTGAAAATAGAGCTACCATACGATCCAGCAATTGCACTACTGGGTATTTACCCCAAAGATACAAATGTAGGGATCCGAAGGGGTACATGCACCCCGATGTTTATAGCAGCAATGTCCACAATAGCCAAACTGTGGAAAGAGCCAAGATGTCCATCGACAGATGAATGGATAAAGAAGAGGTGGTATATATACACAATGTAATATTATGCAGCCATAAAAAGGAATGAGATCTTGCCATTTGCAACGACGTGGATGGAACTGGAGGGTGTTTTGCTGAGTGTAATAAGTCAATCAGAGAAAGACATGTATCATATGACCTCACTGATATGAAGAATTCTTAATCTCAGGAAACAAACTGAGGGTTGCTGGAGTGGTGGGGGGTGGGAGGGATGGGGTGCGTGGGTGACAGACATTGGGTAGGGTATGTGCTATGGTGAGCGCTGTGAATTGTGCAACACTGTTGAATCACAGATCTGTACTTCTGAAACAAATAATGCAATATATGTTAAGAAAAAAGAAAAAGAAGATAGCAGGAGGGGAAGAATGAAGGGGAGTAAGTCAGAGAGGGAGACGAACCATGAGAGATGATGGACTCTGAAAAACAAACTGAGGGTTCTAGAGGGGAGGAGGGTGGGGGGATGGGTTAGCCTGGTGATGGGTATTAAAGAGGGCACATTCTGCGTGGAGCACTGGGTGTTATGCACAAACAATGAATCATAGAACACTACATCAAAAACTAATGATGTAATGTATGGTGATTAACATAACAATAAATTTTTTTAAAAAAATAAAGAAGACAATTTAGTAGGGTGCCTGGGTGGCTCAGTAAGTTAAGCATCTGCCTTTGGCTTAGGTCATGATCTTATGTCCTGGGATGGAGAACTGCATCACGCTCCCTGCATAGCAGGGAGTCTGCTTCGCCCTCTGCCCCCCCTCACTTGTTCTAGCGTGTGTGTGTGTGTGTGTGTGTGTGTGCGCTAGCATGTGTGTGTATGTGTGTGTGTGTCTTTCTCTCAAATAAATAACTAAAACTCTTTAAAACTATTTTAAAAGAAAGAAGAAAATTTAATGATTATGTGTGACACACACAAGCTTTTTAAATACTTCATGAAGAGGATAGTCTCCTTTCAGACAACCACAAAATGGGGCTGAAGGCTAAAAGCTCTCATGGGATAAAGAATAAACAAGGAAGAGGCAAATAAAAAATATCTGATTGGCCAGGGGCCACATAATCAACCTTGTGTGGGGTGAGAAGGCCCAGAGTTGGCTTGGCTTTTGGAGCCTGGCTGACTGGATTTACTGTGTTTCTGGTCAAGTAGAACATTTACAGGGACATGAAAGTTGTCTAAATTTCAGTTTGCTAATGTGGCAAACTGGACAGGAGCAGCTCCATCTTGGGCCTAAAATTTTTTTTCAACATCTTTAACCACTCAAGATTGTAAAATGGTCTCCTATGCTTTCTTCTAAAGACTTTATACTTGTATTTTTTACATTTAATATCTGGTTTACTGACTTTCCTTATAGAGTATTGACTTTTATTTTGGCCTGCAGTCACATTGCTTGTGAATCTTTCAATCACATTCTCTTCATAGGAAACATAATGTCTGCCTTCTAGTCTTCCCATGTTCTGACACTAAGACAACTTGACATTCTATATTGACCTGACGTAGTTTTCAAAGGAATTGTAAGCAACTCCAAATTTGTTGAGGAAATAACAGTAGGAAGCTGAGAATTTGGCAGATGATGTCGGAGATATGATGTCTTGGAAGGCAGGGGAAGACTTTTCTGAACACTTTAACTCTTCCCCTATTGCATTCCCTGCAAAGGCATCACCCTTGTGGAGAAGGAGAGCTGAGAGTTTGATAGTAGTCATTTTAGAAATGAACACAGGTACTTTGTCTTTAATCTATGAGAAGAAAATGGTACCAATGAAACTTTCTCACTCATTTTAAACTAATAGAAAAATGGGGGCAAATAATTGATTAAACACTTGTTTTTAGGCTCCAGGAAAATAAATATTGTGGAATTGTGATATCTAGACACCAATGACATTTTTGTGGGTCAAGGAAAAAATAAAACAAGGATTTGGGGCCAAAGGGTTCACAAATCCATAAATATTCTGAGTTCCAGATCTAGAAAAAGGTAGTAGTAGCCTAGAAAGATATTTAGCTTTGTAAGATTTTGACCAGTTCTTTCATGTAGCATATCAAAACTAAGGTCACTACTTGAGGCTAAGAATGGGGGATAGGGTCCCTTCTCAAAAATGGAAATTAAACACACACACATACACAATCACACACACACACATCCAAAAACTGGCATCAAACCACTTTCTAGAATTACCTTTATAGAAAGTGGTTTCCTTAGAGATGTGAAAGGCTAGAGACACATTCTGCCCCAAGGAACTGAACCAATCTTCCTTCCATCCCAGTAACTAGAGCTGTGATGTCCATGCAATGATTGCTGAACCAGGATCAGAAGCCAACCACTAAGCTTTGGCTCAGGACAGAGTGCTTAGGAGAACACGATGAGGTAACTGGAAGAATGAGCACACAAAAGAAGTAAAAAAGAAAGAGAAAAGCCAGAGGGAATCTTCCACTCAGAAACATGCTGCAAACCACCAGGACATGTGAAAACAGGCATTATATATGTATATTACAATATAGCCTCAATCTGTAAAATGTTCACTAAGAAGCAAGGAGAAATGAACAAAACAAAATGAGATGTTTAAATGCATCTATTATTGTCAATATATCTAGAGATTAAATTAATCAAGAATAGTGAGTTCAACAAACAAAATTTACAAACTCTGAAGCTTCTTGTGGTGGGCAGAAAAATGGCCACTCAAATGGTGTCCCCATCTTAAACCTCTGTGATTATGTTAAGTCACGTGGCCATGGGGGATTAAGATGACTATCAGATGAAACTCATCAGTAGACCTTAAAATAGGGAGATTATTCCAGAATATGTAGCTGGCTCAAATGTAAGCCCAGAGATTCTTAAAAGTGGAAGAGGAAGGCCCAAAGGGACAATCAGAAGGGAAATGAATACAGGAAGTAGGGCAGAAGTAATATTGCTTTCTTTGAAGATGGAGGAAAGGGGCTTCTAGATACTAGAAAAAGCAAGGAAATTTCTCTTCTAGAGCTTCCAAAAAGAGAAGCAGCCTTCTCAACACCTTGATTTTAGCTCAGTGAGACCTAAGCTGAACTTCTGAACTACAAAACTGTAAGACAATTACTGTGATTTGTGGCATTTTAAGCCATGGAATCTGTGGTAATTTTTTTATAATACCTATAAAAAATATTCTGCATCCCACAAAAAAAGAATATTTGTATTTTTAACTGAGTTATAATTGACATAGAACATTGTATCAGTTTCAGGTATACAACACAATGCTTCAGTATTTGTAAACACTGCAAATGTTCACCACAATGTCTAGTTAACAATTATAATTATAGTCACCATGCTGTACATTCTACATTACCTCTCCATGACTTGTTTATTACATAACTGAAAGTTTACCTTTTGACCACCTTCACCCATGTTTTCCACCCCTCACTTCCCCGCCTCTGGCAACCACCAGTCTGTTTTCTGTATTTATGAGCTTCTTTTTTTGTCTTATTTTGTTTTTTAAGATTCCACATATAAGTGAGGTCATAATATTTGTCTGTCTAAGACATATTTCACTTAGCATAATGCCCTCAAGATCCATCTGTATTGTCACAAATGTGCAAGATTTCATTATTTTTATGGCTGAATAATATTCCAGTATATACTGTGGAATTGTATATATGTATACACACATATATATACATATATATATTATTTCCATATCTTGGCTGTTATAAATAATGCTGCAATGAACATGGTTATGCAGGTATCTTTTCAAGTTAGTTTTTTAACCCATTATTAGGGAAATTAAAAGAAGACTACATAGATAATAATAGAATATATCATATTTATACTATAAAGATACAGTATTATAAATATATCAGGTATTTCCATATTGATATACAGATTCAATGCAATCAAAACAAAAACTCTAAATGTGTGTGTGTTTATAAATTGAGAAAGTGCTTATAAAGTTTTTGGCAATGCAAAGTGCAAAGAGTGACTAAGAATTTTTTTTTTTTTTTTTTTTTTAGTCATGGGGAGAGGGGAGAGCGTGTGGGAGAGAGAGAATCCCAATCTCACGTGGGGCTCAATCTCAGGACCCTGAGATCATGGCCTGAGCCAAAATACAGAGTCGGATGCTTAACCAACTGAACCACCCAGGCGCCCCTGGCTAGGAAATTTTTTGAAGAAAAAGTTGAAGATCTTACATTCCAATATCAAGAGTAGAAAGCTTTAATTGTAGTCATACAATATTGTTGCAAGGTTATACAAATAGACTAATTAAAGAGTACCACATGTACAGGAACATTCTTAGGCCTCTGAGAATTCTGTCTCAACTGACTGTGTCTAAATTGTCTAGACTGAATCTCCTAGGGATACAATATCCACAGCCTACTGAAGCCACCAAGCTACATTCCATCTCAAGGGAAAAGAGTTAATATGGTTGACCTCATCCCTTGTCTGGGGATGGAAAAAAATGGTGGTACCCACATAACAGGAGTTCTAGCTCCTGGGAATATAAGGTAATGCATAAAAACTTTCATCTCACCTCTTATGGAACATCTCCCAGCCTAAAATTTTACTTGTTTCCTTCTAAACAGATATTTTCCACTACTCCTGTAAAGCAAGAGATAGAAGACAATTTGGTGAGCTGAAAACTACAGCCAATTAGGGAAGAGAAAAACACTACACTGGCTCTTTGGTTTTTATCAAACAATATAACCTTGTGTTTACTCAGTGTCCAAGTAGGGTCTGTGTCCTAGAGGATATGACTCTGGGAGGAAGGAGTCCTGCTGACACCAATGATTCCATAAGGAGACAGCTCCTGACAGAAAATAACTGATTTCATGTGCAGACCAATTAATGTGACCAGGAATATGGTAGGGAATCTGGAAGGAAAGAAGAGCTCTTTGGGTAAAAGAAGTGAAATCAGAATAGATTCGGACTGAAGCAGCAAACCTTGGTGTGTATGTTTTCTGTTGACCTCCTTTGTAGTTTTAATGATTAGTGGTTTATCTTTTCCCCTTTAAATGTATTCCCTGGGACGCTGAGGAAATGTGCTTCTTGTCAGAGGCAATGAGTCTGTGGGGCTTTCTCACTCTATTTACTTTTTATACCACAGGAGATGAGGTGGCTGTCCTTTTAGGGACAATTTCATGAAGATTCTGTCATCATCATTATTCTAATAGGTTCAGTGCCCACAGGCCGTTAGCCTGCATCAGACCTGCAGACGGAACTTAGAAAACACACTCTTATGGGCGTGGAGGATGAGTCTCAGTGGGGGTGGGGTGGGGGCTGCTTTGGGACAGTAGGAACTGGTTAACACGCCTCTCAGGTCAGTCCCTTGTTCACTTTGACTAATTAAGGACTCTGGCGATGAAAAAATCATCTCCTGTGTGAGAGAACTCACTATATAAAGCTTTGGCTGGGATTCTGGCAGAGGTGACAAAATCCCACATGTCTCAACCCATTCCTCCCTCCTTGTCACACAACTACAGATTCTTGCCAGACGCAATAATACAGAACTGTTGTGACCTGTCCTCAAAATCCACTTCCTTTCCTTCAGAGCTTTTTGAATGATTTTTGTAAATTTGTTGGAAGGGCCCCTCCAGGAAAGGAACAATGCTCCCCACCTCTTCGGCGCTCCTTTCTCTCCAGGCCACCCGTCTCCAGATTCAAGGCTGCCCTCTGTCTGTACTCAGAGCAGGAAGTCTGCAAACTGGCTTTTCTTCCCTTCAGGGCACTTCTGGGCCACACACTAAACTCACATCCTTTCCTGTCGTACCTTCCTTCTGGCGTCTCCCACCGTCTGCCCCCCACTAACTTCCCCAAGCACCCTGAAGCCCCAGCAGGGAGTCTTGGCTCCTGATTTAAGTGGTGAAGAAAAGCCAGGGCAGGCGTGGTCAGCATTTCCTCACCAAACAGGCGCTGGGTCGGCCAGAAGCCACTCCTCCTGAGCAGATGGCTGGGAAATGAAAGTGAAATCTTCAGGGCTGGCAGGAAGATGAAAGGGGAAGAAGCTTCTGGGCCCAACGGGCAGTGGTCCTGTAGGGCCACTGGAAGAGAAATGCTTCAACTCAGTGCTTCGAAAGGCGGGGAGGGAGGGCTGCCCCAAGGGACTTTTGGCGAAGTCTGAGGACAGATTTGGTTGCCCAACCTGGGGGACGCCACTGCCATCTAGTGGGTAGAGGCCAGGGGTACGGCTCACCGCTCCGCAGCGCACAGGACAGCTCCCGCGGCAAAGAAGGATCCAGTCCAAAATGTCCAGAGTGCTGAGACTGAGATGCTGTTTTAACCGCCTCTGCTTCCTGGGCCAGCTAGGCACGGAGAGTCTCCTCCCATCTTATGGTTGTGCACAGGCCGTCAGTTCGGCCTACCAATTTGAATTATCCCCTCAGGTCCCGCCTTCCATTTACCCCCAAAGAACACACCACCACCTCCTAGGAAACAGCCAGGAGTTGGGCAGACGAGGGATGGAGGGTGCTGGAAGAGTTGGCGACAAAGGACCACGACAACTTTTTGGAGTATGATTTTCTAAATCCTATTTGCGCAGTAGTCACACAGATGTAAAACTCCGGCTTTTTAAGTTTTTATTTGAATTCCAGTCAGTTAGCATGGAGCATATCAGTGTCAGGTGTACGATGTAGTGACTGAACACTTCCACACATCACTCGGTGCTCGTCACAAGCGCCCTCCTTAATCCCCGGCACCTGTTTCACCCATCCCCCCCCACCCCCCCTCTGGTGACCTTCAGTTTGATCTCTATACTTAGGTGTCTGTTTTTTGGTTTGACCCCTCCCCGTTTTTTCTTTGCTCATTTGTTTTGCTTCTTAAATTCCACGTGAGTGAAATCATACAGTATTTGTCTTTCTCTGACTGACTTATTTTGCTTAGCATAATACCCTCTAGCTCCATCCGCATCGTTGCATATGGCAAAATTGTATTATTTTTATGGCTGAGTAATATTCCATTGTAGATAGATACTACCTCTTCTTTATCCATTCATCAGTTGATGGACACTTCATAATTTGGCTATTGTAAATACTGTCACTGTACACATAGGAGCGCGTGTATCCCTTTGAATTAGCATTTTTGTATTCATTGGGTAAATATCCAATAATGAGATTCCATGATCATAAGGTAGTTCTATTTTTAACTTTTTGAGGAAACTCCGTATTGTTTTCCAGAGTGGCTGCACCAGTTTGCATTCCCACCAACAATGCACGAGTGTTCCTTTTTCTCCACATCCTCACCAACATCTGTTGTTTCTTGTTGATTTTAGCCATTCTGACAGGTGTGAGGTGACACCTCATTGTAGTTGTGATCTGCATTTCCTTGACAGTGAGTGATGATGAACATCTTTCCATGTGTCTTTTGGCCATTTGTAGGTCTTCTTTGGAGAAATGTCCACTCATGTCTCCTGCCCATTTTTTAGTTGGATATCTGTTTTTTGGGTGTTGAGTTTTATAAGTTCTTTACAGATTTTGAATAGTGACCCTTTATCAGATATGTCATTTGCAAATATTTTCTCCCATTCCCTATGCCTTTTAGTTTTGTTGATTGTTTCCTTCTCTGTGCAGAAGCTTTTTATTTTGATGTAGTCTCTCCAAGTGATTCTTACGTGAGTCTGAGCTTGAGAACCACTGGCCTCAAGTGGTGAACTGGGCCTTTGGGGCCTTGGGCAGAAAGGACTGCTTTGAAATTGAGATAACCTTGACACCACATCTGATAGGAAGTCCTCTTGAACAGGAGTGTCCCTATCAGGAGTCACCACCCTTTCTGGGCACAGGATGATCTCAGCACATGGTGCCTCCATGAAGAGCACATGAGGAGAATAAATGGATGGATTAATTTTCTGTGTTGTATTCATCAAGGAAATCCTAGTCTCCTGGGCTCCTGGAGAGCACATTCCATAACAAGTGCCACTTCTGGAAGTGCTTTCCAAGGTACCATTGTTCTTTCTGCCCTCCCTCATCATCTGACTCGTGTCTGGGGCCCAAGGATAAGCCCCAAGCGGAAATACAATTAAAACATGGTTTGAGGGACGCCTGGGTGGCTCAGTCGGTTAAGCGACTGCCTTCAGCTCAGGGCGTGATCCCAGGGCTCTGGGATCAAGTCCCGCATCAGGCTCCCTGCTCAGCGGGGAGCCTACTTCTCCCTCTGCCTGCCGCTCCCCCTGCTTGTGCTCGCTCTCTCTGACAAATAAATAAAATTTTAAAAATCTTTAAAAAAATTGCTTGAAATTTTAACAACTTTCCCATAAAAATATCTGTATCTATTACATTTAGGTTTTTGCTTTGACCGCTTTTAAGGAGTCAATAATTACCCATTTAGGCTTGTTTATCCTTAATTCAATATTGGTAATTTACGTCATTCAGATAACAAATCATTAGACAGACTTGTTAGTTTAGGTGTGTAAATCATTAGTTTAGGTGTGTGAATTACCTCAGCACTGCCCATCACTTCTGTGTGAATAACGTCCAATTTTCATCACGAATTTTATGCACTTGGGTTTTTTTCCCTCTATTTTTCTTAAAACCTGATTTCTCTGAATTCAATGGGCTTGCAAGCATGCTATGACTTTGCCATATTTTTATTATTTCCCTAACCATCTACCACCATATAATATATTAAAGATAGAACAAAACGGCATTTTTGGAAACTCCTTTTAGGGCATCAGGAGTTTCTCTGGCATGTCACTGTCAGCTGACCTATGCTTCCAGAAGACAGGAATGGCCTGGACGGAAGGATAAGCAAGTTCGGTGCATTCAGGAATCTGCACATAGTGCCATGGCACTGTACTTGGAGCTCTAGGTAAACAGAAGAGGCCACAAGAGGTGGACAAGTGTCAGCATCATCAAGACTCATTTACAAAGGCAGGGAGAGAGCTAGGGAGTTATCTGCAGGAGGATGACAACCACCACAAACATACCAGGGCAGGAGTAAAGTGACAGTTTTCCCAGATCCCCTGACTGAACTCCCGTCATCTGCATGCGACCCACACTTTTCCCTGGCGGGGCCCAGCTGGGCTCTCTGCTCTGAGAGCCTCCACTTGTAGAAGTAACTCGGAAGCCTGGGTCTCTGCAAATATCAGTGTGCATAAGGCCCTCTGAACATGGAGGATAATTGTGTACATCTCTTCATTTTTATTTCATTGTGAAGCTTTCCTGGTTGTTTTTTGAATATTGGACTTTTTAAAATTTTTCGCAGAATTCTAGAGCTTATTAGCATTGAATTGTGTAATTCTTTTGACTATTTTTAATTATCTGTAATGAACTACTTTCATTCACAATTTCGCTAGTTTGTGCTACCTTTTGCCTTATTTGTTTGTATAATTTAGCTTTCTTACCGCACAATAAGAATGCACTCATATCCCACATTAAATATAAATATTCTAAAATCGTATGAGTGTGTTAAAGATGAGCACTTGGCATAATAGCATTTCTGGTAGAAAGGTAATTAACACTTACTTAGGGACCAGGAGGTGCCCTCCGCCCACCACCAAAACAACTTGAAGACAATTATGACCTGCGTTCTTAAGTCTCCAATATTCTCAAGAATAACTGAAAGCACTTGGGAAATAGCACTTTGCCTGTAGGGTCTCTGTGGCAAAGCAATCCTGAGGAGAAAAGCAATTCCTCTCCTCCCACCCTTAGGAGACTAGATGAACCACCTGCGCTGGGTAGGTACACAGCCTGGGAGAGGCACAGCAGAGGGGGAAAGGTTGAGGGTCCTGAGATTAACAAAAACAAAACAGATCTGGGGTGCGGTCGGGATCAAGAGATTGTCCAGCATCGTCCTCAGACAAGAGGGAAGATCAGTAGAATTTCACACAAATGAGCGCAGATCCTATGTCTATTTCAGGCGAGGAGCTCAGTTCCCACGGTTGAGAAAGTTCTGATCGCCCTCTGGTGATGGCTCTAGTTACTGCAGCTTGCTCACTGTCCGTAGACAGTCCTGCAGACTGAAGGCTCCTTACGCCCTGAGATTCTCCCGAGCACCCCCCCCCCAGACTTCCACGGTGGACACGTCATCTCTAATTATGGCCCAGCGCAGTCCTAAGGCCCCACAAGTACCAGGGGGCATTACTGCCACATACACTTTCAGAGATGATGGGAAGGAGAAAGTCCTAGAACTGATTCCTGGGTGGTGAGAATCCACACTTGGCACCCACAGGATTTTTTTTTTTATTTGAAATTCAGATCCCTTCTCTGGTCTTTCCCTGAAAACGGAAAAACTGGAAGCAGCCCGCAGGCTTCGTGGTCTTGTCAGCAGACGGCGCCATTTCTAGGGCCACGGGGCTCTGTGGAAAAGATCATGACCGGTAGCTTGTAGATCTTTTTGTTCTGGTTTGCTATCTCAAGTCTTTTTTTTTTTTTTCTTTTCTTTCTCTGTAACCACTTTCTCATCTTAACTGGGGACTGGGAATTTCAGAGAATGAAAGACCTGAATATCTCTGGAGAGTTATCTGTCAATAATTCAAGAGCCAGCACCGCATTGTAGTAATGAACTGGTAAATTATCTGTGATTTTTAAATCAACTTATTCTATTTCTTGAAATAAGACCAAGGTAACCACGTTTAAGGTACACTAAAATGTATTCTAAAAATGGTTCATTCAAATCATAAAGATCAGAAGCCAGGATAAAAATCAATGGACAGCTCGTTATAGATTTAGATAAATTTATTTAGATTAGTTATAGATTTAGATAAATAGGTCACCAGGAATGAGCTGTTTCACACTGACACGTGCCTTTCTTCATATCCATATGACAATTAGCCCTCGCACAAACTGCATAGCCAGGAAGGACCTTACTGGAAGCCTAGATTGGGGTCAATTTGGACATTCAAGAAGAGATAAGATTAAAAATGAATATGAGCTCTGTGGGTGGGCTGGAGAGCCCGTGCACCATTCTCCCTCCACTCAGGCCCCTCAACGCAAACCCACATAAATACACGGGGCCATCAGATGCCATCAGAAGATAAGTTCTCTTCATTATATATATCTAAAATTCCATCTACTTATTCTCTCTCAGATTCCAACATCATTTTCCACACCAGCATCACCTCTTTTCTGCTCTATGGCTTCTTTATTATTCTCCTGGTTAACACATTCTACCCAACATATATTCTTCACAGAATAACCAAAATTTTCTTTTACAATGGAAATATGATCATGCCATCGTTGAAAGTAAAACATTTCATTGGGTATCTATTGCTTTTAGGATTGAAACTTAATTTATTAACAATGTCGACCCGGCACTCAGTGAAGGGGTGACAGAGACCTCTGGTCTTATTTTAAGCCACTCACTGTATTCCATTCCCGCTGCCCCTCTTATAGTACCTCACCAGAGCCAAGCTCCTTCTCCTGTTGTGTGTTTTTTTCTCCAGAAGTCTCTGCCCCTCCTACTTCACTCAACCAAATCTAACCAATCCTTCATATCTCTCATTAAAGGCTTCTCCTTCAGGTAAGTATCTTTGACCATAGGTCCTAACAATGTCCTCCATTATCACAAGTGTAATTCAAATGCTTTCTTATATCTTTATTTTTAACATCTGTCTTCTCCTCGAGTCTGTAAACTTTGAGTTTCTTAGCATATCCCCCTCATATATTACAAAATATGTGGAGATTGAGATGAGAAAATACCATTTTTAACTATACCAAAAGAAAAAAAAGTACTTAGGTATAAAATTAGCAAAATATATATCGGATCTATATGCTGAACACTAGATTGCTGACGAAGTAAGTCAAAGGACATAAGCTCAGTAAATGGAGAGGCATACTAGGTTCATGAATTGGAAGACTCAACATATAAAGAGATCGGATATCGATCTTTCCAAATGTGATCTATTATTTAATGAAATTCCTATCAAAACCCCAGCAAAGTTTTCTGTAGACATAGACCCACTTATTCTAAAATCTATAAGGAAAGCAAAGGACCTGAAATATATAAGACGATTTTGAAAAAGAATGGTGTGTGAGGAATCACTCTACTTGATGTTAAAGCTTACTATTTAGCCACAATAATCAACATAGTGTGTCATTGGCAGATGAATAGATGCAGAGATCAATGGAACAGAATAGAAAACCACAAAACAGACCTACATAAATATGCCCAGCTGATTTTGGACAGTGGCACAAAAGGAACTGAATGGAGGAAGAACAGCTTTTGTCAACAAATAATGCTGGAGCAATGAACATCCATAGGCCAAAAAGGAAAAAAAGAAAAGAAAATTAGCTCAAAGTCAAAGTAAAGATAAAATAAATACTCTTAAAATATTTAGAAGAAACAAAAGAAAATCCCGAAGATCTAAGGCAGGACAAAGAGTTTTAAGATGACCCTGAAGCACAACCTCCAAAAATGAAAAATCAATAAATTGGAGTTCTTATCCACTTAAAAACTTTAAAAAGTTTTAAAAATTAAAATTTTATTCTGAGAAAGTTCCATTAAGAGGATGAAAAGACAAGCTACACACTGGGAAAATTGATTTGCAAACCATACATTTGACAATGGCTTTGTATTTAGAATATATGAAGAACTCCCAAGCTTAACAGTAAAAACACAAAGAATCCAATTAGAAAACAGGCAAATTACACAAACTGGTATTTCCCTGAGGAGAAATATGACAAGCAAACACATGGAAACAGGATCACTCCGCATCCTCGTGGGGATGGAAACTGATAAAGTCACTCAGGAATACAGACTGGTGGTTTCTTATAAAACTAAATATGCACTTATCATGGGACCCAGAATTGCACACTTGAGCATTAATCTCACAGACATGAAAACTTACATTTACACAAACACCTGTGCACAAGCGGTCATAGCAGCTTTATTCATAGCCCCAAACTGGAAAGAACATAAATGTCATTTAACATATGAATGCTTAAAAGCGCTCTGGTACATCCTTTATACATCCATGGTAGAATACCACGGAATTCCACTCAACAATAAAAAGAAATAAACTACTGATATACACAACTATGTGGATGAATTCAAAGCAAATTATGTTGAGTGACTTAAACCCAGTCTCTAAAGGTTATGTGCTGTGTGATTCCATTTACATAACATTCATGAAATAACAAAATTGTAGAATGGAGGAACAATTAGTGGTTCCCAGGGGCTAGGTAAGGAGGGAGAAGGTGTGGGTGAAGCTACCAAAGGGTATCATACGTAGTGATTGAACAACTCTGCATCTTAATTGTGGTGGAGGTTCTGTGAATCTATAATGTGATATAATTATTTAAAACTATACACACACACAAAGAATTATACACACACAGACACAGAACACACAAGTAGTGCATGTAAAACTGATGAAATCTAGTGAGTTCTATGGTTTTGTACCAATGTCAACCTTACAGTTCGGATAATTGTAGTACAGTTACACAGGATGTTACCGCAGGGGACAACTGGTTGAAAGATAAGCATGACCTTCCAGTACATAGTTATTTTGCACCTTCCTGTGAATATTTAATTATTTCAAAATGAAAAGAGGTTTTGCACCTGTTAAATGTGAAAAAAGATATCGGAAGTCAAAGGAAAATAAAAAGTAATAATTATAATAGCAAATACATATAACTCTACATGCTTGATGCCATTCTAAGCACATTACATACAGTAAGCCATTTAATCCTTATAAGAATTCTATAAGGTTTACAAAATAATCCTAATTTAGAGATGAGAAAGTGAAAATAGAGAAATGTGTATGAAAAATACTCATATCCTAGCTTAGGGTGAATTTTCTACGATTAAGCAAAGGGAAAAGACAGAAGTGACATATATACAGCTATTAATATACTTAAATACGTTAAATATTTAAATCAGTTTATAAAAAGGTTAAAAATAAAAGACAGACATACTGGATAAATATTTAAATATGAGAATGAAAACATATTATTAGGATACTTTTTAAAAATCATGAAAAGAGATATGGACAACACAGAGTTTTCAGGAGTTAAACGGGCAAAAGCAAAGACAGCTAAAATCATCTGGGTGATTTAGTAGTCAAGCGCACAAACTCGACAAATGAAAAAGAAACAGATTTGTTTTTGCCTCTGACATTTTCCTCTGTAAAGTTTCCATTTCCTCATTTGTAAGACCTATTTTACGAAGTGCGAGTGAAGGTGATGTGAGGTAATGTACATAAAATGTTTAGCATGGGAGCTGGAACATAAGTACTCAAGAAATGGTAGTTATTATTACATTGTAAGATGAGATATGGCTATCTAATATGTATTTAACCTCAAAACAAGTAAACATAATTAAACAATTTAACCTCAAAACAATTAAAAGTAAAAATTGCAAAATGTTTTTGTCCTTTAAATGGCAAAAAAAAAAATTAAAGAAAAATATTCAACTCCATTGTTAGTGCAGAGAGATATATTGTGCATCCTTTCTGAGTGCATTTCTATAGGATTCATCAAAAAATTCTATAAAATATGCAGTAGCATTTCTAGGACTCCATCCTTAAAATAAAAATTGAAACACAAGATTTATGTTTGGAGAAGTCTGTTTATATAGTTAAAAACTGTCCAAATGTCTAAAAATATTTAAAATGTCTGAAAAAAATATATGCAAAGAACAACTAATATAAGTCAGTATACCAAAAAGTTACCAGTAGTTTTCTCCTCACTAGGGATTTTCTTTATACTTTTGTTGTTTTCCAGTTGCCTTACATTGAGTATTTGCATCTTATATTGAAAGACAATACTTACAAAAAATGTATCTAAACATATCTGGACTGTATACATAAACATCAAATAGAATTGAGCCTTAAATTTGTAAATATATAGTCATAATGCCTTGCAAAAAGGGCCTAAATGAATAATATTTTGTTAAATGAAGTATAATAAAACCCTGCAGTAAAATACTATGCAGGCACAGTAATTGATTATATAAACGCATATGTACTAGAAACAATGTCAACAAGTACTACCAGAAAAGTAGTTACAAGCCCTCTACATACTGTATGGTGACTACATAACATAATAAAATAAAATACAATTTGAAAAAAAAAAAAACCCTATACATAGTACAATCAATATTTTATATATGTATCATGTGATAATATTTTCCAGGTAGATAAAGGAGTAGATCAAGCTGTAGATACAGATGGAGGAAAAAATACAGACACAGATCTAGATACAGAGGCGGCTGTGGATAGGTTAAGTGTACAGACGCGGATCTAGATACAGAGGCGGCTGTGGATAGGTTAAGGGTACAGACGCGGCTCTAGACACAGAGGCGGCTGTGGATAGGTTAAGTGTACAGACGCGGCTCTAGACACAGAGGCGGCTGTGGATAGGTTAAGTGTACAGACGCGGATCTAGACACAGAGGCGGCTGTGGATAGGTTAAGTGTACAGACGCGGATCTAGATACAGAGGCGGCTGTGGATAGGTTAAGTGTACAGACGCGGATCTAGATACAGAGGCGGCTGTGGATAGGTAAGTGTAGAGACACAGATCTAGACATATAACCATAGGACTTGGGGCTGTACGTTTACGGGTTTATGAGTTCCATTTCAGGTTTGCCTTTTTTCATAATTTCTAATATTTTCTAAAGGGACATAGATTTTTAATTAAATACATATTTAGAAAAGAAACATGGACAACACACCATCTTCCTCCAAGAGGAAGTATCAACTAAAGGGCACACTGGGAAGGAGCTGTGGATGGAGAGAGTCACAGAGGAGAAGAGATGAGAAGTGGGTGTGGAAGGAGGAATAGGAGTTTTCCACAAGCTGATGGAGGTTATCCCGAGGCAGAGCAGGGACGTGGAGAACACGGCATGGCCTGGGAAAGGGGAGGCATAAATGGCCTGGTGAGTCTGATGCTCCAGTCACTTGGAGGTGACGTGGGCAGTGCTGCAGTAAAGGAGGTGAGCAGTCGGGTCGTTAAAGGCCTCGACTACCCCACTGAAGAGCGGATCACTGAAGAACATGGCCTGACATTGAGACTGGAGGAGCCCTTCCTCAGCATCCCCCCAGCACACAACAGCCCTCAGAAACCACAGGAGGGACCAGTCTCCATTCCCTCAGTCTCCTCAGGGGTTGTTCTGCCGAATGCAAAACACACAATTCATTTATATTCTCTTATTACAGACATTCATGTTGACAAGATATAAATATAATATAATAGGAATAACTACAAAACATAGGAATCACTGATTCTGAGAATGTCATTAACCAGAAGGAAGGGCATTAAGGAATCTCTGATTGTCTAGAGACCTCACAAGATGTCTCAGAGCTTGAGAAACTCACTGAGGAATAGCCGAACAAAATCCCAGGCCAGAGCACTGCTCTTACTTCATCTCTTCTAAAGATCATGCTAGAGTCATTAAGGATGTATGACTTCTGAAAATCAGTGCATCCTGTCCCAGGGTCTTGGAGGGAGCGGGCTTGCTCAGTCCAATGGGGTGCTGTGCTCAGGTTGTTTTGATGACAAAGGAGTAAGTCCTGCAACCTCCCTGGTGAACTTGCCCCAGACACAGACCTCACTGAGCCATTTCCGAGTGTTTCAGTGGATCCCCCCCCCGCCACCCACCACTTCCAGAGACCACCTCATAGATGGCCAGGGATTCTGAAAACTCAGTTCTTAAACCAAAGTGATTTCTGCTTTGTAAACAACACGTGAACCACCTGCGCCCGGATTTGCTTGGTCTTGATCCCATAACTGACGGGATTCAGCACAGGTGGGGCAAGCATGCAAAGATTAGCCAACAAGAGGTGGGCATGAGGAGGAATGTGGCATCCAAACCGTTGAGTAAGGATTGTCAAGATTCCAGGCCCATAAAAGAGGACAATGACACAGACGTGGGAGCCACATGTGTTGAGAACTTTGTGGCGAGCGTCCTGAGAAGGGACGTAGAAGACAGCACAGAGAATCAGCAAATAGGAAACAAAAATTAGCACAGCATCTAAAACCACGCTTAACAATAGGATGCAAAATCCCTACCAGATGTGCACTCGAACGTCATTACAAGCGTATTTGGCCAAGCCAATGTGTTCACAAAAGGTGTGTGGAATGACATTGTTGTGGCAGAAAGTCAATCTTTTCAAAAGAAATATTATGGGGAAAAGGGTACAGAAACTTCTCAGAAAGACAGTCACACCGATTTTCCCAATCAGAGCACGTGTAAGAATAGTGGTGTACCTCAGGGGTAGCACATGGCAATGTAGCGGTCAAACGCCATCACCAGCAAGATCCCTGACTCAGAGATGAAGGTGGTACGGATGAAGAACAGCTGAGTGATGCAGCGATCCAGGGAGATCTCCCCAGCGTGGAACCAGAAGATGACCAAGGCCCGAGGTACTGTGCACGTGGAGAGGACAATGTCCGCTCCGGCCAGCATGCAGAGGACGAGGTACATGGGTTCACGGAGGCTGTGTTTTGTGAGGATAATGCAGATGAGCAGGCTGTTCCTGAGCAGGGCGATGGCATAGGAAATGAAGAAGGGGATGGAAATCCACCTGTGCAGGTCCTCAAGGCTGGGGGTGCCCAGGAAGTGGAAGACCATGTGGCTAATAGCAGTGTGGTTTAAGGCAGTCATGCCTGGAGAAGATGACCTGGGATCCTACTTTCTGTTTACAAAGAGATAAAAATACATATTCTTAAAAAAATAAAAGTATTTTATTTATTTATTTGAGAGAGAGAGAGTGAGGGAGCACAAGCAGGGGGAGGGGCAAAGAGAGAGGGAGAAGCAGATTGGGGCTGAACAGGGAGCCCGACATGGGGCTCAATCCCGGGACCCTGAGATCACCACCTGAGCTGAAGGCAGATGCTTAACCCCGAAAATACATATTCTTTTTAATATGTTCTTAAGGGGAATTATTCTAATATTCTTTGTGAATATTACAGCTTTTGGCATATCTCACACTCTTCATCTTCTCAGAACATGCAAATGGGAAATACGCAAAGATGAAGGATATGGTCTGTGCCTCAGTGAATGACAGCCACTTATACTCACCTCCAACTAATCAAAGTCAGAAACATTATTGTATGTATTTCACTTTCAGAGGATTATACAAAAACAGAAAAACCCATTATGCATGACTAGGAAGAGTGTAAAAGATACTTGAAATTGACTAATTTATCAGAAGGGAGGCAGCATAAGAAAAGGTGAATATATTGATCAACACACAAGATGTTCATGAAGCATTTCCTGCCTAGGGTGACAGGTGCATAGGGAATGCTTGGGAGGCAGGGAGGGGTGCACAGGCAATGAAGTGCCTTGATCACAACTTCATACTTAGACCTCACCCTTTACACAGGGGGCAGCCATCACATGTCTTGAAGATTTCCTGGAATTGACTGAGAAACTGGATGCTAAAAGGTAAGTTGAGTTCTAGGAATAGAGTGGGTCTGAATGTAATACAGTCACAGAGGAATTAAACTAATATTTACTGGGGTGCCTGGGTGGCTCAGTCCTTAACTGTCTGCCTTGGCCTCAGGTCATGATCCCAGGGTCCTGAGAACAAGCCCTGCGCTGGGCTCCCTGCTCTGCAGGAAGCCTGCTTCTCCCTCTACCACTCCCCCTGCCTGTGTTCCCTCTCTCGCTTTCTCTCTGTGTCAAATAAATAAATGAAATCACTAAAAAAAAAAAAAAAAAAAAAAAAAAAAAAAAAAAAAAACACTAATATTTACTACTCATTGTTTTAGGCCAGGGATGGCAGTATCCACGTTGCATGTGGCATTTTGTATACTCCTCCTGTAGGGAGCAGACCTCCACTCTAGTAAGTGGATATTTTCATTGTCTCCACTTCACACCTAAAGAGAGATTCAAAGAATATGAATTACTTGCCAAGTTTCACAACAATAATTGATGGAATGAGTTTGAAATCTCTCTAACTTCACTACATACAGTTTGCTCACTTGTGAAGACAAGAGAACTTTAAGAGGTAACAGTCGGGGCTTGTGTCTTGTGTCCACACCTTGGGGAGCTAAGCTTAGAAATGACTGAAATTGGGGTGCCAGGCTGGCTCAGTCGGTGGATCGTTCAAGACTTTTGATCTTGAGGTTGTAGGTTTGAGCCCCGTGTTGGGGGTCGATGTCACTTAAAAATTAAAAAAGAATCAAAAAATAAAAAGAAATGACTGAAAGTTGGAGGAAAAAAGGCATTATTTCTGGGGAAGGGTGTGCAGTACTTGGTATTTGGAAAATTCTTCTGATAGAAACTGACATGTAATTTTACCGTTTGCTTCCTAGCAGACTTCCCTTCATTCATTAGCTTAATCATTCCGCAAGCTTATTTGAAGCATGCGCTATTTTTCGGGCATCCGTCCTAACTGGGCTTATGGATTGGGAGAGTGGTGGGTATGTAAGCAGATGGGTTCAGCAAAATGTTCCAGGTGTAGCTCAGAAGGCACCTCCTGAAAAGATAGCCATATCTAATCCTGTTTTCTCCAGAATGAAGAAGAAATGGAGCCGATAATAAAATACCTTCTTCACAGGGTTTCTGAAGATATTAAATGAAGGGGTATTTTAAAATGTCTAGCTCAGGGGCTAAGATAAATCTTACACTTCCACTCCAGCTCCCTCTCGTGGCGCCTTGATTTTTCTTTCTGGAAGGAAAGTAGGCTCCTAGTTCTCACACCTGCCAAGACGCCCCGGCTCCTTCCCCCAAATCCCCCCAATATCTGGCTTGGGGCAGGTGACCAATTCGCTGCCATTCTCAGGGCTCCTTTCATGGTTTTCCAGGAGGAGTCTGTAGTCTAAGTAAATGCATTTTCTGTTTTCTCATCTCTAGTCTATAATTATTAGGGCATCTGCCACTGATAGGATTGCTTCTTCTGATTTGCCACTCTTCAGGAACTTCCATCCAGCCCATATATCCTCAGCTCCCCTCCCAGACCTCACCTCCCACACCGGCTAGAACCAATCAGATTTGCACCTCTGGTCTTTACCACTTTGTCCATAGGTATCAATAGCCTCCAAGAGTCCTGTCACCTCTGGCCTGTTGGGGACAGAACACCAGCCCTGTCCTTACCTTGATCTGGAAACCTTCCCACCCCCAGATGTCTAATTCACTCACCAGCCTTAGACTGAGTCTCCAGGAGCAGATGACATGAGATCCATAATAAAATTCAGCTTGTGGGTCAGGAGTTGAGCTGCTTATCTTCTTTTGTGGAACCCTGGAGGGAGCACTTACCCTAGGGCTCCAGGGACAGAGCCAGTCTCCACCAACCTCGCCTTCTTCTCAAATGGGCTGTGTCTCTCAAACCATTACCCATCTCCCCCCCCACCCTTCCTCCTGATCATCTTCTCTCTTGCTTCTTTCTCTGATAGGAAAGCCTTTCCCACCTAATCGAGCTAGAGGCCTATTTAATGAATGTTAACTCATTTTCGAAGGGAATATAAATATAAATAATATGTACCAATGATTTCTATTTGTAAAGTTCTGTTCCTCATAAAAAGACTTAAGTTGAAGTTCTATTCATCCTCTGGATTTTAGTAAGTTGCAAATTTTAGAATCATGAATAATGATGGTTTTTTTTTTTTAAAGATTTTATTTATTTATTTGTCAGAGAGAGAGAGCACAAGCAGGGGGAGCGGCAGGCTGAGAGAGAAGCAGGCTCCCTGTTGAGCAAGAAGCCCAATGCAGGACTCAATCCCAGGACCCTGAGATCATGATCTGGGCCAAAGGCAGATGCTTAACTGACTGAGCCACCCAGGCATCTCTGTTGTCAAGCTTTGGAACATTCATCACTGTGATAGTTTATCAAGTGTGGCTGGCCACTCTGCAAAAAATGGCTGCCAATAATTCTTTCCTCTGCTGCACACATAAGCCAATTCCCGCCATCACAAGGTACAGTCTGTTCTCCAGGCCCTTGAATCTGGGATGGCCTTATGATTTGTTTTGACCAATAAAACAGGGTTGAGATGATCTGTGAATTAGAGGGCATATGGACCTTGCAACTTCCATTTTGCCCTCTTGGAAACTAGCAGCCATTTAAAAAGCTCAGGCTGGGCAAAGGAGTAAGAGACCAGGTGGAGAGAGATCACATTGAGGTGTGATGCTTCAACAGAAGCATCCCAGCTGACACAAAGGCAAGGGTTCTGCTTTCGGTCCTTCTTCATAGCATAAACCTGAGCTGTTCTTAGCATACTGTAGGCACACAATACTTATCGAATGAAATATGACTGAATGAATAACCTTTATTCAAATGAGAGAAATATAGGACTTCAGTTGCTGGGTGTAACTTTTAAGGTAGTTGGATACCCTGAAGCCAGGTGATCCCCCAATCAGGGACAATTTGGTAGAGTTTTAGAATGTTTGGTGTCAGATGATGCCAGGGAATGGGATTTGGAAACCTCTCACTCTTCAGTTCATAGGGAAGTTTCTCAAGAATTCCCACCTCAGGTCGTTAGGCATTTCGCTGCAGGCTACTTTTCCAGCAATATTTCTCACTTCCTCTTTCATAACTGTTCATCAGACACAGCGCATAATTCATCCTTCACTCCCCCTTAGTCACACCATGGGTTCTACTACTTCTGTGTCCTTATCCTCATTGATTTTTTTCTGCCAGGAATATCCTCCTTCTTTGACTGATTGATGAACCTGTACTCAGATCCCAACCATCTGAAATCTTAGCTCCTTCGTAGAGCATGTTATAAATCATCTTCCCAACTAAGCATTTTAAAATCATACTGTCTTGATGTTCACATTCCTCTTTTTTAAAAGTATGTTTTTTAGTAAAGCAGGTAAATGTAGAACAATTTGACAAGAGAGTCAAAATAAAATGTTTATAGAAATCATTGTTTTTTCAAAGTAGAGATATACACTACTATCATTTCAGAAAATATTGATAAATATTTTCTATGTTATATGTGTTCTATCCAAATACATATTTGCCTTAAAAATGTACCATATACTGTTAACTGATCTGGAACACATTTTCCTCACTTAACAAGATAGAGTGGACATATTACCATGGCAAACATACGGACTTGCGCAGACATTTATAACTTACCCATGTATAATTTAGCCAAGTACACTCTTTTAAAAACCATTTCTCACACGTCATTGCAATTAGTTATTTAGTGTTGTGTCTGTAGTCAACAAGGGCAGGCTGCCCCAAGATGGGACACTGTGGCATGAACATTATTTTGAGGAAAAAGCAACCAAAACCCAGCAGATTCAGCAAAAGCTCTATGCCTGCCCTTCAACTGCCAGCTTGTACTAGGAGAGCCATTCACAGAGATTCCTCTTTACCTAAAAGCCTTATCTGCATAAAGGGCAACCTCTGTTTCCCAGACTTCTCCTTTCACCTTCTTCTAATGGTCTTTCTCTCCTTTGTATCCTCAGACCCTTACCCTGTTCCTTAGTTCATAGAAGCTCCATGTTGCCTCACTGTCTGGGATTTCCATGTCTGTGTGGATTCCTTGTATCTCTGCTATTGCTATTAAGTTCCATTTTGTTCTGTTACTCTCTCTCACGTCGACTGGATTCTTAGTCCAGCTAGGACCTTGAAGGGTAGAGGAAATTCTTCCTCCCCAACATGTCCAATCGACAGCAGGTTCAGAATTCCACATGTATTGCTCCACTAGAGTCTATTAGATCATCTGACAGAGTAGGTATTACATTAAGTTGCTTATAATATTTTTCTTTTTAAATCATAAAAAGTCATGAAATTTTCACTTTAAAATAATAAGAAATAATGAAATGCATAAAAAGGACAGCTGTTGTTAGTGTAGTTTATTTTTTCTTTGTTTTCTTATATATATTTTTACATTCATAACCAAACTATATCTTTTACAGAGATTTATAATAGTTATTATATTTCAAACATATTTTCTGGATGCAAAATATGGCAATTTATGATAAAATCATATTTTACCTACCCGTTTCATAATTATTGTTTTTACATTTTTAATAGTTATTAATTGTGGTAAATTTATATAACATAAGGGGTGCCTGGGTGGCTCAGTTGGTTAAACATTCAACTCTTGATTTTGGCTCGGGTCATGATCTCAGGGTTGTGAGATCTAGGCCCGAACTGAGCTCTTCACTCGGCATGGAGCCTGCTTGGGATTCTCTCTGTCTATCTCCCTCTGCTCCTCACCCTGCACCCCTAGCTCTCTCTCCCTCTCTTAAAAAAAAAAAATATATATATATATATGTACGCACACACACACACACACACGTGTGTATAGGTATGTATATATATTTATATAAACATAAATTTGTATAAAATATATAAATATATAATATATTTATATAAATATTATTATAATTTATAACTAAATATATTTATATAAATAAATTTTTATAAAAATTTATATATTTATATAAGTATATATACACATATATAATCCTAAAAATTACCATTTTGAACATTTGCAAAACTGAAACTCTATACTCATAAAACAACTATCAAATTCCCCCCTTCCGCCAGCCACCAACAAACAGAATTCTACTCTTTGTCTCTATCTTTGACTACTCTAAATGTCTCATATAAGTGGAATCATACACTCTTTGTCTTGTGACTGACTTATTTCACTTATCATAATGTCCTCAAGATTCATCCATGTTGTAGCATGGTATCAGAATTTCCTTCCTTTTGAAGGCTGAATTGTCTAATATATGTATATACCACTCATTTAAGGGTTCCCAGACCCAGTTCCAACATGGGGGAGGTCCTCCCCACAACACCAAGCAATTCTAGGCAACCACCAGGGTGTCTAAGGAGTCAATTCAATTCTGACACTACCTTCCCACAGATAGCATCAGATTCCACAGAGTAAGTGTTCGGTCCTACAAGACTGCCCCGCCCCCATTTCAGATGCCAGGTGCAAGCCCCAGGCTGTTGTTACCTGGGCTTCTGACTTGCACAGCCTCCTCCTTACGTTCTTTTAATTTGCTAGGGTGGCTTATAAAACTCAGGAAAACAGTTATATTTACCAGCTTAAGATCAAATCAACAGCCAGATGGAAAAGATACATAGGGTGAGGTATGGCGAAAGGGTGAAGAGCATCCACGCTCTCTGAGTGCACCCCTCAGCCCGAATCTCTACATGTTCACCAACCTGGAAGCTCGAAGGACCCAGTCATTTTGGGTTTTTACGGAGGCTTCATTCATAGCCAGGACTGACTTCATGGCTATTGGCTGATTCAACCTCCAGTCCTTCTCGCCTCTTAAACTGAAAGTTCCAACCCTTTTAATCACAAGTTGGTCCTCCTGGCAACCAGGCCCTGCTCCTGGGTGGTGTCCTAATGTCACCTTTATTAACATAACAAAAGACACCTTCATTGCCCTTATCACAGGAAATTCCAAGGGTTTTAGAAAGAGCTGTGAGCCAAGGAACCTCAAAGGAAGCCCAAATACATAGGAGGAATACATTTTGGGCCTCTAGGTGACCAAATATATATAGTTTTTATAAATTGCAATATTGCAACCACATCATGTTTATCCATTCATTCATTGGTTACCACTTAGGTTGCTTCCACATTTTGCCCCTTACGAATAATGTTGCGGTGAACACAGGTGTACAAATAGCTCTTTGAGACCCTGCCTTAAATTCTTTTGGATATATATACCCAGAGTGGATTTGCTGAATCATTTGGTAAATCTAATATTAATTTTTTAAAGAACCACCATACTGTTTTTCATAACACCTACACCATTTTACATTCCTACCAGCAGTGCACAAGGGCTACATTTCCTCCAAAACTTATAATTTCCTGGGGAGTTATTTTGTTGTTGTGTTGGTTTGTTTTTTGATGGCAGCCATCCTAGGAACTTTGACTCACAAAGGTAGCATAAGTAGATTAAGACAAAATGTCAGTATTCTCATGTAAATATTAAAACATTATTATTAAAAATGCCAAAGTTAAATGACTTACTTAATATGGTATGTGTTGGGGTGCCTGGGTGGCTCAGTCCTCAGTGGCGTCTGCCTTCGGCTCAGGTCATGATCCCGGGGTCCTGCGATCCAGGCCCGCATTGCGCTCCCTGCTCAGCAGGGAGCCTGCTTCTCCCTCCTCCATTCCCCTGGCTTGTGTTCCCTCTCTTGCTGTCTCTCTCTCTGTCAAATAAATAAATGAAATCTTAAAAAAAAAAAAAAATGGTATGTGTTAATTAGTGTTTTAAATGTATATTGATTTTTTTGTTTTATTTAAATTCAAGTTAGTTAACACATAATGTATTATTAATTTTAAGGGTAGAATTGTGTGATTCATCATTTGCATATAACACCCAGTGCTCATTACATCAAGTGCCCTCCTTAAGGCCCATCACCCAATTACCCCACCCCTTTGTATGTATATGAAAAAGAGACAGGTGGGGCTAGATAGGGAGAGATGGATAGGGGGCTCCGTGATCAGGCTCACAGAAATCCCCAAAATGTGGATGTGTAAGGAAACAAGAGATAAGGGAACACTCCAGACTACTCTGCCCTAGGTGTCCTGAGGGGGAAATCTTATTTATGATGGTCTACTGTGGTCAACAGAAAATAACCAGACCCTAAGAAGTATGCCATTAAAGATGTTTTATCACTAGTCCTTAATCAATGGTGCTGCCAGTAGAGAAGTCAAAAAGATTTAAGTTCCCAGGTTAACTTTCTATAAAAGACCAACCCTAAAAGCCCTCAGTGGCAACCCTGTTGGGACCCCTCTCACTCCTGAGAGTTTTTTTTCTGTTGCTTTACTAACTCTCCTTTGTCCGCAAGATTCATTCTTCAACCGTGAGACAAGAACCTAGCCCTCCCGCTTCATTTATACCACATCTTCTTTATTCACTGATGTATCGATGGACATCTGGGCTCTTTCCATATTTTGGCTATTGTGGACATTGCTGCTATAAACACTGGGGTGCATGTGCTCCATCGAATCATTATTTTTTTTTAAGATTTATTTATTTATTTTGGAAAGAGAGAGAGAGAGCACAAGCTGGGGGGAGAGGCAGAGGGAGAGGGAGAAGCAGACTCCCTACTGAGCAGGGAGCCCTATTCAGGGCCGGATCCCAGGACCCCAGGATCACGACCTGAGCCAAAGGCAGCCGTTTAGCCAACTGAGCCACCTAGGTGCCCCTCAAACCACTATTTTTATATCCTTTGGATAAATACCTAGTAGTGCAATTGCTGGGTTGTAGGGTAATTCTAGTTGTAACTTTTTGAGGAACCTCCATGCTGTTTTCCAGAGTGGCTGCATCAGTTTGCGTTCCCACCAACAGTGTAAGAGGGTTCCCCTTTCTCCGCATCCTCGCCAACACTGTTGTTTCCTGAGTTGTTAATTTTAGCCATCCTGACCATTGTGAGGTGGTATCTCATTGTGGTTTTGATTTGTATTTCCCTGATGATGAGTGATGAGCATTTTTTCCCACATGTCTGTTGGCCATTTGTATGTCTTCTTTGGAGAAATGTCCATTCATGTCTTCTGCCCATTTCTTAACTGGATTTTTTAAAAATTTTGGGGAGGTGTTGATTTTGATAAGTTCTTTATAGATTTTGGATACTAGCCCTTCATCTGATAGGTCATTTGCAAATATCTTTTCCCAACCCATAGGTTAACTTTTAGTTTCCCTGATTGTTTCCTTTGTGGTGCAAAAGTTTTTATCCTGATGAAATCCCAATCGTTCACTTTGCTTTTGTTTTCCTTGCCTCTGGAGACATGTCTAGCAAGAAGTTGGGGCAGCCGAGGTCACAGAGGTTGTGTTCTTCTCTAGGATTTTGATGGATTCCTGTCTCCATTTAAGTCTTTCATCCATTTTGAACTTATTTTTTGTATGGTGTAAGAAAGTGGTCCAGTTTCATTTCCCTGCACTTGGCTGTCCAGTTTTCCCAACACCATTTGTTGAAGAGATTGTCTTTTTTCCATTGGATAGTCTTTCCTGCTTTGTTGAAGATTAGTTGCCCATAGAGTTGAAGGTCCATTTCTGGGTTCTCTATTCTGTTCTATTGATCTCTGTCTCTGTTTTTGTGCCAGTACCATGCTGTCTTGATGATTACAGATTTGTAATACAGCTTGAAGTCTGGAATTGTGATGCCTTCAGCTTTAGTTTTCTTTTTCAGTGTTACCTTGGCTATTTGGGGTTTTTTTCTGGTTCCATACAAATTTTAGGATTGTTTGTTCTAGCTCTATGAAGAATGCTGGTGCTACTTTGATAGGGATTGCATTGAATGTGTAGATTGTTTTAGGTAGTATAGACATTTTAACAATATTTTTTTCTTCCAATCCATGAGCATGGGATGATTTTCCATTTCTTTGGGTCTTCCTCAATTTATTTCATAAGTGTTCCATAGTTTTCGGAGTACAGATCTTTTATGTCTTGGGTTAGGTTTATTCCTAGGTATCTTATGGTTTTTGGTGCAATTAAAAATGGGATGGATGCCTTGATTTCTCTTTCTGCTGTTTCATTATTGATGTATACAAATACAACAGACTGCTGTGCACTGATTTTATATCCTGCCACTTTGCTGAATTCCTGAATCAGTCCCAGCAATTTTTTGGTGGAGTCTTTTGGGTTTTCCCCATACATTTTCATGTCATCTGTGAAGAGTAAAAGTTTGACTTCTTCTTTGCTGATTTGGGTACCTTTTATTTCTTTTTGTTGTCTGATTGCTGAGCCTGGCACTTCCAGTACCATTTGGAATAACAGTGGTGAGAGTGGACATCCCTGTTGTGTTCTTGACCTTAGGGGAAAAGCTCTGTTTTTCCCCATTGAGGATGATATTAGCTGTGGGTCTTTCATATATGGCCTTTATAAACATATATGGATGTTCAAATTATTTGTCCTTATTTAAAATGGGATTAATAGGGACGCCTGGGTGGTTCAGTCGGTTAAACGTTTGCCTTCGGCTCAGGTCATGATCCCAGGGTCCTGGGATCAAGTCCTGTAACAGGCTCCCCACTCAGGGAGGAGTCTGCTTCTCCCTCGGCCTGTCATTCCCCCTGCTTGTCTCTCTCTGTCTCTCTCTGACAAATAAATAATAAAATCTTTTAAAAAATGGGATTAATATTTACTAATTCCCATTCAAGTGGAAACAAGACTATTGGGTGCACTAATGCTAAGAGTTCATTTATTGGACATAACACATGTGCAAACCTAATTTAGGGATGTATTATGGAGGAAGGGAAGTGCAGGTTTGAAAAGCCATAAATATGTGGCCTGTGTATGTGGGCCAGAGGGAGAGATATTAAAAAGGTGGCTCTCCTTCTGGGTTTCTTGGGGTTATAGCTGCCCCTGAGGCCTTCAGACCATTACATTTTCATCTCAAGAACATCTCTTGGTATTATCTTCTACAACAGTTTTACTAATGTTGTAAGTTTGTCCTCCTATCAACGATTTTACTGTTATTGGTGAATAGAGGCCTTACCTCTTATGATATGGAATTATCACAGCACAGCACATCACAACCAGAACTTAATTCTCTCAGTAAACATTTCAATACTTTATTGATATTCAACTCCTTGTAATTATTGAACATCTATTTCTTTCCCCTTTAACTTAATTATTCAGCAACTAAATGAACATCTATTTCTTATTTAAGTAAGTTGCTCTGTCCATCCATGTTTGTGCCTCTAGTTCCTTTTGAATATTTCATGTCTTTATATAGGTCCATAGGCCCAACCCCCTCGGCTCAGCTCTCATTAGTACTTCAATCTCTGCAGAGGTCTTTCCTGGAAATGACAAGGTGAGAGACAGAACCCATTTGCCGTCTATTCTGTAGTCCATCCAATCAGATCAGAGCATACATTCCAGATTTGGTTGTCCCCAGCCTCCTGAAAATCCTGATACACTCTCCACCAGTTCCATTCCTTTTGTTCTGTCTCCTTTAACTTATTTACCATTTGATCTTAGCTTGGCCTTTAACTTAAAAAGATGGTTGTTACTTAGCCCACACCCATGTGTATGACAGCAAAACTTCTCATCTCTTCCCCTTTATCAATCCTAGGCTACAGGATGGAATAAACACAGTTCCAGAAAAAAAAGCTAAGGTCCTGGGTCTTCTATAATGAGAAAGAGGAATTGTCTAAGGTTTTAGGCACTCCTTGTACCCCATGGAACAGACTAATAGGTCTTGACAAAAATCTGTACTTTCCTTCCCTTAAAATTTGTTGTACATAATACAGTTTTACAGTTTACCTTGCAGTTAGGTGTGGCCCCATGGCTATTCTCAGCAAGAGAAAGTGAGCAGAAATTATGAATCCCATATTTAAGTGAGGAATTTAAGAAGCAAATTGCCTCCCCAGGTTTTTTGACCCTTCTGCTGGCTGGATGCTTAGGGCCATACTGTCTTTGGGGATGGCAGACTCAGAAGGAAGAAAGCTTGGTGCATGAAACCCACATGGAAGAGGGCCATGCAGCACTAATTACACTCATGTTTGATTTTTAAAAGACATTAACTTCTTTAGTAGTTGATCCATTATGTTTTTGGATTTGCTTTTCATAGCAGGTTAGTCTACCACATTATACCAAAATGTCAAGGCCAGTAGGCCTCTGCCCCAAACCCCCAAGAGAGTCAGGGCTGCAAATTCATTCCTCCAAATCTCACTGGACAACCTTCCCCAGATCTCACCTACACAATCCCAGCAAGTACTTTGTCTTTCCTTATTGTCTAAGGTCATTCACTGAACACCTCCACTGGTAGAGGACGGCTGGGCTAACTCCTTTTCACCTGGAACTTATTACATGGGAAAATAAGTGGAAGGGAGGAATTACTAAGATTTTTCTCCCTCGAGAGAGAGAGCAGGAGGACAGACAGAGGGAGAGAGAAGCAGACTCCCACTGAGCAGGGAGCCGGACATGGGGCTCCATCCCAGGACTCTGAGAGCATGACCTGAGCTGAAGGCAGATGCTTAACCTACTAAGCCACCCATGTGCCCCTGAGTGTCTTGATTTATTAATAAATATTTGCTCCTAAAAAATATAAACTGTGTCAGTGTCTCATGAAATTCTATGGGATTCAGTTTTCTCATTTGTAAAAACAACAAAAAAAAAATGTACCTGATACAGAATTGTGAAAATTAACCAACAGAATGTTTTCTAGCACATAAGAAGGGATCTAGTAGGTGTCTATTTATTTTTTGGACCCTCTCATTTACACTAAAATAAATGATTTTAAGAATACATATTAGTTTTACTTTCAACATTAGTACATTTGTTTTGTGTTAAGAAATAAAATAACTTGATTAAAGAATTACAACTTTCTTTAAATCTTAGCTAATAAATGTTTTTGTATACCTGCCTAGTATGTTTTTTTCATTTTTCTGCAGTGATTCTATTTCACTGAAATTGAATTTCCATTTGGGCTGTTTGCCCCGCTTTAAAAAGTTATTATTCACAGTGATACAGTAAGAGAAGTACAATCGTGGATTTCTTGACAATGGTGTAGGTAAGTGTTTTGCTAGTCTGATGGGCTTTCCTTTTGCAACAACTTGAAACTTCTCAGGAAGGAAGAGGGAGATCCTGCTCTCCTTCGGTGAGATTGGAGGGGAGTTATCTCTGCAATGGACGTTCATTTGGGGCTTGGTGGGATCCCTGTGTCTTTTAGCATTTTTAGTCCCAACTCTTTTTTTTTTTAAGATTTATTTATTTACTTATTTATTTGACACAGAGACAGAGACAGAGAGACAGCGAGAGAGGGAACACAAACGGGGGAGCAGGAGAGGGAGAAGCAGGCTTCCTTCTGAGCAGGGAGTCCGACGTCAGGCCTGATCCCAAGACCCTGGGATCATGACCCGAGCCGGAGGCAGACACCTAACAACTGAGCCACCCAGGCGCCCTGTATTCCCAACTCCTCTTTAACTATGTTCAGAGCTAGGAGAAAAAAAGTGGGCTGTCTGGTTAAACAGTATCTGCTCTCATTCTTGCTTATCCCCAGAACCCCATCTGCCTCATCTTTGGATGACCTTTGATGACACAAAGGATTCCAAGGTGAATATTTCTGGAAACTATGTGTGTACACAGGTGCACACACACACACACACACACACACACACACACCTATAACTCAGCACTCACCCCTGGAAACTGGAGGAAATTGATCTTCCAAATTTTCCCTTTGACCTCTGCCTTCCTGTCACCCCATTGTTACAATGAAAAATTTGAGGAATATAAAAATGTCTTCTAGAAGTAGCAGAAAATGTGATAGGATCATAATAATGAAAGTGTACAAAATTATGAAATTATAGGTGTCCAAAGTATATGAGGCAATGCTGCTTTTGATAGCCCAGCATCTGGATCACTTCTGTAGTCGGGGACAGTAGATCATATCTCTGTCTGCCCTGCTTCAGGAGAGAAAAGGGAATGAGGAGACTCCATTATTTTAAAGCCAGAGGAATGTAGGAAAGCCGATCCATTTCCTTCTTGTACTTGTAGATAAATAGTATGTTTGTGATCCTATGAAAAAATTCCCAGTGCTCCCTTTACTTATGTAAAGGAGGCTTGATGATGGAGCCCCTGCACAGTTCTGCAACCTCTCTTCTCCTCACCTGTCTTTCTTGAGCCCCTTGCCCAGTCCTTTGGAAAAACCAATAGGTTTCTGAACACTCATGCTTCGGCCTGGGCCCTGTCTGTCACCTGGAAGCAAAGTTCAGCCAAGGATGCAAAACCAAAGTAAAACTTGTACCCTAAAGAAGAATTTCCAAAATTGTCAACATTTTTAAAAAATAAAAGATAACTGTAACTTCACAAATATTTGTAAGAAATAATAAAGAGACATGCCTTGTGCACTTTCCTCAATTTCCCCCATTTTTCAGATCCTTGCCACCACTGTCAAGACTATTCCAGTTCTGCTTTTGATACACACACACACACACACACACACACACACACACACACACACACAGATCTCATAGGCAGACTTGTTTTCAGTTTTTTAACAGCTTTGAGATATCACTGACATATAAAAATTGTAAATATTTAAGGTGTACAACTTAATGGTTGAATATATGTATATGTTGTGAAATGATCACAATTAGGCTAATAAACATGCATCACCTCTACATGGCTACCATTGTGTGGTGTGTATGTGTGTGCATGTGTCTCCCCATTTCCTCCAACTCCTACCTCCTGACAACCACAATTCTAATCTCTACTTCCTAGTGTAACTGTTGCAGAGCCTGCACATAAATGCAGGATTTCTCTTTCTGTGTCACAGGTGGACTTTTATTATAATTCTGATGTTGCCATATACTGGCCCTTATCAAATAAACTAAATTTTATGAGATAGACTTTCTCATTTATAAAAAAAAAGGTAATGAAAATTGCTTAATGAGTTACGGTGAAAATTAAATAACAGAATATTTTTAATAATTGCTACTATTTCCTAACAGATGAGCAGTGATTTAGAATGATGTCTGTTCTTTTCCTGATTCCCTTCACCTGTGACTTTGAAATAAATTATTTAAAAAACACATATTAGTTTGCTTTAAAAATTATTGCCTTTGCTTGGTTTTAATTAACAGAATAACTTGCTTAAAAAATTACAGATTTCTAAAAGAATTTTATCTGATTGTAAAATAAATATTTTAGCATTATGAGTTTTTTCTTTTCACCTTCATAGCTTCCCGGTCTTATTTATAATTATCATGGCCTCTTTAACTGAATATATTAATGGAAAGTTAATATCCTCTCCTGTTTCTGCAGGAATCCTATTTCATTGGAAATCTCCTTCTGTTTGCCTGTCTTTACTCAATCATTATTCATGGTAATATGGGAAGAGTCCAGAGTACTTTGTGGGATTTCTCAACAATGTGCTAGGCCAAACTTTGGTTTCTCCCGGTTTGCCTCATTCTTCCCAGTGAGCTGATGGACTCTGACAGTCCTCAGGAATGAAGAAAAGCCAGTTCTCCCCTCTCTTCTTCCAGAATTGTTTCTGTAGTGGTTCCTCATGCAGGCCTTGGTGAGATCTCCCTGTCTACTCCTCTCAAAATCCAGACCAATCAATTCCTTTTCAGTGAATACTGTAAATTGACTTACTGGTTTTTAGAATTAATGCATAGTTTATGTTATAACAAATTACCAGATGTTTTTCAAAGTGGTTGTCTCTTTTTTCACTATCACAGGTCAGAAAGGAGAAGAGGGATGATAGGGTGTGTGGTGGTGAAGGTAGAGATGTACAGTAGATGTGACTTTGGATAGTCTTTTTTTGCTCTGTAAATCTTGCTGACAGTTGGAGGGGAGTGCAGGGCTCCAGGTGTGTGTGTATTTATGGGGTGTGAACAGGGGCAGGAGAGGGGAGTTGATTATGAGGACCAAAAGAGATGAGTTCCTAATACTTCCTCCTTTCTCATGCCTCCTACAAATCCCATATCCATCCTTGTACTCTTTTGAATCTCTGATTTGACCTCACATCCTGGGCCCCAGACACCTAAAGTTTCCCTCCAGACTTCATGTGAGCAGTTTGTACGAGGGCAAGAGCTTCTGGAATGTGAAGAAAGAGATGTTTGGCGGCACAGGGTGTAAAAGCTGACTTTTTAATCAGGATTCCTTCTATTTAGCCCTCAAGAACTCCCTTACTTCCCAAACTCAAACACCCAGGACCCCTTATGCATTTCTGAGTAAGTTGAGATAGGGCACTTTTGGGCTGTAAAACCTTGGATCAATCTATAATTTGAAAATTACACTTACATAGAGGACCTGATGTTTTTGAGGTTGTCTGAGGAGAGATAACAAAAAATTCATCTGGAAAATGTGGGAGGGAATCAGAGGCCCAAGAGAGATGAGAGTGTGGGAGGGTAGTAGGGTCGGAGGAGGGCGCTGGCTGATGTCGCAGGAGCCACCTCTGAGACATAGATTTAAGGTGGGAGAAATCAGTGAAGAAATCAGAGTTCGTCAATAGAAGGGAACATGGGCTTTTGGTCGGAAACCTGAATGAACCTAGCTCCTTCTCCTACCACCCAAAGTCTGTCTCTGGAGCTCACCATATCGCGGTGATCCATATTCCAGCTTACTATGCACTCGGGAATCAGGGAATAAAAAGTCCTCCTTAGGGCTTTGTGTCCCCCTCCATTTCCTGTATGTCCTGCTGGGGAGGAATCTAAATGAGAGATCTCCCACTTTGGGCCCATGAATTTTAACTGTTTTCAGTCTGAAAAAAACCACAGACCACAGGAAGTAATGTGGTTCGATTGTGCTGGTACAGAACAAAAAAACAGGCATTGAGATAAGTATCTGAGTAAACATTAAAAACAAAACAGAGAAGACAGGAAAAATTGTTCTTTAACATTCTTCAAAGGAGGTGGTGTCAATGTTCATACCAGAATTTACATGCACCACAGCAATTACGGTGACTGCAATTGCAACAGTGGAACAGAACCATGATTATCATTAGCATGTTCAATGCAATTAAAATATGAGAGTTGTATAACTGCGTGTCTTTCTATTCTAGTATCATTCCCTATGTGCAGCACCTTGTAATAGATCTGAGACAAAAAGGAACAACACAGAAAAGTTCCCTTCCTGCCTTCATAAAACTTACCGTTGTTTGGTGCAGAGCTGCTTGAGGAAGGATACTCGATGATAGTATTATATGATAAAAAGGTGATAAAAAATTGCTATCTCAGAATGGAATTTGTACAAAATTTGGATGATTATGATTGCACTTGAAAAGCATCACAAGTTTATTCATTGTTATGAAAAACTTACTTCACCATAGCTCAGTGATGTTGCCTGCATGATTTTCAGCTCCTGCCTCATAGATGTAAGTGATTCAAAAGGAGTTTCTAAGCCATGATTACATTACATTTCTGTGGGTTACAAACAATACCAAAATATCTGTGCTTTAATTCACCAAACATTGGCTTCTCAGTCACCCGACAGGGTCTGCCATCAGTTCATGTGTGAAGTTTGCCATGCTCTGCAATTCTGCCAGTCAGGGGTCCAAGGTGGAGCTTCCATCATCGTGCAATTGCCCCATCTAGAACATGTCATCAGAACAAGATAGACACACAGCGCAAAAGTCTGTATAGGAAATACAAGATGTTTCAGTCTTGCCTTTGAGATTAAAAAGGACAAATTTTTCCCAAAGGAGGTGGGGAAAGGTAGAAAAATTATGGAGATGTGTTTGTTGCTCAGTAAAAGATTATGCTTGAATACTACCATGTATTAACCTCCATGTTCTCACCTGCCTCCTAGCTGTTGGGTAACAAGGCACTGACTTTGTTCTACTGTGGTTAATTTCTTTCTTACCTGCCTGCATATGAAATAGAAACTGGTAATTAAGTGGTATACTCCTAAGATTCAATGACATTCTGGAAAAATTTTCTCCATAGGCTCACACTGAAGAAATTTTTAAATTTTATTTTCACAATGATGGCTGCTGATAGTCACTATGTCTGCTCATATTTACAGAGTTTTATAACTGATTATCTTTCCCATCACAGTCTGCAAGGGTTCAGGTGCCAAGACTTTCCAGATCATTATTTTATCCTTTGTGGCCTGCCTGGGGCTTGAATATAGCATAAGCTCAACAAATAATTCTAGGATTGAATTGAAATGCTGAGGATTCCGGCTGTATCATTGTACTTCACATTTTTTCTTACACAAACATTCTTGCCAGAGTAAGCCAGGGCAGGAATAAAAATGTAGTGACTGGGTGCCTAGCTGATACAAGTCCTAGTACATACCCTTTCCTGGCACCTTACTTGGTGCCCTCCCACTGTTATTGCTTTGTAAGTTTCCATTCTATTTCCTTTCTTTCATTTCCCCTCCTCAGATTTTCAGTTTCGTTTCTACCCAGTTCCTCTAGGGAAACTCCCTTGTGAAGACTAGTTTTCTGGCTTGGTGAGTGAATCTTGCCCATACCTGCATCTGATCTCCACTGAATGAAGACTTCTGTACTTCAGCCTAAAGGTTTGTGGGGCAGTTTGTGAAGGAAAAGGGCAGGAAGTTTGGGAGGAAGAGATTGAATGTGTTTGGATGAGTTTAATTTGTGCTTCTGAAGCTGCTCTGAATTCACCCAAGAGCCAGCTTGTATGTTTAATGCAGAAGAGAGGTGCATTGAGTCTGGGGGTGGCATGACCGCTGAAAAAGGGAGACTTAAGAACACTGAGAGCCTTGTTGGTTTCTTGGAGGGATCATTATTTCTCCAGGCTGAATTACTCTCATCTGCTTTCTCTTCTGTAGTTTCTACTTTTCTACCTTGCCAACGAGAGCCAAAATAAGTTGTTGTTTTTTTTTCAGATACAGAAAATCTCTTCCTCTTTTACACCAACAAAGCCTATGAGATGGAGCTCTGTTTTCCCTCTTCATAAAAGCCCGAACTCCTGGACAGAGCCAGTAGAGATAAAGAGTCCTTATCTGGACTTGTGGGAGGGAAAGGGATCTTAGGGGCTGTGCCGGGCAGAAGACACTCTTGAAACTTACCTTTTACTCTTTTTGTCCTGGTAACTACTGGGAAGCTGTCCAGAATCTTCCTGATAAATCACCAGACTTCTGGCCAGCCTGATGAAAGAGGCTGGATGATCAGACTGCTTGTCCATCTCTGCAGCTCCCCCATGGTCACTTGTCTCTCTGGAGCTCCAGCCACAGGGAATTTGTTCTCTTTTCAGTGTGCCCATGGCTTACTCTCACCTCAGCAGCACCCCATGACACTCTGGTGTCTACTCTTGATTCAGAACTTGTTCTCCATCATCTTAGACACACCTTTCCATTGCTTTTTAAGCTCAACTCCTTACTGCATTTCCCCTGCACAGAGCTAAGGAAAGGAGTTGGTAATTTCTCAGAAATAACTCCACCTTAATCTTGCCTCAGGGACACCTTGTCCCTGATCTGTATGTTACATATTTTGATGTGTACTTTCCTTTCCTCTCACTTTTCAGAAGTCACTGGTCTGTGTCTTACATCTAGACAAGGTTCATATCCGGTTTATATTGTTTACTCAGGGGGCTAGTACAGGGTCCAATGGATGGGAGAAAGTGGGTTTTGAAATTTAAAAAATATTTTGATTAAATTCACAAGAATAAAAGCATATAGCTATGAGGAAAGAATTGTATTAACACCTACTGAACATTCAATAAATATTAAGCATCTATAAAAGATTATATTCTGGGTGAGTGAGAGAAAATAAACAAATAGCAAAAGAAAAATGCAGTATGAGAAAAGATGAAAAAAAGAAACAATAGCACTAAGAGACAAAAAGCCCACCACAAGGCTCTGTGTCTACGGTGTGCCCTGGTAAAGGGCTTTGCAATTTGAGATAGATTTCAGGTTAGGTCTCAGTGTGGGAAGGTGATTTTGAGCTGAGTTTTCAAGGAATGGATGGATTTAAGATGAATTTTTGCCCAGAGTGATCAAGGAACACGTAAGGCAAGCAGTATGGGTTGGGGAGGGCTAGGAGCTAGACTGAGGGGATGAGGCAGTAGGAAAGGAGGTGTAAGGTGAACCTAACTCTACCGTGATAAAGACTGACTCAAACTGAATGACATGGATTTGAGCAGAGGAATGGCAAGATTAATGGGAGCTTCAAAAAAAAAATCATTCTTGCTGGTGGTGTGAACAGTGATGAAAGCAGATTGTATGAGATGAATGACAGTATCAGGGAGACTGGTGGGGAAACTGTTCCAGAAATCCAGGTAAAAGACTCAGTTGGATGGGATCTAATTTGAAAAGACAGACAGGGATGAGCCTGCCATAGCCTTAGGGACATGGACTTCTATGACAAAATGACTGCTTTGAAAAAAGTTGACCTCAGACCTTGAGCTCTCGGGGGACAGGGCCATTCATGTGGGGCAGATTAAACCCTGGACTCCAAGGGGTGGTAGAAGAGGGAGCACTGAATGTAGAGAAATGCAGAGGAATTGCAACACTTCTGAGTTCCCCAGGTCTCTGGATGCCAAGAACAGGCCCTGCTTTCCCGCTGGCAGCTCCTGACCCAGGGAACAGAGGAAGTATCAAGGATGTTATCTAAACTCCTCACAGGACTTTCTCTCCTTATTGTGGAGACACTTTCATTTTTCTCGTCTAAACTGTGCAGACCTCTGTGCAGACCATCAGGATAGAGTGAGATAAGGAAACTTGGGATCTAGTTGGCCCTTACCCTACTGGAAACTCCTACATTTGTACCATCTCCAAGGGGAGCCTACATTTTGTCTCTGTGTCGGTCTGTCTGGTTTAGGTGGAGAGAGTTTCAGTGATGTCACACTTCTTCAATGATAGAATAAAGAATAAATGAATAGAGGAAACATAAGCATTTATGTTAGTTTTCTAGGGCTGCCATAAAAAAACACATCACAAATGGTTGGCTTAAGTGAAATATATTTTCTCCCAATTCTGGAGTCTAAAATTACAACATCAAAGGTGTTGGTCGGGTTCGTCCTTTTGTGGGTGGTGATGGAAGCTCTGGTCCCTGTCTCTGCTAGTTTCTGGAGCTTGCTGGCAATCTTTGGTGTTCCCTAGTTTGTAGATGCACCACCCTGATCTCAGCTTTTGTCTTCACTTGGCCTTCTCCATGTACGCATATCCATCTGTACATCTAAATTGACTCATTTTGTGAGGACACAGTCATGTTGATTTAAGGCGCATCAGAATGGCTTCATTTTAACTTGATCATCTGCAAAGACACTCTATTTCCATGTAAAGTTACATTTACACATACTAGGGGTTAGGACTTTGACCTCTTTTGGGGGAATATAATTTAACCTGTAATAGCACCCAATCTGTTTGAAACAGAACACACTTTATCTCTCTACCTATGACCTTTGTTCTATACAAAGTGTAGAGTCTTCTCTCCCATGACCAACAGATTCCTCATTGGAATTTATGTTTCTTGAGTATCTGTCATGTGTGTGATCCTATGTGTATATGAAGCTGTTCTTTTCCACCCTAAAAACGCTCCTTTAGGTGCCCATCGATAGATGTTCTTGCTGTATGTCCAGGCCAAGGTAAAATCCCATCTACAAATACAAGACTCTCCAGAACCACCAAGCTGGTCTTCGTATCTCCATTTTCACACATCCATAGCAATGGGTATCCATCTAGTTCTTACAGCCTTTACCTCTGTTTGTCTTTGTTAATATCTGCGCAGTAATGGAGAGAGCTCTGAAAGAGGATCCTGAGAGCAAGAACAGCCTCAGTTGTCAGGACAGAAGAAGCCGGGGGAGCGCTGCAATGGATTTTCCAGCGCAGGTGAATGTACAGAAGGATGTGACCTGCCCCATCTGCCTGGATCTTCTGACAACGCCCCTGAGCCTGGACTGTGGCCACAGCTTCTGCCAAGCTTGCATCACTGCAAAAAGCAAGGAGTCAGGGGCCAACCAAAGAGGGGAAAAGAACTGCCCAGTGTGCCAGCGTAAATACCAGTTTTGGAATCTCCGACCTAATCAGCCCCTGGCCAACATAGTGAAGAAAGTCAGGGAGAACATGAGCCCACAGCAGAAAAATCTCTGTAAGCACCATGGAGAAAAACTCCTGATCTTCTGTAAGGAGGATGGGAAGGCCATTTGCCAGCACTGTGCCCAGTCTGTGGAGCACCGTGGTCATCAAATATTCTTCATGGAAAAGGTGGTCATGGAATGTCAGGTAGGCCCAAGGGTGAAGGTGGATGGGGCAGAATGGTACCTCAAGTGAATCCTTCACTTTTTGAAACTACTTTCTTCCCTTGGTCATCATAGAACTGAGCTCTGCTATCTCTTTCTGTACCCTTTGCTCAGCTTCTGAGATTTAAAGGATATTTCTGTGCATTCTTTCATTTGATCAGAAATAAGTCTAGCCTACAAAGAGCAGTTGGATGAGTGGAAAAATGCTTCCCAAGATAAATTCTGATTGTGCCTTTGAGCAGAAGAAACCCTTCTGGGGAACACGGTTGGTTGGATGTGGGGAACATGTCACTGAGATGAAAGGACTTTCCTTGCGGCAGGCTCAGTTCTTCCTCTAGGAAAAGAGATAATCAGGTTACTCTTCATCAAGGGATGGTAGCTTGCATCACCCAGGGATACAGAGTACATTAATCTCTTCAGAATTTTGTCTACATCCTAGATTCTAATCACCAGTTTCATTTCTGTAACCTAGTCTCTTCTGAGATGAGTCTGTTTTCTTTCCTCTATCCAGGTGCTAAGAAAGCTCATAGCTTGACTCTGGTGATTCTTTTCTCACAGGAAAAGCTCCAGGCAGCTCTGAAGAAGCTGAGGAAGGAGCAGCTGAAAATGGAGGAGTTGGAAGCTGACATCAGGGAGGAGAAAGCTTCCTGGAAGGCAGGAAGAGATATTTCCTGAGGGAGTTCTGAAAAAGAAAACTGGGCAGCACCTCAGTCCAGTCACAAGGAGGCCCCTTCCTCTGTGACCTCAGAATTAAGGAGTTCAGGGGATTCTCAATTAGTCCTCATTTCATTCCTTCCCTGTTGGGGGTTGGGTGCCAGAGAGTACAAATATCACAAGTGAAACCAAATATTTGGAGGTGAAGGCATGGAGGAAAGCAATGTAAAAATGACTCATGAATCCCATGTCCCATATGCATCATCAACTTTGAGGCACTAACACTTGCAGAAAACACACTGAGAAAAGCCCAGCGTTCCCTACTTAGGAGCTGTGGGTGGAAGGGCTTCCTATGCGGTGTGGCGTGATTATCCAGGACAGGTGTCTGCAATCCAAGCCTCATCCCGGTGTCACTTTGTGTCTCAGGGTGGGCCTTGTTAAAGTAGACTTTAATCTACTCCTTTGGGAGAAACTCAAGAGCAAATAGTGGGGAAATGACTTTCTCAGTAGTTGCTCACTGCCTGTTCCCTTCTCTTTGAGAAGTCCCTGAGGAAAATAGTTCTTGTCTTGGCTCCCAGGCCCAGACAATGTAGGCCCTTGGCCAGACAGACTGACTGCCTCTTTCTCTTCTCATCCCCAAAGAGTCATATGCAGACTGAGAGACAGAGGATTCTGAAAGGGTTTAATGAAATAAGAGGCACCCTGGACAGCGAGGAGAAGAGGGTGCTGCAAAAGCTGGAGGAAGATGAAGTGAATGTGCTGGATAACTTGGTAGTGGCCAAAGACCAGCTGGCCCGGCAGAAGCAGTGCTTGAGAGAGCTCATCTCAGACATCCAGCATCAGATATGGGGGTCGTCAGCAGACAAAGTGCAGGTAAGTCTTGGGTTGGAGCTCCTACAGGATGAGATTCAGGGGAAACAGACAAAATCGCCTTCTCTGCTGGGTCCCTGCACTTTCTTCCCCCTGGTGACATTCAAGGCTCTTGGGCCCCTCAGTACCTCTTCTCTGTCATTTCGGGTGTCCTAGGGATAATTCAAATTATGAACGACAAGGGAAATGGCCATTGTTAGCAATTTATGAAAGTCAGTGCAAAATATTTGGAGAGAAATTCTTCATAAGCTCCCATTATCTGCCATCTTGCATTTGTAAGGCATCTCTTCACTGAGTTTAGTCAACTAACACCAATCTCTGTTTATGTTTGATTTTCTTGTTGTGTTGAGTCCAGACTGTGCAATACCTGTGGATTTGATTTGCATTGCCTGAGTGTAGACCACTAATGTTTAGCATCTTTTCATGTGGTTTATTGGACATTTGTATATCTTCTTTGGAGAAACATCTCTTCAAATTCTTTCCCCATTTTTCCAATTAGGTTGTTTGCTTTTTGTTGTTGAGTTGTAGGAGTTTGTTGCATATTCTCTAGACTAATACCTTATCAGATATATGATTTGCAAATATCTTATCCCTTTCTGTGCATTGTCTCTTCGCTGTCTTCCTGGCGTCCTTTGATACACAGAAGTTTTTAACTTCTTTGTGGTCCAACTTAGTTATTTTTCTTTTATTCCCTGTGCTTTTTTGGGTCATATCCAAAAACTCATTACCAAATCCAGTATTGTGAAGATTTTTCTTTTTGTTCTGTTCTAACAGTGTTATACTTTTAGATCTTAAGTTTAGATCTTTAATTGATCTTAAATTATAATTTATATGTGAAATAAGTCATCCATGTTTAAAATTATTGTAACCATTGTATTATGTTGAGCCTTTTTGGGGGGAAATATTTGTTAAAAAGGGTGAGGAGATGGTAGCCAGTGAAGGGGTGGGCTGTATGGGACATTTGTTTGTCCAACCTCAATTCCTTACCTTTTTTTGGTAATGACCTCTTCAATTACCCATTCAGGAACCATCCTTACCCTCAGTCCATGTAGTTGGTTAGGGTTTGTAAAATCAGCAGCATCAGGGAGGTACGTGTCTCTCAATTCTAAGTAAATCAGAATATCAGATTCCTATCCAATGATGCGGTAATTATTTTAAGATATATGCACCTGACCCAGTTTAGGTCAATGATTTTTATGCCTTAGAATTTCACTATCATGACTAGAAAGAGAAGTTCTCTTTTTCACCAAGTAATATATCAGGGATTATCATTTAAACCAGGAGATGTGAGTTGATTCCATACAGAGTCTAAGAAGAAAGTCAGTATTGCAGGTGGAAAATAGAATTTTGAGAACAGATTCTGAGGACAAGCTTTTCATTTAAAAACCTAGCTATGTGGAGTTGGTGGGGGGTGGGAGGGTTTGGGTGGCTGGGTGATAGACATTGGGGAGGGTATGTGCTATGGTGAGCACTGTGAAGTGTACAAGCCTGATGAATCACAGATCTGTACTTCTGAAACAAATAATGCAATATATGTTAAAGAAAAGAGGAAGAAGAAGATAGCAGGAGGGGAAGAAGGAAGGGGAGTAAGTTGGAGGGGGAGACGAACCATTAGAGACAATGGACTCTGAAAAACAAACTGAGGGTTCTAGAGGGGAGGGGGGTGGGGGGATGGGTTAGCCTGGTGATGGGTATTAGAGAGGGCACATTCTGCGTGGAGCACTGGGTATTACGCACAAACAATGAATCATGGAACACTACATGAAGAACTAATGATGTAATGTATGGTGATTAACATAACAATAAAAATTATAAAAAAAAAAAACCTAGCTATGACTCAAGTTACACCTGCCCTGGAATTTATTCTTTTTTCTTTTAAATTTAAACCAGTTTTAGTCATATACAATAACAACAAAAAAGCCTAATCAGAGAATAAAACTTTATCTGAGGATGTGGAGCCAACTGGTGGCCAAGTCATTGTTGGTATAAAAGGGGTTAGGCTGGAGAGAGGGAAACCAAATATATTATTACATTTCTGTTCAAAAAATAAGGCAAATAATGGCTATGCTGGGAATAAGAAGATGACTAAAATATTTTCAGGATATAGGCTAGACTGACTTAATACAATATTGGAATTCAGAGTTGGATATTATAGTTTCTAAAACAGTGACTTGAGCAGATATTGGTATAATTTTGGACAATGGAATGTAAATAGTTGGGAAATGGTAAGTTACATTTTAGACTTCCTCAGGTTCTGGCTCCTGTGGCTTATTTCATGCTTAAAATTTGGGGAGATTACCTGTAGGTAGTGTAGAGGAGATATATAGAATGGGTAGAGGGAAGCCAGATAAACATCTGTTTGAAGTTCTTGTTTACTTGTTCCTGCAGCAAAAGAAAGTATACTTTTTGAGAACTATTATTATTGATTATTCATATTTGACTTTCCAGAGCCTGGAATGATGTCTGGCAAATATGGTTTTCACTTTTATTTGTGTCTAGAATAAATAAAAGGATAATGAATTAATGAGGTCTTCTCATGAACGTATTTTTTTAAATGTCAAGTCTCTTATCATCTTTTTAAATATATCCCATCTCCAAATACTGGAAATCACCTTTCTAACATAATCACATGAGTCCTTGGGATGGTTGATCTTGGTCTTATCTCTACATTTTGTCCTCCATATTCTGATAATCTCCTTATTCATATCATACCAAGGGGCTTTAGGGGTCTAAGTTGCATAAAACTTTTTAAGGTAGGAGGGCTTATATCTCCTTGGAGGGTTGCCAGACCAAATGCAGGATGCATAATTAAATTTTAATTTCAGATAAACGATAAATTGTTTTTTTTTTAGTAGAAGCATACCCTGGTATCCTAAATATTGTAGGAGGCATACTTAAACTAAAGCATATTTGTTATTTACCTAAAATTAAATTTTAACCAACCATTTTTATTTTCTAAACATGGCAATCCTATACTTGACTCATGTTTTCTCTCTTCTCCCCAGGATATGATTAATGTCATGAAAAGGTAAGTGTGGGAGACCAGGTATGGTCCTTTTTTATGTGAGGACAGAATTATAGCCATGAGAGTTATCTTGGGATCAATCAAAATTAAAAAAAGAAAAACACAGAGCTGGGGAATTTGGGAATTATATCATTTCAAATTTTTGATCAAAGATGAAGGCTTTCAATGGAATTTGGGTGGTGGGAGGTCACAGAGCTAGGGCCAATAAGACCATGATTTCACTCATTCTGGTCAAACTTCAGTCTCTGCCTCAGTTTGTTTCCATATTTCATAGGTGCCTATCATGTTTCAGAGAAGACACTGTCTTCCATCTGCCAGGCCCCCAAATGTTCCACAAGGACAGCTCCTTTGCATTTATTTTCTTCCTGATGTTAGAAGAAACAGGTCTTTCTAGTGGTTTTATTTGGACTTCCAAAAAAAAAAAAGTCTCCAGTTTTGGGGAATAGTGGCTTTCATCCTGGTACCAATAATTAATCTCATCTTGCTTACACACTTTAGCATCTTGTAGAAAATATGGTCTTCCTGTGTCTAAAGTTGCCTACCTTGGCAGTATAAGGTCTTCCCAAACACATGAAATTCAGACCACTATTAATTTGGTGTCATAACTTCTCCTTTTCCAGATGTTTGTGATGTTTCCCCAGAGAATATAACCTTAAATATTAATACCTGGACTTCTGTACTGGGATAAGAGGCTTTAGAGATCCTTCAGACTTTTAATACAGGAGCTCCATACTTGATAACCTAAATCCTTCAGGAGCCGGGCTCTGGAGCTTCTTTACTGATCACCTGCCTGGGAACTCACATCTGCGGCCTGTCCCAGGTGGAACCACTAAGATGGCAGTGACTCCTTCATATATCAAATACTTTTTTTAGAGGTATCAAGTACCTTTTAAAGGCATCATTATTTAATCTAGTTTTATTATTTTTAAGGACTAGAGTGTGCAGTTAATTTTTCCATTTTAGAATGAAGAACATGAGCTTCTTTGAGGTGAAGATCTTCTGAAGGTCACACAGAGGGTAAATGGAAAGGTAGATATGAGCATATTTCTTCCGGTTGCAGCATCAGTGCTCATTCCATCCAGCCCCCCTCCTCAGTATCTCCGGTGGAGAGCATTCAAGTGAATCAGTGGAGTGAAAAGTAAGGGAAACAGTGGTCTTGCAGAGACACAAGGTCAGAAGTGTGGGGTGATCAATTTTTGTCTTCTCTAGGAGTGAGAGCTGGACCTTCAAGAAGCCAAACATTGTTTCCAAGAAACTGAAGAGTACATACTTAATTCCAGATTTGAGTGGGATGCTGCAAGTGTTTAAAGGTAAGGAGAGTCAGAGGAAGGTTGTGGGTGTGGAATTCTTGTAGTATCAGGGCAAAATGGGAGAGAGGATGTTGTTTGTAGACGAGAGAAGATCTAGGCTTGACAAGGAGAGCTAGATCTCTAATGCTGAAGGTGTGATCAGACCTAAGGGGGAATGGTCAAGGTGTCTGGTTCATCATCTCATTCCCCAGTTCATAGCCTCACAGGACGCCCCTCCCTGTCCCCATTCTAGTGAGAAGATAGGTATCAGTGTTTACTCCTTGCTTCTAACAACATCATTGAAACTTTTGTCATTTCAGAGCTGACAGAGGTCCGACGCTACTGGGGTAAGAAGGAGTTACCGGTTCTTCAAATCACATATTCTGATCCCTTTTTAGACGTTGTGGTTACTGTCAGGTCCTATGATCTTAGCTTCATGTGTTCCTCCCCAAACACGCATGCTTACAACAGTTCTTAAGTGTCCTACTCATCTCTCACCCATCAACATAAGTTCCTCCCAGTCAATTCCTGATATTCCACCTCCTGATGTCACAACACACACCCACTCTGTATCCATCACCTGACCCTGTCATTTTTCCTACAGTGGACGTGATGCTGAAGCCAGTCAATGCTCTTTCGAATATTGCCCTTTCTGCTGATAAAAGACAAGTGAAAGCTGTGCACAACTTCTCGCTTAAAAATATATTTCTAAGCGATTTCTCTGGTTTTGATATCTTGGGCTGCCAATGTTTCTCCTCAGGGAAGTATTACTGGGAAGTAGATGTGTCTGAGAAGATTGCCTGGATCCTCGGGGTGTACAGTAAAGCAAGAAACCTCAAGAGAAAAGGGAGCTCTGGGTTTGTTTTTGATCCAAATGTAAAACATTCAGATGTTTACTCTAGATACACACCTCAATTTGGCTACTGGGTTATTGGGTTACAGAATGGATCTGAGTATAAGGTCTTTGAGGAGTCTTCCACCTCTGATTCCAAGGTCTTGACTCTTTTCATGCCTGTTCCTCCTTGTCGTGTTGGGGTTTTCCTAGACCATGAAGCACGTATTGTCTCATTTTTCAACGTCACAAACCAGGGGTCACTCATCTACAAGTTTTCTAATTGTCAGTTTTCTCAGACCACTTACCCATATTTCAATCTTTGGAACTGTCAACACCCAATCACCCTGTGCACACCGACTTCCTGAACCTTCTTAGTCCCTCTCCTACTTCTGTGTAGCGCCCCTTGTCCTGGGGTTCATCTACACCTGAGCTCATCTGCACCATTCTGAACACATCTTCTTTCTTTTCTCCATCTTTCATTTTAGAATGTTTTTGGAATAGTCTGCTAGGACTGCTGTAACAAAGTCCCCCCAAACAAAGGCTAACAACAGAAATTTCTTGTCTCACAATTCTGGAGGCTGAAGTCTGAGAGCAAGGTGTCAGCAGAGTTTGTTTTCTGAAGGCTGTGAGGGAAGGTTCTATTCCTTGCCTTGCAGATGGCTGTCTTCTCTCAGTATCTACTCAAATCATCTTCCCACTTTGCATTTCTCTGTGCCTAAATCTCCCTTTTTCTAAGGACACCAGTCAGATTGGAAAAGGAGCCACCCTAATTGCATCATTTTAATTTAATCTAAAAACCCTATCTCCAAAAGGTCACGTTCTCAAGTATTGGTGGTTAAGATGGTAACATATGAATTTGGGGGGAACACAAGTCAACTCCACAGTCTTTTATACATCCCTACCATGCAGTGAAAGCTTGATGTTTTCTTCCTAATATTTTGTTTTCATTGGGGGAGAATGCTTTATTTTTCCTTATTAGTTTTTGCTTAGTATTAGGAGAGACTGCCTATTTGCAAAGGGAACACATCTAATCCCTTCTATAGAAAGAGCAGTATTGCTGTACCTCCTCTGACATCGCTTTTTCTCGTTCCCTCTGCTGTTGAATGGAATTAACAAAGGGAAAGTTATCAATTCTATCTAAGTGCATAGGACATAGAACAATGCATAGGGATCTGTCACTAGGTACTGGATCCTTCAGAGTGGATTGCCTTATCAATGGCACCCCTTTATGTATCACAGAGTTAAAGCAGAAGCACATAAGTAAAATATTTATCAAGAGTAGATTTTTGGTGCTCAGAGTTTCTGAGGTCAAATCTTGTCTCATTACTTAAAAGCCGTGTAAACTTGAGCAACTTACTTAGCACCTCTTGGTCTCACTTTCCTAAGTCTTTAACAGCTGTTAAAGACTGTACCTATTTCCTAGGGTCACACTGAGAAACCAAATTTTATTAAATGGGGAGCACTTACCTAAGAGTCTTATTTGTAAGAATCAATATTTTTATTGCGGAAAAATTATAAGCTGTATCGATGAGAAACAATTTGTTTTGTTTTGTTTTGGTTTGGTTTTGCTTTAATAAAATGATAATTGACTCTACTGAAGTCTCATTTCGCAGATCCTAAAATCCCATGCAGACAGTATGGCTTTTCATGATGTGTCCTGTAGAGAAGGTCAGGTCTAGGCTCAGCTGTGCTTATGAGAGACAGCCTTCTGGTGCTCAGTCCTCTTCCTTGTGGTGAAACACCGGAGTATGCCACTGCATTGACCACCCTCTGCACTCTCCCCCTTCTCCTCCTCCCCCTCCCCCCTCAGTCGTCCCCTTCTCCCCCTTCTCCTCCCCCTCCTCCCCATCCTTCTCCATCCTCTCCTCCTTTCCTTCTCCTTCTTTAAAGAATATGAAATGGGGGCGCCTGGGTGGCTCAGTCGTTAAGCATCTGCCTTCGGCTCAGTCATGATCCCAGGGTCCTGGGATCGAGCCCCGCATAGGGCTCTTTGCTCGGAGGGAAGCCTACTTCTCCCTCTCCCACTCCCCCACTTGTGTTCCCTCTCTCGCTCTCTCTCTCTGTCAAATAAATAAATAAAATCTTTAAAAAAAATAAAGAATATGAAATGAAGGATAAAACTACCTAGGACAGTGAAGACACAGATTGTTCTTCGAGAAGCATGCATTATAAATTAGGGCAAGCTATGCCACTATACAAAATTTCAATCAAGATTTGTAGGACCTTAGAGAAAGATGGGTATCCTGGCCATGCTGGATAAAACTGAAAATGTCTGGCATGGGGTCAATGTATATATCTTTACGTGTCTATCTATATGCACACACACATATCTGTACACATATGGGTATATATACATGTAACCATTTGTATAAATACATGTACATATATTAACATTATCTTGGTTAGTCTTTACAAATACCTTAAGAGGGAGAAATTTATATCAGGCTATTAAAAGAATTTATAAACTAAAAAAAAGGAGTTTATAAACCATTAGAATTTTCTCCTATGGTCCCAAAGCTAGAGAGTGAGAGAGGCAGCTGTGTGTTACTCCAGAGCTGTGGCTTTCCTCTGTACCACACCACAGAGAGGGCAGCAGCCTGACTCCCAAGGGTGTGGGGAAGAAGGGAGAGCCGGGACATGCTCCCTGCAAGGGGCAACCTGGTGCATCTTAGGGAAAACCTTAGGTGCCATGAAATGCAATTTCATATGCTCAATCCACATAACCTAAATGAGACGGAAGTAGGTCATGACCCATAGGCATATTATGCCGAGCTTCGTCCTGGCCAGCGTTCTATTGTAGATGACATGAAGAAAATATCCTGCTTTTTAGTGTAGACGGTGAACATTGGAATTGGAGGTTATAAGACTGGCCTCTGAAACAGATCAAATTTTGCATAATGATGATATAGTTCCTTTGCGGCCCCTACCAATAACTAAGTTCTGTGGGATTCAATTTCTCGTGTATAAAATAAATAAAAATAATAAAACTTACCTGATGAGGATGCTGTGGGACTTTTAAATACTAGGAAATTGGAGATAACCTGCTGTTTTCTAGCACATAAGTACTGCCCCAGACTTGTGCCTATTAGTGTTTTTTATTGGTTTCTTTTCTGACTTGAAATAAATGATTTTAAGAAAAGCACATTCATTCATTCTAAAATAATTAACTTTGTTTTATTTTAAGAAATAGAATAATTTGAGTAAAGAATCAGTCTTTAAAACCCCTTTCTATCCAGTTCTAAAGTAAATATTACATTATTGTAAAAACAACTTCATTCTCATCATCCCCTATAATCATAATAGCCTCTTCAACTTAACATACTAGATAAAATTGAATTCGTGTTCTCCTGCTGTCCAACGAACTACCACGAAGTTAGTGGCAGCCTTAACGTTTAGGCTTAAAAGAACACACAATTATTATCTCAGAGTTTCTGTGGATCAGGAGCCTGGACACAGTTTTGCTGGGTTCTCTCATTTAGCATCTCCCCGGGATGCGCACACGGTGTTGCCTAAGTTACGGGTGACAGAGGGGAAGGGCCTGGATCTAAACTAACTTAGGTTTTTGGAGAATCCTTGCACTTTGCACTTGCAGGACTGAGACCCTCAGCTTCTACAGAGTGTCCAAAATTCCTCGCTCTGTGTGCCTGTCCATAGGAAGCTCATAATGTGGCTGTTACTTCTTCAAGGCCAGCAGGAGAAAGCACCTCTAGGGAGACAGCCTTAGATAACGTCACCTACCCACCGTAATGACAGCTCATCACCTTTGCCACATTCCATCAGCCTTAAGGAATTCACAAATTCTGCCTTCTCTCTAGGGGAAGGGATTGCACAAAGCATGAACACCAGGATTTGGGAATCACTGGGGGTCTCTTCACCCAGAGGGGTTTGAAAACAGCTAGGGAGGCTGTTCCCCAGCCACTGCCCAGGGTGTCCTGCCAGGTGGGAACAGCCAATGGGCTTCTGGGAGCTGAGTGACTCTACACAGGCCCCTGGCCCTGATAGATACTCTGCAGTGCAGGCAGATGTTGACACTTCAGGAAGAAAAAAGAGTGTAGAGCCCTTTGGGATCCATTTGCCCTGCACCCCTAAAAAGATGTTAGAGCCTTAATCAGATCCTCTTTGGAAGTACGCAGTGTTGCTCCAGTTGGTAAGCAAGAACGGCAGTGTGGCACCTTAGTACAAGCCCCGTCCTGGAGAGGGAATTGGTGGCCCCGACAGCAGCTGCTGCCCCAACAGACCACAAGCAGCAGCCACGTGCTTGCAGGCATGGCCAGGAAAGCCTGCAGGAAGCTTGGGCTCAGCTCAAATCAGTCTGCCTGCACTGTGCCACCTCCTCTGCAGTCCCTCCCTGCGTCCCAATCCTGAGGGCCACCCCTGTGACTCATCCAGGGACCATGGTTTCCTCTGGAGCCCGAGGTGGTGAGAGGGCCCTGCCCCCTTTGCCCAGATGTGTCTGCTTTCAGATACAAACAAGACTGGGAGTTAAGTGGATGCCTCAAAGTCCTAAGGCCCTCCCCCTCTGCCTTGCCTCTCAGGATGATGCACCCTCCCCTCCCCCAGCCCACTCCTCTGTTCTTGTGACTCTCATCTAGTCTGTCTGGGGTGGTAAGTGTGGCTTTATTTTTTTCCTGAGTGGTGCTTTGCCACTAAGACCCTACAGGTACGTCCCCAGACTCTAAGTATTTTCAGTTGCTTTTGAGAGTATTGGAAAGCAATAACCCATATTGTCTTCAAGGTATGGAGAAAAATTCTCATAGCAGATAAATAAATGTTATTTTTCTCTCTATCAAACATGCCATTATGCTGAGTGGTCATCTTCAACAAATTCATGCACTTTTACAATATTTATATTTAATGTGTAACATTATATATATATATTTGGTGTTTAATACAGTCTAGCAAATCTAGAATGAACTGATGATACCTTACAAGTGGCACCTGGGCCCTCACAGATGTTTTCAATGGCCCCAGGTCTTCCTGTTCACTAAGAACTTCATTTCATTTTGCACTGCTGATTCCAGAAATATCATAGTCTCCTTATTTCTGTCTACCTTCATTAGGTATAATATAAGAAATTTTTAAACAAAACATTTCTATTTTTTCTCTCCTAATCTTTGGGCTATAAAAATAGTAGAGTTCTTGCTTATCTGATAAAATATCTTCATTTTGCCTTTTTTAAGAATATTTTCATTGCACACGGAATTGTAGACTCATATATATAATTTTTTTTCCTTCAGTTTTTAAAAAATATCATACCACACTGCCTTCTGGCCTCTGATGTCTCTAAATAGAGGCCAACAATCATCCCACTATATTTATTGTGCTGCTTCCTCTGGCCGCTGTCAAATTTTTCTCAGAACTTTGAATATAATGCTTGAAACTGATTTTCCTTGTATTTATTCCAATTACGGTCTTTCATAAAATTAGGAACTTTTTGGTTATTATCCCTTTAAATATTTTTAGATATATACTGATTTCCTTTACTTTTAATTCTGGAATCCCAATTAAATGTATATTATTCCTTTTATTTTATCCCACAAGTCTCTGAGACTCTGTTTTCTTTTTTCCCCTTCCATTTTGTAAATATGTTGTTCAAGTTGGATATTTTTTTCCTCTTTATTGAGGTATAATGGACAAATAAAAATTGTATATATTTATTTAAGTTCTACAAAATAATGTTTTGAGATATGTATATATTGTGAAATGATGACCACAATCAAGCTAATTAATATATCTGTCACCTCAGAGTTACCTTTTTTGTGCAGTGAGAATACTTCAGATTTACTCTCTTAGCAAATTTCAAGTATACAATACAGTATTTTTTAAAATTTTTATTTATTTATTTTAGAAAGAGAGAGAGCATGTGAGTAGGGGGAGGGGCAAACGGGGAGGGGGAGGGAGAAAGAATCTGAAGCAGACTCCCTCGCTGAGCATGGAACCCCACAAGGGGCCTCGATCCCAGGACCTCAAGATCATGACCTGAGCTGAAACCAAAAATCCGATGCTTAACTGACTGAGCCACCCAGGCACCCCTACATTACAGTATTATTAACTCTAGTCACCAGGCCCTACATTAGCTCTCCAAAACTTATTTACACTACATAACTAAAAGTTTGTACCCTTTGGCCAACATTTCCTCATTTCCCTCAGCCCTCAGCCACTGGCAACTACAATTCTACTCTGCTTCTAGACGTCGACTCTTTTAGATTCCACAGGTAAGTGAGATCATGCTGTGTTTGTCTTCCTGCGACTTATCTCACGTAGCATAATGTCCTCTAAGTTTATCCATGTTGTCACAAATGGTAGAAATTCCTTCTTTTTAAAGGTGAATAACATTCCACTGTGTGTGTGTGTGTGTGTGTGTGTGTGTGTGTGTACACACCACATTTTCTTTATCCATTCATCTGGTGATTGACACTAAGGTTGTTTTCATGTCTTGGCCCTTGTGAATAATGCTACAATGAACAGGGGAGTGCAGATATCTTTTCAAGATGTAGATTTCATTTCCTTCAGATATATATCAAGAAGTGGGATTGCTGAATCAGATGGTAACTCTGCTTCATTTTTTGAGGAGCTTCCATAGTGTTATCCATTGCGGATGTATCACTTCACCTCCCACAACTGAGTGCAAGTGTCTTTTTTCTCCACACCCTCATCAACACTTGCTGTTTTTTGTATTTTTTACAATAATCATTTTAACAGGTGTGAGGTGATCTCTCAATTTGGTTTCTCTTTGAATTTTTCTGATGATTAGTGCTGTGCTTATTACACTTAACAGACTTAAGCGCCTTTTCCATACACCTTTTAGCCATTTGTATGTCTTCTTTGGAGAGAGAGCTATTCAGGTCCTTTGCTCATTTTTTTGTTTTTGTTTTTGTTTTTGTGGCTCTCAGGTTGTTTGAACCTCTTATATTATTTTGGGTATTACCTTATTAGAAGCATGGTTTGCAAATATTTTTCCCCATCTCCATCCTACTTGTCATTTTTTACCTTACTTCCTGTGCTTTTGATGTCATATCCACAAAAATAATGCCCAGGCCAATGTCAGATTTTTCCCTATGTTTTCTTCTAACAGCTTCACAGTTTCAAGGTGTATAAGTGTTTAATCCATTTTGAGTTGTTTTTTGTGTATGGTGTAAGGCAGGGGTCAGTCCAGTTTCCTTCTTCTGTAGGTGGGTATCCACAGTTTTTTTTTTTTTCTCAGATTGGATAATTGTAATTAATCTATCTTCAAATTCCCTACTCTTTCTTCTCGCATCCCTTATCATTCTTTTAGCCCACTTAGTGGTTTTAAAATTTCAGTTATTGTTTTTATAGTTTTTACTTTTCATTATTTTAAAATAATTTTTATTTTTCTTCTGAGATTTCCTACTTGCTCATTCATTAGAAACATATTTTTCCTTGTGTTCTTAAATATAGTTAAAGTAGCTGCTTTATTTTTTTAAAATTTTTTCATTGTTATGTTAATCACCATATATTACATCATTAGTTTTTGATGTAGTGTTCCATGATTCATTGTTTGAGCATAACACCCAGCGCTCCATGAAGAATGTGACCCCCCAATACCCACCACCAGGCCAACCCATCCTCCCACCCCTCTACCCTCCAGAACCCTCAGTTTGCTTTTCAGAGTCCATAGTCTTTCATGGTTCATCTCCCCCTCCGATTTCCCCCACTTCATTCTTCCCCTCTTGCTATCTTCTTCTTCTTCTTCTTCTTCTTCTTTTTTTTTTTTACATATAATATATTATTTGTCTCAGAGATACAGATCTGTGATTCAACAGCCTTGCACACTTCACAGCACTCACCATAGCTCATTATGATTTTAATGTGCATATTCCTGAACTCATAATGACAAGCATTTGTCATGTGCAAATAGGCCATTCATAACTTTTCTTCATGTCTGTTCAAATCTTCCACAATTTTAAAATTACAATGACATGTTTGTTCAAATAATTTGTCTATTTTATTTTTTTAATGATTTTATTTATTTATTTGACAGAGTGAGAGAGCGAGAGCACAAGCAAGGGGAGCAGAAGAGGGAGAAGTAGGCTTCCCACTGAGCAGGGAGCCTGATGAGGGGCTCGATTCCAGGACCATGGGATCATGACCTGAGCTGAAGGCCACCCAGGGGCCTCCATTTGTATATTTTAAAATTAGATTGTTTTGTCTTTTTTATTAATGATTTGTGGATTTCTATACCGATTCTGGATATAAGTCCTTTGGCAAATATATGTTTGGTGAATATTGGACTATTTTCTCTCTGTCTTTGGCTTGCATACGCACCTTTTTTTTTTTAAAGATTGCTTATTTATTTGTCAGAGAGAGAGAGACCACAAGCAGGGGGAGCAATAGGCAGAGGGAGAGGGAGAAGCAGGCTCCCCGCTGAGTAGGGGCCCCGATGTGGGACTCAATCCCAGGACCCTGAGATCATGACCTGAGCCGAAGGCAGATGCTTAACCATCTGAGCCACCCAGGGGTCCCCATACCCATCTTTTTAAGGGTGTCTGTGGTTGAGAAGAACTTTAAATTTTTTTGAAGTTTATCATTTAAAAAATCTGAATTGGAGTATTAAAAAATTTGAATTAGAGTATAGCTGACATGTAATATTATATTAGTTTCAGGTGTATAACACTGTGATTCAACAATTACATGCATTACAAAATGCTCTCCATAAGTGTAGTTACCCTTTGTCATCATACAAAGTTATTATAATATTATTGACTATATTCCTTATGCAATTTATCCTTTTCTAAAAGTTTATTATTTCTGGTTATCTTTTGGAAAATCTTTGTAGAAAAGATGATTAACGAAGACAAATTTATGTTGATGCAAAAGTTGGGTATTCATCTTTTCTGATGGCTGAATAATATTCCATTGTATATATGGACCACATCTTCTTTACCCATTCATCTGCTGAAGGGCATCTTGGCTCTTTCCACAGTTTGGCTATTGTGGACATTGCTGCTATGAACATTGGGGTGCATGTGGCCCTTCTTTTCACTACATCTGTATCTTTGGGGTAAATACCCAGTAGTGCAATTGCTGGGCCATAGGGTAGCTCTATTTTTAGCTTTTTGAGGAACGACCACACTGTTGTCCAGAGTGGCTGTATCAGCTTGCATTCCCACCAAGAGTGTAAGAGGGTTCGCCTTCTTCCACAACCTCTCCAAAATTTGTTGTTTCTTGCCTTGTCAATTTTTGCCATTCTAACAGGTGTCAGGTTATATCTTTATGTGGTTTTGATTTGATTTGATTTGAATTTCCCTGATGGCTAATGATGATGAACATTTTTTCATGTGTTTGTTAGCCTATGCTAAGTGAGATAAGTCAAGCAGAAAAAGTCAATTATCATATGGTTTCACTTACTTGTGGAACCTAAGGAATAGCATGGAGGACATGAGGAGAAGGAAGGGAAAAATGAAGGGGGGAATCGGAGGGAGAGATGAACCATGAGAGACTATGGACTGCAAGAAACAAACTGAGGGTTCTAGAGGGGAGGAGGGTGGGAGGATGGGTTAGCCTGGTGATGGGTATTAAAGAGAGCACGTTCTGCAAGGAGCACTGGGTGTTATGCACAAACAATGAAACATGGAACACTACATCAAAAAACGAATGATGTAATGTATGGTGATTAGCATAACATAACAAAAAAAAGAAAACCTAAAAAAAAATTCCACATTAAAAAAAAGAACAGTTAAAAAAAATAAGACAATTTAGTAGGGCGCCTGGGTGGCTCAGTAAGTTAAGTGTCTGGCTTCGGCTTAGGTCATGATCTCAGTGTTCTGGGATGGAGCACCGCATCAGGCTCCCTGCACAGCAGGGAGTCTGCTTCACCCTCTGCCCCCCTCACTTGTGCTAGTGTGTGTGTGTGTGTGTGTGTGTGTGTGTGTGTGTGTGTGTCTCTGTCTCTCAAGTAAATAACTAAAAATTTGGGGGCGCCTGGGTGGCTCAGTCGTTAAGCGTCTGCCTTCAGCTCGGGTCATGATCCCAAGGTCCTGGGATCGAGCCCCACATCGGGCTCCCTGCTCAGGGGGAAGCCTCCTTCTCCCTCTCCCACTGCCCCTGCTTGTGTTCCTTCTCTAGCTCTATTAAAATAAATAAAATTAAAAAAAAATATTTTAAAAGAAAGAAGACAATTTAATGATTATGTGTGATACACACAAGCTTTTTAAATACTTCATGAAGTGGATAGACTCCTTTCAGGCAACCACAAAATAGGGCTGAAGGCTAAAAGCTTTCATGGGATAAAGAATAAACAAGGAAGAGGCAAAAAAAAAATATCTGACTGGCCAGGGGCCACATAATCAACCTTGTGTGGGGGTGAGAAGGCCCAGAGCTGGCTTGGCTTTTGGAGCCTGGCTGACTGGATATACTGTGTTTCTGGTCAAGAAGAACATTTACAGGGACATGAAAGTTGTCTAAATTTCAGTTTGCTAATGTGGCAAACTGGACAGGAGCAGCTCCATCTTGGGCCTAAAATTTTTTTTCAACATCTTTAACTACTCAAGATTGTAAAATGGTCTCCTATGCTTTCTTCTAAAGACTTTATACTTGTATTTTTTACATTTAATATCTGGTTACTGACTTTCCTTATAGAGTATTGACTTTTATTTTGGCCTGCAGTCACATTGCTTGTGGATCTTTCAATCACATTCTCTTCAGAGGAAACATAATGTCTGCCTTCTAGTCTTCCCATGTTCTGACACTAAGACACCTTGACATTCTATATTGACCTGACGTAGTTCTCAAAGGAATTGTAAGCAACTCCAAATTTGTTGAGGAAATAACAGTAGGAAGCTGAGAATTTGGCAGATGATGTCGGAGATATGATGTCCTGGAAGGCAGGGGAAGACTTTTCTGAACACTTTAACTCTTCCCCTATTGCATTCCCTGCAAAGGCATCACCCTTGTGGAGAAGGAGAGCTGAGAGTTTGATAGTAGTCATTTTAGAGATGAACACAGGTACTTTGTCTTTAATCTATGAGAAGAAAATGGTACCAATGAAACTTTCTCACTCATTTTAAACTAATAGAAAAATGGGGGCAAATAATTGATTAAACACTTGTTTTTAGGCTCCAGGAAAATAAATATTGTGGAATTGTGATATCTAGACACCAATGACATTTTTGTGGGTCAAGGAAAAAATAAAACAAGGATTTGGGGCCAAAGGGTTCACAAATCCATAAATATTCTGAGTTCCAGATCTAGAAAAAGGTAGTAGTAGCCTAGAAAGATATTTAGCTTTGTAAGATTTTGACCAGTTCTTTCATGTAGCATATCAAAACTAAGGTCACTACTTGAGGCTAAGAATGGGGGATAGGGTCCCTTCTCAAAAATGGAAATTAAACACACACACATACACAAACACACACACACACATCCAAAAACTGGCATCAAACCACTTTCTAGAATTACCTTTATAGAAAGTGGTTTCCTTAGAGATGTGAAAGGCTAGAGACACATTCTGCCCCAAGGAACTGAACCAATCTTCCTTCCATCCCAGTAACTAGAGCTGTGATGTCCATGCAATGATTGCTGAACCAGGATCAGAAGCCAACCACTAAGCTTTGGCTCAGGACAGAGTGCTTAGGAGAACACGATGAGGTAACTGGAAGAATGAGCACACAAAAGAAGTAAAAAAGAAAGAGAAAAGCCAGAGGGAATCTTCCACTCAGAAACATGCTGCAAACCACCAGGACATGTGAAAACAGGCATTATATATGTATATTACAATATAGCCTCAATCTGTAAAATGTTCACTAAGAAGCAAGGAGAAATGAACAAAACAAAATGAGATGTTTAAATGCATCTATTATTGTCAATATATCTAGAGATTAAATTAATCGAGAATAGTGAGTTCAACAAACATAATTTACAAACTCTGAAGCTTCTTGTGGTGGGCAGAAAAATGGCCACTCAAATGGTGTCCCCATCTTAAACCTCTGTGATTATGTTAAGTCACGTGGCCATGGGGGATTAAGATGACTATCAGATGAAACTCATCAGTAGACCTTAAAATAGGGAGATTATTCCAGAATATGTAGCTGGCTCAAATGTAAGCCCAGAGATTCTTAAAAGTGGAAGAGGAAGGCCCAAAGGGACAATCGGAAGGGAATTGAATACAGGAAGTAGGGCAGAAGTAATATTGCTTTCTTTGAAGATGGAGGAAAAGGGGCTTCTAGATACTAGAAAAAGCAAGGAAAGTTTCTCTTCTAGAGCTTCCAAAAAGAGAAGCAGCCTTCTCAACACCTTGATTTTAGCTCAGTGAGACCGAAGCTGAACTTCTGAACTACAAAACTGTAAGACAATTCTGTGATTTGTGGCATTTTCAGCCATGGAATCTGTGGTAATTTTTTTATAATACCTATAAAAAATATTCTGCATCCCACAAATAAAGAATATTTGTATATTTAACTGAGTTATAATTGACATAGAACATTGTATCAGTTTCAGATATACAACACAATGCTTCAATATTTGTAAACACTGCAAATGTTCACCACAATGTCTAGTTAACAATTATAATTATAGTCACCATGCTGTACATTCTACATTACCTCTCCATGACTTGTTTATTACATAACTGAAAGTTTGTACCTTTTGACCACCTTCACCCATGTTTTCCACCCCTCACTTCCCCGCCTCTGGCAACCACCAGTCTGTTTTCTGTATTTATGAGCTTCTTTTTTTGTCTTATTTTGTTTTTTAAGATTCCACATATAAGTGAGGTCATATAATACTTGTCTGTCTAAGACATATTTCACTTAGCATAATGCCCTCAAGGTCCATCTGTATTGTCACAAATGGCAAGATTTCATTATTTTTATGGCTGAATAATATTCCAGTATATACTGTGGAATTGTATATATGTATACACACATATATATACATATATATATTATTTCCATATCTTGGCTGTTATAAATAATGTTGCAGTGAACAAGATTATGCAGATATATTTTCAAGTTAGTTTTTTAACCCATTATTAGGGAAATTAAAAGAAGACTACTTGGATAATAATAGAATATATCATATTTATACTATAAAGATACAGTATTATAAATATATCAGGTATTTCCATATTGATATACAGATTCAATGCAATCAAAACAAAAACTCTAAATGTGTGTGTGTTTATAAATTGAGAAAGTGTTTATAAAGTTTTTGGCAATGCAAAGTGCAAAGAATGGCTAAGAATTTTTTTTTTTTTTTAGCGATGGGGAGAGGGGAGAGCGTGTGGGAGAGAGAGAATCCCAATCTCACGTGGGGCTCAATCTCAGGACCCTGAGATCATGGCCTGAGCCAAAATACAGAGTCGGATGCTTAACCAACTGAACCACCCAGGCGCCCCTGGCTAGGAAATTTTTTGAAGAAAAAGTTGAAGATCTTACATTCCAATATCAAGAGTAGAAAGCTTTAAAGACAAAGGCTCTTGTGTTCCTTCTTTCAGTAGCTATCAACGCTCTCAACTACCAAACTTACTGCTTTGAGCTTCAGTCCTGTATCCTGTGTCCTGTACTTGCTTTACTTTTTTCCTTACCTATCTTAAATTACATAGACCTGATTATCTTTTGTATCTGTTTTCTTCAATTGCGTGCTCCAAGAAAATTTTCACTGCCCTTGGTCCATGTTTTACAAGTATTAATTAATTGAATTAAAAATAATTATGATAGGGTAATATTAGTTAATTCATTTCACAGATGAGGAAATAGAGACTTACAAATATTACAGAAAAACAATTTGTAGATTTAGGATCCAAATCTAGGTCTGTCTGATCCAGAATTCTTTATCCAATTGCTTCCTGGATATCTACTGGAATGGCTTACAAATGCCTGCAACTTAATTTCTCTAAAACTGACCTGGAAACTCACTAACTTCCTCCATAAAAAGTGCCCTTCCTTTTCAGTCTTCTTTTACAGTGAATGAATGGTACTACCACCCACATGAATTTCCAAGCCAGAAACCTATGGCTTGTCCTTGATTAATCCTATGTCACACTCCAACAAAATTAAGTCAATATTTGGGTTAAATATTTGATTTTAAGGTACTTATAAGTCATACCGGTAGATATATACATGACAGTCTCACCTTTATCATGACCATAGAGCTTGCCTGGCCTTTTTCCATTATCTGTCCCTCTGAGAGTATTTCAGAGTCATCTTTTTAAAGGAGTTCCAACTTTGCTCCATTCAATCCACTCTCTCAATAAAAGCTAGAGTGATCATTTTAGAATTCATATGATTGTGTCACTTTGCACCTTACATCCCTTCAATAATTCCATTGTCCTTAGGATCAATGCAAGGAATGGAGGAATTTAATGAAAAGATCAATCTTCCATAAAAGTAGGAGTCTTACATTTAATTTACATTTATTTACACTTCATTTATGTTTCTCACACTTAATTTGTACATCCCTGACTCTTTGAGCAAGTAATTTCAGAAGTGATGTTCTTTTTGTGTGTGTCATACTCAGTGTCTGGTTATTTAAAATGACAACAACAACAACTTGGTATGAGTAGACTGTGTATTGAGTAGAGCTGGGTAGGAGTCATCTATGGTCCTCTTAAGAAACTATCCTATAAAGACGTCCATTTCCTACAATCTCCACTGGAAAAGAAGCCATAAATTTAATGAAGATGAACATATTAAATTACTTGGGAGTAAGAAGTAAAGACTAAAATTGGTATAATGAGGTAAGATCCTCTGTGTGTGTGGGTCTGTGTGTGTGTTGACATTTTCTTTGCTGTCTGTGATGCCCTTAGGCAGTTCGGGAGATACACAGGCAGCGCTGCTTTATCCAAGCCACAATTACAAACCATCATACTTATTTGCTTGTTTATTTATCTATCCACACCTACATTATGAGCTCCTTGAAGGCAGAAACTTAGTCTTAGGCATCTTCTTATGCCCTTTTATATGAAAATATCTCACACATCATGTGTTCTCAACAAAGGTTTCATTCATATTCAAACTTCATCAGAAACCCCTTCCTGATGCCATTATCCCTAACTTTTCCTTTCTTCCTTCTCTATCCAGTTTAGATTCCATAGTATATCATTGCAATCATTGTCATGTTTATCCTAAACTCAACTTGTTCTAAACTCAACTGTCTCTCTTACATACTCAGTTGGAAAAAAAGGAATCTTAATGAATCGTAATGAAGTTAGCCCTGTATTTTGTGGAAGTTGGAGAAAATGATGGCACAAAATAGACTAATACTACTGTTAATGCATTAGGACAGTACACCACTATACTTGCCTAGTTTCAGCTTCTCAAATGCATCACATTTCTCCTTGTCTCTTCTACTTGTGCTTTCTCTTTATTCTTTGTCTGGCAATTCCTGTTTAGGCCTCACCAAAAATCCCCTCAGATATTCTTTTTTTAGTCCTGTATATTAGATTAGTATCTTTCACATACATTCTCATTGCACAATGTACTTTTCATTTTAGGACTTACCACAACTTGAATAAGATGATTGCTTGTATACTCAGTTGTTTAATGTCTATTCCTCCATTATATATCATCAAAGACCAGGTTCATGCCTCCTTGTTTACCATTGCATTCCTATCATTTACAAGCTCCTAGTTTGTAGTAGGTATGCAATGAATGTTTGCTGAATAGAAGAGTTGAAATGAATGAGTTTTAATGAGTGAATGAAATCCCTTTTGTTTGGTGAGCATCCACCTGGATTTGTAACTCTGCATAATCAGAGAGAAAATTATGGAGAGTCATGGAAAAAGACTTATTTTCTCCACAGTAAGGTGATAGTTGTTTCCCCACTTATTCTTTAGAGCCCTTCTTTAAATTAAGAATTTCTAAGTTATTATTCCCTTTTTATAGATGCAGAAACTGATTTCCAGAAGATTCTAAGTATTTTGTTAGAGCACAAAAGGAGGGATGACTAGAACACGGATAAATTCCAGATGTTTAGCCACTGGGCATTGAAAGTAGACTTTCTTGTTGGTCTGGTGGGAATTTGTATGTAGAGTTCTGTTGGAAGGATGAGACTACCCCGGCTGGCTACCTTGGCTGGCTAGCTATGATTTTCAGATTTGCGTGTGCTTTGTGTTAGACATTTGCCCCAAACAAACAGATTACTAGCGTGTAGTCTAAAAAATTGACAGAACACAGAGTTAGTGATGATTCTCCGCTGAGGGAAAATAGACAGGACTACCAAGCAAGACTGAACATTGAAGTAAGTATCTAAGAGTAGAGGCCTCTTCACACCTGGAGAGATGCAGCCCCAATGAGAAATATCTCCAGGGTTTTGTTATATAAGGCTAGAAACAGATGCATTTCAATCCAAAAGACATGTACCGATTTTCCACTATGAAGTACTCTTAGCTAGGGATTCAGAGGAAAATGAAATTGTCTCTGCACAAGAAGTTTTAGGAGCTCTGTAACTAGGCTGACACATAGTAGAATGACTCTTGCCAGATTTTCTTTATCAAATTACTGATCAATCTAGATCAAGACCCTGCTGAGGCTCAGGTATGCTTTCATCATGGATTCCAAAATTTCCAAGCTACCGCTAATATGAGCAAAGGTGTAAGTTTCTAAGCTGGCAAAGTGTTGATTTGGTTGAATCCTTGTTCATGTCCCAGACTGACTTGGAGCCCTGGGACCTGAAGCCCATAGATTCCCCTGGTTCAGGGCCCTCTGTTCTAAGCTGTCTCTAATCCCCAGAGATGACAAGGGAGTACATTTTCACTCCCCTCTTCCAGGTCCTGTGTTAGTTCTTCCCTACTGTGAGCATGATTTCATGTCTGTCCCTTATGTCCCTGTGCCTGTCCTTACTAACCCTGGAATTGCTTCTTTTGTTCTTTGGTCTGTTTTTCACCTGCTGTGTTTCTGCACTCTCTGATCATCACCCTGTCTTGGCAAAGCAATTCTGGGTCAAGGATCTGCAAGGTATAAGCCCATGGTGAGCAATGCAGAACTATTAGGGAGTAAGGGAGTAGAGTCGAAGAGAAAAGGAGCTGGTGAAAAGGAAAGAGGCAGGTGGGGAAAGAGGAGGCTCCAGGAAAGAGGAAAGGACAAGATTAGAATTCTACATATAGATTATAGAGCTGACGCTCATGCTAAGAGAATGGTGTGGAAGAGAGGTGGTTATTAGGAGCTTAATTCTGAGCCCCTCCCACTTATTTCCCTAAAACGTTTCTAGGCTTTTCTAAAGATCAAAATTTATAATGCTATGGATGTAAAAACAAACAAACAAATAAATAAGTGAGCATGAGTGGTCATGATAGATTTAGAACTAACCACTTCAGGCTGGGGCCAGGCACCTGGAGACTAAAATTTCATATGCCATCTCAGAGATATTTAGGTTATCTTATATGTGTGAGCAGTGGTTTGTATTTGTGAATGCACTTATGAGTGAGTGTCCTGTTGTTCTTTATCCACCCACCCTACACATAATAGAGATACACAAATACAAAATGCAGTTGAACAGTTGTTTTCTGGAATGGGTCTTAAAATGGTCCTTCTGTGATCCATGGACCAACTATGGATATTCCTTCCATAAAATGGGGCTGAAGAAAGATGTTCACATAGATGCACTTAGCATAAAAAAGAGAAATAAAGTCAAGGTATGAATTATAATACTTCATGATCAAGATATTACTGAGGGACCTGTCCTGTGTTTAGTGCTGGAGGAGATGGAGCATGTAGTGAAAAAGGATGTGTCATTTCAATATTCCTAGCCTTAGGAGGGAGGAGAAAAATGCTCAACAATCAGAGACCAGTAAATAAGGAGGGAGTGGAATGCTTGCTAGATGCAAAATCCTATTCAGGAATCTGTAATCAAAGGGACTATGATCAAAGAGTACCAATACTAGTAGATTAAAGAGCATGTATAGTTAGTGATACCTGAGAAGTTTCAAGAAAGGAAATGTAAAGCCACAGACCTTTTATCATATATAGGACTTTGAAGATAGGTGAGGAAAGTGCTACTAATTTCCCACATATAGCTGCGTCCTTCCTTCCAGACCATCTTTTGGTAGCATGCAGGGTCAGTGGATTCCTTAGGTTTGTTTGATGGGACGTTTCATCCAGTTTGGAAGTATTTAAATGTGGGAAGCAAGTTTTCATGGTTTCCAGATCTTTAATTGTCCAATGTTTAGGTGGAGGAGCCTATCTTGTGTTATTATAGTAGGCTGTGAGGATATAAGACTGAGGTAGAGGTGGGTGAATGATAGGGTTTTCACAACACTGTTTGGAAGTTCATTAGTGTGAAGTCCACTGGGTCCTCTGCCACTCATTTACTCCACAAGAACTTATTGAAGACTCTGTGGCAGATACTGTTCCAGGGATAGAACAGTGAAATAAGCAGACACGATATATATCCTCTTAAAGTTTACCATTTATTAAGTGAGAAAGCTAAGTAAAATAAAAAGGAAATAGTGTGGTAAGTGCTCTGATTGGATAATGTGGAGTGCCAGGAGTGTACCTGGGAACATTACCTAATTTGGATATTGTTCTATACTGTAGATGAGAGAATGTTAGCTAGAGAAAGAAAGAAAATGGACCAAGCTGATGAAACTTCCAAGACCAAATGTAGGTGGAAGAGAAATCAGACAAGACTATTCCCCGAAGCTGAAGTTTAAATCGGGGGTGACACATTCAGTGGACTAAAGTTATCTCACTTTTGACATGGGAGAAGTCTTTATGGCCTCTTCCACTTTAATATTCTCATCTGGGGTCTTGTGTTAGTTAATATAATACTTGTTTATGATTGGACAAGGAAAACTATTGAAAGTCTTTAAAGTGACATTGAGGAACTACATGGGTATCAGTAATGCCATGGTGTTAGGTAGAGAACCATGAGTTCTTTGCAAATTCTTTTATGAGAGTATGCATCAAGAGATCTACAGATGTGGATACTACTCACACAACCAGGTAATGTGTCTTCAAGTTAATGTCCATTTGCTTACCTTAGTAGCTAGTAAACAAATGGGCATATTTTGAATAATCTTTAAAATTATTCTCTTAAAGTCAGGAGACAGGGGGTGCCTGGGTGGCTCTGTGGGTTAAAGCATTTGTCTTTGGCTCAGGTCACGATATCTGGGTCCTGGGATCCAGCCCTGCATCGGGCTCCCTGCTCAGTGGGGAGCCTGCTTCTCCCTCTGCCAGCTGCTCCCCCTGCTTTGTGCTCTCTCTATGACAAATAAATAAATAAATAAATAAATAAATAAATAAATATTCTTTAAAAAAAAAATCCGGAGACAAAGTAGAAGCCAAGGAAACAAAATAAAACACGACAAACTTGACTTCAAGTTCATAGAGATGGAAGAGTTCACTGATGTTTCAGCACCTTGACTACTTCTCTTTCCAACTTGACTACTTCTCTTTCTATCACCCCTCTATTGACTGGCAAGTCCTACCAATTCTGTTTTCTCATCTTTCTGAAGTCAATTAACCTCTTCTGTTATAGTAATTCAGGCTGTCATTTCCTACCTCACCACAGTGATTATCATACTCGGTTAGGTTCCTTGTTTACAGAATGAGTTCCTATTCCATCTGGGCACATATTAGGACTTACAAATAGTGTTTGAATAAATGAATATATTTAGGTTTCACAAAATGGTTTTACTAGCTTTGAAAATAAACTTAGAACATTTTCAAGCTTCCTATATGCTCAGAAATCGATTATATCCTACATGAATTATCTGCTCTTTAAATATAAGAAGACATATTTGATTAAATTGTCTAGTTTGGGCACCATTTGGAGGGAGCTTGGTCTCTGACAACCTTTTTATTTTATATAAATTGGTTTATTTAGGTTTTATGATTATTCATCAATCATGTTTGTTAATGTATATTTTCCTGAGTGTCATTAATTTTACTTTAATTGTCAGAGCATGACAATTGATTTCAAAATACCATTATTGTTAAAAAGTATTTCTTCTTTGTCATTAGAAATTGTTTTTGTCTTTTTATCTGGATTTTAATCATTATGTTTATGTAGTTCACTTGTGGCTTTAGAGACTTAATTCTACTGATTACATTTTTAATTTTTTTCTTTTTAAAGTAATTGATTTCCAATTGTGGATATTCAATATATTTATATTAATTATTTCTTATTCAGTTGATAATGTGTTCAAGACTAATATTTTGCATTTTAAAGCAGCTTCTACTACTTTTTGAAGTTTTGCCACTTAGTGAGTCCTTGGTGCCATTTTCTAGTCTGTATCTACCTTTTTGTCTTTCTGCCTTATTTGATATTTGCTGGTTATTTATTCACCTAAATGTGTTTTTTTTTTTTTAAGATTTTATTTATTTGACAGAGAGAGAAAAATAGCAAGAGAGGAGGGAACACAAGCAGGGGGAGTGGGAGAGGGAGAAGCAGGCTTCCCGCGGAGCAGGGAGCCCCATGCGGGGCCCGATCTGGGATCATGACCTAGCAGAAGGCAGATGCTTAACGACTGAGCCACTCAGGCCCCCCCTCACCTAAATATGTTTCTTAAAACCTCATTCTCATACACATTTCAGGTGCATACACTTCTAATATAAGCTAGAGGTTTTATTGTGATATGATTTACATATATCTTTTGAATTCATGAGGAATTTTATTTTACTTAGTGTGAATTATGGATCCATCTACATTTTCTTTTTTTTTTTAAGATTTTATTGATTTATTTGACAGAGAGAGACACAGGGAGAGAGGGAACACAAGCAGGGGAAGTGGGAGAGGGAGAAGCAGGCTTCCCGTGGACCAGGGAGCCCGATGCAGGGCTCAATCCCAGGACCCTGGCATCATGACCTGAGCCAAAGGCAGATGCTTAATGACTGAGCCACCCAGGCGCCCCTACATTTTCTTCTCTAATAAATAACAAATAATTTCCAAGCTATTTGTGGAATTATCCAGTATCTTCTCACTGATATTGAGTCCTCCAATTTCATATAGTATTATAAAAATTACAGCCAATTTTGGGGCTATAAATTCTGCTCTTTTGGCATATTTATTCCTGAGCCAGCAATATACTATGTAATTTATTCATGTGTTTAATTTGTTTTATGTGTTTATGCATTTTATACATGTATTCAAGTTAATCATGCCATTTTATTTTTAACTCATAAATAGCATAATCCTTCTTTTTATTATCATTTAAAACATATTCTTTACATATTTTTTACTTTTAAAAAATATTCTGAAATTATGTTACCCTTTAATTATATTACCAGCTAACCTTCTCTGTATCATTCCAATTTCAGTATGTGTGCTGCAGAAGCCAGCGCTATTTTGGCATCTTTTGACTCCTATACACATAGCTTTACCTCGTTCTTTTTGAAAGCTGTATACTCTTCCACTTGTATGACCATACCATAAATGTTAAAATCATTTCCATGTTAAAAATTAAAGTGGTGCCAACATTTCAGTTTTAATTTTTCATATTATAATTTCACTCAAACTCCATATTGTAAGTGTTGCTGCTGTGAATATCTTTTTTTAAGAGATTTTATTTATTTATTTGAGAGAGAGAGAGAACACGAGTGGGGTGAGGGGTAGAGGGAGAAGCAGACTCCCCGCTGAGCAGGGAGCCTGATGCAGGACTCGATCCCAGGACCCTGGGATCATGACCTGAGCTGAAGGCAGATGCCTAACCAACTGAGCCACCCAAGGGGCCCCTGCTGTGAATATCTTTATGCCTTTTTTTAATATAACCGTATCTGTGGAGGCATTCTTATATTTGAAACGTCTGAGGCAATGGATATGTTAATTTTATATTTTGATATGCATTGGCAAATTAGTATCTGGGAATGTTTTACAGCAAACCCTTCTAAAATAGTTATAACAACTTGTTTCCTCAGACCCTTCACAGGATGGATATTATCAATGATACCATTGATATTTTTAAGTCTTTCTTAATTAATAAATAATATACTTTGTCATTCATGTTTATATTGAGTTTAATTATTTATGAGACAGAGAATATCCTACATATTTATTACACATTAGAGTTTCTTCTTATATGACTTCATCATTCATATCCATTGTCACTTTTTCCACTTTGCTTTAGTGATCTGTAAGAATACTTTAAATAAACGTTAATGGAATTATTATATAGTTTTCATTTGGATTAATTTTTAATTGTGGTGCTTTTGTAATGGAATTTATTGCTTCCTGTTTTATTATTATTTCTCTGTAATCGCTTGTCCTTCTAATTTCCATTTTGTCCTTTCTTCCTTCCTTTAGATGTCATCTGGGTGTATATGTGTGTATCGGATGTGAGCAACGTGGCTTATACATAATTTTGTGGCAGTGAATAGGGAACCAAAATCCTGGATCCTGAAAATTAGCTGAGACTTCTCTATACATTGGCCTCTGCTGTAACTATATCTATTTTTAATGAAATGGACTCCACCTAGATTTTAGTCCTGAGGATATTTACTGCTGCTGACTGCCAGCCCTGTCATTTCTTCCTATCTGGAATTATAGTCTTTCCATTTTTCTTTTCTTTCTAGTTGGGATAGACTTTATATCACATCTGCTTTTAATTGCTCAAGGAAAACTGGTGCATTTGAGTTAGAATGCAGAGGTCTTGGGGAGAGATGATAGCGTGTGGGATAGAGCAGTTAATGCAGGGATAGCACTAAATGGATGTAAGACAGAGATACTTAGGGAATGAGCACCTGAATGTTTGGAAGATGAGTAAGATGATTGTGTGTGAAAGAATAGGATTGAGATAATTTCAAGGTTTGTAGATTGAGAAACTGTGTTATACTATCATTTGCTGAGTTGGAAAACATTAAAGAGAAACAGATTTGGAGCAATGGAAAGATAAATAGGGTAGTTTGGAACATGCTGAATTGGATGCACCAAAAAGTCTTCTAAGAGGGCAGGCACTGGGTAACTAGTTCCAACCTGAGGAGAGAGGAATATCTTCAAAATTATAAACTTCAGAATCTTCAACATAAAAGTCACAAAGTCATGGCATTTGGTCATATCACCCAGGTGGGGTTTGTTGCCCTAGAAAGCAGCAGACATAGATAGAGCACTACAGAATACCAACATTCAAGAATAGGTCAAAAGAAAAATGAGAGACTACTGAAGCTGGAGAAAAAGATTTGTGTATCATGTCACACATAAAATAATTTTGGAAGAAGGGCCCAACTGTTTTTGATGAAGTCTCACAAGAATGTGTCATTATATAGATTAGACAGGGTCAAGAATGCTGTGGTATAACTTTACCCAGAGACTGGGCTCCTCCTGCTGAGATGTCCCCCGTGAGGATAGGAGCGTTCTATTTTTTCCTTGAGACCAATCTGACATAGTAAATTATTGGAGAATGTCTTTTCTTGGAAATTTTCAAACCTGGGAATATCTGAAGGCAGAGTAAACCACCTAAACCTTAGCCTTTAGGGAAGAATATTTGTCTCCTCTTTATGTTGGTGAACTTTGCTACAATACTGATGAGGACCAGGGCAGATGTTCCATTGTGGAGAAAGAGCAAAAAAGAAAAGAGACTGTGTGGTCTACTTTGGTGTTAGACATTGAGCCTGCCTTTGTTCAACCCCCTGAGACTCCATAGTTGTTGTTCCAATTCACCAGGGCTGGGACTTTACACTGAACTTTGTTCCAAATCCCTAACTAGTCATTGTCTCTCCACCTAATAGTATTTTGGGTACCTATTTTCCTAGAAAACTTCCTGGTTTGCTGATAATTAGGCAGGTCCAAAATTATATGACTGGAGTTACGTGATTTGTGTCTCTGGGAAAAAATTATTTTGATACCACTTCTATTATGATGAAATTGTAAGGAAAAGTTTGGCAGGTATTTATTAGTAAGGAGAAGAGACAAGCGACAGTTTATCACTTTACAGAGCTGAAAGTGATGGGATAATATTGAAGAAGGCTCAGAGGTGGATATCTGTAGATCACTGTAACAATCAGCCATGAAATTTTTATTTTCAGGCTATGAGACATATCCAATCCAAGACCATGACGGCCACATTCAACTTGAGCAGCTTCAATCCAGGTGCATTCATCCTACTGGGAATCCCAGGGCTGGGGGAGTTCCATGTCTGGATTGGGATTCTCTTCTTTATTATCTACCTTGTGGCCCTTGCAGGCAACAGTGTCCTTCTCTATCTTATTTCCGTGGAGCGCAGACTTCATGAGCCCCTGTTCTTTTTCCTCTCCACGCTGGCTGCTACAGATATCATCCTGTCTAATACATGTGTACCCAAAACATTCAGCATCTTCTAGCTAGGTCCTCAGGAAATCACCTTTCCTGCATGCCTTACGCAGATGTTCTTTCTCCACTACAGTTTTGCTATGGATTCTGCCATTCTGCTGGCTATGGCATTTGATCACTATGTTGCTATTTGCTTCCCCCACAGGAGCTTTTGTATCATCTTCCCATGTGTGTTCCTATTAAAGCGACTGCCCTTTTGCTGAAAATTCATCATACCGCACACATACTGTGAGCACATAGGTGTTGCCCAACTCGCCTGTACTGACATCTCCATCAACATCTTTGCTGTACCTATGACTGTTACATCAGACATGATCCTTATTGGCATCTCCTACAGTCTCATCCTTTGTGCCATCTTTAACCTTCCATCTCGAGATGCTCGCCAGAAAGCCCTAACACATGTGGTTCCCATGTTTGTGTCATTCTTACATTCTATACACCAGCCCTGTTCTCTGTCCTCACCCACCGTTTTGGTCACAATATTCCTTGCTCCTTCCACATACTGGCTGCCAACCTCTATGTAGCCATCCCTCCTTCACTCAATCCAATCACCTATGGGGTGAAGACCAAGCAGATTCAGAAAAAATCGTCCTACTCTTCTTCCCTAAAGGGAACCAGTGACATGAGACTGAGAGCTTGGGAAAGGAAACAGGTAACTATATTGACTTTGGTAAGCATTTCATTTTTTTTACAGCTAAAATATCTACAATGGTGATTTAAATACATATGAAATCCTAAAAGTTTTCTATGTGTTGGAGGAATCAGTAAGACTAGGTAAGGAAGTAGATGTAAAGAAGGGCAACAAAAAAAGTTGAAGAAGATATGTCTGATTGAAAAGATAGACCAGAGGGAAATTTCTGTTTCATTTTGGGATAGATTTCCAAGACTTACAGGATAGAATATTGATCGTATATAATGTGGATGAAAAAATAGAATATTATTTTTAATTAACAGGTTAAAAGAGATGACTAAAGGTCTAACAATTTGAGATATCTTTGTTGGATACCTTCCGGACGAAAGTTGGTAAAGTTAACAGCAAATGATTACCTTCCTTAGTAATCATCCAGGAAGATTAATCATCTAAAAGCATGGTTCTCAAACATTGATGAGTATCAAAATCACCTGGGGAATTTGGGAGAAATGCAAAGTCCCAGGTTCTATCCTACTTCATTGGGCCTCTGTGTTCTTTAACAGTTCTCTGGGTGATTCTGATACCTAAGAAATCTTGGACCCTTCCAAATCAGAAAAGTCCTGGTCCTTTGAAATACCCATAGACTTGGTTCTTCTAGTAATTTCCTGGGCTTGGAAGTAACATAGCTTCCTTTTATGCTCCCCATAACTGCCTCTTGCTTAGTATTAGTGATCCATCTTAAAAATCCATAACTGTAAATCTCATATCATCAAAATAATTATCAATTACCTCTACTTATTGTAGTCTTTGAAGGATTTCACTTTTGGCACAAAAAATTCTTGTCATGATTGTCGGTTCTTTTAATAAACACAGAGATGACACATTAATAACTCTGTGTGGTATTCTGTAAAGATAGCCAGAGTACTACATTCCATCTTCCATGCTTTTCTGCAGTGTGAACTTGCCATTCCCACATTACAGTTAGAGTCTAATTCTACTTATCTTGAATCTGTTGTTAAACAGCGGGGTTCCATGATAAACAGAATTCAGTGAAAGTGACATTCTGAGCCTTCTGAGGTTAGACCACAAAAATCTTTGCAGCTTCCACTTGGGTCTCTTGAAATGATTTATCTTGGTATGCTCCCTCTTGGAATCCAAATACTGAGCTACAAGTTTCCAGAGCAAATGGAAAAGCCATGTCTAAATATTTTGGTGGACAACCTAAATTGAGATCCCAGCCAACCATCCACAGCAACTATCAGTCATGTTGGTAAGGTACCTTGAGACTTCAGGTATCTGTAGGCTCAACTGGCATCTCTCTGTAATGTATGAGAGACTCAAAGAGAGAACTACCCAACCAATTGAAGATAAGTCATAGAACCACAAGAAGTAATAACTGGCTGTTTTAAACTAATAAACTTGGGGATGGTTAGTTATGCAGCAATAGATAAATGATGCAGAAATTGGTAACAGAAAGTGAGGTGCTGGTGTAGCAAAAACCTAACACAGGTAGCATTAGCTTTGGCATAGGCAGCAAGCAAAAGCTGAAAAGACCTTCAAGAAGCTGTAAATGAAGGTCAAAGACAATGAGAAAATTATCTGAGGCTGGAGAAAAAGGTATAGGTACCAGATAGTTGTAGGAAGTTTGAAAATACCATAACTTGGAAAATAGAAAATATACCTAATTAACTAATGCATTTGGCCAAGGAGATTTTGAAGTAGAGTACTGAGCATATCAACATTATTTTTATGCCACAGATGATAAGGTACAGATAAATGTAAGCTACAGTGAAATTATTCAGTGTTCAAGCATAACTTAGAGTAAATACAAAGGAGTCATGGCTGGCTGAAATCAAATGAAAAAGGAATCTCTCCCCTCCCCATCCTCTCCAAATAACAAAAGACTCTCAAAAGAAAAACAAATGTCCTCAGGGTGTAATATCATCTCTAGGATGAGACTATAAAATCCTTTGCTAAGAGTAGAGAAACATTTAAGGGTATGCCTAATTAATCTTTTCAATTAGACAAAGAAGCTTCTAGGAATCTTAAGGAAATTTGCCCAGAGAACCATAACTGTCAGGCAAAAATCAGATAGGGAGCAAGCTAGAGGTATGATTTTTTTGTAATGGAATAAACCCCTAAAGGATTAATAAAGAACCACAATTTTTAAGAGAAATGTACAGAGGTAAGCATCATCAGCTTCAACTGAAAGGGACAGAGTTAATGCAAAATGAAAAGGGGCCTTTGGGTCTCCAACTTCATTAGGCAGGAAGCGGATGAAGAAAAGTTCTCAGATGTAAACACAGGGCACTACTCAATGAGAAGCAAAGATGACATAGAATATAAAGCCAAGTGCCCGGAGGTTAGACAAAAGCCATGAAAAATCATTTCCAGGAGGCAAGATTGGGTCCTTATTAAGAAACTGGTGATATTAATCTCTGGCTGGATTTTAGAAACTCTAATGGACTAGTGACTGTAATGTGATTCTCCCAATATTTTACATATGAGTATCAATTGCAGCTCTCCGTCTCAGCATCACCAGAGTGTGTAGATTGCAGATTTTTTTCTCATTTCTTTACTTCACAGGTCTTCATATTGAAAGGAACTGCATTCAGGAATCTGCATACAAGGAACTGAACGGGAGGAGCCCTATTCACACTTGGTCCTGATTTAGAGGCTGAGATCTTGGACTTTGAACTAGTCCCATAATGGGAATGAGACCTTGGGATCTTAGGGAAGAGGTGAATGTATTTTGTTTTTATTTTTGCTTTGTTTTTTTTGCTGTGTATTTTTGTTTTTGTTTTGTTTTGTGAATGTTTTTGTGCGTAAAAGGAGATTGGTCTTATTGTGGCCTAGGGTGCACTGTTGCAGGCTTTATTTTCCAAAGATGGCCTAAACAATATCAGGCATCCAATACACTTTTCTGCAATATGATCTTGCTACTTCTCTAAGAGGTCTGGTGTAATTCCACTCCCTTCTTACCTGGGCTGGCCTTAGTAATGTCCTTGAAAAAAAAGAATGTAATAGATGTGACATTTCAGGATATCCAAGGTTGGATTATAAGAACACTTCCATCTTCCTCATTGGTGTTTTTGGATAGATATTTGCATTTTTGGACATTCTCCCTAGAACACAGCCACCATACTGTGAGAATCCCAGACCGCATGGAGAGTTCATGTGCTTAACAGCTTGGCGGAGCTCCTAGTTAACAGCCAGAATTAATTGAATTAATTGCATCAGTTGTTTAGAAGTAACTGCAGCTCCATCCACAATCTGGTTGCGGCCACATGAGAGAAAGAGAGAGAAGGAGAGACCCCAAATGACAACTGCCCGTATGATCCCAGGAGATCTACAGAATCATAAGATAATAATAAATTGTTTGAAACCACTACTTTTGGAGGTAGTTTGTTATGCAATAATAAATAATAATTGGAACAATTAGACTCTCAGTTCTCTGAATTTTTCTCTAAAGATCTTGACCATCCTACCTCATCTACTTTATTACTTAATTCCTTAGAAACACCTTCGAATTTGTGTTTCCACAAATATATGCAAGTTATGAATAATCTAAATTTTAGGCATTCAGTTCCTGATCCATCACCTCCTATTTTCACTTTACCTCAAATCCTAGTCCAATAATCTACTCTTTTTTTTTAAGATTTTATTTATTTGAGAGAGAGAGAGAGCACAAGAGCAGAATGAGGGGCAGAGGGAGAAGCAGACTCCCCACTGAGCAGGAAGCCCGATGCGGGACTCAATCCCAGGACTCCGGAATCAGGACCTGAGCAGAAGGCAGCCGCTTGAGCAACTGAGCCAGCCAGGCGCCCCAATCTCTCTCCTTCAATGCATTTATAATAAATTGATCCTATTACCTTTTTACATTTCCTTCTTTTTCTCCTTTTTCCTTCCTCTTTACCAGCATTAATTTCATGATTCATTCTTAGAATTACTGTTGATTACAAATTATTTCTCTCTTTTCACCCTCCTTCCTTTGTAACACACACACACACACACACACACACACACACACACACACACACACTTCACTGTGCTTTTCTAGTAACTTTTTTCTACATCTAACTGCCCACTCTATGTCTGCAGCTATGGGAAAATTGTAAATATGCTGACTCACCTTATTTTAAAAGAATGTTTTTAGTTATAAAGAGACCACAATAATTTGATAATGATAAGGAAAGATAATTTCACCTAGACATAGGTATAATGTCATAATATCATATCATAATATCATATCATAATATCACCCAGATATAAATTGGGACTTTCCTGGGCAAGCTGGAATATACAGCACCTAAATTTTTTAATTCATGGCAATTATATCACAGTTCTCTATTTATTTTCATACTCTTTTTTGTTTTGTTTTGTTTTGGGGTTGTTGGGTTTGTTGCCCCCTCAGACACTAAGGTTCCCCAGCAAGCAGCTGCTTCCCTGGGCTCTGTGAGTGTCTTGGGCAGTTTTCTGGCTCTATGTGCTGTTTGGCCCTCCCAACTTTCAAAACCTGGAGTTATGGCATCTCAATGCCCCAGAACCTCCTAGGCCCTGCCTGGTCCCAGACCGAGGGCCAAGTAAAACCCTCCTATTTCATTTTGCTAAGGAGCCTGTGAATGAAGTGCTATTATTATCTCCATTTTATAGATGAAAAAACTGAGGCCCAGAGAGGGTATCACTTTGTCCAAATTCACACAGCTAGAAAATGGAAGAGCTGGGATTTTAACGCACGCAATCTAGTCTCAAAGTCCACATTTTCAACCACTAAACCTTAAATCTTGGGGAAGACACAGGGAGGGGAGTGGATTAAGTTTTAAATTCTATGCACTATCTTACCTTTACTGAATTTAGTTTCAGAAAGAATATTTCCTGGCCACTGGGATGTGTGTTTGTGGGGTGGGGTGTATCCCACGAGCTTTCCTCGGCCATTGGGACTCTCCATCTCCCAGTTACAAAGGCCTGCCTGACTGGATAACTTCCAGTCCTCCCTAAAGGCCCTCAGGCTGCAGCCACCCGCACCTCCAGATCTTCACCAACCCAGAGCCATAATTGTCACACTACTAATTCATGAAATGCCCTTGCTGCCTCAGTATCCATGCCTCTGCCCATGGCCTCCTGCAAGCTCCTCTGCCCATTGCCTCCCGCCCTGCCTGCCACCAAGTGCCCCATGAGGGTTGGTTTAGGATGTGGGTGCTAGGGGGAGAGACCTCCTGGGTTCTCCAGACACTTTAACCATTGAAGTCACCTGGGGCAGGGGACCTATGAATCTTAGCATTGTTATCTGTAAATGGGGATGAAGCAGATACTGTAGGGATGGTGTTTAGTACCTGCTTAGAGAAAGTCTCAAAAAATGCTAGCTCTGTCACCTTTTGACCCCCTTCAACCATTTCTCAACCCCCACCAACTACCACCAATCATCTGTTCCCTGTGTCCATGAGCAAGCTGTTTTTTTTTCTTGTATTCTACATGTAAAAGAAAGAAAGATGGTATTTACCTTTCTCTGAGTTATTTCATTTAGCATAATGCTCTCTAGTTCCATCCATGTTGTTGCAAATGGTGTGATTTCATTTTTATTGCAGGATAATATTCCATTATACACACACACACACACACACACACACATACACACCACAATTTCTTTGTCCATTCATCTATTGATGGACACTTAGGTTGTTTTCTTATGTCCACAAAGTCTTACAGCAGTTGACAACTCTCAAGGGCAGTTTTTCTCCATGCAGTGACTCAGGGACCCAGGCTGCTTGTAATTTGCAGTTCAGTGATGGCAGCATGGCCTCCTTGTCACTGCAGCAGATGAAGAGAAAACAGAGTGTACACACTTGTTCTTAAACATTTTAGCCTGACATGACATTTGCCATTTCTATTCTAACCTCATTGGCCATAAAAAGTCACATGGCCCCCTCTAACAATATCAGGAATGCACTTATATAGAGAAAGGAGAGAGAAACCAGATAGATTTGAGAATGAAAAATCTCTATTACAGAATCTAACACAACCTTGACTTCTTGTGCATTGCGGGTCACATCTACTTCTATGTTACCCTGACTTACATGCTTTTGCCATACTTGTCTTCTTGAATCTTCCCAACTACACCAAGTACATTCCCCCTCAGAACCTTGATAATCTCTACCTGCTATCATGCTTAGGTTTCATGCCATATAAATTAAATCAGCATGGTTGTGGGTAGGATTAAGACATCTGCATTTTTTAAAAAGCCCCCAGGAAGTCCCAGCGTACAATAAAGTTTTGGAACCACAGACTTATGGTGTAATCAATAGCTCTATTCTGCAGATGAAGAAACTGAGGGCCTGAAAAATTAAACAATCTATTCAAAATTTCTCATCTAGTAAATGTCAGACCTGGGATTCAAATCTATATTTCTCTCATTTTAATTTGCTTTATTTTCTATAAAATAGATTCTCCTGTGTAGCAGCACTAGATTAAGGGGAATCACCTTTTAAGTTTCTTTATACTTCCAAATTACTTTTTTTAAAAAAATCTTTAACCAATTTACACACCAGCTTGCATGAAAGAAGTCACAGACAAATTGTCAATATTATTGTGCTCTGAATATGTACTTATAGTTCAATACTAATGAGTCAGATGCTTAGGGCTGGAGTGAGGGAGAAGAGGCATAACTAAGATGTTTATAGTTCTATGAGATCTGCCTGCTAAGTACAGTTGAAATGAATCTGAGTCCACTTTGTCCATTCTTCCTAGAAAGCTATCTCCCATGGCTCAGATACACCCTAGTCTTGGAGAGTTCCAGATGACAGTCCAGTCCTGGGAGGAAATGCTATTGTAAGTTATAAGAGTCTCTCCTGACCCAATCAATTCAACATATATTTTGCATCTTCCTTCCAGGTTATTTAGCAACTTGGCCTGAGTGAGACTTTGATGAGGAATAAAGAGAAACATTTCAAAGGGCCACCTTGTCATTACCTCAGTGTGTTATGGGAGAAGAATGCATTTTACACTGGACTGTAGCAGTGTCTTTGAATCAGTAGCTTATCCTCTCATCCAATGAGATGAAGGAGAAAAGACAAAGAATTACCCTAATGAAGACACCAACTGTTAAAGCGAGGGGCGCCTGGGTGGCTTAGTCATTAAGCATCTGCCTTCGGCTTGGGTCGTGGTCCCAGGGTCCTGGCATAGAGTCCCTCGTCGGGCTCCCTGCTCCACGGGAAGCCTGCTTCTCCCTCTCCCACTCCCCCTGCTTGTGTTTCCTTTCTTGCTGTGTGTCTCTCTCTGTCAAAATAAAATAAAATCTTTAAAAAAAAAAAAAGAGGGGAGGAGTAGGAGACCTGGATTTTGTCTGGTCTCAGGAATTCAGCTGGATAGGGATCAAACCATTCTGAACACCTACGAACTCAACAGGAGATCAAAGAAAAGAATAGCAGCAACTCTCTGAACAGAAAAGCGACCACTTTCTGGAATGTAGAACAGGCAGAGAAGTGAATCCGAGGCGATATTCGGGAGGATAGATGGCGGGGGAGGGAGGCTCCGTCGGCCGGTTCTGGCAAGTGATAGAGCCGTGGAGCACAAAATCGGAACCTTTAGAAGACGGTTCCGCTGAGGGACGTCACTCCAGTGGCTAAGCGGGGGATGGAACCCTCGCGGGACAGTGTGGTCTCAGGACCCTCAGGGTCACAGAAAGACCAGGGGTGCCTGAGTGCAGCAGAGCTCCCAGGTATCGGAGCGGGGAAGCCAGCTGCAGAGACGGACCCAAGGCGCGGGCTCTCAGCTCGGGGTTGCCATAAACTGTGATCGGGGATACAGTCAGGCCACTGCTCCTCCAGCAGGGACACAACAAGCACCTGCACTGCAGGGATCTGCTGGGTTTGGAGACTCCACACGGGGTCGGGTGCCAGAGATAGAAACACTTGGTCAAAGGCCGGGTGAAGCATGGAGTGCGGCCAGAGACCGGGGAGACAGGAGTGACTGACTGCTTTTCTCTGGGGGCGCACTGAGAAGTGGGGCCCCAAGTTCTCTGCTCCTCCCCAGGGGGAGATTGGGAGGCCGCTATTTTCACTCTCTTCCTCCAAAGCTGTACGGAAAGCTTGCAGGGAACAGAAGCTCCTAAGAGCAAACCTGAGCTGATTACTTAGCCCAGACCCAGCAAGGGCGGGGCAATTCCGCCTCCGGCAAAGACACTTGGAAACCACGGCAACAGGCCCCTCCCCCAGAAGATCAGCACAAATAGCCAGCCAAGACCAAGTTTACCGATCAATGAGAACAGGAGAACTCCAGCGCTAGGGGAATACTGCACATAGAATTCATGGCTTCTTTTTACCAAGATTCATTAGTCTTTCAAAGTTAATTTTTTAACTGTTTTTTTCTCTTTTTGAATTTTTCTTTTTCCCTTTTCCAACCAACAACTTATCAATCCCTTTTTTTAAAAAAAACATTTTTAGTTTTGATTTTTAGAGTCGTATTCTATCCCTTCATACTAGTTACCTTTATTTTAGGCATATATATATATATATAAGTTGTTCTCTCTTTAAAATTTTGAGATACAGTTTCTTCTAATGTATCAAAATATACCCTAAATCTCTAGGGTATGGCTTTTTTCCAGTCTCCTGCCTGATCACATTCTCTCCCCTTTTTTTTCTTTCTTTCTTTCCTTTTTTTAAAATCCTCTTCTTTATTTTCTCAAACACCTGATCAATTCCTTTTTTAAAATTTTTTATAATTTTCATTTTTACCGTCGTATTCCATCCCTTCATTGTATCAACCATTATTTTGTACTTATATAAGTCTTTCTTTCTTTAAAATTTTAGGAGGCACTTTCTTCTAACACAAAAATACACCCAAAATCTAGTGTGTGGAACTGATCTATGCACCAGCCTGATCATATTTGATCATATTCTGTTTTCTTTGTTTTGTTTTGTTCTGTTTTTGTTTTTATCTTTTTGTTTTTCTTTCTTTCCCTTTCTTTTCCCCCAGTTTCAGGTATCTTCTGATTTGTTTAGAGTATATTTTCTGGGGATGTTGTTAACCTGTTAGTATTTTGTTCAATCATTCATCTATTCTTCTCTGGACAAAATGACAAGACAAAAAAATCACCTCAACAAAAAGAACAAGAGGTAGTACCGTCTGCCAGGGACCTACTCAATAGGGACATTAGTGCGATGTCGGACCTAGAGTTCAGAATCATGATTTTAAAGATACTAGCTGGGCTTGAAAAAAGCATGGAGGTTATTAGAGAAACCCTTTCTGGGGAAATAAAAGAACTAAAATCTAACCAAGTTGAAATCAAAAAGGCTATTAATGAGGTGCAATAAAAAATGGGGGCACTAACTGCTAGGATAAATGAGGCAGAAGAGAGAATCAGCGATATAGAAGACCAAATGATGGAAAATAAAGAAGCTGAGAAAAGCAGAGATAAACAACTACTGGATCATGAGGGCAGAATTCGAGAGATAAGCAATATGATAAGATGAAATATTAGAATAATTGGGATACCAGAAGAAGAAGAAAGAGAGAGAGGGCAGAAGGTATATTGGAGAAAATTATAGCAGAGAACTTCCCTAATGTGAGGAAGGAAACAGGCATCAAAATCCAGGAGGCACAGAGAACCCCTCTCAAAATCAATAAAAATAGGTCAACACCCCGACATCTAATATTAAAACTTATGAGTCTCAGTGACAAAAAGAAAATCCTGAAAGCAGCTCGGGGGAAGAGATATGTAACCTATAAAGGTAGAAATATTAGATTGGCAACAGACCTACCCACAGAGACCTGGCAGGCCAGAAAGGACTGGCATGATATCTTCAGAGCACTAACCGAGAAAAATATGCAGCCAAGAATACTATATCCAGCTAGGCTGTCATTGAAAATAGAAGGAGAGAGAAAAAGCTTCCAGGACAAACAAAAACTAAAGGAATTTGCAAACACAAAGGCAGCCCTCCAAGAAATATTGAAAGGGGTCCTCTAAGCAAAGAGAGAGCCTAAAAGCAGCATAGACCGGAAAGGAACACAGACAATATACAGTAACAGTCACCTTACAGGTAATACAATGGCATTAAATTCATATCTTTCAATAGTTACCCTGAATGTAAATGGGCTAAATGCCCCAATCAAAACACACAGGGTATCACGTTGGATTAAAAAACAAGACTAATCAATAGGCTGTCTGCAAGAGACTCATTTTAGGCCCAAACACCGCCAGATTGAAAGTGAGGGTGTGGAAAACAATTTACCATGCTAATGGACACCGAAAGAAAGCTGGGGTGGCAATCCTTATATCAGACAAATTAGACTTTAAACCAAAGACTGTAATAAGAGATGAGGAAGGACACTATATCCTACTTCAAGGGTCTATCCAACAAGAAGATCTAACAATTGTAAATATCTATGCCCCGAACATGGGAGCAGCCAATTATATAAGGCAATTAATAACAAAAGCAAAGAAACACATTGACAACAATACAATAATAGTGGGGGACTTTAACACCCCCCTGACTGAAATGGACAGATCATCTAAGCAAAAGATCAACAAAGAAATAAAGACTTTAAATGACACACTGGACCAAATGGACTTCACAGACATATTCAGAACATTCCATCCCAAAGCAACAGAATACACATTCTTCTCTAGTGCCCATGGAACATTCTCCAGAATTGATCACATCCTAGGTCACAAATCAGGTCTCAACTGGTACAAAAAGATTGAGATTATTCCCTGCATATTTTCAGACCACAGTGCTTTGAAACTAGAACTCAGTCACAAGAGGAAACTCAGAAAGAATTCAAATACATGGAGGCTAAGGAGCATCCTACTAAAGAATGAATGGGTCAACCAGGAAATTAAAGTAGAATTAAAGAAATTCATGGAAACCAATGAAAATGAAAACACAACTGTTCAAAATCTTTGGGATGCAGCAAAGGCAGTCCTGAGAAGAAAGTATATACCAATACAAGACTTTCTCAAGAAACAAGAAAGGTCTCAAATACACAACCTAACCCTACACCTAAAGGAGCTGGAGAAAGAACAGCAAATAAAGCCTAAACCCAACAAGAGAAGAGAAATAATAAAGATCAGAGCAGAAATCAATGAACTAGAAACCAAAAGAACAGTAGAACAGATCAACGAAACTAGGAGCTGGTTCTTTGAAAGAATTAACAAGATTGATAAAGCCCTGGCCAGACTCATCAAAAAGAAAAGAGAAATGACCCAAATCAACAAAATCATGAATGAAAGAGGAGAGATCACAACCAACACCAAAGAAATACAAAGAATTATAAGAACATATTATGAGCAACCCTATACCAGCAAATTAGATAACCTGGAAGAAATGGATGCATTCCTAGAGATGTATCAACTACCAAAAATGAACCAGGAAGAAATAGAAAACCTGAACAGACCTATAACCATTAAGGAAATTGAAGCAGTCATCAAAAATCTCCCAAGAAACAAGAGCCCAGGGCCAGATGGCTTCCCAGGGGAATTCTACCAAATATTTCAAGAAGAATTAATACCTATTCTTTTGAAACTGTTCAAAAAATAGAAATGGAAGGAAAACTTCCAAACTCCTTTTATGAGGCCACCATTACCTTGATCCCCAAACCAGACAAAGACCCCATCAAAAAGGAGAATTACAGACCGATATCCTTGATGAACACGGATGCAAAAATTCTCACCAAAATACTAGCCAATATTAGCCAATTAGCCAATACTAGCCAACAATCCAACAGTACATTAAAAGGATTATTCACCATGACCAAGTGGGATTTATCCCTGGGTTGCAAGGTTGGTTCAACATCCACAAATCAATCAACGTGATACACCACATTAACAAAAGAAAGAACAAGAATCATATGATCCTCTCAATAGAGGCAGAAAAAGCATTTGACAAAGTACAGCATCCTTTCTTGATCAAAACCCTTCCGAGTATAGGGATAGAGGGTACATACCTCAAAATCATAAAAGCCATCTATGAAAAACCTACAGTGAATATCATTCTCAATGGGGAAAAGTTGAGAGCTTTCCCCCTAAGGTCAGGAAAGCGGCAGGGATGTCCACTATCACCACTGCTATTCAACATAGTATTAGAAGTCCTAGCCACAGCAATCAGACAACAAAAAGAAATCAAGGGCATCCAAATCAGCAAAGAGGAAGTCAAACTCTCACTCTTTGCAGATGATATGATACTTTATGTGGAAAACCTAAAAGACTCCACCCCAAAACTGCTAGAACTCATACAGGAATTCAGTAAAGTGGCAGGATATAAAATCAATGCACAGAAATCAGTGGCATTCCTATACACCAACAACAAGACAAATTAAGGAGTCAATCCCATTTACAATTGCACCCAAAACCATAAGATACCTAGGAATAAATCGAACCAAAGGGGCAAAGGATCTGTACTCAGAAAACTATAAAGTACTCATGAAAGAAATTGAGGAAGGCACAAAGAAATGGAAAAAGTTCCATGGTCATGGATTGGAAGAACAAACATTGTGAAGATGTCAATGCTAACTAGAGCAATCTACACATTCAATGCAATCCCCATCAAAATACCATCTACTTTTTTCAAAGAAATGGAACAAATAATCCTAAAATTTGTATGGAACCAGAAAAGACCCCGAATAGCCAGAGGAATGTTGAAAAAGAAAAGCAAAGCTGGCGGCATCACAATTCCCAACTTCAAGTTCTATTACAAAGCTGTCATCATCAAGATAGTATGGTACTGGCACAAAAACAGACACATAGATCAATGGAACAGAATAGAGAGCCCAGAAATGAACCCTGAACTCTATGGTCAACTAATCTTTGACAAAGCAGGAAAGAATGTCCAATGGAAAAGAGACAGTCTCTTCAACAAATGGTGTTGGGAAAATTGGACAGCCACATGCAGAAGAATGAAACTGGACCATTTCCTTACAGCACACACAAAAAGAGACTCAAAATGGTTGAAAGACCTCAATGTGAGACAGGAGCCCATCAAAATCCTAAAGGAGAACACAGGCAGCAACCTCTTCGACCTCAGCCGCAGCAACTTCTTCCTAGAAACATCGCCAAAGGCAAGGGAAGCAAGGGCAAAAATGAACTCTTGGGATTTCATCAAGATAAAAAGCTTTTGCACAGCAAAAGAAACAGTCCACAAAACCAAAAGACAACTGACAGAATGGGAGAAAATATTTGCAAATGACATATCAGATAAAGGGCTAGTATCCAAAATCTATAAAGAACTTCTCAAACTCAACACCCAAAGAACAAATAATCCAATCAAGAAATGGGCAGAAGACATGAACAGACATTTTTCCAAAGAAGACATCCAAATGGCCAACAGACACACAAAAAAGTGTTCAACATCGTTCGGCATCGGGGAAATCCAAATCCAAACCTCAATGAGATACCACCTCACACCAGTCAGAATGGCTAAAATTAACAAGTCAGGAAACGACAGATGTTGGCGGGGATGTGGAGAAAGGGGAACCCTCCGACACTGTCGGTGGGAATGCAAGCTGGTGCAACCCCTCTGGAAAATAGTATGGAGGTTCCTCAAACAGTTGAAAATAGAGCTACCATATGATCCAGCAATTGCCCTACTGGGTATTTACCACAAAGATACAAATGTAGGGATCCGAAGGAGTACATGCACCTCAACATCATAAGGTGCATGTACTATATATAGTACATGCATAATGTTTGTAGCAGCAATGTCCACAATAGCCAAACTGTGGAAAGAGCCAAGATGTCCATCGACAGATGAATGGCTAAAGAAGAAGTGGTATATCTGCACAATGGAATATTATGCAGCCATCAAAAGGAATGAGATCTTGCCATTTGCAATGACGTGGATGGAACTGGAGGGTGTTATGCTGAGTGAAATAAGTCAATCAGAGAAAGGCATGTATCATATGACCTCACTGATATGAGGAATTCTTAATCTCAGGAAACAAACTGAGGGTTGCTGGAGTGGTGGGGTGTGGGAGGGATGGGGTGGCTGGGTGATAGACATTGGGGAGGGTATGTGCTATGGTGAGCACTGTGAATCATGCAAGAGTGTTGAACCACAGATATACCTCTGAAACAAATAATGCAATATATGTTAAGAAAAAAAAAAGAAGAAGAAGATAGCAGGAGGGGAAGAATGAAGGGGGGTAAATCGGAGGGGGAGACGAGCCATGAGAGATGATGGACTCTGAAAAACAAACTGAGGGTTCTAGAGGGGAGGGGGTTGGGGGGATGGGTTAGCCTGGTGATAGGTATTAAAGAGGGCATGTTCTGCGTGGAGCACTGGGTGTTATGCACAATGAATCATGGAACACTACATCAAAAACCAAAGATGTAATGTATGGTGATTAACATAACAATTAAAAAATTTTAAAAAATTAAAAAATGAAAAAAAGACACAAACTGTTAAAGGGAAATAAAGACTCAGGCTCAAGGTCAATGTGGGGAAATTCAGATTAAGCAGAGTGATTATTTTCTTGAGAGCAGGTAATATGTGGTATTGAATTAGAAACCAAAGGAGTCATGCAAAATCTAACTGAAGGAATATCTCTTCCCAGTCTATCTTCATCCCATGTCACCTCCTTTCTCCCTGAATTTCCCCTCCCCAACCATTTGACACAATTTGGCTATGTGGGGTTTTGTTTGTTTTTATTGTTTGTTTTGTTTGTTTGTTTTGTTTTTGCGTGTGTGTGTGTGTGTTTTGTTTGTTTGTTTGAACGCTGGGCAGATATCAACTTACTGTAGGATAGTAATGACACTTCCCTTGCCTTAAAAAAATGTCTAGCCTTTATGAGAAGACTCTGATATGACTGGTGTGTCTCTCCAGGGATCTTATTTGCAAATTCACCTCTCCTTTTAGCAGCTGGGACCTTTGGTACTCTGAGTCACACCACAGTCTCCCTGAGTCAAAAAAGTCTTCGGAAGGTGGAGATAAATGAGACCAAATCATACATCCAGGAGCTATGTTACTTGTGCAAGATCAAGATTTCTCCAGTACGGCTAACCGCCAAGGCTGGGGTAAGAGTTAAATGGATGAAATGGACAGAAAATAAGGTTCAGGACAGTTCTGTAAAGCCAGGAGGAATGGTAGGGGAAGATACAGAGGGATGGAAATCATACAAAGATAATGATGTACTTGGCCACTCCGGAGGTCATATCAGATTATCCCCTGACTCCATTATGAGAGGTACAGTTTCCTGAATTCCTCAGGTATTTGCATAGTCTGATTGCATATCAAAATGTATCATCAGTAATTCCTTTTTTCTTTGCATTTCAGTCCTTTATGTTGCAGTTAGAGATTTTAGTCTCTTGTCATTTTCCTTTTGGGCTCAAGGCAAGTCAGTCAGATAAATCTCTGGGAACAGTCTTTCTTAAAGCAATGATGAATTCAGAATTTCTTGATAATAGCTGTATTTTGTTCTCACTCATATCAACTTGGCAGGAGTGAATCCATCTATCTATCTATCTATCTATCATGTATCTATCTATCATCTATCATCTATCTATCTATCATCTATCTATCTATCTATCTATCATCTATTTATTTAATCATCTATCAATTAGAGAGTAACCTTGTGCTTGACTACCTAAAATTCTCACAGTGCCCCCAGAAAGCCTAGGGGATCAGCAAACTCATCTGATTTCCAGCCTCACCAGGGTCCAGGTATAGCTGTCACCCTTTCAATCAATTCTCTAATTCTTTCCAGTAATTTCACATGTAGGAAACTTAGAAGCCCACCAAACTGGAATCTCTGCTTCAGTATCTCCTGGTTCTATTGTCTTTTCCAGGGCAAAACCAGATGACTGTCTTATTGAACAGCCTAATAGAATTTCTTCCTTTAACTCAAATAAGATACACATTTTTCTTCATCTTTACTGTCTCTTATTGGCAGCACAGAACATGCTTGTTCCTGTTGTACTGAAGGATCCCAAATATCACAATTGTTTCTTGGTCTCCAAAGGAGATTAATGAGGGGAACTCAATGACATTATCATATTGATGGGATTGGGATCATTGAGAAGCCATTCTATCTCAGATCTTGGGAGAGTCCACCAAATCCAGCTGAGAAGTGGTCTTGGATATCTCTGAAGATCTTAATTTAAAAGTGGATGAAATCACAGTGCCTTCACCCTTGGATTACAGACTCAAGAAAAGCCAGTATGTCTTTCAACTTGAGGTACTAAATGAAGTTTCTTCTTCTGAGAGGCATTGCACTCTGACATGTGCAAAAGTATGAGAAATATCTGTGTTATAATACATGCTTATTAAATTACAGAAACTGTATTATGTTTTACATGATTTTTCTCAATTCCTTGACAACCTTATAAAGTAAGAATTATCATCTGAATTTTATATTAAGAAACTGAGAACAGAGGGGAATAAGACAATTAGCAAGTAACTGCAATTAGGCCAGACTTTAAACCCAGGCTGTCTGAATTTAGTCTCTGATCTCTTATTTTGCAGACCACATAAAGAGGGTGACAATCCTAGGAAGTGAGTTGCCTAAGAGATGTTTGAAGCATTTGAGGAAGATTCAGATTTGGAGACTAAATTTTATTTCCTTTGTGAAGCTTTCTCTGAATAAGAACTGGCTTGTGTATCTTTTCTTCATAGCATATATCAACATAGCATTTCCACATGTATATTGGAGATTATCTGATTAATTATGTCTTCTCATTAGCAAGACTAATGTATCATGGAACTTGCATATTCTTACTCTTTAGTATATACAAAACATCTAGAAGAGTGTCTGGAACATAGTAGTCTATCAATAATGTGCTTTTTGACAAAGAAGCAAAATGAAAGAACAACTTTAAAAATGATATTAATTTCATAAAATTGGAAACCTAAGACACTGAAGAGGAATAGTGCTTGTCTGATGTGGATTGTTTACAAATATTGACTTAAGGAAAAGAGAAATACTTTTAGACTCAGAGGGTCTGAAATTGAAAATGGATGCTTCAAGAAAGCATAGATTTTCTGCCATTAGAGTTGTATAGGCAACTTCCAGGTGACCACTTTTCAGGATATCACATTTGGGAGCCAAGCATCATAAATTATTGAACTATACATGCTTTGCAACTTATTTCCAAAATAGATGAAAGAGCATATTCCATTAATTTTTCTATTGTTTAAAAACCAAAGGTATTCCCCGGATAGAAGTAAAAAAAATATTTATACTTTCCAAGATGGAAATTGAAATGTTTATACTCACTTGCTTTTATAACTTGATTATTGGATTTTTAAGGACATAAAAAAATGACAATAGAATTGTAGTAAATTCTATTTTACGGCTTAGAAAGTTAAGCAAAATAATAATTCCACTAGTAATTAAAACTTGTAATAACATTATAACCTAGGTGATTTGTAGCTATAGTAATTGTTAGCATGAAGTAATAAACTTGCAGTAGTGTATGAGAAATGCATATTGCAATTAATAAAACAAACAAAATTAGTTGGTCTTTTATTTTTTTAAATTTTTTCTTGTTATGTTAATCACCATATATTACATCATTTGTTTTTGATGTAGTGTTCCATGATTCATTGTTTGTGCATAACACCCAGTGCTCCATGCAGAATGTGCCCTCTTTAATACCCATCACCACACTAATCCATCCCCCTACCCTCCCCCCGTCTAGAACCCTCAGTTTGTTTTTCAGAATCCATCATCTCTCATGGTTCATCTCCCCCTCTTACTTAGTCCCCTTCATTCTTCCCCTCCTGCTATCTCCTTCTTTTTCTTTTTTCTTAACATATGTTGCATTATTTGTTTCAGAAGTACAGATCTGTGATTCAACAGTCTTACACAATTCACAGCGCTCACTATAGCACATATCCTACCCAATGTCTATGACCCAGCCACCCCATCCCTCCCACCCCATACCACTCCAGCAACCCTCAGTTTGTTTCCTGAGATTAAGAATTCCTCATGTCAGTGAGGTCATATGATACATGTCTTCCTCTGATTGACTTATTTCACTCAGCATAACACCCTCCAGTTCCATCCACGTCATTGCAAATGGCAAGATCTCATTCCTTTTGATGGCTGCATAATATTCCATTGTGCAGATATACCACTTATTCTTTATCCATTCATCTGTCGATGGACATCTTGGCTCTTTCCACAGTTTGGCTATTGTGGACATTGCTGCTATAAACATTGGGGTGCACGTACCCCTTTGGATCCCTACATTTGTATCTTTGTGGTACCCAGTAGTGCAATTGCTGGATCGAATGGTAGCTCTATTTTCAACTGTTTGAGGAACCTCCATACTGTTTTCCAGAGGGGTTGCACCAGCTTGCATTCCCACTGACAATGTCGGAGGGTTCCCCTTTCTCCACATACCCGCCAACATCTGTCGTTTCCTGACTTGTTAATTTTAGCCATTCTGACTGGTGTGAGGTGGTATCTCATTGAGGTTTTGATTTGGATTTCCCCGATGCCGAACGATGTTGAACACTTTTTTGTGTGTCTGTTAGTCATTTGGATGTCTTCTTTGGAAAAATGTCTGTTCATGTCTTCTGCCCATTTCTTGGTTGCATTATTTGTTCTTTGGGTGTTGAGTTTGATAAGTTCTTTATAGATTTTGGATACTAGCCCTTTAACTGATATGTCATTTGCAAATATTTTCTCCCATTCTGTCAGTTGTCTTTTGGTTTTGTGGACTGTTTCTTTTGCTGTGCAAAAGCTTTTTATCTTGATGAAGTCCCAAGAGTTCATTTTTGCCCTTGCTTCCCTTGCCTTTGGCGATGTTTCTAGGAAGAAGTTGCTGCGGCTGAGGTCGAAGAGGTTGCTGCCTGTGTTCTCCTTTAGGATTTTGATGGACTCCTGTCTCACGTTTAGGTCTTTCAACCATTTGGAGTCTATTTTTGTATGTGGTGTAAGAAAATGGTCCAGTTTCATTCTTCTGCATGTGGCTGTCCAATTTTCCCAACACCATTTGTTGAAGAGACTGTCTTTTTTCCACTGGACATTCTTTCCTGCTTTGTCAAAGATAAGTTGACCATGGAGTTGAGGGTCCATTTCTGGGCTCTCTATTCTGTTCCATTGATCTATGTGTCTGTTTTTTTTTTTAATTTTTTTATTGTTATTTTAATCACCATATATTACACAATTTGTTTTGGTGTAGTGTTCCATGATTCATTGTTTGTTCATAACACCCAGTGCTCCATGCAGAATGTGCCCTCTTTAAAACCCATCACCAGGCTAACCCATTCCCCTACCCTCCTTCCCTCTAGAAACCTCAGTTTGTTTTTCAGAGTCCATCACTCTCCTGGTTCGTCTCCCCCTCTGACTTACTCCCCTTCATTCTTCCTCTCCTGCTATCTTCTTCTTAATCTTTTTTCTTAAAATATGTTGCATTATTTGTTTCAGAAGTACAGATCTGTGATTCAACAGTCTTACACAATTCACAGCGCTCACCATAGCACATACCCTCCCCAATGTCTATCACCCAGCCACCCCATCCCTCCCACCTCCGACCACTCCAGCAACCCTCAGTTTGTTCTGAGATTAAGAATTCCTCATATCAGTGAGGTCATATGATACATGTCTTTCTCTGATTGACTTATTTCACTCAGCATAACACCCTCCAGTTCCATCCATGTCATTGCAAATGGCAAGATCTCATTCCTTTTGATGGCTGCATAATATTCCATTGTGTATATATACCACCTCTTCTTTATCCATTCATCTGTCGATGGACATCTTGGCTCTTTCCACAGTTTGGCTATTGTGGACATTGCTGCTATAAACATTGGGGTGCACGTACCCCTTCGGGTCCCTACATTTGTATCTTTGGGGTAAATACCCAGTAGTGCAATTGCTGGATCGAATGGTAGCTCTAATTTCAACTGTTTGAGGAACCTCCATACTGTTTTCCAGAGGGGTTGCACCAGCTTGCATTCCCACCAACAGTGTAGGAGGGTTCCCCTTTCTCCACATCCCCGCCAACATCTGTCGTTTCCTGACTTGTTAATTTTAGTCATTCTGACGGGTGTGAGGTGGTATCTCATTGAGCTTTTGATTTGGATTTCCCCGATGCCGAGCGATGTTGAACACTTTTTCGTGTGTCTGTTGGCCATTTGGATGTCTTCTTTGGAAAAATGTCTGTTCATGTCTTCTGCCCATTTCTTGATTGGATTATTTGTTCTTTGGGTGTTGAGTTTGATAAGTTCTTTATAGATTTTGGATACTAGCCCTTTATTTGATATGTCATTTGCAAATATTTTCTCCCATTCTGTCGGTTGTCTTTTGGTTTTGTGGACTGTTTCTTTTGCTGTGCAAAAGCTTTTTATCTTGATGAAATCCCAAGAGTTCATTTTTGCCCTTGCTTCCCTTGCCTTTGGTGATGTCTCTAGGAAGAAGTTGCTACGGCTGAGGTCGAAGAGGTTGCTGCCTGTGTTCTCCTTTAGGATTTGGATGGACTCCTGTCTCACGTTTAGGTCTTTCAACCATCTGGAGTCTATTTTTGTGTGTGGTGTAAGGAAATGGTCCAGTTTCATTCTTCTGCATGTGGCTGTCCAATTTTCCCAACACCATTTGTTGAAGAGACTGTCTTTTTTCCACTGGACATTCTTTCCTGCTTTGTCAAAGATAAGTTGACCATAGAGTTGAGGGTCCATTTCTGGGCTCTCGATTCTGTTCCATTGACCTATGTGTCAGTTTTTGTGCCAGTACCATACTGTCTTGATGATGACAGCTTTGTAATAGAGCTGGAAGTCCGGAATTGTGGTGCTGCCAGCTTTGGTTTTCTTTTTCAATATTCCTCTGGCTATTCGGGGTCTCTTCTGGTTCCATACAAATTTTAGGATTATTTGTTCCATTTCTTTGAAAAAAAGGGATGGTATTTTGATGGGGATTGCATTGAATGTGTAGATTGCTCTAGGTAGCATTGACATCTTCACAATGTTGGTTCTCCCAATCCATGAGCATGGAATGTTTTTCCATTTCTTTGTGCCTTCCTCAATTTCTTTCATGAGTATTTTATAGTTTTCTGAGTACAGATCCTTTGCCTCTTTGGTTAAATTTATTCCTAAGTATCTTATGGTTTTGGGTGCAATTGTAAATGGGATCGACTCCTTGATTTGTCTCTCTTCTGTCTTGTTGTTGGTGTATAGGAATGCCACTGATTTCTGTGCATTGATTTTATATCCTGCTATTTTACTGAATTCCTGTATGAGTTCTAGCAGTTTTGGGGTGGAGTCTTTTGGGTTTTCCACATAAAGTATCATATCATTTGCAAAGAGTGAGAGTTTGACTTCCTCTTTGCCGATTTGAATGCCTTTGATTTCTTTTTGTTGTCTGATTGCTGTGGCTAGGACTTCTAATACTATGTTGAATAGCAGTGGTGAGAGTGGACATCCCTGCCGCGTTCCTGACCTTAGGGGAAAAGCTCTCAGTTTTTCCCCATTGAGAATGATATTCGCTGTAGGTTTTTCATAGATGGCTTTTATGATGTTGAGGTATGTACCCTCTATCCCTATACTCTGGAGAGTTTTGATCAAGAAAGGATGCTGTCCTTTGTCAAATGCTTTTTCTGCATCTATTGAGAGGATCATATGATTCTTGTTCTTTCTTTTGTTAATGCATTGTATCACGTTGATTGATTTGCGGATGTTGAACCATCCTTGCAGCCCAGGGATAAATCCCACTTGGTTGTGGTGAATAATCCTTTTAATGTACTGTTGGACCCTATTGGCTAGTATTTTGGTGAGAATTTTTGCATCCATGTCCATCAAGGATATTGGTCTGTAATTGTCCTTTTTGATGGGGTCTTTCTCTGGTTTGGGGATCAAGGTAATGGTGGCCTCATAAAATGAGTTTGGAAGTTTTCCTTCCATTTCTATTTTTTGGAACAGTTTCGGGAGAATAGGTATTAATTCTTCTTTAAATGTCTGATAGAATTCCCCTGGGAAGCCATCTGGCCCTGGGCTTTTGTTTCTTGGAAGATTTTTGATGACTGCTTCAATTTCCTTAGTGGTTATAGGTCTGTTCAGGTTTTCTATTTCTTCCTGGTTCACTTTTGGTAGTTGATACATCTCTAGGAATGCACCCCTTTCCTCCAAGTTATCTAATTTGCTGGCATAGAGTTGCTCATAATATGCTCTTATAATTGTATTTCTTTGGTGTGGGTTGTGATCTCTCCTCTTTCATTCATGATTTTGTTGATTTGGGTCATTTCTCTTTCCTTTTTGATGAGTCTGGCCAGGGCTTTATCAATCTTGTTAATTCTTTCAAAGAACCAGCTCCTAGTTTCGTTGATCTGTTCTACTGTTCTTTTGGTTTCTAGTTCATTGATTTCTGCTCTGATCTTTATTATTTCTCTTCTCTTGTTGGGTTTAGGCTTTATTTGCTGTTCTTTCTCCAGCTCCTTTAGGTGTAGGGTTAGGTTGTGTATTTGAGACCTTTCTTGTTTCTTGAGAAAGGCTTGTATTGCTATATACTTTCCTCTCAGGACTGCCTTGGCTGTATCCCAAAGGTTTTGAACAGTTGTGTTTTCATTTTCATTGGTTTCCATGAATTTTTTTAATTCTTCTTTAATTTCCTGGTTGACACGTTCATTCTTTATTATCATGCTCCTTAGCCTCCATGTATTTGAGTTCTTTCTGACTTTCCTCTTGTGATTGAGTTCTAGTTTCAAAGCATTGTGGTCTGAAAATATGCAGGGAATGATCCCAATCTTTTGGTAGTGGTTGAGACCTGATTTGTGACCTAGGATGTGACCTATTCTGGAGAATGTTCCATGGGCACTAGAGAAGAATGTGTATTCTGTTGCTTTGGGATGGAATGTTCTGAATATGTCTGTGAAGTCCATTTGGTCCAGTGTGTCATTTAAAGTCTTTATTTCCTTGTTGATCTTTTGCTTAGATGATCTGTCCATTTTGGTTAGGGAAGTGTTAAAGTCCCCCACTATTATTGTATTGTTGTCAATGTGTTTCTTTGCTTTTGTTATTAATTGCCTTATATAATTGGCTGCTCCCATGTTCGGGGCATAGATATTTACAATTGTTAGATCTTCTTGTTGGATAGACCCTTGAAGTAGGATATAGTGTCCTTCCTCATCTCTTATTACAGTCTTTGGTTTAAAATCTAATTTGTCTGATATAAGGATTGCCACCCCAGCTTTCTTTCGGTGTCCATTAGCATGGTAAATGGTTTTCCACACCCTCACTTTCAATCTGGGGGTGTCTTTGGGTCTAAAATGAGTCTCTTGCAGACAGCATATTGATGAGTCTTGTTTTTTAATCCAATCTGATAGCCTCTGTGTTTTGATTGGGGCATTTAGCCCATTTACATTCAGGGTAACTATTGAAAGGTATGAATTTAGTGCCATTGGTTTGCCTGTAAGGTGACTGTTACTGTATATTGTCTGTGTTCCTTTCTGGTGTATGCTGCTTTTAGGCTCTCTCTTTGCTTAGAGGACCCCTTTCAATATTTCTTGGAGGGCTGGTTTCGTGTTTGCAAATTCCTTTAGTTTTTGTTTGTCCTGGAAGCTTTTTATCTCTCCTTCTATTTTCAATGACAGCCTAGCTGCTTATAGTATTCTTGGCTGCATATTCTTCTCGTTTAGTGCTCTGAAGATATCTTGCCATTTCTTTCTGGCCTGCCAGGTCTCTGTGGATAAGTCTGTTGCCAATCTAATATTTCTACCATTATAGGTTACATATCTCTTCTCCCGAGCTGCTTTCACGATTTTCTCTTTGTTTCTGAGACTCGTAAGTTTTAGTATTAGATGTCAGGGTGTTGACCTATTATTATTGATTTTGAAAGGGGTTCTCTGTGCCTCCTGGATTTTGATGCCTGTTTCCTTCCTCACATTAGGGACGTTCTCTGCTATTATTTGCTCCAATATACCTTCTGCCCCTCTCTCTCTTTCTTCTTCTTCTGGGATCCCAATTATTCTAATGTTGTTTCATCTTATCATATCACTTATCTCTCGAATTCTGCCCTCGTGATCCTGTAGTTGTTTCTCTCTCCCTTTTTCTCAGCCTCTTTATTTTCCATCATTTGGTCTTCTATATCACTGATTCTCTCTTCTGCCTTATTTATCCTAGGAGTTAGTGCCCCCATTTTTGATTGTACGTCATCAATAGCCTTTTTGATTTCGACTTGGTTAGATTTTAGTTCTTTTATTTCTCCAGGAAGGGTTTCTCAAATAACTTCCACGCTTTTTTCAAGCCCAGCTAGTATCTTTAAAGTCATGATTCTGAACTCTTGGTCCATCATGGTACTAATGTCTGTATTGAGTAGGTCCCTGGCTGACAGTACTACCTCTTGTTATTTTTGCTGTGGTGATTTCTTTCGTCTTGTCATTTTGTCCAGAGGAGAATAGATGAATGAGAGAACAAAATGCTAACAGGTTAACAACGTCCCCAGCAAATATAGTGTATACAAATCAGAAAAGACCTGAAACCAGGGGAAGAGAAAGGGAAAGAAAGAAAAAGAAAGAGAAAAAAAAAGATAAGAACAAAAACAGAACAATACAAAAAAACAGAATACGATCAAATATGATCAGGCTAGTGCATAGATCAGTGCCACACACTAGATTTTGGGCGTATTTTGGTCTGTTAGAAAAAAGTGCCTCCTAAAATTTTAAAGGAAGAAAGACATATATGTACAAAATAAGGGTTGATACAATGAAGGGATGGAAGATGATTGTAAAGATGAAAATTATAAAAGATTTTATAAAAGGAATTGATAAGATAAGTTGTTTAAAAAAAGAAAGAAGATTTAAAAAAAAAGAAAAAAGGGAGAGAATGATCAGGCAGGAGCCTAGAACAAAGGCATACACTAGTGATTTAGGGTATATTTTGATCTGTTAGAAGAAACTGTATCTCAAAATTTTAAAGAGAGAACAACTTATATATATATGCCAAAAATAAGGGTAACTACTATGAAGGGATAAAATATGACTCTAAAAATGAAAAATAAAAAATGCTTTTTTTTAAAAAAGGTATTTATAAGATGTTGGTTGAAAAAGGGAAAAAGAAAAGTTTAAAAAAGTTAAAAAAGTTAACTTTGATGAACTAATGAATCATGATAAAAAAAAAGCCATGAATTCTATGTGCAGTATTCCCCTAGTGCTGGAGTTCTCCCATTCTCCTTGATCGGTAAACTTGGTCTTGGCTTGCTGGCTCTTCCTGCTGATCTTCTGGGGGAGGGGACTGTTGCCATGGTTTCCAAATGTCTTTGCAGGAAGCTGAATTGCCCCGCCCTTGTCGGTCCAGGCTAAGCAAGCTGCTCGGGTTTGCTCTCAGGAGCTTTTGTTCCCTGAAGCTCTCGGTACAGCTTTGGAGGACCAGGGCTAAAATGGTGGCCTCCCAATCTCCACCAGGAGGAGCTGAGAACTCGGGGCCCCGCTCTTCAGTGCGCCCCCAGAGAAAAGCAGTCACTCCCGTCTCCCTGGCCTCCGGCCGCACTCCATGCTCACCCGGCCTGTGACCGAGCGTTTCTATCTCTGGCACCCGACCCCGTGTGGAGTCTCCAAACCCAGCAGATCCCTGCGGTGCGTTCCCGCGCCGCTCCTCCCTGGGAAGGAAGGGGAGTCTCCCCAGCTCTGCCATTTGTTGGGTCCCTGCTGGAGGAGCAGTGGCCCGAGTGGGCCGCGGATCACAGTTTATGGCAACCCCGAGCTGAGAGCCCGCGCCTCGGCTCCGTCTCTGCAGCCGGCTTTCCCGCTCCGGTACCTGGGAGCTCTGCCGCACTCAGGCACCCCCGGTCTTTCTGTGACCCCAAGGGTCCTGAGACCCCACTGTCCCGGGAGGATTCCACCCCCTGCTTAGCCACCACAGCGACGTCCCTCAGCGGAGCCGACTTCTAAAAGGTCCGATTTTGTGCTCCGCGGCTGTAGCACTTGCCAGAAGCGGCTGACGGAGGCCCCCTCCCCCGCCGTCTATCCTCCCGAATATTGCCTCGGATTCACTTCTCCGCACGTCCTACCTTCCCGTAAGTGGTCGCTTCTCTGTTCAGAGAGTTGTTGCTACTCTCCTCTTCGATTTCCTGTTGAGTTCGTAGGTGTTCAGAATCTTTGATCCCTATTCAGCTGAATTCCTGAGACCAGATGAAATCTAGGTCTCCTACGCCTCCGCCATCTTGTTCCACCCCCCCAGTTGGTCTTTTAATAATACAGTTGGACATGAATAGGGGATTGAAGGAAAGATATTCTTTTTAATTATTATAGAATTTTTTATCTTGTGTTAGATGTTTGCATATTCTAAATTCTTTTGAGGGGAGGACAACTGGATGAACTTAATGTCCCTTCTAAAAAAGAGGATCTTTGAGTCCCAAACACTGGAGTTCAATAAGGTAGGAATGATGACTCTGACTTCACCTACAAGGATCTTTCAAGGCAAGATGACTCCAGGGAAAGATGCCTCTCTCACTCTTTTCTGCTTGGCTATTGTCATAATCTCAATCTATAGCCCAGTCTCTCCCAAAAATCTTCCCTGATTTAATTCACCTGTGAGCCCCTGGTCTCTGACTTTCTACTTTCCTTCCCATGGCATGCTTCACTTGGAGAGTTTAGGGAGTACCCACCTGTGAGGCTCCTGGCCTGACTGATCATATCAGGGCTCATACTTTAAGGCTAACAAAACAGACTAAGGCAGATATGTTTTACAATCCAACTCAATCATATGGCCAATCAAGAAAACAGATAGAGGTTTATTATATATGTAGATTAGATTAGACTACATATGTATTGAAGAGCTAAATAGGAGCACATCCTGGAGTATATTGAGTGAAAAGAACATGATGGGGATCATAGATCTGGTGTGAAAAGATCTTGTCTGATCCAAAAAACACCATTTTTTAACTGTGGTCACTTACAAAAGTCTGTTAAAAAAAATCATTTGCTGTGTTCAATCTTTTATCCATTTACTTGTCAAATGTGTTTTTTTCTTTTGGCCTTATGTATGTAAGGCATTAATGCTAGTTGTAGAAAAAAAAATGAGACTCAAATTTCATAGTATAATGGGGCAAGAGACATACACATCATCAGAAAATAGCTTATATTTCCTAAGGGAGGTATACTGAAGATGTATGACTGTCTCACCATGACAGCAGGGACCACAGAAGGGCTTCATCGAGGGAGACATATTCCTGTGGGTTTTGAACTATTAAATAGCAGTTCACCAGGTGACCAATGGGAATAGCTATTCTGTGCCCCCCAAAAGCAGCATATGAAAAAGCATGCAGATGTGACAAAGCATGCTTTTGGACAATTCAAAACACTTAGATATGGCTGGAACATGAAGTATGTGGTGGAATGGGATGGTGAACAATCTGAGATGTGGGAAAGCGTGAAAGCAAGAAGAGCTTTGCACGCCATATCAAGATCCTAGCAGGAAATGGAGCTCACAGCTACATTAGGAACATTCAGGGCAGTGTAATACAGAAACCATTTTCAAAGATGTGGGTAAGTGTAGGGAAGTCACAAGTGCTTGTGAACTTCCTGGATTAGTAACAGCAGGCACTGGTATTGTCCCTTGGACTGAAAGGACAAGGGGAAGACATGGAGACAAGGAGAAACCAAAGTCAGAGAAAGATATTTACAGAGAGATAAAACCAGCTTGCAGCAATTCTGCAGGGAGGGAGCTGAAGGAATAAATCTCTCACCTGCCTTTAATCCTCTGTTGGTGTTTCTTATTGTCAAATCCAATCAGAAGTGAGAGGGCAGGGGAGTCTCTGGATGTAGTCCAGTGTCCCAGGACCTAGAACATGATGGGAAGTGGTGGAGGGTAGACCAGAGGAGGGTGATACAAGGGATTCTGAAGAGCACACACTAAGAAAGGTTATATTTGTGTTATTGTTGATGAATTTCACATGATAGAATACTTCCTTAGCAATGTAGAGGCTTCACTGGAAGATGGAAATCCTAGAAGTAGGCATATTAGTTACAAAGCTATTTTAATACCCCAGGCAAGACGTGAGGAAGGCATGAATTGGAGTAGAATTGGTGGGAATGAAACAGAGGCAAGAAATTGAATACGTGGGAGGAATAAATAACATCTAGGATGATTCATTTCATTTTCTAACCACTTTCAGGGAGATAAAGCCGTGTGTTTTCTTCATCATTATGCTTTCTGCATCAGTCACCAATGACACTGCCTTCCATCCTTCCACGTTTATTCTGCTTGGAATCCCTGGGATCCAAGACCAGCAAGTGTGGGCTGCCATCCCCTTCTGCTCCATGCATATCCTTGCTCTCGTTGGAAATGGCACCATCCTTTACATCACCATGACAGATAGAACTCTGCATGAGCCAATGTACCTCTTCCTGTGCCTACTTTCTATCACTGACCTGATTCTCTGTTCCACCACATTGCCCAAAATGCTAACAATCTTCTGGCTTAGGCCCCACATAATTTCCTACCATGGCTGTCTCACACAGATGTTTTTTGTTCATACTGTCTTTGCCACAGAGTCGGCTGTTCTACTGGCCATGGCTTTTGACCGCTACGTGGCTATCTGCCGTCTGCTTCATTATACATCCATCCTTAATGCCACAGTGATTGGGAAGATTGGTCTGGCATGTGTGGTCTGTGGCCTCCTCTTTGTTTTCCCTTTGTCATCCTCATTGAACGTTTACCCTTCTGTGGACATCACATCATCTCCCACACCTACTGTGAGCACATGGGCATTGCCAAGCTGACTTGTGCCAGCATCAAGCCCAACACCATTTATGGTCTCACTGTGGCACTTTCAGTCACTGGCATGGATGTGGTCCTCATCACCACCTCCTATGGCCTGATCCTGCGGGCTGTGCTACACCTGCCCTCCAAGGATGCCCAGTTCCAAGCATTTAGCACTTGTGGAGCCCACATTTGTGTGATTCTTGTTTTCTATGTACCTGCCTTTTTTTCTTTTTTCACCCACCACTTTGGTCACCAAGTACCTCCTCATGTCCACATTGTACTTGCAAATCTCTATCTCCTTGTGCCCCCTGTTCTCAACCCCCTGGTCCATGGCATTAATACCAAACAGATCCGCCTGAGAATATTTGGCTTTTTTATGGGAAGGAGGTACCTAGAATCTCTACGTACCCCAAGGACCAATGGGAAAAGTTATAATTAATCTGTCACCTTCCTTGGACTAGAGATTTCTGTTTCTGCTAATTCTAGCAAGCCAGTATCATGTATTATCTGAAACTTTTTGAAGTATTTAGAACAACACATTGATACCTGCTAAACCTACAGATTACTATTTTCTTGTAAGGCTATTATGTGGCTCATCAATAGGCCTGTAGGTTTTGAATCTTTGTAGGAAAACATCAGGAGGCATTGTTGTAGTACATTTGACAGTAAGAGCCAGTAAGTTACTCTATGTTCAGAAAACCCAGCGCTGGAAAGAAGAAAAGTGATCAAAAAAGATCTCCTCACGTATAGCTTTAAGAAATTGAGAATAACACACACATACACATTGATTGATTGATTGTCGGCACTTTCTTAAACCAAGAGTGTTTGCAGTAAGAGTATCAACCCTAGAAGAAAGATGGTCTGAGGCAGCCCAGGATCCTCTGGATCCGGCATTAGATTTAAACAGATGGAGATGGGGCGCCTGGGTGTCTCCGTTGGTTGGGCGACTGCCTTCGGCTCGGGTCGTGATCCTGGAGTCCCGGGATCGAGTCCCGCATCGGGCTCCCTGCTTGGCGGGGAGTCTGCTTCTCCCTCTGACCCTCTTCCCTCTCGTGCTCTCTATCTCTCATTCTCTCTCTCTCAAATAAATAAGTAAAATCTTTAAAAAAAAAATTAAACAGATGGAGATGACTGCTAAGTGATACTTTGTAAGAAGTCTGGAAGCACATGTATCAACGGGAAAGCCGCAACTCAATTTTCTCAAAGAATTGCTTCAAAAAATGACACTTTGTAGCTAATATATTCACTTCATTTCTGTTGATCTTTGCATTTTTCCCTGATATTCTCTGAGATGAACTTGATTTACATGTAAGTGATTTTGTGGGCCACTAGGGAGGTAGTCTGACCTTTTGTTTGCCTCATTTAGTCAACGCTTTGGGTATATACAAATCCTGGGGACACAGAGTTTCCTGCTAATGCTAGCCAGCGTAACACAGGTTAATCAGAGCTGACAAGTTGCTTTCTGCAAATAGCTGGCCTTCATGCTTTAGCACACGCTGGCCTTCTGTAAGGAGCTGGGGTGTTTGTTTTTGGATACCTCGAAAGGGATGAAAGCAAGTAACCAGTCTACCCTCATACACAATACATCAATCTTCTCCTGAGCCACTTTTTCACTGTATGTTGTCTTTGACCAGAAATTCTCCATCTTCTAAGGCATTTGTGCCACTTTTCAACTTCAGTATCCTTATCTTTCTTTTTCTAAGATCTGAGATTCAACTTATAGACTTGATTTAATTTGTAATGTGTTGTTTGAAGCATAAGCATAAGGGTCATATATAAGCAGAGATCAAAAAGAATTTTTATTGTGCTATTATAAAATATATCACATAAAATTTGCCTTTCAAACCAGTATGTTGTATAACTATTAGCACTATGTATTTCCAAATATTTTTTTAAAGATTTTATTTATTTCTTTGACAGAGAGAAGGAACACAAGCAGGGGGAGTGGGAGAGGGAGAAGCAGGCTTCCTGCCAAGCAGGGAGCCCAATGCAGGGCTCGATCCCAGGACCCTGGGATCATGACCTGAGCCAAAGGCAGACGCTTAACGACTGAGCCACGCAGGTGCCCCTGTATTTCCAAACATTTTGTCACCACAAATAGAAACTTAATAACCATTATGCAATAACTCCCCATTCCTACCTCTGCCCAGTCTTTGGACATCTCTAATCTACTAACAACAAGAAAAATAGGCCTTTTGCAAGAACTTTAGAAAGACTGTTTATTTATTTACCCCTTTAGATGAACATTCATTCAAAAGTATATATTGAAGATCAACCATGTAATAAGTACAATAGACACTGAATTTCACAGGTGAATAAGACACAGCATGTGACTTCGGAAAATTCACACTCTAGAGAGAGAGGAAGTAAAGCAATTCAGCAAAATATGGCATTTGCAGTGACAAGGTGTAAAAGATACTATTAAAGAGGAAAATACGTACATGTTAAGATAATTCTATTTTTTCTTACAACGAAGTAATCATTAATTTATGATCCATCCTAATACTAGGCCCTCTTTCCACTGGGCTGAGGCAAAAAGGTACGACCTGTCTGTATCTTGGTTTTGATCTTCTCAGGGTTCCCATGACAAATAACTAAGCCATCTCTATAAAAAAATCTATCAAAAAGTAATTGTAATAAGGTGCTTCCTATACTTTGGGGAAAGGACAATTAAGTAACAGTGATAACTATCTCCTTTGTTGAAAATTATTAAAACCAATTCAAGACTGGCAAAATACACCAAACTATGATAATATGGAAGATTAATAATAAAGCAAATTAATAAAGGAGAACAGAGATCTCAAAAATTAACCTTGGTTTGTTTTCTTGCCTAGCAGCTGGACACTTTGTGTCATCATCTGATAATCAGAAAATTTAGGGTGAGCTGTTGCCCTTCAAGGATTTTCTGCTTCTGGAGGATTCTTAAGGTTCCAATATGTGGACTCCTTAATAATTTTCATTAGAAAAGGGACATTGTTAGCTGGAAACATGTATTCAAGGATTATTCTTTGAGACTTCACTGCTGTGCTGGTTATTTACAGTACCTGAGAAGTCTTCTCTAGTGAGGATCAGGGTAATCTTTTTTTGATGATGTTTCCAAAATATCCTATCTCTTCTTTTAAGATTGTATGGTAGAGGGTAAATAGGTGGTTGGTATGGGAATGCAGTTGGTGATAATCTGTTGGTGATAATCTTAAATAGCTACAGTCAGTTTATCATCTTAACTAGCATTATCAAAATGGAATTCCCAACTGATAGATAACACACAATTAACTTTTAAAGATTTTTAATCTGTGATTACCCTTTTAGTATCATATAAGTATCCTATTAGTAAGAATTGATTATGGACAGTAAAGATATTAACAAATCTTCAAGGATCTTGTTTATTCCATGATGTATGTTACTAATACATTTTTGTATCTTTAAATATAAAAATCTGTACCTCTGAAACAAATAATACATTATATGTAAAAAAAAAAAAGAAGAAGAAGATAGCAGGAGGGGAAGAATGAAGGGGGGGAAATCGGAGGGGGAGACGAACCATGAGAGATGATGGACTGTGAGAAACAAACTGAGGGTTCTAGAGGGGAGGGGCATGGGGGGATGGGTTAGCCTGGTGATGGGTATTAAAGAGGGCACATTCTGCGTGGAGCACTAGGTGCTATGCACAAACAATGAATCATGGAACACTACATCAAAAACTAATGATGTAATGTGTGGTGATTAACATAACATAATAATAAAAATAAATTAATTGATTAAAAAAAGAATATGTTTTATCTAATCTAAAAAGTGAACAATCATCAAAAAATTTATCTTAATATAGATAATGAGAGAGCTTTCACAATAGAATTAAAATTTGGAGAATGCCAAAACTATAAGAGACTCAACTATAGGGAACAAACTAAGGGTTGCTGGAGGGGAGGTAGTTGGGAGGATGGGGTAACTGATGATGAGCACTTAAAGAGGGCACCTTTTGTGATGAGTACTGGGTGTTATATGCAACTGATGAATCACCAAATACCCCTGAAACTAATAATACACTATATGTGAACTAAATTGAATATAAATTAAAAAATTTAAAAAAAGAATGTGAAACAAACCTAATTATTTCTATTATGCTTTTAAAAAAAAGTATGCAAGCAAATCTTTATGATAAGTAATGGTTATTTAGACAACTCAAAGATAGTTTAAGTATCAAGACATCTTACCATTTTTCTTATTTTGAAATCAGAGCCTTACTTTGGGAAATATAAAGTCAAAGAAAATTATCAGAGAAGACAAGATATGAATATAAGGCATAAATAATGCAAGATAATAAAGGTAATATACTGAGAACACAAGGCCATAAGAAACTTGCTTATTAAAACCTTTACTATATTTTTTAAAAAAATGAACTTTTGGTAAAGCAATTAAAAGCCAAAAAAGAAAACGTTTAAAGATCTATATTTTTGAGCTGTTGTATTATTTTCTTCATTATTTATGGATTTTTAATTTTTTTTGATGTATATTTGTATCAATACAAATAGAATTACAGAAACATACAAATATGATACAATTATAAATTAAGGGCTATCAACTTAAGTTTTAAAACATAACCAATTATATTAAGATAATAAATAAAACAATGTATATATTGTAGAGAATTTATAATCTTAATAAATTTCAGCCATTTTTTTAAAAGAAAAAATAGGTTAATTTTATATTATATATATTAGATTTATCTGGAACAGACAATTTTAAAGTGGGCATAAACCAAACGAACAATTTTGGGGGCCAATAATCCTTAAACTTTTGTAAAAGAGAAGCAGATAGAGAAGGAATAAAAAGGGAAAGGGAAAGAGACAGAGAGAGAGAAAGAAAGAGAAAAAGAAGGAAGGAAGGGAGGGAGGGAGGGGGTAAGGAAGGAAAGAGGGAGGGAAGGAGGGAGAATTAGCCACAGATTAACATGGAAAAATGTTACATGTTGGAGCAGAGAGAGAGTAAGAGGTATGTTAGAAATCATATCACTTTAAATGATTTTCAGGACCATGTCAGTTAGTCTTCTGCAGTCACAGTTTTGCATCTTCTGGCTCTACCCAGACAGAGTGTAGGAACTTAATAGGTCTTTAATAGGCTTTTCCCTTTTTGGTGTGACTCAGGAAGATAACAGGGAGACTTTTGAGTCTGTAATATGTTTGAAACACTACTCACGCTAGTTAAAGAAAGCAGATCATTGGCTACATTATTTACTTTTTGTTTTAGGTGCCTCACAAATGAAAAATCTTGTGCACATCAAAATCTCCTCCAAAGACTAACCTTTGGGCAGCTTTTATTAGAGCACAGAATTTTTTATTAGTCAGGTTTTCCAGGCAAACAGGACCAATAGGAGATAGATTGATAGATGATTACAGAGATAGATAAATAAGTAGATTGATGGGAAGATGATAGACAGATAAAAGAAGAGATTTATTGTGGGATCAATTATGTACTAGGTATAATGGGCATTGAATTTCACAGTTGAATAAGGCACAGTATGTAACTTCAGGAAACTCACGCTGTAGAGAAAGAAGTTAAGTTAAAAAAAAAATGGCTCATACAATTTTAGAGTCTGTGAAGCCCCACAATCTGCTGTCTGTCTGTAAAGTGGAGTCCTGGGAAAGCCAGCAGTGTAATTCAGTCTGAGACTGAAGGTTTGAAAGCCAAGGAGCTGATGCTATGAGGCTCAGTATGAGACCTGAGGCCTGAGAATCAGGAATGCTGATGTTCAAGGGAAAAAGATGGATGTCCAGTTCAAACAGAAAGCAAATTCACCTTTTCTCTCCCTTTTAGTTCTATTCAGGCCCTCAGTGGATTGGATGATGCCTGCCCACATTAGTGACTACTATCGTTACCTAGTCCACCTCCGGAACACTCTCACAGACACACCCACAAACAGTTTTACTAGCTCTTTAGGCATCTCTTAGCCCAGTCAAGTTGACACATAAAATTAACCATCACAAATTCTTAGTGGGTTTGTAATTGGGCTTGTGCTACATTATTTTTAAAAAGAATCAGGGATATAAACCCCTTATTGGATATACCATTTGCAAATATCTTCTATTCAGTAGGCTGCCTCTTTGTTTTGTTGATGATTTCCTTTGCTGTGCAAAATATTTTGGATTGATATAGTCCCACTTGTTTATTTTTGGATTTGTTTCCCTTGCCTGGAAGACATATCTAGAAAAATGTTTCTATTGCTCTTGTCAGAAAAATTACTGCCTATGTTTTCTTCTAGGAGTTTTATGGTTTCAGGTCTCACATTTAGGTCTTTAATCCATCTTAAGTTTATTTTGTGTATAGTGGGAAAGGATGGTCCAGTTTCATTTTTTTTTGCATGCAGCACCATTTGTTGAAGAGACTGTCTTTACCCCATTGTATATTCTTGCCTCCATTGTTATAGATTAGTTGACCATAGAAACATGGGTTTATTTCCGGACTCTCCATTATGTTCCATTGATCTGTGTGTCTATTTTTGTGCCAGTACCATAGTGTTTTGATTACGATAGCTTTGTATTATATCTTGAAATCGGGGATTGTGATACCTCCAGCTTTGTTCTTTTTCAAGATTGCTTTGGCTATCCGGGGTCTTTTGTGGTTCCATACAAATTTTAGGATTATTTATTCTAATTCTGTGACAAATGGTGTTGGTATTTTGATAGAGATTGCATGAAATCTGTAGATTGCTTTGGGTAGTATGGACATTTTAACAATACTAATTCTTCCAATCCATGAGCATGGAATATTTTTCCATTTGTTTGTGTCATCTTTAATTTCTTTCAATTTTTTATAGTTTTTAGAGTCCAGGTCTTTCACCTCCTTGGTTATATAAAGAACTTGTACAGCTCAATACCAAAAACCAAATCATTCAAGTAAAATAAGCAGAGGACCTGAATAGACATTTTACTAAAGAAGATATACAGATAGCCAACAGATACATGAAACGGTGTTCACCATCACTCATCATCAGGGAGATGCAAATCAAAACTACAATGAGATATTGCCTCACACCTGTCAAAATGGCTAAAATTAAAAAAAAAAAACAAGAAATATTAAGCATTGGTCAGGATGTGGGCAAAAAGGAAACTTCTTGCCCTATTGGTGAGAATGCAAATTGGTGCAGCAATGTGGAAAAGAGTATGGGTGTGCCTCAAAAAATTAAAAATAGAAGCACCATACAATCCAGGAATTCCACTACTGGGTAGTTACCCCCTTCTCCCCCCAAAAACCCCACTAATTCAAAAAAAGAAAGATAGTAATTCCACTACTGGATATTTATCCCCCAAGAAACAAAAACACTAATTTGAAAATGTTCATTGCAGCATTATTTACCTTAGCCATGATATGGAAACAACCCAAGTATCCATCCATAGATGAATGGATAAAGATTATATATAAGATGAAATATTACTCAGCTATAAAAAAGAATGAAATCTTGCCATTTGTAACAACATGGATGGACCTAGAGGGTATTATGCTAAGTGAAATAAGTCAATCAGAGAAAGACGAATACCATATGGTATTGCTCATATGTGGAATTTAAGAAACAAAACAACAAAGAGACAAATGAAGAAAACAGTCTCTTAAATACAGAGAACGAACTGGTGGTTACCAGAGAGGAGGTAGGTGGGGGGGGGGGGGTGAAATAGATAAAAGGTATTAAGAGTACACTTATCTTGATGAGCACTGAGAAATGTATAGAATTGCTGAGTCTTATATTGTACACCTGAAACAAATATAACATTGTATGTTAATTATACTGTAATAAAAAAAGGAATCAGGGAAATGAAGTGAATCAGGATTGGGAATATTGGAATCTCTGTCTATATACATGTATCCAATTTGCCTTAGAAAGAATTTTAAATTTAATGATGTCCATGGCAGATGATGAAAACATAATTACACCAATGTATCCTATTCTGCATTCTTCTAACAAAATGACCTTGACATTCCACTGAGAGATACAAGCTATGTTCTCTCCCCTTAAATAGGAGTTGGCTTTAGTGTCTCAGTGCTAGTGTCAGAAGTGACAGAGTATGACTTACTTCTGAAGCCACATTATGGAAGGAAATACAGACCAGTCTCTCTCCTCTCCCCACTGTCCCCTCACCATTGCCCTCCTTCTTCCTCTTGGTTCTTCTCTCTCATTCACATGTAAGTATTCCAGCTTCTCTGAAGTTGCCATTATATCATCTAGAAATGAAGAGAGATTCATGAAGATTCCTAGCTGTTCCAGCCTTTAGCTATTAAATCCTCCCAGCCCAGACACCAGACCCTGGAGTAAGCCAGTAGCCAGATGATTCCAGTCCCTTCCCTGATGCCAAATAGAACCAGCCTTCAATCTGTCCCCATCATCACTGGGGGAGCAGAAACAAGCTGTCCCTGCTGGGCACTAAAATTTCACTTTCGTGAGCAAAATAATGTTGATTTAAGCTCCTAAGTCTGTAGTGATTTGTTATACAACAATAAATAACTGAAACAATGTCTAACTTAAACAATTTTCTACATGATTAATAATCTAAGAAAACTAAGAAAATGAATCTCTACCCAATGCTTATAGTTACTTAGGGTTGGCCAAATTACCAATTCTGGACTCCAAAGGCTCAAGTGAGCATCCCTGGTTGTCAGTAACACCGTGTATAGTCGAAAATAGTGACCAAGAGGAGGTAGCACCCATTGGGAAAAGACAACCAGAAGCTTCACACTTCAACCTTTCCTGAAAACAACCCTCAACCATTTGAGTAATAAGGAAAATGCAATAAAAACCACTTAAAAAAACACCATTCGGATTGGCAAAATTAAAACAAAAATCAAATAACACTAACAATTAGTGATGATATAGAGAAATAAGAACATTTATTCATTGCTAGTGGGATACTAACTATGAATCAACCACTTCCAGGATCGATTTACTATTTAGCAAAATTAGAAATATATATATCCTATAAAACAGAAACTTCACAAATACAAGCCTGAGAGGCACAACACACAAGTGAATAAGGTAGACTTATATAAGAATATTATCAACATTAGAATTATAATAATTGTAAACCAACTAAATGTTTATCAAAGAAAAATGAATTAGATTATCTTCTTTCAAATAAATCTATGAATTATATGTGGTACTGTTGAAAACAGACATCCATACTTCAAAGCCAAAATAGAAGGCAAAGACAGAGTTTGGGATCAAGAGGATAATAGCTTTATTGTTTTGCTGGGCAAAAGGAGCCTGAAACAGGCTATGACCTTCAAGAAACTGCAAGTCTGCGTGGAGTAAAGGGCTAGGGAATTTTATAGGGAAATGCAGGATCTAGCTGCTTTTCAGATATTTGTTCTTCCAGTTAAATTTCAGAATTTTGTCAAGATTCTAAAAAGAATGAATCATTGAAATTTGTTTGGATTGGCCCTGATTTATGAATTCATTGAAGAAGAAGGCATGGCCTTCAAGTAGTTGTGTCTTTGCTTTTTATGGAGACAAGAAAACAAACCATGTGAGATCTCATAAACTAGGACACAATTAATTCATATTTAAAGAACTTATTCATGGGCTTATTCATTCCCTTATTCATTTATTTGATTCTTATTATCTGCCCGATATGTGACAAACATGATGCTAGTGATCAGGGTACAGTACTTGGGGAGAAATCAGACCAGGGTTATTCTCCCTGAGTAGTGTGATTATCCAAAGAGCAAGCTTAAAACTTGTGACTGAGAGGTCACAGATTCTGGGCAACACCATGGCACTTAGAAAACTTTGGAATATTCTACAAGAAAAGATTCTTTAGAAGTATGCAGGGAGTTCTCTGGATTATGAATGTAAAACTAAGACAGTAGGGCTAGGAAAAAAGGAGTCTTGCTGGTTACTACCTGTCATTATTATCCATCAGGATATCCCTGGGGCAGAGAGGAGAGAATGACTGAGCCCAGAATTTTGGCATGATACTAGAACAAGCTTTCTTCAGGGGGAGCTGTGCAGATGTGTCTATGAGCAGATGCATTGCTGCTTGCCTATTTTTGTTGGTGATTCTTTCTGTTGATATATAGATTGTGTCAGGTCCTTTATTCTGCTATTCTTTCTCTCAGCCACTGCTTCCCTCCAGCTGACACCTGACTCAGAACAAAGACACCCTAGAGGGCCTGTTTGTAAAAAGAACTTGCACTACACCATGATTTAGAATCTGGTCCTCTGAGTCCCACTCCTGAAATGATTTTGCTTGATTTTGCATGATTTTGACAATGTATGGTGTTGGTTTATGCATTCTGCAATGGACATGGCAGAATTTTTGACAAACTTTCTTCCTCTGAACTAATAAGAAAGAAACATGGCCACATCTGGACCCAAAAGTTGAGGGGATATTGGAACATGAGAGGTGGGATTGCAGAAAACACCTTGGGGGCTGGGGGAGAGAGAATGTCTGGGGTAAAGCCATTGGCCAGAGAAACAAGATAGAGTAAAGAATCTGGAGGATGCTAAGGATAGATAGAACTAGAGCAGCTAAGAACACTTGATCAGGGTGTCCAACAACAGGCGCAGTGAGATGGCATAGGCTTGCAGGCCCCTTGCGAGCCAGGGTCATTCAAGGACTGTAGTGAGAGTTAGGAAAGCCAGGCAAACCTGAGCAAGGAGGAGAAAATGTTCTCTTCCCCTTATCTCATGTTGCAAGTTCTGAATGCCTGGATCAGCAGGAAGTGGCTCTTGCCTAGATTAGAGGCGTTCCTCCTTAGGACAAGAACATACTGTTCCTTGAAGAAGGGTGGCTGGGAGAATTCTTTAACTCTGCAAACATAAACAGAATACATGCTGTTCTTGATAAATCTTGTGTATCTTTCTTCAAAGATGTTAGTTTAATCCCATTATGTGTGAAGGTACATATTGTTATGCTTATCTGATTGCTGCAAGTATATAACCGTGTGGAAAATAAACGACAGCATGCAGTTGCAAGTGCTGCCTTTGCTCTGCATCCCCTGTGTCCCGGTGATTTCGCGACCCTTACCCAGGGACCCCAATGCACTAGACGTTGACAATTGGCGCCCGAACAGGGACCCTGAAGGACGTACAGGAAGGGTGAGTAACTTAAAATAACAGGGTTATGGGACAAGAAACTTCTACTCCTTATGTTCGAATGCTGAAGCATTCACTTGCTGTCTATGGCATTACTGTTGCTTCTCTTAAAAATCCTTTCCTTTCTACTGCTTTGGCTGAGCTTGATGCGCTAGGAGATAGCGATGATGAAAGTGAGGCTGGTAATTCTGTCTTTGCTTTTCCTGTTATTAGGCCTCCCCCGGTCCAGGGAGTAGCACAAGTGCCATATTATGAAGGTATCGGAATAGAGGATATCGGTCGCTTGAAAAAGGCAGTGTCTCTATATGGACCACAGTCACATTATGTGAAGGAGCTACTTAATGGATTAGCTCGACATTATAATAATTTCTCTCCTGAAGATGGAGGGTCCTTTGTAGAGCCCTTCTGAAAGAGCCTGAGTATCTGCAATGGCAGATGTGGTTTTCTGAGCTATGTATGGATCGGGCTCGCCAGAATGCATTAAGTCCTAACCCTCGTATACAGGTTATAACTTATCAAATGTTGGCAGGGATAGAACAATATTCTGATATTGCTGCTCAAATTAATACCCCTGAAGAAATTCATGAGCAACTGCGGGAGATAGGTTTAGAGGCTTGGGAACGTATCCGGCCAGCAGGGGAGCATTATGGATCATGGACTAAGGTTATTCAAAAGACTAATGAGCCTTATGTTGAATTCTTATCACGATTAAAACTGACTTTGGAAAGAACTGTTATTGGAGAGGAAGCTAGACAACAGTTGTTGAGGTTACTAGCATATGAGAATGCTAATGAGGATTGTAAGAGAGTTATATTACCTATTAAGGATACAGGAGACATTAATACTTTTATGAAGGCCTGTAAGGATGTAACATCAGAAAGTCGAAAGATGCAGTTGTTTGCTGAAACCATGGCCACTACTTGGCATTCCTTACAATCTAAGCAGTTAGATAACATGAAGTGTTTTGGTTGTGGTCAATTAGGACACCTAAAAAGAAATTGTAGAGGAAAAAATCAAATCTGCCTTTTTGACCCGGATTGATCCCTCATTACCTTTAAAATTATACATCCTTAATACATGGCAATATCCCACAGCTATACTCGGTCAAAATGAGTTACCCATTGAATGGATCTATACTAAACATCATTTTTCAAAAAATATTACTCCATATGGTATTCAAATAGCATATCTAATAGAACAAGCCCGAGATAGGGCTGTCACTATAACTGGTTATGACATTATGGACATTATTATCCCCTTGTCCAAGGATCAATTTTCATTTTTGTTACGAAATATGGAAGAACTACAAATTGCTCTAGCAGGGTATGTTGGTCAAATTAATTACCACTTTCCCAAAGGGGAATTTTGGGACTGCTTTAGTAAACAAGAGTTTGTTATTCAGGATATCATCAGTGATCAACCCCTAATTGATGCACCCACAGTCTTTACTGATGGTTCAAAAACTAAAAGTGCTTACTGGACCTCTTCCAAATATTGGGTTCAGTATACAGACTTTAATTCAGTCCAACAAAATGAATTATTTGCTATTGCCCAGGTGTTAAAAGACTTTTCCTCTGCTGTAAACATCCTCGCCGATTCTGCTTATGCTGTAGGAGTCCTTAAAAATATATGCACTGCTGTGGTACATTCACCAAAGTCTAGTTTACTCAACCTATTTTTGCTCCTACAAACCTTATTAAGGAATCGGAATGCCCGTATTTATGTGACTCATATTCGTTCCCATACTAATCTTCCTGGTTCATTGACACATGGTAATGCTCAAGTGGACGCTTTGGTGTCTTTTGTATCTGCGGAGGAGGAACATGATTTATTACACACCAATGCCGGCAGATTACATGTTCAATATAAAATTCCATACCGTCAGGCAAAATATATTGTAAAACAATGTCCAATCTGTAGACCTTTACATCTGCGCACTATAAAGGCTGGGGTAAACCCCCGAGGAACATATGCCAATGAACTTTGGCAAATGGATGTTACTCATGTGACACAATTTGGTCGATTATCTTATGTGCATGTTGTAATAGACACATATTCTCAATTCATATGGGCTACTGCACAAGCTGGTGAAACCGCACAACATGTCATCACTCATCTATTAGAAACTTTTGCTGTGATGGGTTTACCATCTACTATTAAGACAGACAATGGCCCTGCATATAGCAGCAAAAAATTTCAAACCTTTTGTGAACAGTATGATATACTACATAAAACAGGCATTGAGTACAACCCCCAAGGACAGGCTATTGTGGAACGTGCGCATAGTACTTTAAAGTTGCAAATTAAAAAATTAAAAAGGAGGAAAAAGGATCATATATTATCATTCACTCAATCTAATGCGCGTTCTATTTTGATACAGGCACTATTTACACTGAATTTCTTGAATCTTCCGCAGGGAGATATTCTTTCCCGAGCTGAAAAGCATTTCATAGAAGGAGAGGCGGCTCCTCCTCCGTTAAATGAATATATATGGTTTAAACCGGTTGCCGATGCAGAATGGCAACCAGGGCTATTACTTTATAGAGGGAAGGGTTATGCTTATGTCTCCACAGAGGATGGACGGACCTGTTCCTGGCTCCCCGCAAGATGGATCCGGTCGAGGACCAATTCGCACGGCTCCGTATCCCACCAGACGACGGATGGGGAATCCAAACCAGGATGAACTTCCGATACAGGCCATGGCACACTTAAACCTGGGGGGAAGGCGTCGCCGTCGGCAAACATTTGCTACTGCGTTGCCTACCTGGGGACAAATCAAAAAGCTTGGTGGGGAGATGGCGGCATCGCAGACCCTCGTATATCACATCAGAAATTTCCTGATCATATTCAAACGCACTTATGGAAAATTGCAGCTGCGCTTAAGACTGTTAGAATTTACAATGGAACTTTTTCTGGCACAGCGAACTCTGCATCAACTTATAATTTCACTATTTCTAAAGAAATGAATGTAACTGCTTGTGTACCTTTGCCATATCTATTTCTGATAGGGAATTTTAGCTTTGATAATGGAATTAACTGTACCCAATGTCGACTATACTCTTGTATTAATAGTTCTATAGAATTTGAACCGGGATATTATGATTTTGCAACAGCGTTCTCACATTTGGCTTCCGGTAAATCTAGAACGACCATGGGCTCAAAATCCCGTGGACGCCTTAGTTTTGGAGTTTTTCAAAAAGATGCTGAAACGTACAAAACGTTTTGTTGGCATTATTGTAGCGGTTGTTTTAAGTTTGATTACAGTTACCGCGCTGGCCGCGGTATCTGGTATAGCATTACATACTTCTCTGCAAACCAAACATTTCGTGGAAAATTGGCACCGTGATTCCCGAGACCTTTGGCTTTCCCAAACCATGATTGATACTCGCTTGCAAACACAAATAGATGTCCTTAGGCAGACAGTGGGCTGGTTAGGGAAGAAGGTATTGACACTAGAGAGGCAAATTTGGCTTCGTTGGGATTGGAATTCTACGACTTTTTGTGTTACCAATTTAAAATATAATAAGTCACAGCATGATTGGAGCGTTATCCAAAGGTACTTAGAAGGTAACTCGTCAGCGACTGACATGATCAATAATCTGCACACAAATATTCAGGAGATCTTTGGTAGACCATTTGAGACTGAAGATGCTGCCACTCTGGCAGACTTGTTCCTTAAACAACTTGAGGGATTAGACCCAAAAGGTATCATTCAGAGTTTAGGGCATACTGCTGGAGGAATGGGCATTGTGTTGCTAGTTGTTATCTTATGCTTTATGCTGCTACATTTTTGCTATGTAAAACCGTCCCAGAATTCTATGGCCACCCTTTGGAAGGCACTTTTATTGAAACAAAAGAAAAAAGGGGGAAATGAGATGGCATAGGCTTGCAGGCCCCTTGCGAGCCAGGGTCATTCAAGGACTGTAGTGAGAGTTAGGAAAGCCAGGCAAACCTGAGCAAGGAGGAGAAAATGTTCTCTTCCCCTTATCTCATGTTGCAAGTTCTGAATGCCTGGATCAGCAGGAAGTGGCTCTTGCCTAGATTAGAGGCGTTCCTCCTTAGGACAAGAACATACTGTTCCTTGAAGAAGGGTGGCTGGGAGAATTCTTTAACTCTGCAAACATAAACAGAATACATGCTGTTCTTGATAAATCTTGTGTATCTTTCTTCAAAGATGTTAGTTTAATCCCATTATGTGTGAAGGTACATATTGTTATGCTTATCTGATTGCTGCAAGTATATAGCTGTGTGGAAAATAAACGACAGCATGCAGTTGCAAGTGCTGCCTTTGCTCTGCATCCCCTGTGTCCCGGTGATTTCGCGACCCTTACCCAGGGACCCCAACGCACTAGACGTTGACAGCGCAGTACCTCTGATGCCTTCAGGACCATGACTACCCCTGCCACGGAGTAAGGCACGGCTGAGCTCCCACACCTACACTCACTTGGGAAAGAGGGCTTTCAGGATACAAGCTCCCAGACCCTAATCTAGTTCCAGATTCAGCTTTAACTTCACCCTCTTTCCACAGGCTCCTCCGTGACTGCCAAAGACTGCAACATGCCCAGAACCCCTGGGGTCAACCAGCCCCATCTCCTGGGAGCTCAGGGAAACCCCTAGGGTCAAGTTCGTGCATAAGAGCAGTGGTGACTGGTCTGTGTGTTTTTGGGGACTGAGGGAGTGGCAAAGAGCTAATTCTGGGCACCCAGGGGGCCTTTCCTTAGGTGACTTAGATGGCCACACCAGGGCTTCTCGGGGCCCAAGAGTGAGGAGGGGGACAGGCAGGGCCCTGAGTGTGTTGTCCAGGAGCCATGCTGTGCATGTACATACAGTTACAGACAGCTGTCCACACTCAGACACACACATTTGAAGAAGTTGTCTGGGCCCAGCTGCCCACCCTCTGCCTCACATTCAGGTGAGTGGTTCCTGGTTTGGTGCGCTTCACAGGCCCACTCTGGCAGCCTAGTCTCAGGTGCCCAGAAGCTTGTCACCTGATCCCTTTGTTCCTCATAGAACAGTTGTCATCAGAGGTCCCTGCAAGTCCCTTATGTGCTGCAAACGTGGATCCTTCAAGGTTTGGTGAACAATTCTGTTAAGCACTTAAGCTATTTTATTCGTGGAAAGCTCTTTTGTTGACCTATTTCATCTTATGTTTACTGTAAGTGGTATTAGATATTCTGTCATTTTTCATGGTATATCTATCCATTTTTTGTCTCATATTCTTCAGGTTCCCTTCTTCAAGTGGAGACACATTCAAAAATTCACAAAATATATTTTCATATACTTAATGACATGCTTTATATGCGAACAATGATTAAGTGCATCCTTAATAAAACTATTCCAAATGAATATATTCTGTGAGATATTAATGTTGGAAGACCACATTATTATTATGGAATACTTCAGTATGTTATATAATAAGGCATATAATATTCAACTATGATATGGAAGATATATCGCCTTGATTTCAGAAAAATTTTTGTGTATCTAAGCACTCCACCTTTTGCTTTCCACTTTGAAACCCTTGATTCTTTTACGTTTGAGGCTCATGAAGGATTTTATTGTTCTTCTCAGGAACTGCACCAGGTGACACCATGACCGTTTGCAATACCTCCCTGGGTCATCCTCCTTTCTTCATTCTCCAAGGCATTCCTGGGATAGAGGACAAACACAGATGGATCTCTATCCCCTTCTCTTCCGTGTACTTTGTCACCATTCTTGGGAACTGCACCATCATCTTCATCATCTGCACAGAGCGCTCCCTGCACAAGCCCATGTTCCTTCTCCTCTGCACGTTGGCCTTCACAGACCTGGGCATGTCCACTACCACCATTCCCAAGGTGCTATGCATCTTCTGGTTTGGCCAGAGTGAGATGAGCTATGTGGGCTGTCTGGTCCAAATGTTCTTCATCCACTCCATATCTGCCTTTCAGTCTGCCATCCTGATGACCATGGCCTTTGACCGCTATGTGGCCATCTGTGAGCCCCTGTGCTATGCCATCATTCTTTCCAATAGTCACATTGGGCTCATTGGCCTACTCAGTTTAGTGAGAGCCATCTTTTTCATTCTGCCCATGCCTGTCCTCCTCCAGAACATGCCTTTTCATGCAAATCATGTCATCCCAACCACCTACTGTGAGCACATGGCTGTGGTGAAGATGGTGTGTGTGGCCACCACAGTCAACCGGATATATGGTCTGGTGGTGGCCTTGTTGGTTGCAGGGCTAGACATCTCAGCTATTGCCTCCTCTTATGTGCTTATCATCTGGGCTGTTCTGCGACTGTCTTCTAAAGAAGCCCACCACAAAGCAGTCAACACCTGTACCACATATATCTGTGTTATGCTTATGCTTATGCTTATCTCTTACACACCTTCACTGTTCTCTTTTCTCACTCACCGCTTTGGCAGGAGAATTCCACCCCATGTGCGCACCATTCTTGGAAACCTCTACTTCCTTGTACCTCCAATGCTCAATCCTATTATTTATGCAGTGAAAGCCAAGGAGTTTTGGGACAAACTGACCAAATATGGGTGCTGGGAGAAGGAGCCCATTACCATTGTCCATGGTCAGAAGCTTGTCTGATCATCCAGCACTGGTGGGTATGAGGAAAAAATGTTAAATGGAAACAGTTTCTGGGCAAATTTTCAAGTGGCAGAAATGTGTCATGTGGTCAGACTGACTACCAGAATCCTTAGATACAGAGGCTAAGTCACAGGAGACTTCCTTGTTTTCAGTAACTCCGAAGTAAGACTATCATCCCCTTTGAAATGAAGGTAGTGATACAGTCTCTCCATACTGACATGTTGGTTGGGCAAATTATATGTGATCATGTTTGTAAAAGGACTCCAAATAACAGCACTTGCTGAACACACGTGAAATAAGGTGGAATGTTTCCTATGCAGGCAACATAAAAGAAAGAATGACTTGCCCACCAACATGCCATGCAAAGCCAAGGTGTGTTGGGTGTGAGTGTGCATTTGTATTTGAGTGTTTAAGGAGAAGTGGAGGTGCAGACTGGGGACAGTGAGAAGGGACAAGGAAAGTACAAGATAGTATTTGTAGTTACTATGTTATTTTCTTTGCTGGCTGGCTTTACCTGTGGGTAGAAGACTTTATTGTCTCCATGAAGAACCAAGGAATATGCATAGGAGATATAATCTGTAACACTCAGAGACATTTCAGAGGAAAAGGAAAAAATGGAAGCTCCTGAGACTAAAGGTTTAAAAACATTTGACCTAATTTTATACTTGTAAAAACTCCCAGAGTCACCTCTCCTGCTTCTCTCAACTAATTCCCTGTTTGGCAAGATTCTCTTACAAGGAGAACTTTTGAGAATGTCCCGTTAGTGGTTTTAGTTGTAAAAGTCTGTTTTATACTGGAACTCATTAATTACAAACCTCTGCAAGGCAGTTTCTGTGGGTGTCCAGGGAGAAGTCCTGAACAGGTACTCATGGCAGCTGTGGAGGTCAGATCCTGTGCCCAGATGTGGGAATTCATTACATTCAGAGGATATTCTTTCTTCTCTAGAGAATTAATGTGGTTGTAATGGCAAGTACTAGAAGCTGCATGGAGCTTGAAAGCAGAAAGATTCTAGTGTTTTCATCCTATTGTAGAACTTGTATATGAGGCAAAATTCAGTGAAAATATGCCTATCCTTAATGCCAGGTGGCCACTATTTAGATGGAACTCTTACGATACTTCAACTGGAGGGAGATGAATGAAACTTCTTTAGAGTGTTGTGCCTGCTGTAGGAAATAATAAATGAATGTTTCCAGTAGCCTGAACAGTTCAGTAACAAGGACTGAGAAAGGTAGGATATTTCAGAACTTGAAATAAGGGGCACAACCTTCAAGGCAAAAAAATGAGGATTGAATCGGAAGTGTCTTTTCTATGAATGGAAGAATCAGGAGCAGAGGGTGAGGAGCAGAGTCCCGCCTGTCTGAAAGGAGTACCAAGGTCAGACATTGAATCCTCCACAAAACATAGACACAATTCAAACCAAAACAAAACCCTGAGCACAAGGTTTGATGATTAATAATTTAATTGACAAATAAGTACCAGAGAGTGAACAGGCCTGAGGCACTCATCATCTGAGGAGCTGTGATAGCAGGAGGCTTAGGTTTCGCTGAGATCTGAGAGTGGTTTTCTTTTCATCTGATTTGAAAGGATTTCGGGTACAGAAGGGAATCCACCTGCTGCAAATAGTTTTCCTTCTGTTTTTTGGTGAGCTGTTCTATAAACATGAGAAGTCTTTCTTTGTTGCACTGATATTGTGGGCTAAAAATTTATTAAGTCTTGAACACTATACATTTGGGAGAATGTGTGGGGAACCCTGGCAGTAGCAGCTGACTCCGGGAAAACTTGGGGAACTAGAAAATCGAAGAAGCCACCACAGGAAGCCTGACTATGTCTGCCTTTCTCACTGAGCATTTTTCCTTCTTCACAAGTGTTATTAATCTGTGGTTGATTGTTCTTACTGCAGGATGAGCTTGATTTCTCTCCTGTGGCCTTGCTGTAAATGTGCCAGATGATGATATGGGACACAGTACTGATTCCCAACTCAGGGTTGGCTGCTTGCTGCTTGGAAAATCCATACCAGATAGACAAGTGATGGTGGGGAGAAAGGTTGCTTTTTCAGGAAGCCGGCAACTTGGGAAGTTGGTGGACTAATGTCTCAAAGACATCTTCCCTGTCCAGGTGCAATCAGAAGGTGTTAAAGGGAAGGCTTGGGGAAAAGTTGGGGGGCTCTGTGTAGGAGAAGGAGGTGTGCAGGCAGTTACTCTCATGTGGATATCTGAATGGACCCTCTGGTGTCCCTGGCAGCTATTTTTGAATATAGTCAGGACTTATCTTCTGGGAAAGTTCTGGTCCTTCATTCCTCAAGGCTGGTTGTCTGCAAATTTCAAGGAGAGTAAATTTGTTCTGCTACAGAGCAAGGCCTCATGTCAGCAAGCAAGGAGTTCATAAGCTTGCAGCTAGTTAACCTTAATACTGGTTGCAGTGTTGTTATGTTTACAAACATGTCAACTGACTAGTTTACCCTTCACCCTATAGAATTGTTCCTAGCCATGCAAAAATCAGAACAATGTTCATATGTTTTGTTATCTTGGTCAAGTTTAAATCACTTTCTGCTTGGCTGTCAGGTCTTTGGAGGCTGAAACAATGTTGAATCCATTTCATTTTCATTATCTTTCCTGAGGGATTTCTGCCTGGAGATGTCCTAAACCCCCAGATAAATTACAGATTATTATAACAAAATGATTATATAATGGTTTTGTGTATAATTAACTCCTAAAAAATTCTTAAGCAGGCAACAACTCTCACTGGAATCTGAGGTACTAGGGCAGAAGACCTGGAGTTTTCACCACTGAGGAGTATATGCTGGGTGTTCCAGAAAGCAGGGCCTAAGACAAAGGCTTGCATATTAGCGCCTTATTTAGAAAAGTGATCACAGGAGGTGTGGTGTGAAAAACAGGTGGAATGAAAACTGAAAAGAGGAAAAGCCAATACAGGGAATTTTTTTATCCAGTTACGGAGGACTAGTGGAGACTGGTGTCCAACGCTGCCAGGACCAGCTGAAGAGTCTTAGGAAATGCATTTAAGAATTGTCATCCCCGAGAGCTGAGAGGATTCTACCCAATGGCTCCTATGGAGCTCAAGGCTCCTGTGGGGCTCACGTCCTCAACCCCAGTAATTCGTGGTTGTATACACATGGCAGCAGAGCTGCTGGCTGGGCTGTCCCATGCCATGGAGTTGGCGAAGTCCCATGGCAAGGAGCTCCAGGTACTAGGTGTGACCTGATGCTCACTATCTGATTACACCTGCCTGGAACTGGTCACAGCACCAGTAGCTGAATAGGAAGTGGGACCAAGGGCATTAGGAATTGGCATGGGGATTATCTACTGAAACAGTCCACACGACTGAGGACTCACAGGAGGCCTGTGGACTGACTTTGAGATTAACAGGGAGCTCACATCTTGAGCCCATCCAACAGAATTATTATCTGAATTTTCTAACTTTTAGTAACAAAGTCATCTATCTTTATTATGATAACGCAATTTCCACAGTTAAAGTGAACTTAGGTAACCTGGGCAGATATTCCCTAAAAATAATCCTTAAAAATATTTTGAAGGGCTCCTAAAAAGAGTTTCTAATGATGTGCATGGTTCTCCTCAATCCTTATTTTTCTCCGAGTTTTCTTTTTCACCCAGAACTAAATAAGAATGTTGTTTATGAAAAAAAAAAAAAGAATGTTGTTTATGTTTGCTATCCCAATTTCTGTTGTTGCTGTTAAAATAATACATGTACTCGGAAAGGCAATCAAATATGGTAGGATACACAACAGGATGTAAAATTGTCCATCTACTTCAACGTGGTGTCAGTTCCCGAAGTCAAGCCTTTAGAAATCTGTTATGTATACTCATAATTACCTTACATATTAAAATATTAATGCATAAATACAAGCATCTGGATATAGTTCCCTTTCTCACAGTGATGACTCTCCCATCCATATTCCTAGATACTTACTTAGTTTTCTTCTTTTACTTGCAGCAGGTTTTTTTGTTTTGTTTTTTTATTTCCTTTCTTTGCTGTTGCCAGTTACAAGTTAGCTTTCCTCCCCTTTGACATCAGCCAACAGGCATATTCTTTATTTTTTTGTTTTTTTTATTCATTCATTCCTGGATGTTTCTACTTTGTTTCTTTGGTAAATCACACTTTCCTATCCATGTGCCTTCTCCTCCAACTCAAATGTTGTGAAACAGACCCAGGAATAGAGACAAATGAAGCTGGCAGTGCCCTTCCTTTGATCACCCTGTTCCCCTCACTGTCTGGTAGTTCTGAGAAAGACCATTTTTCTTCTTTCACTGAAGGGGTCCTTTTCCTGTAGTGCTTTCTACCTTCTCCTTTGGTTGTGAACCTGAGCCATGTGGAGCTCATGCTCCATTTTGACAGAAGTGAAAGCACCACTCCAAGCCTCTCCTGAGTGTCTCCCATGGGTGTGCAGGAGCACAGGCATTTGTGGGAAACTTGGTCATTTTCTTTATTCTTATCTGAAGTGTCAAATGTAGCTTTGTGAGCCTGTTTAGTTTGTATGTTTAAATAGTTCATTTCTGATTGTGTGACACACAATTTCATATTATGAGGCTGAATACGCTTTTTCCAAACATACCTACTATGAGTTAAAAATGGATATTTAGGTGGGGTGCCTGGGTGGCTCAGTTGGCTAGGCGGCTGCCTTCTGCTTGGGTCATGATCCCAGGATCCTGAGATCGAGCCCCACGTCAGGCTCCCTGCTGGGTGGGGGGTCTGCTTCTCCCTGCCGCTCTACCTACTTGTGCTCTCTGTCAAATAAATAAATAAAATCTTTTTTAAAAATGGATATTTAGGTGAGTTTTTCTGCTCTACTTAAGCACCACTGCTTTGAAGTTCTGTTCTTAAAACTTCAGTCATGTGGCTGGCTGTTTTAATAGATCAATACACCTAAGAATATGTTAGCATCTTTACAACTTCTTAGCTTATTGAGTTCATATTAGCAAACCAAAGCTATTAATCTCTTGTGTGTCTCTTGTTGAAGTTTGCCTGATCGTTTTTAAAATATCATGTTGTTTGGTCTTGGAGTCTTACAAGTCAGTAACTATATCAAACAGGTCAATACTCCAGTCTGTCTGTATACATATACACATACATAAATCTGAGAGTTTGATACTTGGAATATGTGCCACCAATGGAGGACCTCCTTTTCCAGTGGTCAATTCTTCAGCTTTTGACAGACATTGCTTTCTTTTGTTTGTTTGTTTGTTTGCTTAAGGTTTACAGTTTAATGCAAAAAAAAAAAAAAAAGTCCTGTTATCATTTTGGGGACTATTAGGAAGTTCTCAGCATTTTTATATTATAGTTCAACAGAAGAAGCTATAGATTTGATACTTTCTCAAATGTTTTCAGGACAGAGAACAGAAATTGAGTATTTAAATACTAATTCAGGGTGGGGGGATGGGTTAGCCTGGTGATGGGTATTAAGGAGGGCACATTCTGCGTGGAGCACTGGGTGTTATGCACAAACAATGAATCATGGAACACTACATCAAGAACTAATGATGTAATGTATGGTGATTAACATAACAATAAAAAATAAAAATAAAAAAATAAATACTAATTCAAATAGTTAATAAAAGGATAGAAGTGAAGTCAAACAAGTCATGCAAAACCCTGCTGACAGCAACGGAAGGAAACTCCATCACACTTCAAGAGATTTTGCTGTGAACTGTGGGCTGTGGATACCAGTCACATGTAGCAGAGCTGTCTCAGAGGTGGTCTGATTTTAGGGAAGTTCCACTTCGGATTACTGAGCTACATGCCTACAATCTGACGAGAGAAAGTTTAAGCAATGGTTGACAGGTGAAAAGAAAAATTTCAATTTGTATCAAGTCTCCTTCAATTGTATTTTATTTGAATGGTCTGCCATTTGCTTAAATGCAGTATTAAGGGGAACACCAATTGTTTTGTGCTTAGATGTTCTAAACATATTACTTTTAATAACATATTAATAACACAATAACATTAGGACATTTTGCCCATTCGAATATAATCAGTTCTTGTTTTCTGGATAACTTAGAATCCTGAAAAGTAGGACTGAGTCACTGATATCTAAATATATGCTATAGTTGAGTACCACTATAAATTTGATGATAGAATATTCTAATTTTTATTTAATTTCTAAGTGAACTTAAAGAAATGCATCTTTTTTTTATTATGTTCAGTTAGCCAAATATAGTACATCATTAGTTTTTGTTGCAGTGTTCAATGATTCATTAGTTCCATCTTTTTAAAAATATATTATTTACTTCTTTATTTGAGAGGGAGGATAGTATGGGCACAAGTGGGCGGGGGAGGGGCAGTGGGAAAGGGAGAGGGAGAAGCAGATTCCCAACTGAGCAGGGAGCGGGATGTGGGGCTCAATCCTAGGGCACTGAGATCATGACCTGAGTTGAAGGCAGACGCTTAACTGACTTAGCCACCTGAGTGCCCCAAGAAAATGCATCTTAAGATAGATGTCTACATGTCTTCTATAGAAAAAGTTTTATAGTGAAAATTAAACAAGAAATAACTTCTGCGGGCAAAATTGAATTAATGTTTATAATTTACACATGTGAGAACACCCTATAAATGTTTAAATGTGTTTACTTAGTGTTACTTCTTAGCAATTGTGTTTTATCAGCAAAAATAGACCTATTTTATCCTTTGTGACTCCTGAGCATTCCTTCATATGATTGTCAACATTTATTCCAACAGTCACCTAATGATGGACTGATGTTTGTTTCTTAAAAAAGTCTTATGAGCATCTTGTTATACTGACCATTTTTCCCCTGCATATGACAGGTATTATTGAAGTAGAAATGTGATTATTAGAGGAAAGAGTATATGCATTTTTTCTTTCTTACTGTAGCTCTTTTTCACCTGATCACCAAAATATACTACATGAAATATAAACATTAAAATAAAGATATAATATAAACATTCCAGTCAGCTAATGACTGGTAATAGTTCATATGTCCACTTGTTTCTTAGGGCTTAAAACAGTCTAGGTCACTGCAGCAATCCGCATTCCCAACCGGGCAAGAGGCTTCTCATTTCTCCACACCCTCGCCAATATCTGTTGTTTCTTCTGTTGTTGAGTTTAGCCATTCTGATAGCTGTGAGGTGGTATCTTATTACAGTGTTGATTTGTATTTTCCTGATGATCAGTGATATTAAGTATCTTTTCATGTGTCTGTTGGCCACATGTGTGTCTTCTTTGGAAACTGGTGCAGCCACTGTGGAAAACATTACAGAGGTTCCTCAAAGTGTTAAAAATGATGAGATGAGCACTGGGTGTTATATGCAACTAATGAATCATTGAACATTATATCAAAAACTAATAATGTACCATACTTTGGGTAATTGAATTTAAATTAAAAAAAAAATAGAACTACCTTATGATTCAGCAATTGTATTACTAGGTATTTACCCAAAGAATACAAAAATACTAATTCAAAGGGATACATGCACCCTGATGCTTATAGCAGCATTATCTACAATAGCCAAATTATAGAAATAGCCCAAGTGTCCACTGAATGATGAATGGATAAAGAAGATATTATATACATATATAATGGAATATTGCTCAGCTATAAAAAAGAATGAAATCTTGCTATTTGCAATGATGTGGTTGGAGCTAGGGAGTAAAATGCTAAGAAAAATAAGTCAGAGAAAGACAAGTACCATATGATTTCCATTCATATGTGGAATTTAAGAAACAAAAAAATGAGCAAAGGGGGAAAAAATGGAGAGAGAGCCAATCCAAGAAACAGACTCTTAACTATAGAGAACAAACTGAGGGTTACCAGAGGAGAGGTGGATGGTGGGATGGGTGAAATACGTGAAGGGGATTAAGAGCACATTTATAGTGATGAGAACTGAGTAATGTGTAGAATTGTTGAATCATGCATTGTACACCTGAAACTAATATAACACTGTATGTTAACTAACTCAAATTTAAATAAAAACTTAAAACCAAAAACAAAGTAGGTCTCTTAAAACATTTTTTTTCCTCTCATAGTTTTGAAGCACTAGGTCCAAAGGGCCACATTCCCTCTGAAGATTGAAGGGGAGAGTCTTTCCTTGCCTGTCTCCTAGCTTCTGATGAGCGCTGGCAATTCCTGGTGTTCCTTGGCTTGAAGACACATCACTCCAACCTCTGCCTCTTTCATCATGTGGCTTTCTCCCTTCTGTTTCTTCACATCATCTTCCCTTTGTGTTTTTCTGTGTCCATATTTCCTTCTTCTTATGAAGGCCCCAGTCACTAGATTAAGTCCTACCCTAATCCAGTATAACCTTATCTTAATTCGATTACATCTGAAAAGACCCAAATAAGTTCATATTCTGAAGTTCTTGGTGAACATGAGTTTTGGCAGACACTATTCAACTAAGTAAAGCATGCATCTGTTCAGACCAGTTCCTTATGTAAATAAAATTCTCCAAGCATTATTACTACCTGCATAATTATGGGGAAATTATAAAGAAGTTGAGCTTCTGTAACTTTATCTGCAAAATGGATATTATTACACAACTTGAGTTAGAGTAGAAATGGTTCCATGAGCTATTATATATAAAAATACCTAGAATAACTAGCACAGAGCCACTTCAACAGATGGTATGTCTGCTGAAATTAATAGAATGTCAGAAACATAAGACAAGACTCTTCCATTCACTCCTATTCTAGGACAGAACTACCTCAACCTTAGCTATTGCCCTGAACTTTATGGTTTCTTACTATCCAGTATCCTCACATGTTTATCCAAGGTTTGAATGTTACCATTCTTCTCGATCATTAATATTATATTGATAACAGTAGAATACTCATTCCTTTATTTGCTTAATTTTTTAAACTCTGACATGCTGATCATGATGGTGGCCAAAAGTCAGTGTCAAGCATAAATCCTCTCTCTACGTTCCACCCTTCAGTGGGAAATCTGGGTTATGAAATACACAAAGGCACAGGGAAACCACCATAGATTAATTATCTGACTCTACTCTGTTTCCTTCCCCCAGGCTAAACTTCCCCCAACACATCCTTCATAAGAAAAACACTTTCATAGTTAAGAATGAATTAAGAAATTTGTTTACTAAGAGAGATAAATAGCAGAATAGACTGGAGGTAATGGTTTCTTTCTTTTCTTATAGGGGTAATATGATATTCCCCCCTGTTTGGTAAGCCTCTTCCTACTCTGAGGGCTAGACAAGACCGGGGAAAACTAAAGGAAAAGGAATATTTAGTACCGAGGGTTCTCTCGGTCAAGGTCACATGAATTGAAGATGTTCTTAAGGTTTATAGATGGGCGAGCTGAGCAGAGTAGAGAGGAGGTCAGGACTGGTCAGAAGTCCTGGCTAGGTTTAGAACATACATACACAACTCTTATCCCCAGTGTCATATCTTCTTTTTTTTAAATTTTTTATTGTTATGTTAATCACCATATATTACATAATTTGTTTTGGTGTACTGTTCCATGATTCATTGTTTGTTCATAACACCCAGTGCTCCATGCAGAATGTGCCCTCCTCAATACCCATCACCAGGCTAACCCATCCCCCCACCCTCCTCCCCTCCAGAAACCTCAGTTTGTTTTTCAGAGTCCATCATCTCTCCTGGTTCGTCTCCCCCTCTGACTTACTCCCCTTCATTCTTCCTCTCCTGCTATCTTCTTCTTTTTCTTTTTTCTTAAAATATGTTGTGTTATTTGTTTCAGAAGTACAGATCTGTGATTCAACAGTCTTACACAATTCACAGCGCTCACCGTAGCACATATCTTCCCCAATGTCCATCACCCAGCCACCCCATCCCTCCCACCCCCCACCACTCCAGCAACACTCAGTTTGTTCCTGAGATTAAGAATTCCTCATATCAGTGAGGTCATATGATACATGTCTTTCTCTGATTTCTTTTTAAGAATCTCAAACACAGGGGTAGAGATTTAAGAAAGATTTAGAAATATAGGATTCTTTTTTCTGACTTTATAGTCAATAATCAAAATTGTTTAACTTGAAAATTGTGCTAAAACTGTGACTATCTTTTTTTAAAATTATTTATTTATTTATTTGTCAGAGAGAGAGAGAGAGGGAGAGAAAGAGAGCACAAGCAGGGGAAGGGGAAGGCAGAGGGAGAAGCAGGCTTCCTGCTGAGCAAGGAGCCTGACACGGGGCTTGATCAGAGGACCCTGGGATCATGACCTGAGCCAAAGGCAGATGCTTAACAGACTGAGCCACCCAGGCATCCCAAAACTGTGACTATCTTATTTTTTAGTAGTTCCTACCCTATGGATTCATTTTAACTTTTGTCAGAAATGGGGTCATTTCTGCCTAACTATCCAATCTTGTATTTACCTTATTACATTATGCAATTGACCCTATGATAACTATGTATTTAAAATGACTGGATAGAAATCACTACAATGATTTAAGTAGTTCAGCATGGCAAAGCTTCATCATAATTTGGTCTTTGTGCATGATCTGAGTCACCGTGGAATATCACTTGAGGAACAGGTAGTTTCCTGTTAACATATACTTTTTTTTTTTTTTAAAGATCCTGGTCTCAGAAGATTTTTAAATTAGTCATCTGGACACGTGTTTTCCCTTGCAATGAAACCTTCTGTGATATGCATTTCAATAGTCCCTGCGTTCTGAGTCTCTATGTCTTTTTTAATCTCCTTCATTTTTGTTATAAGCATCTACATCATTGCAATCATCCAACTGGTATTGTGAATATGTTGACTTGCCATTGCATTAAAAATAATTCTTATTGAAAAGATCAATTTCCTGAAGAGTTATTACATATTAAGGTGGTTTAGAAATAGACACAGAATTTAAAAAATAAGAAATAGAAAACCAAAGCAAATATAAACTTTCTACCCAGACAAGGAAAGATGATTTTGAATCATTTACAGAAAAATCTTGTGTGTAGCTTATGAACATGAACACAGGTGTGAAAGTCATCAGGAGACCCGTGCCATAAGAGGGCTCTTGTTAAACAGACATAGAAAGAGCTGTCTGGGCCTCTTCCTTTTTAGTTCTTAGCTCAATGAAAACACAAACGTCTTGGTTCTTTGTTCAAGCCAAAACAGAACAAGCCAAAACACAAGAAACCACTCCACACAAACACTCTTCCAGATCTATTTGCTCCACATCTCATTCAGACATACAACTGGGTCTTGGATGTTTGGGCAAAGGCAATGTCAGTTGTCCTCACTGTTTATTTACTCATGGGGATATTGTCTATGCTCACAGCCTCTGCAGGTCTTCTGCAAAAGCATTTGGCCACCTTGTGCCGTATTTCCTTCATTTTTATGCCATAGATGATAGGGTTGAGTACTGAGGGTAAAAGAAGGTAGAAATTGGCAAGGAGAACATGAGCATGAGGTGGGATATTGTGACCTATGCGGTGGGTGAGAGATGAAAAGAGTGCAGGCACATAAGTGACAAGAATGACAAAGAGATGAGCTGAACAGGTGTTGAGGGCTTTGCAGGTAGCATCTCGAGAGTTAAGACGTACCACAGGCTGCAGCATGAGTCCATAAGATAAGCGAATGAGCAGCAAATCAAGTCCCACCATGAGCGGAATCACAAAGAGCCCATAGATATGGTTAGGTCTGGTATGGCCACAAGCCATTTTCACCACAGCCATGTGGTCACAGTACGTATGAGGAAAGACCACGTGGCAGAATTTCAACCTTTGAAGTAGAAGAGGCATGGGCAGAATAAGAATCACACCCTTAGCTAGAGCCACCAGTCCCAGGCATCCAACTAAGGAATGACTCAGAATTGTGTTGTAGCGTAATGGCTCCCACACGGCCATGAAGCTGTCAGAGGCCATTGCTACAAGTAGGGCTGATCGTACCACAGAGGCTCCATGGATGAAAAACATCGGGATGAAAAACATCTGGATGAAACAGGCATTGGCAGCTCTGTCCCGATCTTTGAACCAGAAGAGGCAGAGGAGCTTGGGCAACAGAGCCAGAGTAGATATGAGGTCAGCCCCCAACAGCAAGGCCAGGAACAGGTACATGGGGCTGTGAAGTGATGGCTCTGTGGCCACCAGAAAAAGGATAGCACCATTGCCAATGAGGGTAGCAAAAAACATAGAGGAGAAAGGAAGAGATAACCACAAGTGCTGTGACTCTAAGCCTGGTATGTCCATCAGAGTGAAGGTCAGGAAGCTGGAATGGATGAGGATGAGCATGGTAGAAACTGTTGATGGTTGTTAAAGCAAGTTTAGAGACCTGTCAATGAGACATGGGTGGTGGTTTGTTTATACCAGTTTGGCTTTTAATGACTTGCTGAGATGGGGCTCAGAGAAAGATGGAAAAATACCTCTGGGGTCATGGAGTCTGCAGTCTGGCTTCAAGTCATCTGTAAGCAACTCTATTGTTTTCATATTCATTTCTTTGTGAGCTGAGCTTCGGGATTCTTTTCCGTATAGAGGATGTTGTAGTGGACCTTTACTCTTACCTGTCCCAGTTCAGCAATTCTATACTTCAAGAAATTTTTCTGGAGTCCTAAGTGAGAATAGAAGAAAATATGTTTCTCCTTGATTAAAGGATGGAAAAATCTGATATAAGATCCATGATCTTCTCACTGGGAAGCTTCCCAATTAGAGAAGAAATATGCTTACTCACCCCTTGTTGCAGAAGAGCTGAGCTGTTGGGAGAAACTTCTTTTGAGTTTCTTTGCTTTTATGTGTTGTCCCTCTTTCAGGGATCCACACTCTCTGGTCATGAACCTGTTTCTCCTTCTGGGGTCCTCTTATTTTCAGACAATATATGAAGGATATATTGTCCGAATAAAGACACCATCAGATGGCTTCTTCCCACTAGCTCTCAAGTATTTATGCACTCGATGAACAGTCCTTTGAGGTTTTTTACGTGAACTGTGCATCTTTCTTTCATTCACAACTGGCCTTCATTCACGTCTAGATTGATTGCTTTTAATCATGAGGCATTTATTTCAAATTAGAGCCCACCAGCTCTTTTATTTGTCAGTTCCTATCATGAATTAGCAGAATTTCTCTTTCCTTCCAAAAACCTATAGACACAAGCAATAAAGCGAGAACCCTTTCCACAAATACCTGCCCGCATTGTATCTAATTTTTTCATCTCCCACATGCTGTCCATTTCATCTATTTTTAGGTTATGTGTATCCAATTTATGCCTATAGCCTCTACTCTTTGTCTCACATTTTAGGGAACTTAACATTATCACATAAAATGATATTTAGAAAGTCCTTTGAGCTGTTGTAGTCATGGAGATGATTAGTGATTCCTATAGGAAGTAGGTATGCATTATGATGGAGATTTGTATTAAATTTAGACATCTAGAAGGAAGCTAATCTTTTTAATAAAGTGTGGGGGGTGACGGGGAGGAAACCAGGACCAATAACACAAAGAGAATCTTTGCCCAAATGAAGTTAACACTGTCACTAGCATTTGGTAGAATATACTAGATGGAATAATTCTCCCTGGAAAGTAGTCATACAGGGTGCACTTTTTTTAAGGGGGGGGGCAGAGGGAGAGGGAGAGAGAGAATCTCAAGCAGCCCTGTGTGGGACTCTGTGCTCAGCGTGGAGTCTGCTTGAGATTCTCTTCTTCTCCCTTGCCCCTCCTCCTACTCTCTCTCTCTAAATAAATAAATAAATAAAATATTTAAAAACCCTGCTTATACTAAATATTTTGTGTATGATTTAAAAAATTATAGGCCTGCCTCATTCTAGTTCTTGTCCTAAGATTTGAGCTCATTCGTTATTAATTATTACTCTTGTTTGTATACAATCCCTGATTAGAAATTTCCTTTGCTTTTCATACAGGTATCTGACCCTAACTGACTAAAATCCAGTTCCTGCAATTCTACTACTCTCTTGGTCAATTGACTTTCCCTTTTCCGGTGAGACTTCTGTTCTAATTTACACCACCACCACCATTCTAGCCAACACACATTTTGTTTTCACTTGGACTACTAAAATAATCTCCTCACTGGTCTTTCTGCTTCTCTTTTGCCTACATATTGCTTATTGCCCATAGAGTGGCCCTATTAGCTTTAAAAACATAAATAGCATGATATAATACTCAATAGCTTCCTATCATATATGCAGTAAAATCAAAAGTCTTTGCCATGATGTACAAGGCACTCTGAAGTACTCCAAGCGTGAATACTCATGCTACTCATGACACACAAAGTGTGCTTTGGCCTCAGCTCACCCCTTCAGCTCCAAGTTTCTACCACTCTCTTCCCTGGCTCACTTGGTTCTTGACCATTTTGCTCTTCTTAAATAAGCATGCTAAGTTTGTTCCTGCCTTAGGGTGTTTCCTCTTGCTGTTCCAGCTCCCCACATGCTTTCATATGACCCACTCCCTACCTTTATGTGTGTCTGTGAAGATATAATTGCTTTTTAAACTTCTATTTTTAATCATATTAAACCATATATCATCTCCTGAAACAGCCATTTTTCTTTTTCTCCCTGGTATCTTCATACTTCATAGTCAAAAGAGTGGCTTACATTCCTGGCTGCATTTACAAACATCTGAGGGGTTTAAAATTTGCCAATATTTAGAAAGCTTAGGTATATTTTAAGTAACAGTGAGAAATTCAGTGTGACTTTGGGGTCAAGTGCATGGAATTCTGGAGATGGTGTCAGAAGTGGACCCCTGACTAACAGTTCCTTTTGCCTAAAACGCTTTCCACATTCCTTTCTTCTTTTCTTGGCAAATTCGTATCCTCGCTTCTCTGCTCTTGCCCACATTGTGGCTCTGCCCATATCTGTGTTATATTGCATAGCACTTTTTAAATTTCCTTTCTTAAACAATTCCTCTCATTTAACTTGCATTTATTAAGTACTCACTATGAGCCAGGTTTTGTAAATCAACTCTATTTTGTCATATCTGACAGTGTTTCTGCATCATTTCAAAACCACCTGATTCTTGAATCTTTACTCCCTCAACCCTTACAAGCCTCTGTAAGGGGCTTACTCAATTTTCAGAAGTGGGGCAGTATTTTTAGATATCTGGGGTAGAGTTGCTGGTGCTAGCAAGTTAATGCCAGTTAAATAGAATTATTGGGGACTACAGATAGAAGGCATTTAGGGAAAATAATCTAATTGAAAGAAGAGGTAGGGGTAGTTTTAATGAGAAAAAACAGAACTTACCTAGAAATGTTCTACTCTATTCTTCTTAACCTAATACTCTTACCCTATACTCTTCTCTTTTGATAACCAGAGCCTTGTTATTCTAAGTCACAACTTGAATCTGCCTATTTCATGTTTCATAGCACATTATTTTTCCTTTTTAGGCTGAGCTGATTTTAGCTCCTGGGAAGGGGCTCCCTACCCACCCTAGCTCTGCTCTTGAAGTTATTCCTGGGACAGAACATATAAGCTTTCTTGTTGCAGTGGACCAAAACTCTCATATTATATAGGGGAAATTTTGAACTCTAGTATTTCATCACCCAAGAACTCTGGGTATAACTACGACTCTCCAGAAGCCAAGTAAAAAGGAAAGGTAAAAGAAATAGCTTATTAGGAGATCCCACTAGGCCTGATACTCAAAGAACAACAGTACCTGAAGAGTGGTTCTCAGAGGGAAAGGGACAATTTTGACCACTTCCAGTTTTCATGTAATGATGGTGTTCTGTGACCTCCCTCTGTTTGGTGGATGCCTATAGATACAGCTTTAACCCTTTTCATAGGGACTTCTGAATAAAGTCATGCTTCAAATAGTAACAGTTTATAATCCTCATGCAAAACAATACTGCTTTTGAGGAAACTCAGGTAGCTCTGTGTCATTATAAGAGGAGCATGAAGTGCTGACTTAGCAAATGGTAATTTCCTATCGAAAGAGAATAGAATTCTCTGGATGGACACTAACTTTGGAAGATACAAAGACAGTCATTTTGTATCCAAATGCCTCTGTAATGAATTTCTCTGTATAACCACTGTTGAAAATAATACAGCAGCTGTTCTCAAACTTTCAAAGGGCTTTGAAAACACAGATTGGGAATACCTGGGTGGCTCAGTCGCTTAAGCATCTGACTTCAGCTCAGATCATGATCTCGGGATCCTGGCATGGAGCCCCATGTCAGGCTCCCTGCTCAACGGGGAGTCTGCTTGTCCCTCTACCCCTCCCCCTTCTTATGTGCTCTCTCTCTCTCTCTCTCTTTCTCTCTAATAAATAACATCTTAAAAAGAAACACACACACACACACACACACAGATTGCTGGGCTTCATCCTCAGTATTTCTGTTCAGTGGGTCTGGGGTGGGACCCACTAATTTGTGTGTCTAACAAGTCCCCAAGTGATGTTGATACTACAGTTCTGAAGACCCCACCTTGAGAAGCATTGGGTTAATGTATGGTCAGTTGTATTCCAGGAACTGTACATGGACAATATTTATAAATTTTATCTGATAAAACATTCAAGGTTAGTTGCCGCTGATCACAGATTATGAGCAAGCTCTCAAGATTTACATTTTAAACAGGTAAGTCTTCATATTTATTCAGTTGTGTTTTTTCCCATTTCTGTCAAAATAGGAACAGCTTTGGGGATGCCTTTATCTTAAAAAGCTCAAGATTCCTTAGAAAATTGATTTTGCAATTAAACTATTTTCTTCTTTGATAAAGATATTGAGTAATATTGTTTTTCATTTTGAGATGATGAAGGCATGGTTGCAATTCTTGGTGGAAATCTTAAAGGTGTGGAGAAGATGTTGCCCTTTTTGTATTAATGTGTGCTTTACTCTAGGGTAATGGCTCTATCCCTCTCAAACTGAACATTTCCTTAAGCAATTCTTAATTATGAATTTACATGCATATACTCTTAATAGACCTAAAATCTGTATAATATCCCAATTGTAATACAAAGGATAAAAAATAATTTGCAATAGATGTAACAATTGCATATATGTGATACATACATATATGTGATAAGTATATGTATAATACACACAAGTATGTATAATACATATATGTAATAAAGACAAATGTCTTTTAATGTGCAATATTCAGGCATGACAAGAAATAGAAATCTAGTGAAGTTAGAAGTTAGTCTCTGTAAATAGGACAGTTGTATGGGGGAGAAAATAATTTTCCCTTCACTGTACTGAGTTCTTGGCTGAGCCACCCCGAAATAAAAAGGTTCACAGGAGAAAAACAGAAGTTTGATAACATGTATATCTCTTGTATACATGGGAGAGACTGAGGAAACTGAGTAATTCTCTGAAGTGGCCCAAACCACCCACTGTCTTAAATAATATCTCCAGCTAAAGACAAAATAGGTTGTTGGTGGGTGGAAGGAGGAAAGGAGAAGCAGTTATGGGAGGTTATTAGGGAAAGTACAGTAAACAAGAGCAAGGTTTTGGGGGTTTGTTTTTGTGTTTTGTTTTGTTTTGTTTTGTAGTAAACTCTGTGCCCAATATGGGGCTCAAACTCATGCCCTTGAGATCAAGAGTCACATGATCTACTGCCTGAGCCAACCAGGCTCCCCAAAGAGGGTAAGGTTTTTAATGGAGATTTAAACCATTGTCCTCTCCACTGTTAAGAATGTCCAGTGATGTAGGCTCCTCCTTCTCTTCCTGGAACAGAGAGGGAGACCTCAAAACAAATGGAGATTTCCCTTTTAAGTGTAAATGTTTCTTACAAAAGGATAACTTCTACTCAATTTTTAGAGCTTTTCTTTTGTCTGCTGTTTCTTAAAAATAATCAAGCTAAAATAATTCCTAGGATAAAGAGGCATATTTTGGAGTGACAAATTCTGTTCCCCTTCAGTTGCACATACAGATGGATAGAGGTCAGTGGTGTAAGGAACTCAAATACAACATGCTTTATTGCCATTAGTGACTTTACAGTTCTTGGTAAAGTCCTAAATAAATTAAGGTAGAACCAATTTTCAATTACTTCTCAGAGAAACTCAAATTTTGTGTTTGTGTGGTTGGACTTGGCACTTTGTGTGCACCTATTCTGAGAAGAGCATGGCCCAGGTGGCCTCTGTGTCCTTAGCCTGGGTTCTAGGATGAAAACACTTGGAGTTGTAATGACTTCACATGAATTCAGTTCGAATCCTGAAACCAAGCCAATACAACTTGCCTCATGTACAGAGCCATCCAGCTGTGCCCAGTTTAGAATCTGCCTAATTGAAGTAGAACTGAAACAAAATTCATCTTGCTATAAACTGTATTAATTTCCTAGTTCTACTGTAAGAAGTTATCACACACTAGTAGGCTGAAGACAACACAAATCTGTTACTTTATAATTGTGGTGGTCAGGAGTCCAGAACGATCTCAGTGGGTGAAAATCAAGATGTCGTCAGGGCTATGTTCCTTCTGGAGTATCTAGGAGAGAATCTGTTTCCTTGATTTCTCCAGATCCTGGAGGGCACTCTCATTTCTTGGCTTTTGGCCTTCTTCCTCCATCTTCAAAGCCAGCAAGAGCAGGTCCTTCTCACCCTGCAATCTCTCTGGTTCTCTCTCTCTTTGGCTTTTCTTTCACTTATAAAGACCCTTTTGATTACACTGAGTCCACTTGGATAATCCAAAATAATCTCCTCATCTCAAGGTCAGATGTTGACCAACCTTAATTCCATCTACAACTTTAATTCCCTTTTGCCATGTAACCTAAAATATTCCAGAGATTAGGACTTGGACATTTTTGAAGGGTGTGGGGGCATTATTCTGCCTACTGCATAAACCATTAAGTTTTGGGTTGTTTTGTTATGCAGCATTATCATGACAAAAGATACCCAAAGCTAATAATACTGTGTTTAGTATTTAAATTTTGGCCTAGATAATAATCAAGAGATTTTTATAATTTCTCACTGTGTAGAACTTCATCTCTGCCTTCTGTCGATTAAATGCCAGAAGGGCACAGTCCTCATTCTCACTTAAGATTATTAATGACATAAATTTAGCATATATTTGCACACACTTTGTTTCTGTAATAATTATGAATGAGCTATTAAAATATATTGTCTCACTTTATATATGTGTTTAAATATAGAAGACTTACAGTATAACATTTTCATGCAGTATTTTGCGTAATCTAGCTCTATATTTTATCTGTAACATAACATTCCATCCTTTTAATATAGTGCGACTTTTTAAAAATTTTCATGTGAACGTTTTAACTTTTGTTATCACAGATAAAGAACATCCTTGTTATGTCTCCTTTTACAAGAAGTTTTCTGCATTAGTGTTCTAATTGACCTGCTATAATATGCCTTTTGTGATAATAAATGACTTACAGTTATGCTGAGCTATTGATCTCAGTCCTTATGGCAGCTGGGAGTGGGGTAGGGGTGGGAGTGGGGTGGGAGTGGGAATGGGAATGGGGGGTGGGGATAGGAGTAAGGCAATTAGGATCAGGGTTGGGGGTAAGAATGGAACACTATTATGCAGGCTGGAATGCCTCCAATTATAAGGAGCCTCATTTCTCTATACCATAATGTCATAATTTTTCTTTTTTTTTTAAGTTCCATGGTATTACAATGTTGGAAATATCCTACAGTATAATATATACAAAGAAACAGAGTTGCTTTACTCAAGTGTATGCATACTTTCACCTTTACTACATACTGTTAATTTGTTTTTAAAGATTTTATTTATTTGACAGAGAGAGAGAGACAATGAGAGAGGGAACACAAGCAGGGGGAGTGGGAGAGGGAGAAGCAGTCTTCCCGCTGAGCAGGGAGCTCGATGTGGGGCTCGATCCCAGGACCCTAGGATCATGACCTGAGCCGAAAGCAGATGCTTAACGACTGAGCCACCCCGGTGCCTCTACATACAGTTAAATTTATCTCCAAAATATTTCTGTCATCTTACACATTCATCCACAATATTTGAGAGTGTTCATTTCCCTGTATTTCTTACTAACACTGGTGTGGCTTATTTTTGTTAATCTGATGCATATGAAATGACATCTAATTATTATTTACAGTTTCATTTTTCTTCTAAATTTATTAACCACATGAACTTTCTTTCTGTGTATTTTTCCTATTTTCTTAAACGGTTTTGTCCCTAAAAATTGATTTAGAGTTATTTTTATTTTATGTTTATAAATATATTATCACTTATATCTGTTTCAATAGTTTTCTCCTAACCTATTGAATGTTATTATTCCATGTCATAGTAACATAAATTATGAAAAAGTGAACTGTATCAATTGCTTTGTAGGAGCCAAGGCAGGCCGCCCCCAAGATGTGCCATTTATTTCAGCATGCAGATTATGCCGATCTGAAAACAATGAAAGCCTGGAAGACTCAAGAAGAAACTTTGACTGCCCCCTACAACTGCCTAAAAGAATTTAGGTAGAGAACCTGCTTCAGGGAGAGATATCACCATAATTAAATTTGATTTCTCTTGGTAACCTGTTTCATGTCAATTTGATTCTTAGTCCAGCTAGAAGAATTCTGAAAGGCAAAGGAATTTCTTCCTCACCCCCACCCAGTGTCATTTATGATATGTACATTTTTGTCTTACTTTTCTTAATTGCCCAGGATCATCAAGATCTAAGCCTGCACTATTTTAAGAATTTAACCCATCTAGAATGTTCGTTGTCTATGGATCGTGAAATGATCATATTCGTTATGTTTTAAAATACTTTTTTTTAATTAAAGAGATTATTTATTTGAAAGAGAGAGAAAAAAGAATATGAGGGGGGAAGAGGAGGAGAGGGAGAAGCAGACTCCCCACTGAGCGGGAAATCCAATGTGGGGCCAGATCCCACGACTGGAGATCATGACCTGAGCTGAAGGCAGATGTTTAACTAACTGAGCAATCCAGGGGCCCCTGTTTTAAAATATATTATTAGCCAAATCCAACTACTGATGAGTACATCCTATCCTTTCTGATTATTAATGGCATATATATCAAATAAATGTATGGATCTGTTTCAGGGCTTTCATTATCTTATAATTGTTATTTAATAATTCTTTATATCCAGTAGAGCAAGTCTCCTCACCTTGCTATTGCAAACTTGGCTATTATTAAATTTTTATTTTTTTCCTATAAATGTCACTGTTTGACAAGTTCTACAGAATTCGTTTTGGAATTTTAACTGGGCTTACATCTAATTTATGGATCCATTTGAGGAGATTAGACATCTTTAGGGGGTCAAGTCTTTTATCCAAGATCATGGCATGATGTTCTCTTTAATCACATACAAATAAAATATAAATATATAGCAATAAATATATAATTCATTAATCTCTTACATTGCTCCATACTTTTTAAAATTTTTTTCCATCATTTATGTTGATTTTGTATATGTCAATCTTGTTGAACTCAATAGTCTACAAATTCTCTATAGCTTCTCTTACTTTCTACACAAATACTAATATTCACACTTCTTATTCCTCTTATTTTTTAAGATTTTATTTATTTATTTGAGAGAGCACAAGTGGAGGAGAGGGGCTGAGGGAGACAGAGAGGGAGAAGCAGACTCCCTGCTGAGCAGGAAGCCTGCTGTGGGGTTCATGGGGTTCGATCCCGGGAACCTGGGATCATGACCTGAGCCAAAGGCAGATGCTTAACTGACTGAGCCACACAGGTGCCCCTCTTATACCTTTTATTATTAGTTTTCCTTCTGATTGCATGGCTGTGTTGACCTCCAGTACAGTGTTCGGTATGGAAGGAGTAAGGATACTAGTGGATTTCTTTGTAGTTTTCTTTAGAAGCATTTATAAATGCTTCCAAATTTTCATGATATATTACACACTTCTAATTGTTTGACTTGTCAATACCTGACACCACTTGCTTCCCATTATATTTTATTGAAAATTGTATAGATGGTCTAAGATTTCATACCTATTTTCATTAGGTTTTTGTGGTAACATCATGTAATACTTTTATATTTGCTCTATGTGATTATGTGTTGTTTTCCATTTCTAATATTTATTTTTTTGTCCTTTTTCTTTTCCCAAACACCCCAAATTCCTGGAAGACATACATCAGTAATACAAAGAAATAAGAAAACACATTAGTTTCTGTATCAGTCAAGGTTCAATCAGAAAAACATAAGTGGAAACAGAAACAAACAGAAAAACATAGTGAGATTATAAATATAGGTACAGATACAGATCTAGTTCCATTCAGGACAATGGCTTATACAGTGCTTGCGCTGGCCTAGGAAGTCTGAAATCCAGGAGGCGATGGTCAGGAAGGAAAGGTCACAGCAGGCTAGAGCCACCCCAGGCACGGACTGAAGTTGTTTTCCACAGTGCAAGTTTCTCTTTCCTCTAAGAAGTCCTAAGCCCCTTTTAAGAGCTTCCAAGTGATTGAGAAAGGCCCACTCAAGTGAATTCCCCTAACTTAGAGTCAACTGATTGGGGTGTGTTGTTACATCTATGAAATCCCTTTACAGTAGCACCTATATGAGTGTTTGAATCACTGAGAGGTGCATGTGTGCCACACCGTGGCAGCTGCTTCCCTTCCATCTTCCTACCTTCATTATGTCTAGTGGCCCACACCATCTGGAACATGCTGGGATGGGAATTCTGGGGGATGTAGGCCCAAGTTGACACACCACAGCGCTATCATAGCCTCCACAGAATGCACCACCTGGGACTTTCCCCAGAACTTGCCGACTTGTGTGGGGAAGTGAACAAAGATATTAATTATTTCTTCCTTATTTTATTTTGATTTTTTCCTTTTACCTACAGGAGTGTGATGAATCGAAGGCTTCTGGAGGCACTTTTAGCTGTAGACAAATAAGATGTTTCAGGGAATGTTTCTGTAAAAGGAAAGTTGCTGTTGCAGAGCAAGCCTGCTCTGCTCTAGGTTTTGAAGGTGACTTATTAAAGATGTTTGTGGTAGCTATATTGTCTGATGGAACCAATCAGGAGTACAGACCACACAGCAATTTGGGGAGAAATACCCAATTGAAATTTAAAACAAAAATTTTAATATTCTTTTTTCTTAGAGCAGTGATTCTTAAAATCAATCTCCTAGCCAGCTGCATCAGCATTAATTGGGAAGCCATCTGCTCCAAATTAATTGAATCAGAAATTCTGGGGGTGTGGACTAGCAACTTGTGTTTTAATGAGAGTTACAGGTAATTTTGAAGCACGCTGAAGTTCAAATACTGCTGGCTTAGAAAGTCTCGGGAGCTAGGATCAATAGTATGCAGCTGACCAGAATTTAGACCTGGTCCAGTTGTGGGGATTGCCCACAGCAAGGATAGATCCGTTTCAATATGGTGTGATTAGGAGAGAAAATGACCAGAGGAGTATCTAAAAAAGGTGATGAGAAGACCAAGTCCTGCAGTAAATTGTGAACAGAGACCATAATTTTGCAGACAATTTTTGGAAGACTCCCTGCATAATTTGGGGTCCTAGATGATAGCTGGGGCTGGTTTTCTGAGAAGAGGAGTTTAAGACACTTGTTTATGATCTGAAAGAGGTTTGTGATGCACAATAAAGTAAAGTATATGAGTGGTGAGGCTATACCAAATAAATTCTCTGTGTATGGAAGTCTTGGCCATGAGTGAATTAGACCCCAAAAAACCTGAGTTATGGATTTAATGGAAAGAAACTCTCTGACAACACAGTCTAATGAGGGAAACACAATGAATATAGATTCTCAGCAAAAGACACCAGGAGATATAGGTTTGGTAATGTTTATTGTATAAGTCTTCTTAATATAATTACCTCATATGGTAAAAAACTCCCTTTGGCAATTCACATCTTCTACCAATAAGTGTAATTTCTTATTGAGTTCCATTACCAACTTGCTACATCTTGCATGGATAATATAAAAAAACGACAAGACATCTCACAAGGCCAGTCATTCTGCAGCTGGGTAACAATGGCCAGTCTGGGAACATATACAGTAATAGTGGACTCCCAGGAAGGAGTAAACATAGCAGAACAGGCCAGAGATAATCACTGAGGGCAAGAGGAAGGAAAGCATGTCCCAGGATCCTTGGGGAATGGGGCTGCATTGGAAACAGAGAGGGATTCAGATCATATACCCACAGTCCCTATAGCCTCAGTGCTTCTAAAATATTAGATGCCCTTAGATAAATAGTGCCAGCACTAAGAGATGGAAAATTAAAACTAAAACAAAACAAAAATAGAGAAAGTGCTCCAAGGGAGTAGACTGCAAATACTTTTTTCCTGGCCCTTTAACAAAACCTCTGCCCTCACTTCTACATTCTCTTCTGGCCAACCAAACGACAAAAGCTTAGCTGCTCAATATCCTAGGGAACACAGAAGCTCCCTAGATGGCTCCAGGCATAAATCCAGTGCAACCCCCTGAAATCTCTGGGGGTCCTTTAAGATAGGTTTCATCATTATAACAACCTCTCACCTCAACATTCAGATAGCTGAGGGTGGGAGACTAGTGATGCTCTTTCAGTCTTCTGAGGATGATTCCAAACTGCTGTGCCATCTCATTTCTGCTGTCCTGCAGTCATGTGAGTTTGGGCTAGGGAAAGAGTCTGGAAAAGATATTTCTTAGCCCTCAAGAGAAGTCTATCTGTGAAATGGGTGATAGGTAGTTTACTTCAAAGCAGGGAGGATATTTAGAGGCCAGGAAAGGGGATTTTGCTAAATAACACCCCTGTGTGGTCTGAATTAGAGTTTTAGTTAAGGGGCTTCCTACAATAGAAGTTTTAGTTTGGCATTAGGCCAAATAGAAAGAGGAATGGAGTGGGCAGCTGCCAGCAAAGGAAGAAGCAAGTGATATGTTAGCCAGACCAGGGAAATGGGAGGCATTGTGAAGAAAGTTCAAGACATTTGCTATGATATTCCTGAAATTACTAACAAGAAATAATTACCCACTAGCATTTGAGAGAAATGTGTGTACCTAGTGAAATAGACACTGTATCAACACCAAGAAATTGGGCAGGGGAATCAGTGGGACCTTAATGATTACCTTAAACATGTTGATGGTCTAGAGTTCTAAAATGATTGCTTTGAGCTTTTTCATGGCCCAGTGTTCTCACACTGGACAGAAGTAGACCACATTTACCTGTACTCTTGTGCAGACACAGTGACAGCCTTTGGTCCGTGGTGCACCTTCAGGATCCTCAGTCTTCTCCTGGAATTGTGATATTGGAACTTTTGTCTTACTGAGGGCATTGGCTTTAATGTCACAATAAGAATTGGATTAGAGATTGAGTCAAAGGGACAAGTTCACACTGAAGTGTAAGAATGGTCATACATGTTTATCAACATCATAAACTATTTTATACAAGAGATGCTGTGAGACTACAGACTCATTCCTGTGAATTGGATGGGGTGGTGATGAATGTGGTGAGTTGCTAAGAGTGCAGAGCCCTATGAAGGGGTTGATGTGTGTGTAAAGTTGGGAACCCTTAGAAAGAAACCACAAGAACTGCAAGTAATGTTCACTTACATACAGCCACTTAGGAGCCAATCTAATCAAGTGATACGTGGTAATCTATGCTCAGTCCAGCTTCTATAAGAAAGAAACCATAAAACATAAGGTCTGAGACCTAACACACAGAAAGCAACCTCACTGAAGAATCATCAGGTTAAACCCCCTGGCTAGGAAAGTCTGGCAAAAAACAAATGGTTGGGTGGTGGAATGAGCAGGGCTTTGCTGCTTATGCATCTGACTCCAGCTCCATTATTTATGTTGAGCCACTCCGCTGAGCAGAGATCCACATTAGCTCATCAAGCAAATCTGTGTCATAAAAAAACAGAGTTGGGTATATCCAGGTTAGACGAGAGCAGCCAGGGAAGCTATTTTCCAATCTCCTAGTGATTGCCATGTGACCTCAGAGGGCGCATAGAAAAATTATAAAGAACATTCATTTTTTCAGCAAGCTTGCTCTACAACTAAACAGCTCTCATTACATAAACGTTCACGCTAAAACTAGAATCGATGGCTTAGGAAACTGTGTGAGGATTCTGTATTGGATATGAGATCACTTTTGTCTTAAAATAAAGGCAATGATAATAGTAGATGACATTTATTGGTACCTTCTATGGGCCACAAATGGTACTAGGTACTTTTAAAGTTTTTCAACAACCTTACAAACTATTATTATTATTATCAAAAAATAGGTTGAAAAGCTATAGGATCTTAGAGGAAAACTGATTTGTCCATGGCAGCACTGGCAGTAAGAGGTAAATACAAGGATTTTTTCCCAGTTTCATGGATTCCAATGTCTACACCTTTTTTTTTTTTTTTTTTTTTTTTACCACCCCACCTTTCTGCTTTAAAAACTCCAAGGTCCCATGCTTCCAAAATATCCTACCTCTTCAAAGAATATGTCAAAGCAAGCATGAGATCTGAATGTACTCTTGCCTGAATATTAGGTGGAGATCCCAAGAGCTCAAATCACATCAATAATAGTCTTATTTTTAGATAAGCTCGAACTTTCACCTTGATGTGTTTTTCCTTAGGGAAGATAAGACCCTTGGTCAAACTGATCAGAAATTTAGATCTTTGCTATCTCTGCCCTCCTAGGCATAAGCTCACAGAGTCCTGTGACCAATGAGACTCTTTGTATGCACCTGCTGGTAAAGCCACATTTATCTCTCTTCTGTGGAAGTTATGTGGTTTATTGGCCCTGAGCTGTGATTAGCATGGCATTTACCAACCTCTTCTCCTTCTGTTAGTCCTTATTTCTGAGAACAAATAGTTGATTTTATTTACCAACATGTTTGGTCTATCTGGTGATTTTTTTTTTTCTCTTAAACCCACCTATACGGTAATGAAGGATCTTCTGTGCAGAAGATAGAGAAGCTTCCCTAATTTTTTCTCCAGTGACTATGCACACACAGCATCTGGTCTGTTAAGGAATAGGAGAGTTTACTTCTATTCTCATCTGACATATACACAACAGGAGCAAGAAAGAGTTGTAATAAGGACTCAATTCCCCTTTGATAACTATTTCTAACTCCTCAAATTTCCTAGAATCAGTGGCTTTTTTTTTGTACTGAATGTTCCAGTACTGGTTAGCCAGTTTCTAGAATAGGGATTATTAAAGAGGAGGTTCACATTGAATATTTGTGGTTGAATACATAGAACAAATTTCTGGGCAGTAAAATTCTTATTCCTGTTTGGAAACTTCTAGTTAAAGTGATTTCTCAGCTTTTATCTTAAGGACTAGATTTTTGTTTCTATCTCATTACCATCATGGTTTCACATATTATGCCTAGTTCCTTTGAGCTTAAGTACTCCCCACTGTAGTCTGTGTCCTCTTAGGGAGGAGAGGCATGGTAAAGGTGGGAGAAAGAGTAGTATAAGATTTTTCTTCAACAGAAGATGAGACTTCTCCAACCAGGCATGAGCCAAAGTAGTTACAAAATCACTTCTTGACTGCAGTGCGAAGAACCATGAGCAGCAAAGTCTCCCGCGACACCCTGTACGAGGCGGTGCGGGAAGTCCTGCAAGGGAACCAGCACAAGCGCCGGAAGTTTTAGGAGACGGTGGAGCTGCAGATCAGTCTGAAGAACTATAACCCTCAGAAGGACAAACGCTTCTCGGGCACCGTCAGGCTTAAGTCCACTCCCCGCCCCAAGTTCTCCATATGTGTTTTGGGGGATCAGCAGCACTGTGATGAGGCCAAGGCAGTGGATACTCCCCACATGGATATTGAGGCGCTGAAGAAACTCAACAAGAATAAGAAATTAGTCAAGAAGTTGGCCAAGAAGTATGATGCCTTTTTGGCTTCAGAATCTCTGATCAAGCAGATCCCACGAATCCTGGGCCCAGGCCTGAATAAGGCTGGTAAGTTCCCTTCCTTGCTGACCCACAATGAAAACATGGTGGCCAAAGTGGATGAAGTGAAGTTCACCATCAAATTCCAGATGAAGAAGGTGCTGTGTCTAGCAGTGGCTGTTGGCCATGTGAAGATGACAGATGACGAGCTTGTGTACAACATCCACTTAGTGGTCAATTTCCTGGTGTCCTTGCTCAAGAAGAATTGGCAGAACGTCCGGGCTATATACATCAAGAGCACCATGGGCAAGCCCCAGCACCTGTACTAAGGCACAGTTCCATAAATCCTAGTGCTACCCTTAAAAAAAAAAAAAAGTCACTTCTTGACATTGTGGAAGAGTGAAATTGAGGATTTGGCTACATCCTTTCTTTGAAATCACCAAGAACCACAGTTAGAATGTGAATGAAGGATTATCCCAAGAGTGGAGTGTAAAAGGTTGGAAGTTTCTGTTTCAGAAATAGGATGAAGTCCTAAAAGGGTTAACTTGAGCATCTTGGGAAGTGGAAACTAGATACCTGAAGGTGGATGGAGCATCTTACAGAATTGCAAATGTGGATTGACCAGGAATATGTGAAAATTTCTCTTGGTTAGTGGAAGGAGTAGAAATAACTATGATAATAATAAGAACCGAACTAATTTCCAAGCACTGGGTCCCAAACCAGAATCCATTCTAGGTTGAAAAACAAGAAAAAATCCAACTCTATTCAGTGAACTGTGTTGGCAGTTTATGTTCTGGACTGACAGTCCCCACCATATCTCTTCCCATACTTCAGAAAAGAGTATGAGTGAGTGTGTGTTTGTGTGTGTGTGTGTGTGTGTGTGTGTGTGTGTGTGTTATATACCTGGGAAGAATGGATGAAGTTCGTACCTTTCTTTGACAACAGTAGACTTTAGCTAGAAGACAATTCTGATTTCTTTAAATGCCTGTTTGAATTTTTTTTCCCACATTCATTTATTTTATTTAACAAGTATTATGTATCAAGTACTATTCAAAGCTCTGTACAAATATTAACCAATACAATTCTCTTAACAACTCTAGGGGACATTACTTTTATTATCCCCACTTATAGACGATAGCACTTGCCTAACATTTATAACTAGTAAGTGTCATTTAAGGCTCATTCGTATCTCTGTTCTGTGTTCTCTCTTCAGGTAATGTGATACTGTGTGGGGGTTTCTGACCAGAGAAGATGCCCAGAGATTTTGTCCAGCCCATGGAGTCTCCTAATCACACTAACCTGGACCCTTTTGTTTTCTTCCTCCTGGGCATCCCAGGTCTGGAACAATTTCACTTGTGGCTCTCACTCCCAGTGTGCTGTCTGGGCACAGCCACAGTTGTGGGCAACATCGCCATCCTGCTTGTTGTTGCCATGGAACCAGCATTGCACAAGCCTGTGTACTTGTTCCTGTGCATGCTCTTGACCACTGACTTGGCTGCCTCCTTCTCCACAGTTCCCAAGCTCCTGGCCATCCTCTGGTGTGGAGCTGGACACATCTCTGCCTCTGCCTGCCTGGCTCAGATGCTCTTCATTCATGCCTTCTGCATGATGGAGTCTACTGTGCTGCTGGCCATGGCCTTTGATCGCTATGTGGCCATTTGTCACCCACTTCGCTATGCTACTATCCTCACCGACACCATCATTGCCCGAATTGGAGTGGTAGCTATAGTGCAGGGCTCCAAGCTCATGCTCCCATGTCCCTTCCTCACTGCGCGTTTGAGCTTCTGCCAAAGTCATGTGATCCCCCACACATACTGTGAGCCCATGGCTGTTGTGAAGCTAGCATGTGGAGACACCAGGCCTAACCATGTGTATGGGCTGGCAGCAGCACTATTGGTCATTGGGGTTGACTTATTCTGCATTGGTCTTTCATATGTCTTTATTGCACGAGCTGTCCTTTGTCTTTCATCCCCTGAAGCTCAGTCCAAGGCCTTGGGGACCTGTGGTTCTCATGTCTGTGTCATCCTAATCTCTTATACACCAGCCCTCTTCTCCTTTTTTACCCATTGCTTTGGTCACCATGTTCCACTCCATATTCACATTCTTTTGGCCAATGTTTATCTGCTCTTCCCACCTGCTCTTAACCCTATGGTATATGGAGTTAAGACTAAAGAAATTCGGGAAAGGGTTGTCAGGGTGTTTCAAAGGGGGTAGGGAAGTGGGATCAAGGTATCTGAGTGATCCAGAGGTATAGAAGGGACTTAGTCCAAAAAAGATTTTCAAGATTAAACAATCCTCAGTATTTGAGACTGCAAAGAGGTTTTAGTCTTGTACCTCCTAGACCATTTCCAAGAGTAATAAATCACAGAGGAGGTCAAATTAGTTCAGCATCCTTAATTTCCATCCTGGGAAGTATAACCTAGGGAAGTTCTTCCAACCTAGGTTAGAAGAGCCTCTGCCTAGTCATAGGAACTTCCCGCACTTTCTGGCCTTCTCCTAATACAGCAGGCATGGATTTCTAACCTCACACTCCACACTACAGCTGCTGTGTTACCATCTGCAAGGATCAGGAGATATCACATACAGCCACAGTTAAAGAAAGTAGGCCTGCCAGGTACTTTTGTGCTTTTGCATAAATGTTATACTTTCTCCATTAGCTCTTGAAACCAAAAGAGGAAAAGAAGTCACCAATACCCACAATATTAGCAAATAGGAGAGCAAGGGCTTGAAACCTAGAATCCTCTGGTACAGAACAATAAGACATCTACAGATGAGAGCATAGGATAGAATAGCCCTTCATTTCTAAATTTGGAATATTCATCCCACAGATATATTCTTGTCTCCACCCTCTAAGGAGCCAACTTAATTCCAACTGACCTGGATATTATTCCCTGAAAAGCAATGTCCAAATATCTGTACACATTCTTACAAGAGACTCCCAGAGGTCATTGACTTCTATCTCTAAACTTACAAAGGACAGTCACTTGCACAAACCAATAGATGAGGAAGCTTTAGCCATTCATTCATCCATTTATTTAGAAGGAAAAGAGAGCCATCCCACAATGCCAGGTAGAGGAGACACAAACCCCCCTGCTGGAAATTGATAGGCCCTCCCTCCCTTAAAGAGTATCAGTCCTAAACTCTGAACACTAAGGACCAGCTTTTTAAAGCTTCCTTTTCGGAGAATATGAATGTTTTGACTGTGATACTTCACATAAGTGGGGATAAATAGTTTTGAAATATTACAATTCAGTAAAATATACTGAATACTGTCTGTTTTTCAAAGGAAAGAAAATCACTACGTTCTTCTATAGGAGGAGTGTCAGTGCATGGGTGGTACTGATTTAATTAATTTTTCATTCTAATCCTCAAATTGAGATATTCTTAACAGATTTTTAAGAATTTTAGACAATTCTAAACACCAGAGTTCATCAGCTGACTTAATTTTATGCTTCAAATTTATAATCTTGCCAGCGTACAAACCCTACACCCCAACTCTGGGACACTCTCTATCTGTGTTTTAAGTTCCTACCCTCAGAGTGTGGAGCAGTTCTGAAGACCATATACAGACATGCAGACTGTAAGCACTGTTTGCTTGCAATTTTGGATATTAAGTAGGAACCTATTGCTATATGCCTAGACTTTTACCTGCGCATGGTTTGAAATAGTGTTTATCATTTTCAGTTTTCTTATATGGTTGCCCCCTCATGGTTGCCATAGTACATTTATTTCTATTCCGTAAAGAAAAATGAAACGATTAGAAGTAAACTACCTCAAATTCTAATCCTCACATTAACTTTTGACACCTATAGGCATTGTTTCCTCCTTTATTGCTGTACATATTTATTACTAATTCCTTTTTCTGATCAAGCAAGCTTCACAAAATATGCTCTAGGGAGCCCAGACCATCACCCACTTCTTCTAGTTCTTAATTCCACAAGTGTTCAAATTTATTGGTACACTGACCCAATAGCAAAATTTCTCTTGACCTTTTTTTGTGCAAGTTTCTGGACAATATTTTTGGAGCTAATTACTTCTGCTTTCTTGACTCCTATTCCTTCCTACATTATAATCTGATTTCAAACACAAGTTAAAGTTTCCAGTGAAGTATCTGCCACCAAAGCCACCAGTAATCTTTTCTAACTGGACTTCCTTACAACACATTGTACTATTGACCATATCTACTTCTCCAGAATCTCTCCGCTGTGATATCTGTGATACCACACGATCCTAGCTTTTCTTCTTTGTCAATACTGTTTTCCTCCTTGTTCTCAAAGAAATTATATTAGGTCAAAAAGGAAGCTTCAGTGAGGTCCATAAGAAAGAAATCATTTAAAAAACCCAAAACTGAGGGCAATAAGGCCAGAAATTAAAAAATAAAAGTCGGTATCTTTAGCTATTCAGCACCTATAAATTCAAATGTCATTTGCATATCCACTTCTTCAGTAAAATTAGTATAGACGTTCTGAAGATAAACTTGTTCTTGGCATGACAGAATGGAAACTCTATTTGTTTTAAATAAATAATAGAGTGTCACATATGATTCATGAACAATTATATTTATTGTATTTTTATTAAATAAAAAAGCACTGGATATCAAATGATAGAAAAAATATATAAATACATTCTATTCATCTATTTAATAAATATTTTACAGTCTTAAAAACCTTCTTTTGGAAGAACATTTAATATGCTAGTTATACACTCTTAATTATAAAAACAGCTATTATATGTGTAATAATACAGTATTCCATTTCTATTAAAGCAATACCTGGTCATATATCCATGTTAATAAATTTAAAAAATGTATACTGGTAAATGTTATTTCAATGGAGAGACAAATAAATATATTTTAAAAGGTAACTTTAAAAGAGTAATTTAATGAATGTGTGTGTAAATCATTTACATAATTCACATAATATCCAACTTCGTTCCCTTGGGGTCTTTGCAAAACTTCCTAGGGAAAGGAGTCAAACCTCTGGGGTAGTGAAATCATTAGTTTCTATTAAAATATCTCATTTCTGATCTATATCCAGGTATCTATCTACAAGCACACACACATACACATGTTCATATATATATATATATATATATATATATGCACACATGCATTCACACATATATACAGATACATGTTTAGATATCTGTCAATTACCATTTGGGCTCCCTGGAGGTTAGCTTGATTCCAATACTAGCAGTATATCTCTGATGTTTTGAAATGTTCCTTTGGGATATTTAGGGTATATAACATTCATTTTCCTTCAGGCTCAGGTCAACAGTCTTCATATCAAGAAGTTAAAAATTTGCCCAGAGACTGTGATGTTTAGACAACCAAGTTCCTGGGAAATAGGACCAGATATATTTTATCTCCTTGTTTTTCCTTCCAAAACTAAGGGAAGGAAACAATATAGGGATCAGTGACAAGAAAATTTCCATTTTAGACATAGAGGTAAAGAGGGAAAATGATTTAAGGTTGGTACTAACTGCTTTTTTTACACTCCACAGATGTAAATGTTTTATTCTATTGACCTAGGTTGAAGTCAGAAGGCAATGCAAGACAATGATGCAGAGGCTCATGGAAATATTTATTCCCCACCTTTGGCATTAAAAATTCATTTAGGTGTTCATAATGCCCATGCATCTATATAAACAACTGTTCTAACTGTATAGGAATATGTGCTTTGGGAGTGATGGGAAACAAAGAATGGACCAATACCATGTCAGGGAATAATGGGAAATATATAAAGAACAATTCTAGGTCATGAAAGTCCATGTTCAAATTTCTCTTGCTGCCTACCTGCCTTCCCTTTTTTCCTTATGAGTGTCTGATTTTACTTGAGTTAGACTCTGGAAATTCTTACTTACTTATACCAAAATATATTTTTAGGCCAATATATATCATGTAGCTTTACTTACCAGGAGGAACCTATTGCCATGTCATAAGAATTCAGAATGGTTTAGTGGGAAGGGGTAGTATGAACCCTGACAGTTGGTTTTCCATCTTTGTTATGCAAGTGAATGATTTGTTTTGATTGCCAAGGTATCCATTTCAGAGAGGCACCCACTTCCAAGATGCTATCTCTGATAAACACATTACCAGCCACACACCTGACTAGATAACCCCCACACCTTCTTTGTTTTACAGATCTTGGGTGATTCTGATAATTGACCATTTGGGCCATTTGTTTTGTTTTTTTTTCTCTTGCTGTGCTTTAAATTCCCATTCTTATGTTTTTTGTTTTTTTGTTTTTTAAAGGAAGTGAAAATTTTTATTTTTTATTTATTTTTTAAAATTTTATTTTATTATGTTATCTTAGTCACCATACAATACATCATTCGTTTTTGATGTAGTGATCCACGATTCATTGTTTTCATATAACACCCAGTGCTCCATGCAGTATGTGCCCTCCTTAATACCCATTCTTTTTTTTAAAATTTTTTATTGTTATGTTAATCACCATACATTACATCATTAGTTTTGGATGTAGTGTTCCATGATTCATTGTTTGTGCATAACCCCCAGTGCTCCACGCAGAATGTGCCCTCAATTCACTGATAAAGGGTGAAGCTGAGATATCCTAGGCCCCACCCTCAATCCCAATAAAAGCAGAACCCCAGGCCCCCACACATTCCCCTGCCTTCACTTCTCTGTGTGGTCCCAGATTTGCCATGTGATTTCCAGGACTTATAAGTAATAAAGCTTTTCTCTTTCAAAATTTCCCGATGGTTTCTGCTGAGGGCTGCTTGCAGTTACCACAAGAATCAAAAGGGCCAGTCCAGCCACAACACTGGTTATCCGTAGCCTGAGACCAGCACACCAGGGGGATGGGGTGGGAGGAGGGAACAGATCACTGCCTATAGATTCTGGAAATGAGGATTGACAATGAGTGGTATATCGAGTTGTACTTTATGAAAGGTGAGAGAGGTGTAGCAATATCCAGAAACACTGACTATACACCTGGAGCAGATTATCAGTAAATTTCTCTGGAAAGAGATATTGAATTAGACTGTGGGAAACAATTTTAAATTTGTTTCAAAACAGATTAAATTTGTGATTAATACTGTGTCCCTTTGGTTTAAGCTTCTATCACCAGCAGGGCATTTGGGAAATGAATTGAATCTGTACAGAACATAAAATTTATTGTAAGAATAAAGCCATTCCTAAATTATTAAAGTTATCTTTATGAAAAAAAGAGCATACAGAAGATTATTTTGTAGTAGGTACTAAAGGGGAAATATTAAGACCTAGAATTAAGCATTGTCCAGAATTGTCAAGATTGGCTTATGTTATAGACGAGGCTGCAAACGTGGGTAAATATTTAGAGCACAGGGAGCTACAGACTGAGGCAGAGAGGTGATCATAATAGGGAAGAATTTATAAGTTTACAGACTAAATGTATTTTTTATTCTTTTTTTTTTTAAGTTTTCATTTATTTATTTATTTCGCAGAGAGATAGTGAGAGCAGGAACACAAGCAGAGGGAGTGGGAGAGGGAGAGGCAGGCTTCCCGCCGAGTAGGGAGCCCAATGTGGGACTCCATCCCAGGACCCTGGGATCATGACCTGAGCCAAAGGCAGATGCTTAACGGCTGAGCCACCCAGGTGCCCCAGACTAAATGTATTTTTTAAAGAGAGAATAGTAGTGCAACAGTGCTAGAAGTTCTTTTAAAACATGACCTCTAAGGTTTATAATCCTAATATTGAAATATATTTATCTGTGCTATATATATTTAAATTTATATTTTTGTAAATGATATATGACAGTTCTTTGAAGTGTATAATGTAAACTCATTTGTAAACAATTTTTTAAGTGTATTTAAAACCCTGATGAACTCAGGGTTGCAGTTTTGGTCCTAAGGGACCTAGATGTCCTTGTCTCCACATAATCAAGACTACCATATTTTGACTATTTGTCTAAATTAGAGATTAATAACAAAGCAGAAATGTTAGCTTAAAATCAAATCATTGGCATTAATTTGAAAACTGGAGTTTTCATCAGATTTAAGTGTTAATTTGGAAAGTCTTCATGTTAATACTTATTGTATACTAACAAGTTATGTAAGAGGATTTCTGTGTTTCTCATAATTTAGGTTACAGATATTTTAACAGAGATGGCGTAGAACTATCATTGTTAAAACAATCAACTTTAATTTAATCAACTTTAAAATCATTCTATAACTTTTACCCAGAATTTCTCAAAAAAAAATTCTGACCCAATTCTTTTTTGCTTTAATTGCTACTTCATCTGAAATTAATATGTCTGCTCCAAATTTTATGTGTATTTTCTCTGAAGAGTATACATTATTTTACTTTGTTCTTTGATTTTCTTTATCATATGGCCCTCTATACTGCCTGTATACATTTTTATAAAATTAACAGATTTATCTCCACTTATATAGGGCAATTTAAATTATTTATCCTAATAGCCCGATCAATGCATTTTATCTGCCTTTTGTCCCATTAACATTTTATTGATTTATTTAAGAATCCTTTGTTTTCTCTGTTTTGTGATGAGAATGTTTTGTTTAGTTAATATTTTATAGTGATTTATGCATTTATATTCTGTTTTTATTCTTGGAGGTTCCTTTTGTGTTTTCTAAATAATAGTAAACTATACTTTAATATTTTTAAAATATTCTGACAGGTGTACTTTTCATTATGATATCTGAGAAACAGGATAACCTTCAGGCTATTTCCTTAGAAGAATCCTGCTATTCAGAGATTGATAAAGTGTGTTATGATTGGCTCCTATTTCTAGCCCTATGTCCAACTTCCTAAAGCCCACATGCAAAAGACATTACAATATTTTTTCTCAAGACATGATTTATTTAAAGTTCCATGATTTTTTCATGTTTATTTTTCCATAATATGTGTATAGTTATTAATATTTAAATAATATCATTTAATAAAAATAGACAAACCAAACTTTGTCTTTTATAAATGGACATTTGTCTATTAAAGAACTAGGCAAATATTAAGCACTAAAAAGTATTTGTTGTCTACATTGATAAATGAATGAATAAAAAATAATACATATATAAAATAATCTATTTGGTTTAAACCATATTTATACTCATATTCCCTGGAAGTCAGAAAAATTGGTTGTTTTGCCATTGAAATGTAACTTGAGGAAAAAAGGCAAAAGAAATTAAGACAGTGACTATGACCAAGACATTTTCTTCTTTTATCTCTATCTAGGAGGACCCACAAATGCTGTAAGATGATTAATGATCATCCTAGCTTGATAATGCTAATGCTCAACCAAACAGACCTGACCCTAGTCTCATTCATTCTTAATGGGATCCCAGGCCTGGAGGACATGCACATGTGGATTTCCTTCCCATTCTGCTCCATGTATGCTGTGGCTGTGGTAGGGAATTGTGGGCTACTCTACCTCATCTGCTATGAAGACTCCTTGCACAGGCCCATGTACTATTTTTTAGCTGTGCTTTCCCTAACTGATCTTTTCATATGCTCTAGTACAATCCCTAAAGCTCTCTGCATCTTCTGGTTCCATTTCAAGGAAATCAGCTTTGATGGATGTCTGGTCCAGATGTTCTTCATCCATACCTCCACAGGGATGGAGTCTGGGGTGCTCATGCTTATGGCCCTGGACCGCTACATAGCCATCTGCTACCCACTGCGCTACTCTACTATCCTCACGAATTCTGTTATTGCAAAGGCTGGGCTCTCCACCTTTCTCAGAAGGGTATTCCTCATAATTCCCTTCACTGTCCTCACCAAGCACCTGCCCTACTGCAGAGGGAATATAATTCCCCACACCTACCATGACCACATGTCTGTAGCCAAATTATCCTGTGGGAATATCAAGGTCAATGTCATCTATGGTCTGACAGTTTCCCTCCTGACTGGGGGCTTTGACATCCTGTGCATCACTATCTCCTACACCATGATCCTCCGGGCAGTGGTCAGCCTCTCTTCAGCAGATGCTTGGCACAAGGCCTTCAGCACCTGCACTGCCCACATCTGTGCCATTGTTTTCTCCTACAGCCCAGCCTTCTTCTGCTTCTTTTCCCACTGCTTTGGGGGTCACACAATCTCTCCATCTTGTCACATCATTGTGACCAATATTTACCTGCTCTTGCCTCCACTATGAACCCCATTGTCTATGGGGTGAAAACCAAGCAGGTACAGGACTGTGTCATAAGGATCCCTTCAGGTTCTAAGGATATCAAATTCCAGAGCAAATAAAAGGGATATTTGCCTGGGTTGGGATGTGAAGGGAAAGAATGCTTCTCTCTGTCTGTTTAGGCAGAAGAATTTCCAAGAATAGGTATATAATTTTTCCAGGTAAGCATGATGAATAGTTCATTCCCATTAAATTTTCTGCAGAATACCAAATAATTTTTCATGCCACATCACCTTCCATATGAGTTTTTTACCTCCAGGTTTTCTGTGTAACTTTACCTCCAGGACTCAGTAATATTAGGTTCCAAGAAAGAAAAATCCTAATGAGAAGCTGGGACAATTATCTAGAAAATTGAATCAAGTGAAACTAATGATCTAGGGTTAGATGACTAAAATCATTCTGGGTTTTTTTTTTGTTTTTGTTTTCATTGTTGTTTTTAATTGTAAATGGAATTTCTAGATGGATAACTATAATTTAACCCTGGAAAAAATATATTACATATTCTCATTATCACCAAAATCCTGTTTTCTTAGCAATTTTTAAAGATGAAACTAGAAAGTCTTCTGTGTGTGAGGTGTAAGATTCTGGGGTCCTATGAGAACCTTGGTGACTTTGTACCTGACCAGGTCAGTCCTAGCATGAGACATTCAGGCAATTGCTTCCTTCCCAACTGGTGGGTTGTCTTTTGTCTTCAAGGTGGCTTTCAAAGAATGCACAGTTTTGAAGGAGCTATGAATAACAGTTATGAAACTTATGACATATATTAATGACAGTTATTAATGACCACTACAAAATAACAAATAAATGTATTTCTACAAGTACAGGGCTATGGGGAGCAATAGTTACTTTCCTTTTTTTGAGCTGAGAATTGAACTAAAAATTGCTTGAATATTTTCTGTACAATATTCAATATTCTTTCTAAATTAACATGAAGTAAGAAACTACAAATAATGATAGTTTTACAGCATTGTCACAGATAGCATAAAGAAGATTGCAAAGTTGATTTTTCCTTCTCAACTTCTAAGAACTACTTTTCTCTGATGTTGGTAATTTATGCTCATTAATTTCTGTTTCATTAAAATGTAACATCTAGTGTTTTTCATTTTATAAAGGCATAAAATGTACTGCATGGAGCACTGGGTGTTATATGAGAACAATGAATCGTGGATCACTACATCAAAAGCTAATGATGTATTGTATGGTGACTAACATGACATAATAAAATAAAATTAAAAAATTAAAAAACACAACATAAAAAAACAAATAAATGTTCATCACAAAATCACCCTCTTTTCATATTTCTCTGTATCCTGATAGCAAAATTTCTTTAAAGGTTATCAGTATTCATTATCCTTACTTATACATCTTGAAATAATTCTTACCCATTTCTTGTTTTCTTCAGAATATCTTTCATTGTTTCACTAAAATTGCTTTTGTCAATTTCACAAATGACTTTCATATTACTAAAGCCAATGGTCCTTCTCTATGCCCATCTTGCCCTACCTCTCAACAATACTGAACGTAACTGATTAGTCCTTTTGTCTAGAAACCCTCTCATTTCTTGAATTCTGCAACACATCACACATTCTAAGTCATTCTTCATTTTTACTGAACGGTCTTTATAGTGCCATTTGCTTTCCCGTTTCCTCTGGATTTCTTTATACTAGCATATCCCTGGGTTCAGCTCTCTTTTCTTTTTGCACTCATTCCCTAGGCATTCCAGTACACATAGCCATAAATGCCATTGTATGCTAATAACTGCCAGACTGATTAACTCAGTAATGAATTCACGGAAGCTCAGGTGCAAGTTCAAGGTAAAGAAAATTTCATGATACATTTTTCTTAATGGCATTCTGTCATTTCTAGGTCCTTTTCTTGTTTTGCTTTTTGTTTTTACTTTCATCTTATTTCAGTTCTAATCTTCAGGCCATTGACATTCTCCATGTGTTGTACAAATATTCTTAAACATGTGACTATGAAATCCTTTACGAATGTTTATTTTAGAAACATCCATTTTATTGTACTAAAATAGTACATTCCTTACTTTTAACTCAGTTATTTTTAAAAATGTGTTTTTTAAAAATTATGTATACTTCACTTCTTGCTTCTGATTATTTTATAGATTTTCTTAGCATGCAATCAACACTATTTTCTTAATCATTCCCTGATTATAAATATCTATGTTTTTTCACTCTCTGTCACCACAGATATTACTATGCTAAACATCTTTGCTCACATGCACATACACACACATGCAGGCCCTTATGGAACTGGAGATATTTTATTCAGAATATATACTGTGGAGTGAGTTTGCAGAGTTATAATCTCTGCATACTACCTTTAATGAAGCAGCCTTAGACTGCTGGTCAACTTTCCAATACAAACAATGGAAGCCAAAAGACAATGAAATAATATTTTTGAAGTGCCTAAAAAACACTTGGCAACTTAGGATCCTGATCTCATGAAGGAAGGGAAAACTGAAGGGGGAGTGGAATCAGAGGGGGAGACAAACCATGAGAGACTGGACTCCGGGGAAAAATCTGAGGGTTTTAGAGGGGAGGGGGTAAGGGGGATGGGTTGGCCCAGTAATGGGTATTAAGGAGGGCATGTGTTGCAATGAGCACTGTGTATGTGGTTTTTTTTTAAGTTTTTTTTTTTTTTAAGATTTTATTTATTTATTTGACAGAGAGAGAGAGACAGCAAGAGGGGGAACACAAGCAGGGAGGAGTGGGAGAGGGAGAAGCAGGCTTCCCGTTGAGCAGGGAGCCTGATGCAGGGCTCAATTCCAGGACCCTGGGATCATGACCTGAGCCGAAGGCAGACACTTAATGACCGAGCCACTCAGGCACGCCGGCCATTGGTGTTATATGCAACTAATGAATCATGGAACAATACATCAAAAACTAATGATGCACTGTATGCTGACTAACATAACATAATAAAAAAAAGACGATAAAATAAATACCTATTCACATAAACAAATGTTGAGAGGAAATACTAAAGTAAATGTGTTATTCAGAATATAGAATAATGATTACCTGATGGAAGCTCAGAATGAAATATAGGAATGCATAACAAAACTAACATTGAAGAAAAATACAATGACAATAATAACATCTATTTTATTGGTCCAAAAATGGCAAGAGGAAAAAAGAACAGATGGGACTTGATAAAAAAGACAATAGGAACATGGTAAACTTGACAAAAAATTATGTCAGTAATTACATTAATATAAGTTGACTAAGCAATTCGGTAAAAGAAAATGAAATGAAAAATAAAATATCCCAAGAAACTGTTATTTAGAAGACATAATATATATATCCTGTATATATATGTAACATATATACATAATATATATATAATATAAGAATATTACATAAGAAAAAGCTTGTGTGGCTATAACCAGCAAAGTAGATTTTAACACAATAAATAGAAGTGATAAAATGCAAAGTTTCATAATGATTACAGTAGCAATCCAACAGCAAAATATACCTAACTTTGTATATGGTTAAAATAGAAACATACACACATAAACATACTCACAAAAGAGGTGGAAAGAACTAGAAGGGGAAATTGATAAATCAACAGTGAAATCATAGTTGGATATTTTAACAGTCTTTCAGCAACTGAAGAGCAGAGATTTAGAAAAATCTAAATATAGAATATCTGAACATAAGCAACCCACTTGTCTGCACAGTAAACAACATCCACCAGCTTTAAGTATAGTTTTATTTCTCAAACTAATATGAAACATTTACCAAAATGAACAATAAGAGGATGTCAAGAACAAATTTATCTCATACATCTGAAAAAGTAGATGAGATAAACACATATTAAAAACACTACAAACAATCTAAGAAGGAATATAAGGTTATAGTAGTCACACAATACCATATGATCCAATAATTCTGCTATTGGATATTCATGCAAAGAAAGTGAAAACACGAACTCTAAAAAATATATGCACCACTATGTTTATTATGCACCACTATGTTTATTGCAGCATTATTTACAATAGCTAAGATAGGGAAGCAACCTAAGTATGCATCAATAGACGAGTGAATAAAGAAGTAAAGAAGATATATATATATATATATATATATATATATATGTATCTCATGTCTTCTTTACTTCTTTATTCATATATATATATATATATATATATATATATATATAAAATGGAATATTACTCAGCCATAAAGAAGAATGAGATTTGCCATTTATGACAACGTGGATGGACCTAGAGGGTACTATGAAATCAATCAATCAATCAATCAACCAAAGAAAAACAAATCAGAAAAAGAAAAACATATACCATATAATTTTATTTATATGTGGAATCTAAAAAAACAAAATGAATAAACAAATAAAAAGCAGAATCGGACCTATAAATACAGAGAACAAACTGATAGTTGCCAGAGGGGAGGAGAGCAAGGGGCTGGGTGAAAAAGGTGAAGAGGAGTGGGAGATACAGGCCTCCAGTTATGGAATGAGTAAGTGATGGGGATCGGAGGTACAGGGAGCAGAGTCAATGATACTATAAGAGCATTGTGTGGTGACACACAGCAGCTACCCTTGTGAGCACAGCATAGTGTATAGACTTGTTGAATCACCACGTTGTACACCTGAAACTAGGGTAACATTTTCTGTCAACTCTACTCAAAAAAAAAAAAAAAAAAAAAAAGAGGGAGAAAAGAATTTTTAAGAGAAATTTAAAAAAAACATAAAAGGATTATTCTTCAGTCACATAAATGATCAATTTTACCTCCACCATAGCTTCTAAATCTATTCACTTTTCTTCATCTTTACTGCCCTGATCCTGGTTCAACACACAGTCATCGCTCCTTTGGGTTACTACTATTCACCTGATTTACTCATATTTATTTTTGCCACACGGAATCTGCTCTTTTCATTGCTGCTATGTCCTAATTCTCCTTAAAAACTTCAGTGGTTCCTTATTATTTTAGCATAAATTTGCTCATAAGTCTGTGGCCTCTGTTGTTAGCTCAACAGCTCTATATCACATTGTATTTCATTTCCCACCACTCCTTAGGGCTCCAGCCACATTTATCCTCTTCTATTACATGAAATTTAACATGATCCTGTTTCAGAATCTTAAAGTTCTTGGAATCCTTTTGCTTTCTGTCGTCCCCATTATCAAACAAACACCATTGTTAAGACCTACTCCAAGTGTGTCCTCAATACAAACTGGTGTTTCTTCTGGAAAACCTTCTCTGACACCAAGACTAAATTAATTCTCCCCATTATATGTTATCATAGCTCTTGGTGTTTTTGCTTTAAAGAACTTCTCCCAGCCTACAGGTATATATATGTAAGATGATTTATTTAGTGTTTTATCCCCTTGTCCCAACTAGGTCACAGTTTCCATGTGAACAGGGACCATGACAGTTTATTGATCATTCTATGCCTACCATATTTTGTAAACACAGTAGGAACACTATATATATAGTGTTATATATATATATATATATATATATATGGTGAATAGATACTTTCTCCTCTAAGCATATTTTTTTAAGCAGGATATCATAACCACAGAATTTAGAATCGTCTGAAATGTTGTAGTCAAGAACAATTCAAACACTAATAAAGTTTCCCACTTTTTATAGGGCCATTTTGGTTTCATAAATGAACATATTTTTCTGTTTATGTAAGATCTCAGGTATTATTGATAGGAAACATATCTCTGAATTAATCTCCTCTCCAACCATTTGGGATTTAAATATCCTTAGGACTTCTCCTTTCTCTATGGGCCATTCTCTCTTCATGTCTCCAAGGGAAGTCTATTATCCTTAGATCACTGAGCTGTTTACTACTCCCCATAAATTCAAGAAGCTCATAATTTCTGTGCCACGTGGCAGCTGAAAACATATCCTCACTTCATGTGTAAAGCTCCTTTCTCAGAGTGTTGTGTCTTTTTTCCAGGTAGGAAAACCCTGCCATTGCTGGGACCTCAGACTGTGAGTCTCTGCTCATAACCACAGTTAAGTACTGAAACCTTGGCTAAATCCAAGGGTATCCAATGGCTCATTCTTGACCTTTTCTTATGCAGTTTTGGCAACATCTTGCACGAGAGATGGACACTTTGCTCTGCCCTAGCAGGAAATAGAGACTTGGAGAAGCTTTTTAAGGGGGTTAGAGCTAGAATTAGAGAATGGAGCACTGTTTGTTGTTCTAGAAGTTACTTCATCTATAAAACAGCTACTAGATTATCTTCAGGGAGAATATATTAACTGTTTTCCATAGTAGGATCATATGCCATGTCCTGCTAATCTCTAACTGCTAAAAAATATTTAAAACACTATTTCCTTTGGTGAACTCAAATCTGCTCCTTCTCTTAACTGGTTTGCCCTGATATCAACCAGGGGGAACATCAAAGATCCAAGGTTGTGTCTTTGGTAGGAGGATGTGGAATAATACATGGCTATTTGGCAAAGGTACCAGGCCTCATACGCTCAAGTGGGTCACATACTTCTAAGCTCTCAAGAATGAGCCAGGAAGCTGAAATCCTCGGAATTCTCACCTAAAAGTTCAAAGTCAAACTAGCTTCATCTCCAAGCCTCTTTGTGTCTGTTTTGTCACAATTTGCTGTGAATGCATTTAGATGACTTTACTGTTCATCAAATTACATTACCATTAAAGAGGGACGATTTGCCCCATGATTAGGCAGTACATGTTTATCCAAACACAGAGGCAGCAAGAAATTTCTGGAAAAAATTTCATCCAATTGTGAACAGGAACCATCTTGTGTTGGGGATAACACGAGAGAATTTTAATTTCTTTCAGATATATTTTTCTATATTTAAAAGTATTAAACCAGGAGTAAATCCATAACTGTCTTATGTGTTATAAAGGAATTTAAACTTTATTTGAAAGAAAGTGTGAGGGCTTGGATTATTTTAAGGAACAGAATACCAGTTTTAGTACAATCAGATTGCTGCCAAAAGGAAACAAGCACAGAGAAAGGCAAATATGACAGGCAAGGCTGCAGAAGCAGTGCTCAAGGGAAGGGCTGCCTCAGTGAAGTAAAGGGGAGGAAGCAACAGGACAAAGGAGAAGTTGTTTGCCAACAGGAAAGGCTTGCTTGTTAGTTTCAGACTTCGCTGTTTGTCTCCTGAACAGAATAAAAAATACATGAACAACGACAGTCTAACAAAAGATGAGTCTAGTTTTGAACATGAATCTGAACATACAGTGATAGTGTCTTCAATGTTATGAAAAGCAATTCTTGTTTATTAAGGAAAATCAAATCATCTTATTACCTGTGCCTAACTCCTATATTTATATGTCTTTATAGATTCTCTAAAACTAAACTGGAAAAAAAATTCTTTCTTTTTTTTTTAAAGATTTATTTATTTATTTGAGAGCGAGAGAGAGAGAGAGAATGAGCATGGGGGAGGGGCAGAGAGAGAGAGAGAGAGAGAGAGAGAAGCAGACTCCCTGCTGAGCAGGAAGCCCGACAAGGGACTGGATCCCAGGACTCAGAGATCATGACCTGAGCTGAAGGCAGATGCTTAACTGACTGAGCCACCCAGGGGCCCCTAGAAAAAAACATTTCTATGATTTTCTCCATTATGTGACTCCTGAAACCAACAAATTCAGTCATGAACACTTCACTTTTCAAGCTATTCTTTTGAGACATTCTCAGCAGTCCATACAAGTGGGATGTAAAAAGATAATAATAATTCCTCTTTTAATATGACCGACCATACTTATGTTTGCAACCTCCTAAGTCTATGATATAAAATTTTTGGAAGGTATATAAAACATTAGTGGACATCTATAGCAATGGTAATAATGTAGCTACAAAATTTAATCTCTCATAATTCTGCATTTAAAAAATATTCTTTGTTGTTAGTTAATAAAAATTTGAAGCAAGATTGAGACAAATATGAAGAAAACAAACACATCCACTTGATTCCACAAAATTTCTGAAGAGATGATGAAAGTTAAAAAAACAAAACAAAACCAAAAAGCAACAGCAAAAATTATATTTATGTAATGGTCCCAAATTGAGTTGGCTATGGATAATGCAGAGATTTGAGATGCATACTGAGTCATCCTTGAATAGTCAACAGTGACAATTGCTCCTTGAAAGTTTAACTTCAGAAGCCAAAGCCTCAAAATGTCATAATTTATCTTAAATTGCTGTAAGGAATGGACTGCAGAATTCATTTTGTTACAGTACCAAACTATACTATGTGGAGACATTATTTAAAATTTTGTTCAATAATTGTATGGAGACAGTTTAAAAATAATGTTGATGATAATTCTGTGCAGAGAAAGCAACTTTGAAAACCATTTTCTTTTTCTCTTAGGAAAAGATGTCTGCATCTCTGAAAGGCTCTAATAGCTCCAAATTCCAGGTCTCTGAGTTCATCCTGATGGGATTCCCAGGCATTGATAGCTGGCAACACTGGCTCTCCTTACCATTGGCAATACTCTACCTCTCAGCAATTGGTGCTAACACCCTCATCCTCATCACCATCTGCCAGGACCCTGCCCTTCCGCAGCCAATGTACTATTTCCTAGGCATTCTCTCTGTGGTGGACATGGGGTTGGCCACCACCGTCATGCCCAAGATCCTGGCCATCTTCTGGTTTGATGCCAAGGTCATCTAGCCTCCCTGAGTGTTTTGCTCAGATTTATGCCATTCACTGCTTTGTTGGCGTGGAGTCTGGTATCTTCCTCTGCATGGCTTTTAATATATATGTAGTGATTTGTCACCCTCTTTGCTATCCATCAATTGTCACCAATGCCTTAATCTTAAAAGCTACCATGTTCATGGTACTTAGAAATGGCTTGTTTGTCATTCCCGTGCCTGTGCTTGTAGCCCAGCGTAATTATTGCTCCAGGAATGAGATTGAGCATTGCCTGTGCTCTAACCTAGGGGTCACCAGCCTGGCTTGCGATGACAGGAGGCCAAACAGCATATGCCAATTGCTTCTGGCATGGATTGGAATGGGTAGTGACCTAGGTCTTATAATATTGTCATATACTTTGATTCTGTGCTCTGTACTTAGACTGAACTCAGCTGAAGCTGCATCTAAAGCTCTGAGCACTTGTAGCTCCCATCTGATCCTTATTCTCTTCTTCTACACAGTTGTTGTAGTGGTTTCAGTAACTCACCTGGCAGAACCCAAAGCTCCTTTGATTCCAGTTCTACTCAATGTGCTGCACAACATCATTCCCCCTTCCCTCAACCCTATGGTTTATGCACTTAGGACTAAAGAACTTAGGGCAGACTTCCAAAAGATGTTTTGTTTGAGCTTAGAAAAGAACACAAGGCACCCGTGATCTTCTCCATGATGTACATGATCTTCAGCTTCTTTTAGAATCGATGGTAGAACTTCAAATATTATAGGGCAAGTGAATGCCTTTGAGTTCTCTTTTTCACATTGTAAAAGCATCTAAAAACAACAACAATAACAACAAGTACAAATTCAGAGTAGCTCCAAAATATTCATAAGAGATGAATATATGCGGGTAAAGGAAGTACTTTCTACCAGACCAATGAAATGGAATAAAAACTAGAGTTTATGAATTATGTCTCTCCCCTAAAATAAAAATGAATATAATAATACACATAAAATCAAAGAATAAATGAGTGGGACATGAGTTACATATCATGATTATTCATTGACAGCTGTAACTTAGGACCAAAGTCTATCTGCCTGAACAAGTTCATTCCAATAATGTGCGTGAAGAGGCAGGAAAGGAAAACACTTCAGATGAATAAAGCCAAATCATTTTATGGTGGGTCTCTGGATAGAATAAGGCAAGATGACCAAACTTGGATAAACAGAACCCAAAAGATACAGATAGGTAGGTAGATAAGAGGGGGAGAGAAGGCAAAGAGATAGAAAAGAGAGAATGAGAGAGAAAGACTGAGAGAGACAGAAATAAGGATGCACAGAAGGATTTATCTTTTGCTCCATTTTCCTCTCCGGCTCTGCTCTCTGCCCTTCCAGCACTGTTCTGTATCCTGAAGGTCTGAAGCTCATACACTGTGTACCCTGGGCTACTCTGTTTCTAGTATCCTGTTAGGTTTTTCAATGGGAGTTACTGGCAGGAGACTGGAGTGCAAGAGGAGTTTGGGTTATTTATTCTTCTCCCACCCATGAAGCACTTGCCAGGCAACCCATCTGCAATAGCTACAGCATGTATGGTTTACTCAAGAACATTTTTAAAGGTGTTTAACTTTTTTTTTTTTAATTTTAGAAAGAGAAAGAAAGAACATGAGAAGGGGGGAGGGGCAAAGGGAGAGGGAGAGACAGAATCTTAAGCAGGTCCACAGCTTAGCACAGCTCAATCCCATGATGACCCTGGCTGGGATCATGAATCAAGCCGAAATCAAGAGTCAGAAGCTTAACAACCTGAGCCACCCAGGCATCCCCCAAGAACATTCTTTCAGGACAAGGAAGTGATCAAGTCATTATATTTGTCTCTAGGTACCAAGCATCACTATTTTTTTTAACATGATTTTTGTTTCCTTAACCTCACCTACAAATTGGTTAATGGCAACTTCATGAAATTCTCCTCAGATTCATATTTGTGTGTGCCTTTCGTTTCTTGCCAGGACCCTGCAGACTCTCGAGCTTTACCTGTACCTCCACCACCTCTTCTGCAACTACTCCTCTGCTGTGGCTAAAGAGGATGTGGGCAGTGTGAGTGGGTGGGATGCAGATTCATAATGGACAGACATAAAGAAGTCTGTAGAGCAGCAGGCAGATGCAGGATATTTATCCCAGTGAAAAATCTTTCCTTGATTATGCTGTTGTCTTTTCCATGATGCTAAAACCAATGAATAGCAGAAATAAGGCTTATCTTAATAGTGTCGTGAATTTCATTATGATCTGGGCTGGTTTCCACTCAGCCCGTGATTAGAGTACTTCTTTAAGTAGTTGGCATATCTATGGATTATCTTGGGAAACATGAGGATTAATTTGAGGTATAGGCCTACCAATGCTAACAGCTCTATTAGACAGTGTATACTGTCACTCATCCTCCAGTTAGACATACAAGGTAAATTATATTGGTTCTAAGGTATAATAAAAATAATGTGAAGGATCTTCCTTATTAGTCCGGTTTCCCACACAAAAGGCAGAATATATTTTTGTATTATATTGCCCTGAAATATATCATGATTAAAAAAAGTAATTTTATGAGTCCATAGGACAGTTGGTATTTTTTCTTTGTCAGCCTTTAAATGAAAATAAATAAATTCAAGTTTCTGTGGTAGACCACAGATTTTCAAAATAAGCCATTCTGCTCTGTCATGGAAAAGAAAACTAAACAGATGCCAAGATTCTGAGGACAGAAGTTGTCTGGGTGCATTGGTCACAACTCTTGGGCCAGATCAGGTCCCATGTGACATCCCGTCTTGAGCAGCTCTGAAAGTGGTGTTTAGCCAGATTACCTTCAGAGAAGTTGTCCATTTCTAGTAGCATTTCAAGCCTGTATCATAGATGTTCTTTAAATGGATGACATGGCTCCCACTCAGATTTCTTTATTTTAAATTTTTTTATGGTTATGTTAATCACCATACATTACATGATTAGTTTTTGATGTAGTGTTCCATGGTTCATTGTTGTGTATAACACCCAGTGCTCCATGCAGAATGTACCCTCTTTAATACCCAACACCAGGCTAACCCATCCTCCGACCCCTCTCCCCTCTAGAAACCTCAGTTTGTTTTTCAGAGTCCATCGTCTCTCATGGTTCGTCTCCCCCTCCGATTTCCCCCCCCTTCATTCTTCCCCTCCTGCTATCTTTTTCTTCTTCTTTTTTTTAAACATATATTGTATTATCTGTTTCAGAGGTACAGGTCTGTGATTCAACAGTCTTGCACAATTCACAGCACTCACCATAGCACATACCCTCCCCAATGTCTATCACCCAGCCACCCCATCCCTTCCACCCCATACCACTCCAGCAACCCTCAGTTTGTTTCCTGAAATTAAGAATTCCTCATATCAGTAAGGTCATATGATACATGTCTTCCTCTGATTGACTTATTTCACTCAGCATAACACCCTCCAGTTCCATCCACGTTGTTGCAAATGACAAGATCTCATTCCTTTTGATGGCTGCATAATATTCCATTGTATATATATATCACTTTTCCTTTATCCATTCATCTGTTGATGGACATCTTGGCTCTTTACACAGTTTGGTTATTGTGAACATTGCTACTATAAACATTGGGGTGTACGTAGCCCTTCGGATCCCTACATTTGTATCTTTGCGGTAAATACCCAGTAGTGCAATTGCTGGATCGTATGGTAGCTCTATTTTCAACTTTTTGAGGAACCTCCATACTGTTTTCCAGAGGGGTTGCACCAGCTTGCATTCCCACCAACAGTGTAGAGGGTTCCCCTTTCTCCGCATCCCCGCCAACATCTCTCGTTTCCTGACTTGTTAATTTTAGCCATTCTGACTGGTGTGAGGTGATATCTCATTGAGGTTTTGATTTGGATTTCCCTGATGCTGAGCAATGTTGACCACTTTTTCATGTGTCTGTTGGCCATTTTGATGCCTTCTTTGGAAATATGTCTGTTCATGTCTTCTGCCCATTTCTTGATTGGATCATTTGTTGTCTGGGTGTTGAGTTTCATAAGTTCTTTATAGATTTTGGATACTAGCCCTTTAACTGATATGTCATTTGCAAATATCTTCTCCCATTCTGTCAGTTGTTTTTTGGTTGTGTTGACTGTTTCTTTTGCTGTGCAAAAACTTTTAATCTTGATGAAGTCCCAATGGTTCATTATTGCCCTTGCTTCCCTTGCCTTTGGCGATGTTTCTAGGAAAAATTTGCTGCGGCTAAGGTCGAATAGGTTGCTGCCTGTGTTCTGCTTTAAGATGTTGATGGACTCCTGTCTCACAGTGAGGTCTTTCAACCATTTTGAGTCTATTATTGTGTGTGGTGTAAGGAAATGGTCCAGTTTCATTCTTCTGCACGTGGCTGTCCAATTTTGCTAACACCATTTGGTGAAGAGAACGTCTTTTTTCCATTGGACATTCTTTCCTGCTTTGTCAAAGATGAGTTGACCATAGAGTTGAGGGTCCATTTCTGGGCTCTCTATTCTGTTCCACTGATCCATGTGTCTGTTTTTGTGTCAGTACCATACTGTCTTGATGATGACAGCTTTGTAATAGAGCTGGAAGTCCGGAATTGTGATTCCTCCAACTTTGCTTTTCTTTTTCAACATTCCTCTGGCTATTCGGGGTCTCTTCTGGTTCCATACAAATTTTAGGATTATCTGTTCCATTTCTTTGAAAAAAGTGGATGGTATTTTGATGGGGATTGCATTGAATGTATAGATTGCTCTAGGTAGCATTGACATCTTCACAATGTTTGTTCTTCTAATCCATGAGCATGGAACTTTTTCCATTTCTTTGTGTCTTCCTCAATTTCTTTCATGAGTATTTTATAGTTTTCTGAGTACAGATCCTTTGCCTCTTTGGTTCGATTTATACCTAGGTATCTTATGGTTTTGGGTGCAATTGTAAATGGGATCGACTCCTTAATTTCTCTTTCTTCTGTCTTGCTGTTGGTGTATAAGAATGCCACTGATTTCTGTGCATGATTTTATATCCTGCCACTTTACTGAATTCCTGTGTGAGTTCTAGCAGTTTTGGGGTGGAGTCTTTTCAGTTTTCCACATAAAGTATTATATCATCTGCAAAGAGTGAGAGTTTGACTTCTTCTTTGCTGATTTGGATGCCTTTGATTTCTTTTTGTTGTCTGATTGCTGTGGCTAGGACTTCTAATACTATGTTGAATAGCAGTGCTGATAGTGGACATCCCTGCCGCGTTCCTGACCTTAGGGGAAAGGCTCTCAGCTTTTCCCCATTGAGAATGATATTTGCTGTAGGTTTATCATAGATGGCTTTTATGATGTTGAGGTATGTACCCTCTGTCCCTATACTCTGAAGAGTTTTGATCAAGAAAGGATGCTGTACTTTGTCAAATGCTTTTTCTGCATCTATTGAGAGGATCATATGATTCTTGTTCTTTCTTTTGTTAATGTATTGTATCACGTTGATTGATTTGCGGATGTTGAACCAACCTTGCAGCCCAGGGATAAATCCCACTTGGTCATGCTGAATAATCCTTTTAATGTACTGTTGGATCCTATTGGCTAGTATTTTGGTGAGAATTTTTGCATCCATGTTCTCTTTTCTTTTTGATAAGTCTGGCCAGGGAGTTATCAATCTCGTTAATTCTTTCAAAGAACCAGCTCCTAGTTTCGTTGATCCGTTCTACTGTTCTTTTGGTTTCTAGTTCATTGATTTCTGCTCTGATCTTGATTATTCCTCTTCTCCTGCTGGGTCTAGGCTTTTATTGCTGTTCTTTCTCCAGCTCCTTTAGGTGTAGGGTTAGGTTGTATATTTGAGACCTTTCTTGTTTCTTGAGAAAGGCTTGTATTGGTATATACTTTCCTCTCAGGACTGCCTTTGCTACATTCCAAAGATTTTGAACAGCTGTGTTTTCATTTTCATTTGTTTCCATGAATATTTTTAATTCTTCTTTAATTTCCTGGTCGATCCATTCATTCTTTAGTAGGATGCTATTTAGCCTCCATGTATTTGAGTTCTTTCCGACATTCCTCTTTGATTGAGTTCTAGTTTCAAAGCATTGTGGTCTGAAAATATGCAGGGAATAATCCCAAACTTTTGGTACCGTTGAGACCTGATTTGTGACCTAGGATGTGATCTATTCTGGAGAATGTTCCATAGGAACTAGAGAAGAATGTGTATTCTGTTGCTTTGGGATGGAATGTTCTGAATATATCTGTGAAGTCCATGTGGTCCAGGGTGTCATTTAAAGTCTTTATTTCCTTGTTGATCTTTTGCTAGGTGATCTGTCCATTTCAGTCAGGGGGGTGTTAAAGTCCCCCACTATTATTGTATTGTTGTCGATGTGTTTCTTTGCTTTTGTTATTAATTGCCTTATATAATTGGCTGCTCCCATGTTAGGGGCATAGATATTTACAATTGTTAGATCTTCTTGTTGGATAGACCCGTTAAGGAGGATATAGTGTCCTTCCTCATCTCTTATTACAGTCTTTGTTTTAAAATCTAATTTGTCTGGTATAAGGATTGCCACCCCAGCTTTCTTTTGGTGTCCATTAGCATGGTAAATGGTTTTCCACCCTTTCACTTGCAATCTGGGGGTGTCTTTGGGTCTAAAATGAGTCTCTTGTAGACAGCATATCGATGGGTCTTGTTTTTTTTTATCCAATCTGTTAGCCTGTGTCTTTTGATTGGGGCATTTAGCCCATTTACATTCAGGGTAACTATTGAAAGACATGAATTTAGTGCCATTGTATTGCCTGTAAGGTGACTTTTACTGTATATTGTCTGTGTTCCTTTCTTGTCTAAGTTGCTTTAAGTTCTCTCTTTGCTTAGAGGACCTCTTTCAATATTCTTGTAGGACAGGTTTTGTGTTTGCAAGTTCTTTAGTTTTTGTTTGTCCTGGAAGACTTTTTTCTCTCCTATTTTCAATGACAGCCTAGCTGGATATAGTATTCTTGGCTGCATAGTTTTCTCATTTAGTGCTCTGAATATATCATGCCAGTCCTTTCTGGCCTGCCGGGTCTCTGTGGATAGGTCTGTTGCCAATCTAATGTTTCTACCATTGTAGGTTACATATCTCCTCCGAGCTGCTTTCAGGACTTTTTCTTTGTCTCTGAGACTCGTAAGTTTTACTATTAGACGTCAGGGTGTTGACCTATTTTTATTGATTTTGAGAGGGGTTCTCTGTGCCTCCTGGATTTTGATGCCTGTTTCCTTCCCCACCCTAGGGAAGCTCTCTGCTATCATTTGCTCCAATATACCTTCTGCCCTCCCACTCTTTCTTCTTCTTCTGGGATCCCAATTATTCTAATGGTGTTTCATCTTATGGTATCACTTATCTCTCGAATTCTGCCCTCGTGATCCAGTAGTTGTTTATCTCTCTTTTTCTCAGCTTCTTTATTTTCCATCATTTGGTCTTCTATATCACTAATTCTCTCTTCTGCCGCATTTATCCTAGCAGTTAGAGCCTCCATTTTTTATTGCACCTCTTTATAGCCTTTTTGATTTCGACTTGGTTAGATTTTAGTTCTTTTATTTCTCCAGAAAGGGTTTCTCTTATAATTTCCATGCTTTTTTCAAGCCCAGCTAATATCTTTAAAATCATCCTTCTGAACTCTAGTTCCGACATCGTACTAATGTCCGTATTGAGTAGGTCCCTGGCAGTCAGTACAGCCTTTTGTTCTTTTTGTTGAGGTGATTTTTTCCATCTTCTCATTTTGTCCAGAGGAGAATAGGTGAATGAGAGAACAAAATGCTAACAGGGTAACAACATCCCCAGAAAAGATACACTAAACAAATCAGAAAAGACCTGAAACTGGGGGAAAAGAAAGGGAAAGAAAGAAAAAATAAAAAGAAAAAAAAGGAAAAAGAAAAAGATGAAATATGATCAGGCTGGTGCATAGATACGTGCTACACCCTAGATTGGGTGTATTTTAGTCTGTTAGAAGAAAGTGCCTCCCAAAATTTAAAGAATGAGAAACATATATTTACAAAAATAAGTGTTAATACGATGAAGAGATGGAACATGACTGTAAAGATGAATATTATAAAAGATTTTATAAAAGGAATTGATAAGATGTTGTTTGAAAAAAGAAAGAAGAGGATTTAAAAAAAAAAAGAAAGAAAGGGAGAGAATGTAATCAGGCAGGAGTCTAGAACAAAGCCATACACTAGAGATTTAGGCTCTATTTTGATCTGTTAGAAGAAACTGTATCTCAAAATTTTAAAGAGAGAACCACTTATATACATATGCCAAAAATAAGGGTAACTACTATGAAGGGATAGAATATGACTCTAAAAATGAAAAATAAAAAAATGTTTTTTAAAAAAGGGATTGATAAGATGTTGGTTGAAAAAGGGAAAAAGAAAAATTAAAAAAAAAAGACAGTTAAAAAAATTAACTTGGAAAGACTAAAGAATCATGGTAAAAAGGCCATGAGTTCTATGTGCAGTATCCCCCTAGCGCTGGAGTTCTGCCGTTCTCATTGATCGGTAAACTTGGTCTTGGTTGGCGGTTCCTGCTGATCTTCTTGGGGAGGGGCCTGTTGCTGTGGTTCCCAAGTGTCTTTACCGGAGGCAGAATTGCCCTGCCCTTGCTGAGTCCGGGCTAAGTGATCCACTCAGGTTTGCTCTTGGGAGTTTTTGTTCCCTGCAAGCTTTCGGTACAGCTTTGGAGGACAATAGTGAAAATGGTGGCCTTCCAATCTCCACCCCGGTGGAGCGGAGAATTAGGGGCCCCACTCCTCAGTGTGCCCCAGAGAAAAGCAGTCAATCACTCCCCTCTCCCCGGTCTCCGGTCACACTCTGTGCTCACCCGTCCTATAACCGAGCATTTCTATCTCTGGCACATGACCCCGTGTGGAGTCTCCAAACCGAGCAGATCCCTGTGGTGCGCTCCCGCGCTGCTCCTCCCAGGGGAGGAAGGCGAGTTCCCCAGATCTGCCGCCTGTTTGGTCCCTGCTGGAAGAGCAATGGCTGGACTGTGCCACGGATCATGGTTTATGGCAACCCCAAGCTGAGAGCCCACGCCTCGGCTCCATCTCTGCAGCCACTTTCCTGCTCCGATACCTGGGAGCTCTGCCACACTCAGGCAACCCCCAGTCTTTCTGTGACCCCGAGGGTCCTGAGACCACACTGTCCCAGAGAGGGTTCCACCTCCCCACCCCCCAACCCCCCCAACCCCCAATCCCCCCACCCCCCCACCCCCCCCACCCCCGCTTAGCCGCTGGAGCAACGTCCCTTAGTGAAGCGGACTTCTAAATATTACAATTTTGTGCTCCGTGGCTCTATCACTTGCCAGAAGCGGCGGATGGGCCCCCCTCCCCCACCATCTATCCTCCCGAATATCACCTCGGATTCACTTCTCTGCACGTCCTACCTTCCAGAAAGTGGTCGCTATACACACACACACACACATACACACAGACACACACACACACACACACACACACACACACACACACAGGAATATTACTCAGCCTTCAAAAGGGATGAAATCTTCCCATTTGCATAGACATGGATGGAACTGGAGGGTATTATGCTAAGTGAAATATGTCAATCAGGGAAAGACAATTGTCATATGATTTCACTCATGTGGAATTTAAGAAAGAAAACGAGAAGGGAGGGAAAAATATAACAAGACTAAATCAGAGAGGGAGACAAACCTTAAGAGACTCTTTGTCATAGGAAACAAACGGAGGGTTGCTGGAGGAGAGGGAGTTTGGGGGATGGGGTAACTGGGTGACAGGCTTTAGGGAGGACATGCGATGTAATGAGCACTGGGTGTTATATGCAACTGATGAGTCACTAAACTACCTCTGAAATTATTAATACACTATATGCTAATTAATTGAGTTAAAAATAACGATAAAAATGATAAAAACAAAAAATCCCACTTGATTTGATACATGTATGTTTTAAAACTTGTATCATCAAACCCTCAAAATTAAAATGATGTTGAATTTTACACTTATGAGTACAGAGTGTGATCAGAACTCAAACATCATACAGCAGGCAAGTATGATATATATATATATATTTATATTTAATTTTACACCTAGAAAGGAGATTTGAGCACTAAAAAATAAAAATGTATATGTAGGACTGGATGTATTCTTGCTTTCTCAGGCTACTTGCTGTGGTTTTCAAGATCATAGTGTTATTCTAATTCAGAAAACCAAGGTAATCTGGTAGCAATCTAGTAGTCCAAATAAAGACTTTATATAATAAAGAAAACCAAGCAAAAGGAATAGAAGAATGCATAAAGATATAAATTAAAGAGTACTTATTTGTGGGTCTCTATGTGGTCCAGTCGGTTAAGTGTCTGACTTTTGGTTTCAGCTCAGGATCTTGAGATCAAACCCCAAGGTATGTGGAGTCCGCTTCAGATTTTCTCTCCCTCTCCCACTGTCCCTGTCACTTATGTTTTCTCTCTCTCTGCCTCTCTCTCAAATAAATAAATCTTTTTTAAAAAATAAGAGTACTTATTCTATACAAATATAGTCTTGAGTGTGGGAATCAAGAGGGTTTTTTTCTGACTTTAAGAGGCATAATATCCCTTAAGCCAATAACAACCAAAAGTATGTGACTTAATACAAGGATAGAGGCTTATAGAAGCTAGGGAGAATGTGAAACTGGCCTTCCTGATTCAGAAATTTGAATTCCATAATGAACTAAATATTCCCTGTTCCTCTGAGCTACATGGCTTCTTGTCTCCTATGTACGTCTGTGTGTGTCTGTGTGTGTGAGTGTGTGTGAGTGTGAGAGAGAGAGACAAAGACAGTGAAACAGAGTGACAGAGACAGAGACAGACAGGGAGGGAGGGGATTGACAAAACTTTTCTCCTTACGTAGGTCAGTTTTCCTACTTCTCTATGTGTGTGGTTAGGTGTGCATTCAGGTTTTCTAGAGCCTGAAACACATGCAAATTTAGGAGTTCACTTAAAATATAATACTACCTACAAAATATTTACTTAGAATGAAGGAAGAATTAATAATACAATTCTGAATGCTGACAAATTACATATATATTACAAAATCCTAAAAAAATAACTTTTCAATTAATTTACTGCTTGGTAAATACCTCTAACAAAATTTAAAGAAGTTTTTATTCTTATAATATTTGAAGATGATAGAATAATTGTAAGACTACAAGAAATTTTGTATATTCTTTACACAGATCCACCAATAGCTTAATTTTGCCCCATTTACTTTATCATTTTTCTCTCTTTCTTTCCTTTTGTAGGTATGTATATTTACATACTATTTTTTTCTGAACAATTTGAAAATAATTTGGCTGTTTACTTTTAAACATTTCAGAATTTATTTTCTAAGAATTAACACATTGATTTACATAATCATTAAACAGACCAAAAAATCAGAGAAATTACATTGATATTTTACTATAATCTCACCCACAGTCCATATTCAAATTTCATCAAAGGTCTTTACAAGATCCTTTGTAGCAATTATTTCCAGATTTGGGATCCAATCCAAGATCAGACATTTCATTTCATTGCCATGCTTTCATTTTAATATGGGACATTTCTTCATACTTCTTTGATCTTTACATTTTTTAAGAGTACAAGGCAGGTATTTTGCAAAATGTCTCTCAATTTTGAATTGTCTAAGATTTCATTATAATTAGTGTGGTGATCATGGGTGTGTCCCTTTCACATGATCCTTCCAGAGAAGTTGACATGAAGCTCCACTGACTGATGGCCTCACCTGCTGCACCTTTGGGTGTGCCGTGACACTCACACTTAGATCACACTTCCCTTGGGTGCTCCCTGATAATCACTGAACACAGCAGGGGAACTTGAGCTAGGCCCTTCCTGCCCAAAACAAGATTCCTTTAATGGTCCAACTTTGCTCAAAGATCTCTACCAACCTGGCTGAGGCATTCTCAGAGTTGCACTAAGGGCTTGTGCAATCCTTCCTTACTGCTCTTTCTATAGGTGTCAGACCTGTATCTAAGGCTAAAGCCTCTCCTCATCTTCTCCTGCTTCCTTCATCTTCACACCTCATAGCTGTTTTCCCTAATACATCTATTCAATGTCTAATCCTGTCTTGTAGTATGCTTCTTACAAGTCTATAATCATAGAGTGATTCAAGAAAATAGGTTGTTAGAAATGGTTCTGAAACTGATCTCTCACTTCACAGTGGCAAGAAGAACCCCAATCTGAGAGTAGAAGGGGGCAAAGTTATTTCCTAGCACAAGGTGTTGGTGCACTTGCTGCAGAATTCACCAATGGGGAAGTGGAAAAATGTCTTTGTGGAGGTACATGCCCTTTCTAGCATTTGAAAGAAATGTTGGGGGTAGGGGGAGGAGAACAATGGCTAGAATCATGGAGTTTACTGGTTATTACTATGTTGTATTGAGACCATGTTAAATAATAATGAGAAAACAAAAGCTGTTAACCAATAGTAAATTTAAGTGTGATAGATTTCAAAGAGTTTGCAGAGACTCAATACCCTGAACTAAAAAGAACACAGCTGAGGAGTAAATTTGACCTTGAAAATTGAGTTGCAAAACCCAACAATCATTTAATACTTAGCAAGACAGGTCTGTTATAGTAAGGTCTTGTCCCTGGTTTAGAAAACCTGGGATCCTGAAACATTGCATGTGGGTATCTGCATGGATGCCCCCAAGAATCTGACTCTGCTAACTCTGAACCCTCAGAGTATGGTCTACACCTTTATTTGTAAGAGTTAATGCTACCCTAATGCAGGAAGTCAATGAAGAGGTCTCTCTCATACAAGAATATGGTCATCACCCTCTCCAGGTTGCCAACTGGTAACTAAGGTTAAATCTCAATATGACTACACTGTGAATGAGTTGCAAAAGAAAGATAGTGTGTATTAACAGGAACCAGGACGTTGGAATTTAAGGGTGATTGATCAAGGAGACCAGAACGTAAGACAGAAGAACATAGAGGATAAACAAGAATTCATTGACTTAGGGAGCTTTCTGTAGACACTGTGTTGAGACCCTGGTAGGAATTCTGGGATATAAAACAAATTCACATACAAAGTGCCTCTTTGAAGCCTAGAAAAAGTGGAAATGCCTGAGTTGCTCTGACAGCAGGTAGAGAAAACAATGACAAGGTAAAGGAAGTGGGCATGCAGTAGTTGATGTATTATGTAAAGCCAGAAGCCATCAGAGAACTGTGTTCTATGGGAAAGCCTGGAAGGCACAATATTTACCAAGGAACGCCCTGGTGAGAGGGGCACCAGTATCACTAAAATGTTGAGATATTACTGTCCTCTCCAAGAACAGATCTGAGGTAGGAGAAACAATCAGAGTACTGGGTTAGTAGCTGTGGGGATGATGGAGGCTTGAAGTAACAGAGAACAGGTAGGGGCAAGCAACTGCCGGAAGCCAGGTAATTGCAATTACTTTCACAATCAGCAAGGTCAATGGGGCAGTTAAGAAGGCTTCATGTTACAGAATTATAGAGGTGGATAATGTAACATAGCATCATTAGGGACAAATCTATCTTCCAGTGCATCTACTCTATCACAGACCCATCTATTGATAATTTCCCTGGTCCCTGAGTATATAGTTAGGACTCATAGCTACATTGCTTCCTGGGCCTGTTGAGTAAAAACTGCTGTGGTGGGGAAGGTTATGTGGAAGTCCATAAACTGACCCTTTTCAGTCAAGACAGTAAACAATAAGCCATATCACATCCTGGAGGGATGTGCCTAGAGATAAGTGCTACCATTGAAGATCGAAAGTATGTAAAGTGATGGTAGTCCCTATTTTATTTGGGTGTAAATCTCCAGGCTGGCCCCTGCAGAAAGAAGATGGATCTCCAGGAATGAAGGCATGTGACTGAAAGTTCTATCAAGTTGCCACCGCTGATCCTGAGATTGTGTCTGTGTCAGAACAGATTAATAAAGTTCCACATACCTGGCATGCAGCAGTGACTGTGATAAATGCATTCTTTACTATGTCAATGGAAGAAGAGGATCAGAAGTAGTTCAGATTCAAGTGGAATGAGCAACAGTACCTGTTTACAGCTTTCTCTGGGGCTAGAATGGGTGACACTATTGTACAAGTTCACTATATTTTTGTGGACTTTGTGTGTACTTTTTCCATCAACTATAGAGAGGGTACTGAGATTTCCACTTCAATTTTTGAATTTATCTATTTGTTCTTGCAGGTCCATATGCTTTTGTTCCATGCATTTTGAATTTCTCTTATTAGAATCATGAGCATTTAGAATTTTATGCTCTCTTTATTAATTTACTCCTCACCATTACAAAATTGACCTTTTTTTTTCTTTATCTTTGGCAAAGTCATTTGTCCTGAAATCTACTTTGACGTTGAAATACTTTCTTCAGTTATTTTTTTTTCCTAGGTTTTGCATTGTATAACTTTTCCCATTCTTTTACTTTTCACCTACTTGTGTCTTCCCATTTCAAGTTTGTTGTAGGCAGCATACAGTTTGGTGTTACTCTATTAACCCTCTAACAATTTTGCCCTACAGTTGGGGTGTTCAGACCATTAGTGTTTATTTTTTTTTTTAAGATTTTATTTATTTATTTGAGAGAGAGAGAATGAGAGATAGAGAGCATGAGCGGGAAGAGGGTCAGAGGGAGAAGCAGACTCCCTGCTGAGCAGGGAGCCCGACGTGGGACTCGATCCCGGGACTCCAGGATCATGACCTGAGCCGAAGGCAGTCGTTTAACCAACTGAGCCACCCAGGCGCCCCAGACCATTAGTGTTTAATATGCTTGTTGATATGGTTAAATTTTAGTCCCTTGTCTTTTACTTATTTTCTATTTGTTATATATGTTCTTTATTGCCTTTTCCTCCTTTTTTGCTTTTTTGGGGATTATTTGTTATAATTGCATTTGTCTTTGCGCACATGCAAGGAAGCATACACATAACAACCAACCATGGGGAGTGGAGACTTTAATACACTGTTTTTTGCCCAAGACCAATCAGGAGTACTCAAAATAAATGCAACTAATAAATTAGATGTTTCCTGTGAATATATACTGAGTCTAAGCCCCAGTAATAGACAATATTCATCCTTCTCAAGCATATGTAAAATGTAAACAAAAACATCATATTCTTGTTCATGATATCACACAATACCATCCACAAGCCCTGCAAAGAGAAATAATGCAATCAACTCTCATCAGAATGCATTAAAACTGGTGATGTAAAATTTTGAAATAGCATATTTTTTTAAAAGATTTTATTTATTTATTTGACAGAGAGAGAGACAGCAAGAGAGGGAACACAAGCAGGGAGAGTGAGAGAGGGAGAAGCAGGCTTCCTGCTGACCAGGGAGCCCAATGCGGGGCTCGATCCCAGGGCCCTGGGATCATGACCTGAGCCAAAGGCAGACGCTTAACGACTGAGCCACCCAGGCGCCTCTTTAAATAGCATATTTAATAAGTAATGAAAAGATAGTTAAATGACGGACAGTCTCAAATAAGCACACAAATTAGAGTGAAAGAAAGAGAACTTAATACACAATAGGAATTTATTTTGAGAAATAATCTGATAAAAAATGTCATGTATATTTCACATACATGTTCATTTATTATAACATTTCCTTTAAAAGGATACTTAAGTATAAGAATAGGTATGTTCAAATTAACTATATAAATCCACAATGATCTTTTATTTAATCATAATAACCGTATTTTGGAATGACTAATTATGTAACATTAGAGTAAAATACCAGTCTACATTATGATAATTTTTTGTTGAAGCATATATAATAAATGCATATCAATACATTTACATAGATATATGTTTTAAATCAGGATAAAAAGACACGAGATTCCTCCTACATTCAGAACTATGAGTGTTCTTGATCGCCTTTAAAACATCTTTCTATTTTCCCAAGTTATTCAATGTATGTTGGTATTAGTTTTATCTATTTTAAATAGATGGTAGTTTAAATCAGTTATGTGTTTTTAATTATTGCTATCATCATGATTATTTTGGGTTTATATATTGATGTAATTTTTCCTAACTTAGTATGTAGGTGTAATAAGCCTAAACTTTTGATGACTTTCTTTTTTAGATTGCCATAACAGTTACCATTTTCCCCCCTTAAACGTAAGTTTTAAACCAGGTCCCATGCTTACATATTTCCTAGCATAGTTTGGAGACTAGAAAGTTTTCAATAAACAGTAATCAAATGAAGAGATGAAACAATACATGAATAAAAAAGGAAATTAGAAAATGAATCAGTGTGTGAATCAAAAAAAATTCTCTGCTTAAGTGATTTTGATCTATTTCCCCAGGGCAGTGGGGAAAAAAAGGAAATATAAATCTGTGATAAATATTAATTCCTAGTTTTAATTTAAAATAACAGGTGTTCAGGGGCTCCTGGGTGGCTCAGTCGTTGAGTGTCTGCCTTAGGCTCAAGTCATGATCCCAGGGTCTTGGGATCCAGCCCTGCGTCGGGCTCCCTGCTCGGCGGGAAGCCTGCTTCTCCCTCTCCCACTCCCCGTGCTTGTGTTTCTTCTCTGGCTGTCTCTCTCTCTGTCAAATGAATAAAATCTTTAAAAAAAGAAATAACAGGTTCTCAGTTTCATTCTCTACCTTCCTGTACATACATGTTAACACACAAACACACACATGTGAGATTTTTCACTTATTTATGTATCCATATTGGGGCACTAATAATGGAAATTTCTTGCTCTTTTTTCTCCTCCCATTGAGGTAATCAGGATCCCCACACCAACACCTGTGTCTCCAATACTCTGGAATATTCTCTTGGGACACCTAACACACATTTTGCTTTATAGGCTCAGTTCAATAATACAGATACGAAGGAAGTTGGAGGTTGGCTCTGCATGTGCACATTTATTCTTGGATTGTGATTCTCTTTGAACAAGACCCTAACTACCTGGACCAGACTACATTCAGCTTACTGTTTTGCTATTCAGAAACTAAGGTATTAAAGATATACAAAAGAGGGGATAGTGACAGGATTTACTTTTTCTTTCCTTTTTTGGTAGGCAGCAAGATAAAGTGGAGAGGATCTTTGGGTATATCAGTTGCTTATTATTTTTCCAGAAATCTTTGATTTCATTCACACCATTTGAAGGCAGAAATATTGTGTGGGATTGGTATTCTTTTTAAATGTGTGTTTTTCCAAATATGGCATTAAAATTCAGGATAGTTATTGTGATTATGATCATCTGTATTATATCTCTAATTGGGAATCCTTATTCACTAGTGGTGGAAGTTAGGTGTGATTCACTCCCATGACTCCCAGGAAAAATGAGAGAATAGTTAGAAAATCCTTCTCCACCATTAGATCAATGACCAGATTCCTCTTGCTTCTTACCTGTCCTCTCCTGCTCATTCTCCAAATCATAGCGTAATGTTCCTTGATTATTTTCTAGACAGAATGAGCTGTGACTTTGTCCTTGACTTTGGGTAGCAAAAACAGCACAGAGCAATGAAAAGAAAATGTGAAAATATGAAAAGAAAAATATGGATGTAAAGAATTGA